>NW_025814830.1:2400000-3000000 GCF_022079265.1 Lynx rufus | reverse complement strand
AATGTGTGACAATGACTACACAACTCTATAAATTTACTAAAAAAGCCATTGAACTGTACACTTACAATGAATTAATTTTGTGTTATATAAGTTGTATCTTAATAAAACAGTTATTAAAACTTCAAGGGGGTGGGGGAGCACCTGGCTGGCTCAGTCAGTAGATTATGTAACTCTTAATCTTGGGGTTGAGAGTTGGGTGTAGAGATTACTTACAAAAATTAAAATCTTTAAAATAAATAAATAAAAAACATAAAAGACCTAGGAATAAACCTAACCAAAGAGGTGAAAAGTCTATACACTGAAAACTATAGAAAGCTTATGAGAGAAATTGAAGAAGACACACCAAAAAATGGAAAAATATTCCAAGCTCTTGGATTGGAAGAACAAATATTGTTAAACTGTCAATACTACCCAAAGCAATCTACATATTCAATGCAATCCCTATCAAAATAACACCAGCATTCTTCACAGAGCTAGAACAAACACTCCTAAAATTTGTATGGAACCAGAAAAGACCCCAAATAGCCAAAGCAATCCCGAAAAAGAAAACCAAAGCTGGAGGCATCACAATCCTGGATGTCAAGCTGTATTACAAAGCTATAAGTATCAAGACAGTATGGCACTGGCACAAAAACAGACACTCAGGATCAATGGAACAGAAGAGAGAACTCAGAAATGGACCCACAAACACATAGCCAACTAATCTTTGACAAAGCAGGAAAGAACACCCAATGGAATAAAGACAGTCTCTTCAGCAAGTGGTGCTGGGAAAACTGGACAGCGGCATGCAGAAGAATGAACCTGGACCACTTTCTTACACCATACACGAAAAGAAACTCAAAATGGATGAAAGACCTAAACAGAAGACAGGAAGCCTTCAAAATCCTAGAGGAGAAAGCAGGCAAAAACCTGTTTGATCATGGCCACAGCAACTTCTTACTCAACACATCTCCAGAGGCAAGGGAAACAAAAGCAAAAATGAACTATTGGGACCTCATCAAAACAAAAAGGTTCTGCACAGAGAAGGAAACAGTCAGTAAAACTAAAAGGCAACCAACGGAATGGGAGAAGATATTTGCAAGTGACATATCAGATAAAGGGTTAGTATCCAAAATCTATAAAGAACTTATCAAACTCGACATCCAAAAGACAAATAATCCAGTGAAGCAATGGGCAAAAAGACATGAATAGACACTTCTCCAAAGACGTCCAGATGGCCAACTGACACATGAAAAAATGCTCAACATCACTCATCATCAGGGAAATACAAGTTAAAACCACAATGAGATACCCCCTCACATCAGTCAGAATGGCTAACATTAACAACTCAGGCAACAACAGATGTTGGCGAAGATGTGGAGAAAGAGGAACCCTTTTGCACTGCTGGTGGGAATGCAAACTGGTGCAGCCACTCTGGAAAACAGTATGGAGGTTACTCAAAAAATTAAAAATATAGAACTACCCTACGACCCAGCAATTGAACTAGTAGGTATCTATCCAAAGGATACAGGTGTAGTGTTTGAAAGAGACACACGCACCCCAATGTTAATAGCAGCACTATCAACAATAGCCAAAGTATGGAAAGAACCCAAGTGTCCATCAATGGATGGATGGATAAAGAGGATGTGGTATACACATACAATGGAGTATTACTCGGCAATCAAAAGGAATGAAATCTTGCCATTTGTAACTACGTGGATGGAACTGGAGGGTATTATGCTAAGCAAAATTAGTCAGAAAAAGACAAATATCATATGACTTCACTCATATGAGGAATTTAAGACACAGAACAGACGAACACAAGGGAAAGGAAGCAAAAATAATATAAAAACAGGGAGGGGGACAAAACATAAGAGACTCTTAATTATGAAGAACAAACAGAGGTTTACTGGAGAGGTTGTGGGAGGGAGGATGGCTAAATGTATAAGGGGCATTAAGGAAGACACTTGTTGGGTATAACACTGGATGTTATACATAGGGGATGAATCACTGGAATCTACTCCTGAAATCATGGTTGCACTATATGCTAACTAACTTGGATGTAAATTTAAAAATTGATTGATTAATTAATTTAAAAAAGAAATAAAGATATTTTTAAAATTAAATAAATTGGGGCGCCTGGGTGGCGCAGTCGGTTAAGCGTCCGACTTCAGCCAGGTCACGATCTCGCGGTCCGTGAGTTCGAGCCCCGCGTCGGGCTCTGGGCTGATGGCTCAGAGCCTGGAGCCTGTTTCCGATTCTGTGTCTCCCTCTCTCTCTGCCCCTCCCCCGTTCATGCTCTGTCTCTCTCTGTCCCCCAAAAAATAAATAAACGTTGAAAAAAAAAATTTAAAAAAAAAAATAAAAAAATAAAAAAAAAAATTTAAATAAATAAATAAACAAACAAACAGTCTGCTGGAGACTTCTGCTTCTGAGCCTGAGAGAGTCATAGGGTCCAGAATTATCCTCCTGTAAACAACTAGAATATCAAACAAAATACAAGAAACTTCTCTTTTCATACACGGAAGAATGGTGATCCTGGAGAGAAGGACAAAAATGAGGTGAACCATATAATCACTGAGGTTTTCTGTGAGGAGTTTGTGTGTAGATAGCAGAGTAAGAAAAAGGGTAAGGGCCCCATAAAAGGGACTGAAATTTCACTGAGTTGAGCAGCCAGGCTTTGAAGGTTACGAAGCTGATGTGGCTAAAATATGTAGGTCAGAGTTTCAGACAGGAGTATTGTGGAGAAAGGGTTCGGAGTCTCCATGAAAGGTCCTGGAGTCGTTGGATCTGCACAAGCATGGGGTGAAACCCCATGAACCCAAGTGAGCACAATTTCTAAGGAGAGAGCAATTACCAGAGAGTTATTAGTTGGAAGATTCCCAGAGCTCACAAAGGGCTTGGACATGTGTATATTCCCTCCAGCCAGAGTAAAGATACCTTCTTGAATCTATGGAGTATTCAGTGAAAGCTCCAACAGGGTGATGGCATTCAAGTGAAAGAAAATTAGCCCAACACTAGACCTATCTTAGGAGGGGCTAAAATTAAAAAGTCTTAAAAATATTGGCCCAACATGCTAGTAACCTAACTGCCTTAAAAAAAAAAAAAAGACCAATGTGTTTAATTTTTTTTTTTTCAACGTTTATTTATTTTTGGGACAGAGAGAGACAGAGCATGAACGGGGGAGGGGCAGACACAGGGAGGGAGACACAGAATCGGAAACAGGCTCCAGGCTCCGAGCCGTCAGCCCAGAGCCTGACGCGGGGCTCGAACTCACGGACCACAAGATCGCGACCTGGCTGAAGTCGGACGCTTAACCGACTGCGCCACCCAGGCGCCCCAAGACCAATGTGTTTAAAGAAATACAACAAAAGCATGCAGTCAGCCACATAAAACTGACAGTGTCCAGCACTCAGTGAAAACTTACCAGACATACAAGGAATTATGAACACGTGACACTCAACAGAAAAATTCATCCAATGGGATCAGGGTCAGACATGACACAGGAGGCAGATCTAGGAGACAAAGACATTAAAAAACTTATTATAAGTATGTGCCATATATACTCAAGGATGTAGAGGAAAACGTCACCATTATATGGAGAAGGAGTGTAAGATTAAAAAGAAAGGAAATGTAACTTAAAAAAATTTTTTTAAGTTCATTTACTTATTTTGAGAGAGTGAGAGAGAACAAATGGGGAGGGGCAGACTGAAGGAGAGACAGAATCCCAAGCAGGGTCTGCACCATGAGTGCAGAGCCCAATGCAGGGCTTGAATTCACGAACCGTGAGATCAAGACCTGAGCTGAGATCAAGAGTCAGACGCCTAACCGACTGGCGCCCCAAAGGAAATGCAACTTTTAAAGAAGAAAATAAAAAAAGAAAGAAAGAAAGAAGAAAATATATTATCTGAGATGAGAGTTCCACTGAATAAGATCAACAGCAGTTTCAACATTGTAGAATGATTGGTGATCTTGGAGATGTATCAGTAGGTCCTGTTCAAACAGCAGAATATAGAGGAAAAAAGGCTGGAAAATGGCAAACAGATGTTCAGGGCCCTAAGAGATATTATCAGGCCACATAACCATATGTAAAAGGACAGGCCCAGAGGATATGAGAGAATAAGAATAGAAAAAAAGAATTGAACTAAATATTGGCTTCAATTTTTACAAGTTTGATCAGTGTTATAAATCCACGGATCCAAGGTACTCAACAAATTCCAAACAGGATGATATTTTCTCTCTTTTTGTTTTCCCCTCTACCACTCCCCCCATCTTCCTGTCTCTTCCTTCACATACACACACACACACACACACACACACACACACACACACACACGAAGGCATATATTAACCAAATGATTTAAACCCAGGGAAAAAGAGAAAATATTAAAACCAGCCAGAGAAAAAGACAAACTACAAACAAAGAAAGATAAGAATTACAGAATTCTCACAAGAAACTATGAAAACCAAAAGAATTTGAAGAACTGAAAGGGAAGACAATGTTATCCTAAAATTCTTTACCCAATAAAAAATATCTTTCCAAGCTAATGTAAACAGAAGCTTTTAGACAAAAAAGAGCTGAGAGAATTCATCACCAGCATACCTATGCCACAAGAAATATAAGAAAATATTTCAGGCACAAGGAAAGTGATGCTGTAGAGAAATCTTAATGTATACAAAGAAATTAAGAGCAATCGAGTGGTTAATATGTGGATAAACATGAAATGGTTTCTTTTTCTAATGAAAGAGATCTCTTTATAACAACTCAGGAAACAACAGATGTTGGCGAGGATGTGGGGAAAGAAGAACCCTCCTGCACTGCTGTGGAGAATGCAAACTGGTGCAGCTGCTCTGGAAAACAGTATGGAGGTTTCTCAAAAAAATAAAAATATAGAACTACCCTATGACCCAGCAATTGCACTACTAGGTATTTATCCAAAGGATACAGGTGTGCTGTTTCGAAGGGGCACGTACACCCCAATGTTAATAGCAGCACTATCAACAATAGCCGAAGTATGGAAAGAGCCCAAATGTCCATCGATGGATGAATGGATAAAGAAGATGTGGTATATATATACAATGGAGTATTACTCGGCAATCAAAAGGAATGAAATCTTGCCATTTGTAACTACGTGGATGGAACTGGAGGGTATTATGCTAAGCAAAATTAGTCAGTCATAGAAAGACAAATATGCTATGACTTCACTCATAGGAGGACTTTAAGAGACAAAACAGATGAACATAAGGGAAGGGAAGCAAAAATAAGACAAAAGCAGAAAGGGAGACAAATCTTAGGAGACTCTTAAATACAGAGAACAATCTGAGGGTTGCCGGTGAGGGATTGGGTGGGGGTGGGGGTTAAATGGGCAAGGGACATTAAGGAGGGCACCTGTTGGGATGAGCACTGAGTGTTCTATGTAGGCGATGAATCGCTAAATTCTATTCCTGAAATTATTATTATGCTACATGTTAACTAATTTGGATTCAAAAAGAAGGAAGAAAAAAAGAAAGGAAACATCAAAAAAGAGAGAAAAAAGATCTCTTTAACATTCGCTGTTTTAAAAATAATAATATTATGAGATTTATAACAATATAGTATGGGGTTGAATTATGGGCTTATCCCAACCACATTAAGGTAGAAGCAAAATGTTACAAAGGGGCTACATAATTCAAATTGCTAATAACAAAGCTTTATCCATCCCCTCACTTGCCCTCTCCCGCCATTGGTGCAGAACCACCAGGAAGCTTCTCGGGCAGCGGAGGTGAAGAGACTTTAGTTCTGGAGGAGGCAGGGCCACGCCATCCAGCACCGCCTTGCTCCACAAGAGCTGTGCCAGGGTGAGTCTCGGGATGCGATAGTTGGATGGATCTTCAGCCGTCAGGCATCGGCATCACGGCGAGGAAGGGGGCTCACTTACAACCTGCAGCCTTATCCTCTTTGGAGCCTCTGAACCTGGTGGAAAACACAGTTCCGAAATGAGAGACCAGTTCCGTGGAGGGTTTGCTCTGGAGAGGACAAGGAATGTGACGTCACCCAAGGGGTCGCCCAAATCTGGGACGTCTTGAGAAAGGGCTTCTCACCTGGTGTAATAGATCCAGGTGAGGCCATAGGTGAGAAGGAAGCCAGCCCCCATGAGGGCCCCTCTGAGCAGGGTGAGGACAAGAGGCCAGGTGTTCCACGGCTCCCCAGATATCGGGGGGCAGGAACAGGAGATTCCTGGGGCAAGAGGATGGGAGTGAGTTTCCTTAAGTCCACACCTTGGTCCTGTCCACAGCCCCACCTCGGAATGCAGGTGTCCTGCGTGCACTCACCCTGCACAATTAGGTTCAGGGAGACGTGGTTGGAGCCCCACGGGTGCTGAGCTCGGCAGGTGAATTCTCCTCCATCCCCCAAGACCAGCCGGGGCAGCACTAGGACCCCGGGATCTGAAGGCTGGGAGGGGCTCAGGGTCAGGCTTCCCCGGGACCAGCTCAGCCTGGCGGGGAAGTGGCTGTCAGTGTCACAGACCAGGCGTAGGGACTGGCCCTCCTCAACTCGCAGAGAGGTGGCATTGCCCAGGGCCTCTGGGACTGGGGGACAGATAGAGTCAGAAGGGCAGGAGTGGGAGCCCCTTCTCTCCCTCTGTCCTTCCACAGACACGGGGGGTGGAATATAGTGTCTCGCAGGCAAGTGTTCCAAGCTAAGGCAAGTAAGAGTGAAGACCCATCAGGGGAAGTGAGGACAGGTACCCGGTGACCCCAGGACAGGCAGATGGACCTCTGAGCAAGAGCTGGCCATGTCTAGACCTGGCAGAGAACATCCCAGGA
The DNA here is from genome assembly GCF_022079265.1 of Lynx rufus. NCBI lineage: Eukaryota > Metazoa > Chordata > Mammalia > Carnivora > Felidae > Lynx > Lynx rufus. The sequence goes on along the minus strand of NW_025814830.1, from coordinate 2,993,214 downwards.
CGTGGACTTTGGTGCGTGATGCCGAGGAGGGGTGTGGACACAGGTAGGTCTGACCACTTGCAGGGAAGATTCGGAGGCTCACACACAGGTGATGCTCTCAGCCTTTCCTCTGAGGGCCACGGGGAGCCATGGGAGGGTTTTGAGCAGGGGAGGAACAGGGTCCGATCTAGGGCATGTAGAGACGCATTTGGGCCCAACTGCAGCGGGCAGGACGGGGAGGGGACAGAGACTGAACAGAGAAGGCCGGACCAGGGTGCAGGTGGTCTCACCGTGTCCAGGTAAGAGAGACAGAGGCCCGAGGCGGGGCTGCTGCTGTGGGGGTGGGGGAAGAGAGCCGCTGTGACATTTTCAGGAAGTCCAGTTTGCAAAACTCACTGAGTCATGGGGGGTGTTGGGCGAGGCACAGAAATGTCTAAAGTGACTTCCAGGATATTGACTCAGGTTGTTCAGGAGGAAGGCCCTCCCACCAGTGGCAGGGGAGTGCACTCAGGACGATCGGGACGGGACAGAGATCTGTGAGGGTCTTCAGGGCACCAGGGGACGGGCTTACCCACGGGGTCACGCAGGAAGCAGCCAGAGGCCCGGAGCCTGGCAACAGGAAGCTGTATTTAAGATGCCTTGTGGGACCAGTGCAATGTCATGGTCACAGGAGAAGCGGAGAATCAGGAAAAGGGAATGATGGCAAGGAGGGGAGAGAGGTCAGGGGAGAGGAGGCAGCCGTGGTGACAGCACATGGTGGAACAGGACTCACAGTGATTCTAGAGAGTCCGGCCGGGGGGCGGGACCAGGGAGGGGATAAGGAGCCATGGGCTTTCATTCCATCAGACCCTTACAACATTCCCTTATCTGACCTCTGAGACATCAGTTGTGCCCCAGGTCTCTCCCACCTGTGCTATTTCCCCTGAAGATGCGGATGATCAGGTTCTGCGGAACATCTGGAACAGGAACAAATAATTGGTCACCTGCAGTATTGTGAGGCGGTCACGAGAGGGGGGGGGCCCGGGTATTCTCTCCATTTGAACCTGTGCTTCCAAGAATACTCCCCAAGTATCCCACCCGAGCCCTGCCTCCCCCACCCCCAGCACCCACTGTCCTCGGGGACCCTGGCGTCCTGGCCTGGCACTCACAGGACACGTCGAGCTGGATGGTCCTCTCTGTGCTCACGTTAGCTCCAGGGAAGGTCACTCGACAGGTGAGGTCGGTGCCGTGGTCCTGGGGCCCCGGGGTGAGGGTGAGCACCGAGGAGAAGTGTGTCCCGTGGCCCAGGGAGGTGAGGGCATCCCCGATCCAGGAGAAGGTCGGCGGCGTCCCCCTCTTACAGGCCCAGGGCACGCTACAGGTGATCTTCTTGGGCTGGCCAGATTCTAGGGGCCCCTGGATGTGGATGTCAGGTGTCCGTTTGAGAGCTGAGGGAGAAAGAGAGACAGAGACCCAGGCCCTGCGTGTGCCCCCAGAAGCAGCCTCTACACCAGGCCAGCCGTTTCCTCCCAGCCAGGATGGAAATCAGGGGGTCCCCTCCCGGGCCTGCCCTGGGGCGCTCAGGACCCATGCATGTCCTCTCCTTGACCCCACTCCTTACCTGTCACACGCACAGAGAGCCGGTTCTGTAGGAAATTATATCTCACAGAAGGCCCTCTCTCCACCCTAAAGAAGTATGTCCCCGAGTCCCTTCTCCGTGCGTCTCTGATGTCCAGGGAGCAGTCGTAGTCCCGCGGGTTTCCAAGGAGGCGGAATCGACCCTGGGTCTCCTTCTGCACTTTTCGACTTGGGTTGTTTGTGGCCACTGGATCATCCTGTGCTACACTGGCCCCTTCCCGGAACCAGTAGCCATGCACAGGGTGAGAGTCATTCCAACTATTCAGGGGATAGAGGAAATTGCAGGGCACGGAGACGCACAGACCCTCCTGCACCACCAGTGACTCCAGAACCTGCAGCCAGTATCTCCTCTCCTGAGCCCGGGACCCTGCAGGGAATCGAGGGTCAGTAGCGGCCCCCGCCTGCCTGGCCCTCTCCCCTCCGCCCACTCACCTGCCCACAACAGGGGCAGCAGCAGAGGCAACAACATCTTAGAGACAGATGTCTGGGCTTCCTGTGGGTGGAGAAGGGAAGGCAGAGGGAGGCTGAGGGGGGCCCACGGGAAGCTGGGGAGGAGCACGAGGCCTCACGATTTCGCAAACGGGGAACTGCCGCTGCGGAGCTCACCTCCCATCTGCAAGGTGCTGGTGACCCCCCGCACTCTCTCCTGGAGACCCCCACAGGAGAGACCAGGAGCAGAACGCTTCCCTCCACCAACGGGGCCTGGACCAGGACCTCTGAGAGCATGTGAGGCATGGGACACGGTGAGTCTCCTAAGATCTTCCCATCTGAGGTGCTTGTCTGAGCAGTGTTGTCTACACCAGGGAGCTAGTCAACTGCTGTCTACACCTGGAGGGTCAGAGCCTCATCCAGACCCTCGAGTGGTCGGTCCTGTGAGGTGGAGGACTCTTGAGGTCTGTGAACATCCGCGGTAGAAGGAAAGAAGGGATGCTGGGTGAAGTGAAGGCAGGAACCATTCCTTCATTCATCCATTCCCCAAATGCTTAGTGAACATCTGTGTTGGGGGAGCTGGAAACACGACACATGAGTCTGACCAGGTCAATCCGGTGACAGGGTCCCCACCCATGGTACCACTTCCTCCCTAGACGACGGTGCTGTCCCCGTGGGGTGCAGAGCTGCAGGCATCTGTGACTTTGCTATGTGTCCTGGTGGCCTACTGGTTATTTTCTAAAAATCCAAGTGCAGGATTATTTTGGACTTGCGGTAAACAGGAACAACTCTTTTCAAGTTGCAGAACTTAAAGCGGTTCCCCTTAAGGAACCACCCCCCATTTCCCCCTCCCCCCAGCCCCGGAAACCACTGTTGTACTTCCTGTCTCCAGGAATTTGACTGCTTTAGAGACCTCGTATAAGTGGAATCATTTCAATCGGCCATAACGTCCTCAGGGTTCATCCGTGTGGCGGCATGTGTCAGAATTTCTGCCCTTTTTAAGGCTGAATAATATTCCGTGATGGGTTAGAACACATTTCGTTTATCTGTTCAGCTGTTGAGGGACACTTGGGCTGCTTTTTACCTGGCTATCGTGAATAATACTGCTACGAACATGGGTGTGTAAACATCTCTTGGCCCCTGCTCTCCATCCTGCATATGCACCCAGAGGTGGGGCCACTGGACCATATGGTAATTCTAATACTAATTACACACACGCACACACACACGCACACACACACAACACACACAGGGGAGGGGGAGGGGCAGATAGAGAAGGAGAGAGAGAGAGAGAGAGAGAGAGAATCCCAGGCAGGCTCTGCATTGTCAGCGTGGAGTCTGATGCAGGGCTCGATCCCACAAGCGTGAGATCATGACCTGAGCCAAAATCAAGAGTCAGACACTCGACTGACTGAATGAGCCCACCCCGGTGCCCCCGTGTTTAACTCGTGAAGGAAAGTCCAAAGAGTTTTCCACAAGGCTGCACCATTTTTCATTCCTGCAAGCCATGTGCATGGGTTCCCATGTGTCCACATCTTTGCCAACACTGGTTTCCTTCTTTCTTCTTCTTTTAAGTAGAACATCTGTCCTAACAGATGTGGTTTAGACTTGCGTCTCGCTAGTGACCAATGATGTTGATTATTTTTTTCATGTGCTCCTTGGGGGTTTGTGTGTCTTCTTTGCCGAAGTGTCTATTCAAGTCCTTTGAAAAATTTTTTAATGTGTATTTATTTTTGAGAGACAGAGACAGAGTGTGAGTGGATGAGGGGCAGAGAAAGAGGGGGAGACACAAAATCAGAAACAGGCTCCAGGCTCTGAGCTGTCAGCACAGAGCCCGACGCGGGGCTCGAACTCACAGACCGTGAGATCATGACCTGAGCTGGAGTCGGATGCTCAACCGACTGAGCCCCCCAGGCGCCCCGACTCAAGTCCTTCGGATGACAGAGATTTTGAAGTTGTGTTCATGGTTGTACCCTGGCACCCATGAAAATGCTGGCACGTAGCAGGTGTTCCACGATACTTCCAGACGAGTCTATGAGTGGGGCTCCTTGGTTAAGCCTCCAACTCTTGATCTTGGCTCGGGTCGTGATCTCACAGTTGGTGAGTTCGAGCCCTGCATCGGGTTCTGCGCTGATGGCGTGGAGCCTGCTTGGGATTCTGTCTTTCCTTCTCTCTGCCCTCCCCTGCTTGTGCTCTCTCCCTCTGTCTCTCAAAATAAATAAGTAAATAAACTTTAAAAAAGAAAAGAAACAAATATTTTTAAAAAATAAGTCTATGAGTAAATGACTGGCTATCACTCTTCCACTCAAAACCATACAACCACACATATGCACACAGGTGCGCACATATGCACACACACACACACACACACACACACACACACACAGGTGAGTGGCATTTAAGACTGATCCTGAAGGTAATTAGGACTTGGAGAGGCAGGAATGGGGAGGGAACGGCATTTCAGGAGAAGGAACAACATAGGCAAAGTCTCAGAGTCAGGAAAACCCTAACCCGGCTGGGTGTGGAGACGTTGTAAGATGCAGGGAGAGGTAGGGACCTGGGTGGAGAGTTCAGTGGGAAAGAGACCACATCAGGTCTTCAAATCTAGCCTGTTTGCCCCCCAGTTTGGACTGTGGAGAGGAATCCTAGGTCTTCATACTGTGGAGAAAGTGGATGATAATGGTGTCCCAAGACTCAGTGTTGAGGACGGAGGGGGAGGCAAGAGACAGGTGCATTAGAGGCCCGGGGAAAAGAGGAGGCCGCAGGAACAAGCAAGGTCAGGATGGGGAGGAGACGGGAGCTAGGATGAGCTTAGAGGAAGGATGGATAAGACCAGGTGATGTAGTGGACCAGGCAGAACAGAGGGAGGTCACGGTGGAGAACCACACCCCCAGTTCTGGCCTTAGAGATGAGACCATGCCAGCCATGTGAGGGAATCCCAGCAGAGAAGAAGGTTCAAGAGGAACGTGGCAGCTCAACCTCGGCCGTGCTGAGTGAAGCAATCCTGGGGCCATCCTGGAGGAGGTGATGGTGGGATGTTGGGTGGTGAGCTGCCCACGTCACTCACCTGAGGGATTAACTGGGGGTGGTGTTGGCCTCCTCCACGCCCCCTGCAGGCCTGGCTTCTCCTTCCTGAGGAATCTCAGTCTGAGAGAAGACACCGGGGCCTTTCGGTCTGGTCCTGGGAATGCAGGGCCAACTGATTCACTCCGGTTCCCAGTTAAGGGGCTGGAGGGCGGACGAGGTGGGAGAGTGCAGGTCTGGCCCCGTAGACAGCCGTGAGCACAGCAGGCGCAGCCCGTCCCGTCCTGGACACTGTGGAATCCTCACACCTGGTTGCCCTCCCCCCTGCCCTGCCCTCTGACCTGGTCAGTCCCTCCTGCGCTGGTTCTGGGACTCGGCCGCAATCCCCACCCTCCTCAGGCCTCCCCTCCCCCTGGGGCAGCGCTCACACGAGGACGATGAGGCGAAGGAGGATGGATTCCTGGATTCGTGAGCTTGACTGCTACACCGTGTCCTCTGCTCCCGGCTGGTCTCTGGACATCGGTCCCCCAGGCCCCCCTGCGTCACCGCTGTGGCACCCCATGTGCCTGAGCCGCACGCTGCCCCGTGCCCTGGCCTTCCGGCGGCTGGACAGCGGGCTCTGGGGCTGCCTGCTCGGGGACCAGTGAGCCAAATGGCATTGAGGGATTAGGGTCCACTGTGCAGCCCCTGGACACTCACCCGGCAGAGAGAGGCTCGGGGAGGCGGGCTGGGAGCCCACCGCACTCCGAGCTCAGCAGGGGTATTCCCCTTCATCTCTCTCCTGTGCCCGAGGCAGCTCCGGCACCCCAGGGTTCCAGGGCTTTGAGGAGCACAGGGTCAGCTCCCCGGGGCCCAGCTCAGCCTGACTGGGGGGGTTGCTGTTGACACAGACGAGGTGCAGGGACTGGTCCTCCAGGACTGAAAGAGATGAGCCATTCTCCAAGCGCTGTGGTGGCGGAGAAAAAGAGACTGAGGGTCAGAATTACAAAGAAATTGATACAGGTGGACACCGGCAGAGAGGGGCAGCCTCAGACACACAGACATGGCCCGAGATCGAGACTCTGGGAGTCTCCCTTTGGGAGAGGGATCCAGGGAGAGGCACTGAGCATAAGCCCAGAGGCTGCTCAGGCCCCTTCTTTCTCTGCACTTTATCTCTGACATAGCTTTATCTCTGCCCCGATGGACTCTGTCTGGCCGGCTTCAGGCCCCAGGAAGCACAGACAGAGGGTCCTGGGCCTTCAGGACACCCGTGCACGTGGTCATTCCTGCCCTAAATGCCGCGTCCTTCCATCAGGACCCACACTGACCCAGCAAACGCTGTCCTTTCTTCGGATTTCCACTTGATACCTGTTTACTGACTTAACAAGTCATCTCCAAGGGGACTCAGTCTTACATTTTTTTTTTTTACATTTATTTAGTTTTGAGAGACAGAGAGAGACAGAGCACGAGGCGGGGGGAGGGACAGCGAGAGAGAGGGGGACACAGAATCTGAAGCGGGCTCCAGGCTCTGAGCTGTCAGCACCGAGCCCGACGCGAGGCTTGAACTCACAAACCGTACCCCAAGGGGTACCCCAAGGGGTCTTACTCGTAGAAACTCATGGTCTGGTGGGGAACAAGGACCCAGGAACAGGAGCTCCCAACACCACCTGACTCATGTTGAGGTGGTGGGGACACTGGGCTGGGCAGCCTTGGAGCTGGCAATGTAAATGAGACTGGCAGATCCAGGAGGGCCTCCTGGAGGAGGCAGCTTCTGAAGTCAAGTGTGAGAGGCAAGCAGGGGCGGCAAAATGATGACAGGGCTGGGAAGGGCACGGCAAGAAGGAGGAACAGAGAGTGCAAAGACAACCAAGGACAGAACACGTCCAAAGAACATCTAAGAGGACCTACCGAATCGGCGCTAAGGAGTGTGGGATAGAGGAGGGCCTTCAGAGAGGACACCACAGGAGGAAAGGCAGACAGTTTATTTTTACAAACTCAAAGTGGTGTGTGTGGGGGGGTGGCACCTGGGCGGCTCAGTTGGTTAAGCCACTGACTTGGGCTCAGGTCATGATCTCGAAGTTTGTGCGTTCGAGCCCCACATCTGGCTCTGAGCTGACAGCTCGGAGCCTGCTTGGGATTCTCTCCCTCTCCCTCTCTGTCTGCCCCTCCCTCCCCCCCCCCCCCAGTAAATAAATAAACATTTTAAAAAGGTACAAACTGGGGTGCCTGGGTGGCTCAGTCGGTTAAGCATCCGACTTCGCCTCAGGTCATGATCTCACAGCTCATGAGTTCGAGCCCTGCATCAGGCTGTGTGCTGACAGCTCAGAGCCCGGAGCCTGCTTCGGATTCTGTGTCTCCCTCTCTCTCGGCCCCTCCACTACTTGCACTCTGTCTCTCTTTTTCTCTCAAAAATAAATAACCATTAAACGTTTTTTTAAACATAACATAAAATAAACATTAAAGGTTTTTTTATAAAGGTAAAAACTTCCAGTTATAAAATAAGTAAATCCTGGGGATGTAATGTACAACAAGGTGATTATAGTTAACAATACCGCCTTGTGCATATTAGAAAGTTGCCGAGAGAATAGATCTTGAAGCCCTCAAAACAAGAAACAAAAAATTGTAACTATGGACGATGATGTTCCCAGTTTTACCAAGGCGATCATTTTGCAACATATACAAATAGCCAATCGTGATGTTACACACCTGAAACTAGTAAGTTGTTATATGTCAAGTTGTTATGCCTCAATAAGAAAAAAATTGAACACGTGACCCAGCTACGTAACTTTCAGGAATTTATCCCAAAGGCATAGACACACACCTGAGAAAGTGGGTACGAGTACGAGATTATCGACTGCAGCGTTTCGGTTAATAGAATGAAAGGAACGCCGTGATGTCCCGTTAGTGGAAGGCGCACGCAGAAGCAGAACCCGCCCACGTGAAGGAACACTGCGCAGTCACAGAGCAGAAGGAGGACAGTCTGTGTTGCTGACGGCAAAGGGCCCCTTAGATCCTTAGCAAACACACTGAGGCTCAGAGCAGCCTCTGGACACGAGACACTTTCCGGGAGGGAACTGGACATCTGAGGCCGACTTTGCTGGGCGTTATGAATACGTGTCCGTGTGAATAGATTAGCTGTTCAAAAGCACTCAGATAAACGGTTGGCAGGAAAATAAAAGGTGAGGGCGTCCGGAGGTGCATGATAAGGGGCAGTTCTGCCGGGCGAGTGTCGCCCTGTTCTTGCTCTCCTGATAACAGGGGGGAGGGCAGAAGTGGGGGAGGGAGGGGAGAAGGGGACAGCTGCTCACAGGGCCATGGGGGCCGGGGAGGGGGAGGGCCCCTGGGGGACCCACAAGAGGGACCCGGCCCTGCCCTTGCTCCCTGCACCCTAGTAGAGCCCCTATCCTACCTGTGCCGTTTTCTTGGAAGACAGTGACGGTCAAGTTCCACGGAGAATCTGGGACAGAAAGACATGACAGATTGGCGTCAACGGAGAGGGCTGGTGGACATTGGCCCTCAGTCCCCACGGGAGCTGCAGAAATGGGAAGAGGGTGGAGATCCTCCCGACCCCCTCCCAGCCCACATGCCAGGACCCGACACCCAAGGTCCCAGGCCCTGACCCCCCAGCCAACTGCCCTCAGGACCCCATCAGGGATCCGGTGGCCCTGGCCCGGTTCTCACAGGACACGTTGAGGTGAATGGTCCTCATTGTGGTCACTCCGGTCCCAGGCAAGGTCACCTGACAGGTGAGGTCGGTGCCGTGGTCTTGCAGCCGTGGGGTGAGGGTGAGCACAGAGGAGAGGTGGGTCTTGGGGCCCAGGGCGGCGAGGGCCGCTGACGTCCAGGAGAAGATGGGGGGCGTGCCCCACGCACAGGCCCAGGGCACAGAGCAGGTCAGGTTACTGGGGCGTCCAGACTCCAGGGTCCCCGAGATAAGGATGTCAGGTGTCTGGGTCAGGGCTGGGGGGAGATGGGGAGACACGGGGATCAGGAGGAGGGTCCGAGGTGCAGCCTTGAGAGAAGCCTCAAGCTTTGGTCCAGCCCCTGCCTCTGAGCCCCAGCATGCACTACCCCCAGCCCCTCCCGGGTTGTCCTGGGACCCCCAACCTTCCCCTGTGGCCTCTCCCACAATCTGCTCCTTACCTGTCACACGCACGGAGAGCTGGTCCCGTGTGTAAGTATATCTCACAGAAGGCCCCCTCTCCACCCTAAAGACGTATGTCCCCGAGTCCCCTCTCCGTACATCTCTGATGTCCAGGGAGCAGTCGTAGTCCTGGGGGTTTCCCAGGAGGCGGAATCGGCCCTGGGACTCCTGCCGCACTTTTCCATCTGGGTTGTTTGTGGCCACTAGAACATCCTGTTGTACACCGGCCCCTTTCCGGAACCAGTAGCCGAGAGCTGGGGTAGACTCAGACCAGCCTTCCCGGGGATAGAAGCATCTGCAGGACACTCGCACACACAGGCCCTCCTGCCCCTTTGCGTCCTGCACTTGCAGCCTGTAATCCCCCTGTGGCCCCCTCCCGGCCCCCCTCTGGCCCTCGGCTCCCTCCCTCCCCCAGAGCAGGGCCAACAGCAGCAGAAGCATGTCTGGGCTTGGAGGTGCCGGGTCCCCGGGGAGCCTGTTTCTCCGGGTTTGTCTCTCAGAAGCTAAGAGCTGCAGGACTGAGAGGAGGCCCCGACAGGAAGGTGACAGTGATGTCAGAACAGTGGCCCTCGTCAGAGAAGGAACCTCGCACGCAGACGCTGTCAGGGCCGGGACAGCCCTTGGGAATCAGCCATCCACCACCACATCTCCACTGCTGGGGACCCTGGGCCTAGAGGCCAGAGAGGGTGAGAGCCTCGCCCAAATTCACACCCTGTGCAGGGCTCGAGCCCCATCTCCCGCCTTCCTGCCAATGCCCCTCCCTTCTGGGGTCATTTTTTTGCAAAGTGAAAAAGGGTTCCTTCCTTTGGGCCAGACCACCTGAATCACAGGCCGTACATGTCTGTGGAAGTCAGTGCTGCTGGTGGGGCGGGGCGGGGGGCATCAGGACCTGGGAGATGGGGGAGGCTAGAAGGGGGTGTGAGGAGGCCCACTGTCCTCCCTCCCTCGGAATCCACGTGGTGGGCATCCCTTCCCTGCTCACGAGGTCACACACTAGCCCCGGGCACGGCCTCAAGAGTCACTGTAAAACAGTAAGTGTCCAGCACCTGGAGCTCTCTGTGACAAGTAACTGTAATTCTGTGATTATATGTGCTTTGTGTGTTTCAAAATTCCATTTGTAGATGCCTACATATTACACTTGTATATTTGGGGTGTGTGTGAATTAAGCCTTTGATCTTTATGAAGTGCCCATTGTTTTTAATGTTTGTTTGTTTATTTATTTATTTATTTATTTATGTTTATTTTTGAGACAGAGAGAGACAGAGCATGAACGGGGGATGGTCAGAGAGAGAGGGAGACACAGAATCCGAAGCAGGCTCCAGGCTCTGAGCTGTCAGCACAGAGCCCGACGCGGGGCTCGAACTCACGGACCGTGAGATCATGACCTGAGCTGAAGTCGGACGCTCAACCGACTGAGCCACCCAGGTACCCCGAATGTTTATTTAGTTTTGAGAGAGAGGGTGCCCACACGAGAGGGGGAGGGGCAGAGAGAGAGGGGGGCAGAGGATCTGAAGCAGGCTGGAACTCACAAACCTTGAGATCATGACCTGAGCACAAGTAGGACGCTAAACTGACTGAGCCACGCAGGCGCCCTACAAAGTGCCCATTCTTAATGCCTTTTGCCTCAAAGACTCATTCATCTCATTTTAGGACACCAACACCAGCTTTCTTTTGTTTAGTGCTTGCGTGGTGCATGGTATCTCTTTCAACATCTTGTCATTTCAACCTTTCTGAATCTTTCCATTTTATTTTTTTAAGCTTATATATTTGAGAGGGAGAGAGAGAGAGAGAGAGATACCATGCAGGGCGGGGCAGGGAGAGAGGGAGAGAGAATGCCAAGCGGGCTCTGCCCTGTCAGCACAGAGCCTAATATGGGGCTTGAATTCATGAACCATGAGATCACAACTTAAGTCAATTTTGGAAGCTTAACCAACTGGGCCATCTAGGTACCCCTACATTTTATTTTATTTTATTTTATTTTATTTTATTTTATTTTATTTTATTTTATTTTATTTTATTTTATTTTATTTTTATAATTTTTTTTAACATTTATTCATTTTTGAGAGACAGAGAGGGATAGACCATGAGCAAGTGGAGGGGCAGAGAGAGAGGGAGACACAGAATCCAAAGCAGGCTCCAGGCTCCGAGCTGTCAGCACAGAACCTGATGCGGGACTTGAACTCACAGACTGCGAGATCATGACCTGAGCTGAAGTCAGATGCCCAACTGACTGAGCCACCCAGGCGCCCCTACATTTTTTTTTTAATTAATTTTTATTTTATTTGAGAGAGAGGGGATGCACAAGCAGGGGAGAGGGGCAGAGAGAGACAGAGAGAGAGAGAGAGAAAATCCCAAGCAGACTCCAGTGCAGAGCCCGACATGGGGCTCGAACTGATGAAACTGTGAGATCATGACCTGAACCGAAATAAGAGTTGGACGCTCAACTGACTGAGCCACCCAGGTGCCCCTGAATCCTTACATTTTAGTTGTGTTTCTCTAAACATGTGGAGGCAGTCTTTCATTAACTTATGTTGCCTTGCATTCTCCAAACACATAGGGAGAAGTCCATTTTCCTTCTGAGAGGAGATGGGGGGGGGGATTTGACCGGCCAGGACACACTACTTACTGTCCAGTGGGAAGCTGGACAAGACACCAGGACACTAGGAAACTAGAAGGAATTGGCAGAAGGGATACGACCAGGACTCTCAAGGTGACTACAGGAGTGGGGTCTTTAAAGGGACAATTTCAGATAAAATGAGGTCGCTAGGGTGGGCCCTAATCCAGTATATCTGGCGTCCTTATAAGAAGAAGAAATTGGGGCGCCTGGGTGGCTAGTCGGTTAAGCGTCTGACTTCAGCTCAGGTCATGATCTCACGGTTCGTGAGTTCGAGCCCCGCGTCGGGCTCTGTGCTGATGGCTCGGAGCCTGGAGCCTATTTCGGATTCTGCGTCTCCCTCTCTCTGCCCCTTCCCTGTTCACACTCTGTCTCTGTCTCTCCCAAAAATAAATAAACATTAAAAAAAATTTTTTTTAAGAAGAAGAAATTGAGGGGCACCTGGGTGGCTCAGTTGGTTGAGCCTCCGACTTCAGCTCCGGTCATGATCTCATGGTTCATGAGTTGGAGCCCTGCACTGGGCTCTGTGCTATCAGCAGAACCGGCTTCGAATCCTCTGTCCTTCTCTCTCTCTCTCTCTCTCTCTCTCTCTCTCTCTCTCTCTTTCTGCCTCTCCCCTGCTTGCACTCTCTCTCTCAAAAAAAAAAAAAAACACACATTAAAAAATGTTTAAAAAAATAAAAAGAAGAAGAAGAAATTGAGACACAGACACACAGAGGGAAGACCAGGTAAGTTCACAGGGAGAAGACGGCCATGTACAAGCCAAGGAGAGAGACCTCTGCTGACACGTGATCTCAGACTTCCAGGCTCCAGAACTAGGAGACAAACAATTCCTCACTTGTATGTCTTGATCTCTGAGTACTCGGTGTTGATGCCTTCCTGTTCCCGAGGCTTCAGCTTGGGAAATCGGAGGAAAGCATAGTGGAGTTCCTGTTCTTCTCCTGAAATGGGGCTAGTCCCAGCAGAAGCTGGGGGGTCTGCAGGGATGTCTGTCAAGACCCGGTGCCAATGCGCCTGAGTGGAAAGAAGAGGAGGAATTTGGAGCCAGTCAGCAGGGTCTGGGAGAAAGCAGCCAAGGGCCAGAAGGGGATGGGCCCTGATGGAATTTTTATCATTCACCCATTCATTTATTTTTGAATGTTTAATAATTAAGGTTGGCCAGTCCTTAGTCGGTGTTTATCTTAACTGCATTATGTTTAAAAAAAAATTTTTTTAATGTATTTATTTTTGAGGGAATGAGAGCAGGGGAGGGGCAGAGACAGAAGGGAACAGTGGGCTCCACACCGACAGCAGAGAGCCCAGTGAGGGGCTTGAACCCATGACCTGTGAGACCACAACCTGAACCAAAGTCAAAGTCAGGTGCTTAACCAACTGGGCCACCCAGGTCCCCTACTTTTTTTTTTTAAAGGCTGGGAGAAGATATTATTATCACATTCATCACACAAATAGTAAAACCAAGGCTAAGAGAGATTATATACATACATTGTCCTAAAGACACCTATCTATACAAATGCACCACTGGGGCTCCTGGGTGGCTCAGTCAGTTAAGCATCGGATCTTGATTTGGGCTCAGGTCATGATCTCAGGGTCGTGAGATGGAACCCAGTGTCAGCAGGCTTTGTGCTCAGCACAGAGCCTGCTTAAGATTCTTTCCCTCCCTCTCTCTCTCTCTGCCCTTCCCCTGATCACTCTCTCAAAATAAAGTAAAATAAAATAAAATAAAATAAAATTAAATTAAATTAAAATAAATTAAATTAAATTAAAATAAAATAAAATAAAATAAAATTAAAATAAAATTAAATTAAATTAAATTAAATTAAATTAAATTAAAATAAAATAAAATAAAATAAAATAAAATAAAATAAAATAAAATAAAGGCACCATTGAGCCAGGACTCAAAACCAATTCTTTCCAATGATAGTACCGTCCTTTGTCCAGCCAGTGTGTGAGGTGCAGTGTGTGGGGTGACAAAGCAGATAATAGTTCTTGGTACCACACAGCTTATGGTTTCCTAGGAGAGGCAATTACTAAACAAATAGAAAACAAATATGTTCCAAGTTCTACATCTGGGTTAGGAGACATTTAGAAATATGAAGCAAGGCAGGGATGACATATCCCGTTTCTGGACAAGCTCTAGAAGGTGGAGCAGAGGTCAGTTCCCGCAGTCAAGATGGCAACCAGACACCCTCGCCCACACCTGCTCCCTGCCCGTGACACCCCCAGGAGACAGCAGCAAGAAACAAGTTCTCACAGGGGCGCCTGGGTTACTCAGTCGGTTGGGCGTCCAGCTCTTGGTTTCGGCTCAGGTCATGATCTCGAAGTTCGTGAGTTCGAGCCTTGCATCTGGCTCCTCGCTGACAGTGCAGAGGCTGCTTGGGATTCACTCTCTCCCTCCCTCTATGCTCTTCCCCCACTTGCAAGCTCTAGCTCTCTTTCTCTCTCAAAAATAAATAAATAAGCTTAAGAAAAAAAAAAAGAAAGAAACAAGCCCTCACACAGGCGCTGAGAGAGGCAAAACGAGAAGTAATTCTCGGATTAAGAGGAAACTGTTGGGCATTTCTCTGGTCTCTGGGGACACAAGAGGGAATAAAACAATAGCTACAAAACAAACCGCTCTTAGGACTTACTCGCTAGAGGAGGTAACGACTCCGACTGTAGTAACGAACGCTGTGCTTACCCCGTGCCAGCTAGTGTTCTAGACACTTCTTGTAACTACCCTCTATACTCTTAACATTCCCATGTCACCAAAAATAAACGGAGGTGTGTGCCACTTGCCCAAGGTCACCCAGTTTGTCCGTAGGGAAAGATGGGATTTGAATGCAGGAGTCCAGCTCCAGAGTCCATACTTTGAACCACTATACTGTACTGACTACAAGAGACGTTCGCTTAAAGGAAAAAAATTGAGAATTTGAAGGTAAAGAAATGGAAGATATATGTCGTGATTCACAACAAGATGGGGATTTAGCTCATGTTAAGGGTTCCGTTCCCCAAGATCCACCAAGGAGAAACAAGACGGGGAATTACGTAAACTAAACTTTTAAAATGATACGGGGGGGGGGCGCACCTGGGTGGCTCAGTCAGTTAAGCGTCCAACTCTTGGTTTCGGCTCAGGTCAGGATCTCACAGTTCGTGGGATCGAGCCCCATGTTGGGCTCTGTGCTGACAGCATGGAGCTTGCTTGGGATTCTCTCTCTCTCCCTCTCTCTCTCTCTGCTTGTGCTCTCCCTCCCTTTTGAAGTAAATAAATAAACTTAGAAAAAAGATTTTGTGTGTACTTGTTCTACCAGTTATGGAGAGAAGAGTTTGAAATAATCAGCTACGATTGCCAGTATGTCTATTTCTCCTTGCTGTTCTATCAGTTTTCAAGTACACTTATTTTGATGAATGGTGCTCTGTTATGGAAGGAATACGTGTTTAGGATTTTTGTGTCTTTTCATGAAGTGATAGAAACCAGATAAATTAGTAAATATTGCATGATTCCTTTGTTTGTTTTTAGTTTTTTTTTTAATTTTTTTTCAACGTTTATTTATTTTTTGGGGGACAGAGAGAGACAGAGCATGAACGGGGGAGGGGCAGAGAGAGAGGGAGACACAGAATCGGAAACAGGCTCCGGGCTCTGAGCCATCAGCCCAGAGCCTGACGCGGGGCTCGAACTCACGAACCGTGAGATCGTGACCCGAGGTGAAGTCGGACGCTCAACCGACTGAGCCACCCAGGCGCCCCCTAGTTTGTTTTTTTTTAAATGTTTATTCACTATTGAGAGACAGAGAGGGAGCATGAGCAGGGGAGGGGCAGAGAGAGGAAGACACAGAATCCGAAGCAGGCTCCAGGTTCCAAGCTGTTAGCACAGAGCCTGACACGGGGCTAGAACTCACAAACCGCAAGATCATGACCTGAGCCGAAGTCGGACACATAACTGACTGAGCCACCCAGGTGCCCCTGCATGATTCCTTTTATATAAAGTCCCAGAAGGGACAAAAGTAATCCACAGTGATAAAAATCAATGATTTCTGGAAAGGTTGAACTGACTGGGCAGGGGAACAAAGGAATTTAGGGACATGATGGAAATGTTCTACATCTTTTTTTTTTAATGGTTTATTTCTTTTAAGTTTATTTATTTATTTTGAGAGAGAGCTAGAGAGAGAGCAGGGGAGGGGCAGAAAAAGAGAGAGTCAGAGAATCCCAAGCAGGTCATAGCACGGGGCTCAGACCCATGGGGCTCGAACCCATGAACTGTGAGATCATGCCCTGAGCCAACCCAAGAGTCAGACGCTTAACCACCTGAGCCTCCCAGGTGCCCTGGAAATGTTCCACATCTTGATCGAGAACATGGTTACATATGCTCTCAACATTCACGTTTGTCAAGGGGCACCTGGGTGGCGCAGTCGGTTAAGCGTCCGACTTCAGCCAGGTCACCATCTCGCGGTCCATGAGTTCAAGCCCCGCGTCGGGCTCTGGGCTGATGGCTCGGAGCCTGGAGCCTGTTTCCGATTCTGTGTCTCCCTCTCTCTCTGCCCCTCCCCCGTTCATGCTCTGTCTCTCTCTGTCCCAAAAATAAATAAAAACGTTGGGAAAAAAAATTAAAAAAAAAAACATTCACGTTTGTCAAAATTCACATTCAAATGGGTGCGTTTTATTATACGTAAAGTGCATATAATAAATGAGGTTGATATTTATCTACCATTGACAGTGGTAGATTTGAAGGATGCAAAATGGGAGTGATGCGCAAAGTGTGACTTCGGGGTGCCCCAGTCTCTACCCTAGGGCTCGAGTCACCACTTCCCTACTCAGTGGGTCTGACCCACACTAAGCTAGGGCCCTTACGCTTCTGGGTAACCAACGCCACAAGAAAAAGGCTAATATTCCAGGGGAATGCGATACTCTGACATAGGAGGCATAAATACCCCCCAACGAGCAACCGGATTATATCCACACTCCATCAGAAGCAGAAGGATTAGAGCAGTTGAATCAATAATTTAAAACTGGAACTGGAGCAAGTGTTGGATGTTAAGAGGGAAATGCTCGATTATTCGCTGAGGGCGGCTTCCAAAAGGCATAGGCTGGATAGGAGCTCGTGGTCTGACACTCACCCCAGAGCCTGAGTCACCGGCTGGCTTCAAATCCATGATTTGCACTGGCTGGGCTGCTCTCTTCCTGAGGGTCTTCACTCTAAGGGAACAGCCCCGCGACTTTCAGCCTGGTTATTTGGGGCGTGCAGCGGGCAGACCATCCCCTGCATCCCACGAAGAGCATAGAAGGAGGCAGGTGAGTGTGGGTCCAGTCTCCAAGTGCTTCCCCTAATCCAAGAGCTGGACCGGGGGCTGGGAAGAGAACCCAGGCTTGGCCCGATTGGCTACGGGATGCTTCACTCCACCACGCAGCCTCCTTTCCTGGCTCTTGGAGTTCCCAGCAGCCCGAGTTCCTCTAGCTCGGGCTCTCTAAGATTCCAGGACCTCATGCCCTTTCCACTCCAGGCCTCTCCCTCCATCCCTGGAGCCCACTCTCACCTGAAGATGAGACAAAGACAGAGAGAAAGTAGCAGGGTCATGATGCCCGCTCCCCCGACGACTCCCAGGACGCCACTGGCCCTGGGTTCTGGCTTATCTGCAGAAAATTTGAGTTCTGTGTAAGCTCCAGTTCCAATACATGACATCCTGTGTCCCCCCGCCACCCATCACATGGCATTCCATTGCCCTGTGGACGCTGGACCGGCCCCTTCCCCTAGCCTCAGGACTAAAGATCTTAAGCCTACAGCTGCTCCATTTGGGGCCTTAGGTGCCTTCCTGCCCCAGCCCCATCTCTCTGAAGCTCTTGGGGGCTGAATTTTGTCCCCTGCCAAATTCCTATGCTGAAGTCCCAGCCCTCTGGTACACCCCTCCACCCTCACAATGTGACTTTCCTTGCAACAGGGTCTTTACAAAGGTAATCAAGTTAAAATGGGATCGCTAGGGTGGGCCCTAACCCAATATGACTAGTGTCCTCATAAAATGGGGATATTTGGACACAGACGCGCACCCAAGAGGGTGCCAGGAAAACATGAAGGCGGAGAAGGGGTGATGCTTGCACAAGCTGAGGACCATCAAAGATTGCCAGCAAACACCAGAAGCCAGGGGGAGGCTGGAACAGTTCTCACAGTCTCAGAAGGAACTGATCTGTGGACACCTTGATTCTATCCAGAACTGGGAGAGAGTAAATCTCCACTGTTTGAACTGCCCAGTGTGAGGGACTTTGTCACAGCTTCCCTAGCAAGGGATGTAGTGCAAGGACCAAGCTCCTAGTCCTCCAGGTAACACCCCCCACCCACCGCCACCTTCCCACAGCCCCCAGACCTGGCCGCAGCACCAGGACGGCGGTGCTCTGGGCCCCGTGCTCATTCCGGGCCTCGCAGCTGAGTCTGAGGTCAGAGCCCAGCGGCCCCCTGAGGCTCAGGGAGCTGTTGGCCCAGGGCCCCTCGGAGCTGGAGGTGACGGTCAAGGAGGCGTCGCTGTGGTTCCCCTCCAGCAGCCCCTCCCCCAGCCGCCAGCGCAGGGTGGGGGCCGGCCGGGCTCGGGCGGAGCAGGTGCAGCCCAGCGCCTCGCCCTCCCAGGAGCAGGAGGGGCCGAGCAGCCGCGGGGGGCCTGTAGGGGGGGGAGGGGCAGGGTCAGCGGCGCCTCTGCTCCCCAGGCCCCGGGCGTCCCGCCCCCCCCCCGGGGGTCCCCACACTCACAGACCACAGAGAGACGCAGGGAGACGTGCTGGGAGCCCAGCGAGTTCTGAGCTCGGCAGGTGAGGACTCCTTCCTCCGCAGCCCCGACTTGAGGCAGCTCCAGGATGTGGGTCGTGCACATGGGGGTGGCATTCAGGGCAGGGGACCCCCGGAACCAGCTCAGCTCAGCGGGGGGGTTGCCGGCAGCAGCACAGAGCAGCCGCAGGTCCTGGCCCTCCCGGATGAGAAGGGACGAGGTGTTTTGCAGAGTCTCTAGGGCTTTGGGGGAGAGAGATGCAGAGAGGGAGAGAGGAGTTGGGTGAGGCCGGTGACTCTCTCCTCTTGTGATGTCCACACTCGCTCTGAGGAGGGGACTGGCAGAGTCCAGGCAGCAGGCCTGCAGTCGAGGCCAGGATGGTTTGCCCGGGAGCTGCCCCCACCGTCCAGCAGATGGAGGCCCGAGGGCTGACACAGGGGATACATATGGGGCACAAACATTAACTTCAGGGAGTCCAAGTTTGTGCAGGCCTCTGGCAGGCCCACCGCTCCCTTTGTCTGAACTCAGTGTCCGGCTTCTTGTGTGTGTCTCAGGCCTGTTCCTGGCCAGCAGAAGCTTGAGAGCCAAGTAGGGCTGTCCTGACAGAGCCCGGGTTTCCACCCCAGCCCCGGAGAAAAGAGGTTCTTTCCTACCTATTCTGTTTCCTTGGAAGATCCTGATGGCCGTGTTCTGTGGAGCATCTGGACAGAAGGATGAGGCTGCCTCGGCATTCATGGCAACGGAGGAGTGGGTGGTGGGCCGTTCCCCCAGGACCCGGGGCCACAGATAAGGGGATTCCCTTCCCGCTTAGCTACCAAGACCCCATTGTTAAACCACAGCCTAGCTCTGCCCTGGCCCCACCCCTCAGGCACCTGGGTGCTCCTGGCCCTCCACTCACAGGTGACATTGAGCTGGACGGTCCTTTCCACCATCACACCAATTGCAGGGAATTGCACTTGACAGGTGAGGTTGGTGCCGTGGTCCTGGGACCGTGGGGTGAGGGTGAGCACTGAGGAGAGACGCGTCCTGGGACCCAGGGAGGTGAAGGCGGCTGACGTCCAGGAGAAGATGGGGGGCATTCCCCGCTCACAGGCCCAGGGCACAGAGCAGTTCAGGTCCCCGGGGCGGCCGGACTCCAGGGTCCCCGGGGTAAGGATGTGAGGTGTGTGGGTCAGAGCTGGTGAGGACAGACACAATGTTGGGGCCCCTCGGTGTTTTGTCAGCCCTCCCCGGTGTCTTGTCATGCCCGTCTCCACTCCACACCACCCCCAAAAGGCACAGAACCTTCATTTTTCCATCTCTGACGCCCCACACCCTGGGGTCTTTCCCTGGGCCCCTCCCATACCTGTCACATTCAGAGAAAGCATATTATATAGATAGGAGTGTGTTTCGACATGTAAGAAGTAAGTCCCACTGTCCCCCATGTTGACATCTGTGATGTACAGGGAGCAGTCCTCGGTCTGGGGGTCCCCAAGGAGGAAGAACCGGCCCTGGGTCCTCTCATGCAGCTTCCTGTCTGGTTTGTTTGTGGCCACTGGAGGATCGTAGTAAACATCTGCCCCTTTCTGGAACCAAGATATGGAGATGAATCCAAAGCTAAACCAGGGCAAAAAAAATTTGCAGCGCACGTGGACACACAAGCCCTCCTGGACAGTCACGGACTCCTGTAGCTCCAGCTGGTGGCCCAGAACCCGAAGCAGGGGCCCTGGAGAGAGAGGGAAAGACTCAGCTCGGAGCTTCGATGCCTCCCCCAAATGGGGTTCCCTCTCCCCTCGGTTCACTCACCTCCACACAGCAGCAGCAGCAGCCACAGCGGCATCCCTCTGTCATGCCCTGGGACAGTTTGCCTTCTGTGGCCCCTCTGACAGAGAAAGGAATCCGTGGGCTGTGGGAGGACAGAGGAAGTTCAGACAGGAAGCCTGTGGTAGGTACAAGAGGCCACAAACCTAGAAAAGGGAACTTCAGACTCACAGTCAGCTGTGATTAATCTTTGAGATAATCTGGTCCCCTTTCTGCGTGGGGCAGGCGGGTCCTGAGACTCAGAGGAGGCAAGGGTCTTGCTCAAGTAAGGCAGTAAGGAAGGACAGGAGCCCCCAAGCCCTGCCTCCTGGGCTCATGCCCAGTTGTCTGTAGCCGAGAGCTGTTAACTGGACAGAAAGCTGGTCCTGAAGTCAGGTGCGGCCGCTCACCGCTTGGAAATAAATAATAGTCATGTAAACCAGTATAACTAAAACGAACATAATACTGCATGTTAACTATACTGGAATTAAAAGAAAAGAAAAAAAAATCAATACTCGAGAGACGAGTCGATGGTGCTTTATTCAGGAAGCTGGCAACCTGGGAAGACGGCACAGGAAAAGGGAGGGGAGCTGAGTGCAGGAGAAGCAGGTGCCCAAGTGGTTGGTCATGGACCTGATACATGACCCTGAACAGACTGGCTGGCATCCACGGCAGCTGTCTTCGAATGGAGTCCCGCCTCTCTTCTGGGAAAGTCTGGTCCTTCACTCCTCAAGGTCAGTGAGCTGCAAACCTCAAAGAAAGCAAGCTAGTTCTGGTACAGATAAAGGGTCTGAAGTCAGCAAGCAAGGAGTGCATTAGCTTGAAGCAAGTTCACCCTTCCAGCAGGTCGGAGTGTTGTTACAATCCCACCTGGCCAGCCCCTCCGGAGAGTCAGAGCCTCGGGACCCTCATGGAGGTGCCCTCCTCGGGATGGGTCTCAGGCTAGCCTACATAGTGTCAGAGGTATGAAAGAGTCCTCATCTGGACAAGTAACACACACCCTCACTTAAATCGTTCATTCATTCATTCACTCACAAACTATCATAGAAAAAAAAAAGGACAGATTTGAATCAGTCCTGACCCTCAACTAGTTCAAGCAGTGGGGGAAGACAGACAAGCTTGAGCTTTATATGAAGGCAATGGGGAGCCATGGAAGGTTCTTGAGCAGGAAAGGGGCAGGATCATATAGTAATCAACATGGTCCCTCTGAGGCCAGTGTAGGGAAGAGCCGGAAGGGAGAGGCTGGAGGCCAAAAGGTCAGAGAGGAAACTGTTGTGACTTTGGGGAAAAGGAAAACCCAAGCCCACGTGGAGACAGCAGCCTTGGTAATGGAAGCAAGAGTGATTTAAGACACTTTCAGGAACTGAAAATGAAAGACAGGTGCGGTGGGTGGGGGAGGGACTACTGGAGTGACTCCCGGAGCCCCACCCCAACTTCACCCTGACTTGGAGCTCTGAGACCCCACCTCTGCCCTGAGCAGCAGAAACTCCACTTGCATCACTGCCCCAGAGCAGAGTCTTTCTTCCCTACCTGCGCCATTTCCTACCAGGGCCCAACAGCGAGATTCGTATCAATATTTGGACCAGAGAATGACAACATGTTCTAATTCAATGGTGGGAAGGGGCTGGTTTTAATCCTTTGTTTGGATCCACAGAGGGGTGGTGAGGGGAGGCTGTCCGTGGGCTTTCTTCTCCTTCCTCAAGCCAGGTCTCTGGCCAGGCATCAAGTCACATGGGCCCTCGGGGACCCAGGTGTCCTGACCAGCAACAGTAGTAGGTGCTGAGCCAGGTGGTGGCTGGAGCTTAGCTAAGCGAGATACCTAAGTAGGCAATTGAAGCAACAATGAGTCAAAATGAAAGGTAACAACAAGGCCTTTAATCACACACTGCGATGGTATATCGTACAAGCAAGAAGATAAATCAGAGAAAGCACCCCCCGCTTTCCATTTCCTCCCCCCCCCCCAGAGAAAGGTGGTTGGGTGCTAAAGGGAAAAAAATATGATTGTCAAGGAAAAAATTATTTGTGACACTTATTAAGGAAAGGTAAAGACTGTATTTGGGGCCACAGGAACCACCACAATGGGGTGTGGCAGGAGGGGAGAGAGGCCAGTACCCCACTCTGAATACAGTAAGGAAAAGTGGGAATTTATCACCAAGGAGTAGGGGGTGGGTCAGTGGAAGGAGAATTACTGAGAGGAAATGACTGCAAGGGATGGGGGTGGGGAGCTAGGGGTGGAAAGTGCAGAGTCTGGGTGGGGAAAGTGTCTTCAAGTTTTCCTCCTCCTTCCCCCATCAGGAGGCCTCAGTAGAGGCACCTGAAGAACCCAGATAAAGAGAGGTAGGAATGAAGGCAGCTGGCCTAGGGTGCAAAGCATATGACCAACCAGAGATGTCTGAGTCCTTGATGGGAGGAACTCCCTTCTGGGATTTTGATGCACTGGCTGTCACCAAGTCTGGAGTGGGGAGGGCAGCTTCCCAGCCCCCCACCCCCACCCGCAGGGGTCTGCCCTCCAGGGAAAGCCTTCATATTTGCCTATGATCAGGCCTGGAAAATCACATACATGCTTTAACCATGGGTTGACCTTCTTAGATGGTTCTGTCCATCACAGACCTAGGGAGGTCACCTGATGTGTAGTGCTGGGGTTGTGATCTTGGGATCTGAAGACATGAATGAGTACTCAGGGGTGGGGGTCTTGGGGTCTGGGGAGGAGAGAATCATCCTCTTATGCAAGCTTCTGGCAAAGTGCTAATTATATTCTGAATTGACTCTGCACTACATGTTAGAAGGGTGTAGGCTTGGGGTATCTGGTACAAGCTGGAGAAGAGAAAAAGACTCAGACCCTGGAGTGTGATCCTGGGTACAACCTCTACAGTGTCCTCTCCTTCTATGAGCCTCAGGGCTCTGTACATCTTCCCCACCCTCTAGATAAGGAGATGAGTTCCCATCTCTGGGGTTCTTTCCTGGGGAGCTTTGGCTGTTTGTCATGTTCAGAGACAGTCTCATATATTGGAAGCCATATTTCTCTATCCTTTCCTTTTTTTTTTTTTTTTTTTTTTTAGTAATCTCTACACAGGGGTGGCTGGGTGGCTCAGTCAGTTAAGCATCTGACTCTTAATTTCCGCTCAGGTCATGATCTCACAGTTCATGAGTTCCAACCCCCTCATTGGGCTCCTCACTAAGAGTGCGGATTAAAGAAGTAATCTCTACACCCAACATGAGGCTCAAACCCACAATCCCGAGATCAAGAGTTGTATGCTCCACTAACTGAGCCAGCCAGGCGCCCCCATATTTCTGTATCCTAAACTATTTCCACTCGTCTGAATTTGGGGAAATCTGATGCTCAGAGACCAACTGGGGGCCCCTCCCAGAGGAGGTTCTCACTTTTTGGTTTTGATAGGGTCTGTGGCCAGAGAAGGATTATGATGTTTTTCGGATCTGAAGGTGGGTGTGGATGGGTCAAAGTCGGTCCAGAATGGGATAGGAGGCACAGGCCTCCTTCACTGTCACTGATGGAAGGATACAAATCATACTTACACCATCCTCCGGGGACCATGGTAGCAAGCAGAGTGTCTGACCACAGCCCCACTCAGACCTCTTCCTCAGACCTCTCTTGCCCTCACAGTTGTGGCCACCACAGCAGCATTGGCATCTCTGGGATGCAGAGAATAGTCTAGATAGATTCCCTTAACACTTTATGATTATCCTCTCCCAGCTTGGAGGGGGAGGCATCTGAGGGATGGTAGAAGGGAGGGATGCTTTCTGGATTCAATGGATGGTTTCTGTCCCCAGCTTCTCCCTTCAACAGGGAGACCTCTCTCTCCCTCAGGCCACTGCAGAGGAAGTGAAAGTGGAGCCCTTAACTCTCTGAACCACATTGTGTGTGTGGGGGGGGGCAGGGGGTTTCCTTCCTCCTGTGCCCCAGAACCCTGCCTCTCAACTTCTGAAGACCAGTCCACTTCCTTCAAGAGAGATGTGGAGTTTAAATGTCTGTTTTCCCCAGATAGGTTTCTGGGAGACCCTCTTTTTTTTTTTTAATGTTTAGTTTTGAAAGAGAGAGAGCTTGAACAGGTTAGAGAGAGGGAGACAGAGGATCTGAAGCAGGCTCTATGCTGCCAGCAGAGAGCCTGATGTGGGGTTCAAACCCACAGATAATGAGATCATGACCTGATATGAAGTCAGATGCTTAACCGACTGAGCCTTCCAGGTGCCCCCCTTGGAGACCCTCTTATGAAGATGGAGGAACAGAACACCAAGACACTCCTGAGAACAAATCCTCTCCATGTCGGACCCACCCTGGAGACCTCAGGAAGTACTGGCTGAACTGTTGAATTCGTCTGCAGGGATAGAGGTTGGGACTGAGTCTGGAGCCCTGACTCCAGCTCCAGACTTGAATCTGTAGCCTGGGTTCAGGGTGAGGTAGAACTTGTGACTGGGTCTTTACCTCTTCTCACATTTCCCTTGAGCTCTGCACATCTCCCCTTTCCCCCCACACTCTTCCAGGTGCCACAATTCCTCTCCTCCATGGAGGCTCACTTAGCCTCCCAGTCTCCCATGGACAGTGCTCCATCTCTGAGGTCACAGAACTCTTCCCAATCTAAGCAAGGTCCCACATGTGCCTAAACACTTTGAATGTCTTCCTTGGCTCCCAAAGACAATGCCTCAGTCAGCTCCTGATATCCCATTCCTTCATTTATCTGACAGACACAGAGGCATATTTTTAAACCATCTTTCAGGATTTGGGACACAGCTAGAATCAGGAAAGGGTGGTGAGTCTTGTTCTTAGAGTCCTCCAGAGCTCCATTTGGGTATTGGCCAGAGACTGAGTGAGAGAGACAGAGAGAGAGAGAGAGAGAGAGAGAGAAAAGAAGAAGAAGAAGAAGAAGAAGAAGAAGAAGAAGAAGAAGAAGAAGAAGAAGGAGGAGGAGGAGGAGGAGGAGGGGGAGGAGGAGGAGGAAGAGGAGGAGGAAAGAGGGACATGTGGAGAGGAAGAGGGAGAGAGAGACAGGAGGGGGGAGGGAAAGAGAAGGGAGGAGGGGAAGGGGGAAGAAGAGATCAGCTTATTGGGGAGAGAATCCCTTCCTGTCTGTAAGAGGTGAGGAAGAGAATAAAGGTTTATCCCAGACGAGGAGGGATCTCTGAAGAGATTGGGGGTGGAGTTGGCCCCTAGAGGCAAGAAACCAAGGGCATGTGAGCAGTCCCACACGAAGGGTATGACTGACCCTAAGGCCTTACTTTTCCGGCGGTGTCAAGGAGTCTAGGAAGGGCAAAGCTAGACTGGAGCGGGGGTGGTGGGCACCTATCCCGTTCAAATCCTGTCCGCAAGCCTCTCAATTCTCCCAGCACCTGCCCACCGGGGAGCGCGCTCTCCCGCCCAGACAAAGCTGGATGTGGCGCTGTTCGTGGTGCTGAAGCAGGATTCGGTCCCGAGTTCAGGAATATCTGGGCGGTGTGGAAGGGTCTCAGTCCAGGAAAGCTGCTGAGTCAGGACTGGGCCCACCTAGGAGTGAGAAAACCAGGGAGGAGCCGGCCCCTCTCCCTCCTCCTTATGTGCCCCGGAGAATGTCTAGTGGGCTCTGCCAAGCCGCTGAAATCGAAGCTCCTAGCAGCCCATCTCTAGACATCGTGTTCTGTGAGAAAAATAAAGGCCCCTTGGGGCGCCTGGGTGGCTCAGTCGGTTAAGCGGCCAACTTTGGCTCAGGGCATGATCTCAGGATTCATGGGTCCGAGCCCCGCGTCTGGCTCTGTGCTGATAGCTCGGAGCCTGCTTCAGAGTCTGTGTCTTTCTCTCTCTCTTCCCCTCCCCTGTTCATCTCCCCCCCCCCCGCCCCCTCAAAAATAAATAAACATAAAAAAAGAAAGAAAAGTAAAACCTTATTTATTAAGGTTCCTGAAAGTCTGCCTCGTAATTTAGAGCAAAATGCATTCCTCATTGATACATTATGTGGAAAGTGGAGATGATTCTTCCAATTCTATTTGAAGCCAACATGACATGTTCCAATGCATTTAAATCTGCAGACACCCCATAAGAGTGCCTGGTATGATGGACTTTTTTTCACTTTTGCTAATTCAAGATTAGAAAAGTAGTTTTATATTTATATTTTCTTTATTTTGCGTTGGTGTGATTATAAACAACTTTTCCCATCCATTTCTTTTTTAAATTTTTTTGTGTTTATTTATTTTTGAGAGAGACGGAGAGAGACAGAGCACGAGCAGGAGAGGGCAGAGAGAGGGAGACACAGCATCTGAAACAGGCTCCAGGCTCTGAGCTGTCAGCACAGAGCCTGACGTAGGGCTCAAACTCACAAACTATGAGATCATGACCTGAGCTGAAGTTGGACGCTTAACCAACTGAGCCACCCAGGCGCACCGCCCCCCCCATAGACTATTTTTTAGAACTATTTTTTAGAACTATTTTTAATTTTACAGAAAATTGAGCAGATGGTACAGAGAGTTCCCATATATATCCACGTCTCATCACGGTCTCCCCTATTACTAATATCTTGCATTAGCATAATACATTTGTTACAATTAAGGACTCAATATTGATACATCATTATCAACTAAAGTCCATAGTTCAAACTAAGGTTCTGTTAGTGTATTGTACAGTCTTATGGGTTTGGACAAAAGCATAATATCATGTATCCACCATTACCCTATCTTACATACATGTTATCATATACGCATGACATATACTCATCATATATAACATGCAAATATATTTGTGTATAATAAATACATTTTGTATAGTGTATTTATATATAGTACCCAGGTTTTAATAAGTTTCGATAAATGTATTCACCCCCCCCATCAAGATGTAGAATATTTTCATCTCTACACACATTTCCATCATACTGCTCCCTCCCTGAGGCAGCCTTTACTGATTTCTATCGCCATAGCTTAGTTTGGGTCACACTAGGACTTCATAAGATGGAATCATATTGTAGACTCTTTTACATCTGGCTTCTTGTAATGCCTGCATGCTATCGTATACATCAGGGGGTCACTTGTTTTATTGCTGAGTAGTATCTCAGGAGCAGGGAACCCAGAATCTGCTGCTTCCTATGTCTGCCCTCAAGTTCTAGAGAACTGTTCCCGGAGCTTCTGCATACCTTGTACGGTCCATCCTGCTCCTCTGGGGCCTCAGCAGGCATGTCCTCTGGGCTTTATCTCTCAGTCTCTCTTGCTGACAGCTCCACTTCCCCCAGGCCGGGTGAGCATCTGGTGGCTCCCATCAGAGCTGCTGGGAAGAGTCTGGCTGGGGTGTGAAGAGACCTGCAGCCTCGGTGATGTGGTCTGACCTGGGGGTTCTGCAGAGACACCAAAAAGTCCTGGAGAGGCAACACCCACATGGTCTCCACGTAAAATTTGCGGGCACCCTCAGGTAAAGGTCATTGTGCTAGACAGTGAGAGTAGTCAAGGCTCAAACTCAGAAAAATCAAACTCTACTACTAAGAAAAAGAAAGAAAAAAGAAAGAAAATACCAGGAGATTTGGACTAAGCTTAATGAAATTTATGATGACGACGAGTGTTGTGATGTAGTAACTCAGGTTAAGGAGGCAGCTCAATGAGACAACAATCAAGAGGGGCTTCCTGGAGGAAGAGGGACTTAAGCAGAGTAAGATGGACAAGTAGAAGTGTACATCTGATGATTCTGGAGTAGAAAAGCATGCTAGGAAGAAGGAAGAACAGAGCAAAGACAGCTGTGGATCGAAATGGCCTTGGATTTTCAGGTTGTGGAAATTAATCCTGTAAGGCAAGAGGGAAGGAGTGTGTGTGGAAATGTGGAGGGCAGAGGTGAAAAGAGGAAAACTTGGCAGGATATAAATATAAGCATAAATATAAATATGTGTGTTTATACACACATACATTGTGTATTATATATACGTTATATATAATCTCAGAGTTGGGAATGACAGCATTAGAAGTTGACTTATAAACTAAACTACAGGGGTACCTGGGGGGCTCAGTCAGTTAAGCATTCAACTCTTGATTTCAGCTCAGGTCACGATCTCACAGTTAGTGGGTTTGAGCCCCACATCGGGCTCTGTGCTGACAGCTCAGAGCCTGGAACCTGCTTCGGATTCTGTGTCTCCCTGTCTCTCTGCCCCTCGCCTGCTCACACTCTGTCTCAATCTCTCAAAAATAAATAAACATTAAAAAAAATTCAACAAGTCTTTCTTGGGGGCCTCCTGGCTCGCTCAGTCGGTGGAGCGTGCAACTCTTGATCTTGGGGTTGTGAGGTCTAGCACCATGTTGGGTGTAGAGATTACTTAAAAATAAAATCCTTCACTTTTTTTTCCTTGGGCACATCATAGGAACCTAATATTTGTTGAATGAATGAAATAGAATATTTTTCTCCAGTGACAGCTCATTCTTATTACGTAAAAGCACTGTTTCGAACATTTTGAATATGATCATTGTAGAGGCTGCTTTTAGGCAACAGCAACAGAATAGAGAAAGGGCCCACAGAGACCAACAGAGCATCAACTGAAAACAACCAGGCCCACCAGGCTGATGGGGTTTGGCAGTGGTGGTGTGGGTCCAGAGCTGATGGCCAAGAAAGAATTCTTGAGACGTCCTTGGTGCAAAAAGGTGACTTATTAAAGGACAGGACCCTTGGGCAGAAAGAGCCACACTGGGATTGTGAAGAGTGACTGATTATATACTATGGAATTGGGGGAGGGAAGACAAAAGGGAGGCCTCCAGGACTTTCATGTGCTAAAGAGGACTCCTAAGATAAGGGAGGCCTTGCTATTGTTAAGCTAAGGTTGTTTTCCCTCCTGTAGGACGTTAACTTTTGGACAGTAGGGGGTTCCTGGAGAAATGTTCTACTCTGTATCTGCCTCAAGTATTTGTCAATGGGCTGTAGGTTATGAGGAAATCTAATTTTACCTCCCATTTCCTTCTTGCCTTTGTTCCCCACATCACTATGGAGAGGAGGGTGATGTTGGGGCTCCAGGGAACTGAGTCTATGGGTTTCTGGAAGATTGCCTTTTTCTTGTAATTTACTAAGACATAGGTAAACTGACGGAGACTCCTGTCCTGCATGACTGTGCTCTCTATCAGTTAACCATTCATTTCCTCCTTTCCTTTGTTCTTGGGCAGCCGGGAGTCCCTGAGGGATATCACACATATCCCACCTGGCAGGGTGTTTGTGGGGTGAAGGCTTGCCTTCTGCTCCCACATCAAGGTGACCCACCTCAAAATATCCATAGGCCCTAACTAATCAATGGGTTACTTACAACCAGGCACAGTTACCAAATACCAAAAGGGGTTTCCCCCTTAAAATTCTTTTTTAATGTTTATTATTTTTGAGAGAGAGAGAGACAGAGAGCAAGCAGGGGAGGGGCAGAGAGAGAGAGGGAGACACAGAATCGGAAGCAGGCTCCAGGCTCTGAGCTGCCAGCACAGAGCCTGACGCGGGGCTCGAACTCACGAGCCGGGAGATCATGACCTGAGCCTCTCAACCGACTGAGCCACCCAGACGCCCCAAGGGTCTTACCCCTTTAAATACAGCCCCCTCCCACTACCTCCCTGCAGACAGTGTCTCCCTCACTGTCTTTCCCCAGTCCCCTTCTGGTGTATTCATTAAACTTCTATTTCCTTTGTTCTGCCTTGGGTGGATTCTTTCACTACCCATGCCGCCGCCGGCTCTCACACAAATCGGGTTAGGTACCCCGCCAAAAGCACAACTTTATGAAACAAGAAACTGAAGAACAGAGGGGTTAACTAACTTGCCCAAATCTGAACAGCTGGCTTCAAACCCAGGGAGTCCAGCTCCAGAACCTTTGTACTGAATTATTATACATACATTATACATAATACATAAATGATGTGGAAATGTTGGGGTTTGGAGCTGATCACCAAGAATTCTTGAGATGTCTTTGGGGCACAAAAGGGTTTTTATATTAAAGCACGGGGACAGGACCCAAGGGCAGAAAGAGCTGCATTGGGGTTGTGAGGAGTGACTGATTACATACTTGGGAATTGGGAGAAGTAAAGATTGGGGAAGTTTCCAAAAGGATTTTCATATGCTAAAGAAGATGTGCGGGATCCCGGAAGTCTTAGCTACCGGCAAGCTAAGATTGTTTTTCCCTCTAGCAAAGCAGTAACATTAAAACAGTCGGGAGTTCCTAGAGGAACATCCTATTCACCTGTCTCAAGTATCTGTCAATGGGCTGCAGGTTATAAGGAAATTTAATTTTATCTACTTTTCCTCCTGCCTTTGTTCCCCACAACAGCAAATGCCTACAGAACTTTGTAAATAAATAATTAGAAAATGGGGACTGAGAAACAGAAAGAGAGGAATTCCTTCTGAACACTAGGTCTGGCTTTGTCTCTCTCTTTCTGTCTCTACCATTTTCTTACCACAGCTGCAGCGCACTGGGGAATGGCTCCTCTCTGTCAGTCCTGAAGGGCCAGTCCCTGTGTTTGGTCTCCGTGATTGTCAGCAACTCCTGCCAGACTAAGCTGGACCCTTGAGAAGCAAGCCCCCAGCCTACCCAGTCCTCAGAGCCTGGGGTCCCAGCTGCCTCCAGGGGAATCTGGTGACGGATGGAGAGTTTGAGTGCCAGACTCAACACCCTCTGGGATCCCATTTGCCTCTCACCATTAGCATCTCTGTTGCAGGGTGAGTTGTGGTAGGGAAGAGGGAGCAGAACACCTGGATTTTGAGCATTTATTTTTCATTTTTTAAAGCTTTCTTTAAAATTGTTTATTTCTTAAGATTTTATTTTTAAGTTGGGGCGCCTGGGTGGCGCAGTCGGTTGAGCGTCCGACTTCAGCCAGGTCACGATCTCGCGGTCCGTGAGTTCGAGCCCCGCGTCGGGCTCTGGGCTGATGGCTCAGAGCCTGGAGCCTGTCTCCGATTCTGTGTCTCCCTCTCTCTCTGCCCCTCCCCCGTTCATGCTCTGTCTCTCTCTGTCCCAAAAATAAATAAACGTTGAAAAAAAAAAAAAGATTTTATTTTTAAGTAAACTCTACACCCAGTGTGGGACTGCAACTCACAACCCAGAGATCAAGAGTCGCATGCTCCACCAACTGAGCCAGCCAGGCACCTCCTGAGTGTGGAGTTTTAAATCAGTGTGAAAATACAAAGAAAAGGCATTTTTCGGGATATACAATGCCAGTTTCTCGTAGAAATACATATACAAACAAGTAAGTAATACATCTGCCAAGGTGGGATGGATCCCAAGACTTGGTGAGGTTGCAAACGCCCTCCCTGGCTGTACGGAATGGAAGTCTTTGGAAAATGGCGGCCTCCGGTATCATAATCCTCAT
This sequence comes from Lynx rufus, assembly GCF_022079265.1. Lineage (NCBI taxonomy): Eukaryota > Metazoa > Chordata > Mammalia > Carnivora > Felidae > Lynx > Lynx rufus. The sequence goes on along the minus strand of NW_025814830.1, from coordinate 2,961,647 downwards.
GGACGCGGCCATGTCCTTCCCTTGACAACCGCTGTAAGAAGACGACCCGCCGAATAGACTGTAGTACGCCATGATAACTACTGGCAGGGCGTGGCCTCACGGCTTCTACTGAGCCTGCGCACCATTCAATCCCCGGCGCGCCAAGAAACGCCCACGGGAATCGAACCCAGGCCGGAAGTGGCCCAGCGCGGCCATTTCGCTTAGGTTGTTAACTGGGTCTAACCTGTCCGTCGCCTGCGTGGGACGCTGCGGTGATTTAGGATGTCAGCAGTGGACGTCCTGTGGGGCCAATGAGGGGAACTCGGCTTGCGGTGAGTGTGACGGGCTCGGGGGACGAGTGGCGAGGGTCTGCGAGTGATGGGGTCTTTAGTGACGGGAGCTGTGGGGTAGGCGGCGGCTGCTAATCTCAGTTGGGTGATTGGCTCGGTCATTGTCAGTCTTTGCGTGTTTTCCGTGTGTGTAAGTATTTGGGGGGAACTTAGATTCCAAGTGTGTTTTAATACCAACTTTTATACTGTTGGTCCTTGACAGTCGTTCATTTGAGGACGGCGAACTGGCTTCTTGGACGGGCCTCAGGTGGCACTGGGGACGCTGGGGGAGTGACTCCCTGGAGGCAGTGATTGATGCAGGGGCAAGCGGCTTCAGGGATTGGGGGACTTGGAGGGTCCCATTGTAACATCGGGGACCAGTGTACTTGGGGACCTATAGAAACCAGTAGAGTGGGGCGCTGAGGGTAGCTTATGGGACCCTATCGACTGGAGGCCTAGGGAATGTTATGGGGGTTTCCAAGGTTTCTCCTTAGGGCCCTGTGGACGTGATCAGGGTCAGAAATTGGCAGTGGAACAGATGGATGAGGATCTCCTGTTGGGATGCATTAATTGGAAGCCGGTGTTGGGGATTATTCCGGGTCCTGTGCAACTCAGTCCCTGGGAGAGAGACATTTCTTGGCAGCCTGTGGAGCCTGGCTGTGACCGTGTTGTGTCGGGGGAGGCATTAGGCGACCTTCTGGCCATCCTGTGGTTCACTCTTCGGGGATTTCTGGAGGTCCTTGCTGTCATGACTGCATTTGGGTGTGGCGTTGGAAGGCAATTTATTATGTATTGTCAAGACATGGTAGGTGATCGGGGTCCTGATGCATGTCTGCAGGTTTTGGGGTGAAGGTAGGGGTGAAGTGCAGTAAACTTACTTTATTTTGGGAGGGAGAGGTAGAGAGCAAGCAGGGGAGGGGCGGAGAGAGAATCCCAAGCAGGCTCTGCTCGGTCAGCGTGTAGCCGGATGCTGGGCTCGAACGCAAAAACATTGAGATCATGACCTGAACCGAAACCCAAGAGTCAGGCGCTTAACCGCCTGAGCCACTCAGGCGCCCCATAAGTACAATAAATTTAAGTCTTATCTTTGTTAGAAAAGTCCGGGCTGGGGCGCCTGGGTGGCGCAGTCGGTTAAGCATCCGACTTCAGCCAGGTCACGATCTCGCGGTCCGGGAGTTCGAGCCCCGCGTCGGGCTCTGGGCTGATGGCTCGGAGCCTGGAGCCTGTTTCCGATTCTGTGTCTCCCTCTCTCTCTGCCCCTCCCCCGTTCATGCTCTGTCTCTCTCTGTCCCAAATAAATAAATAAACGTTGAAAAAAAAAATTAAAAAAAAAAAAAAAAAAAGAAAAGTCCGGGCTGTCTAGGGTGTTATGGATGGGCACGGAAATGTCCAGAAGCTTAGACACACCAGCGTGGCTGGCTCAAAGCCTCAGCTCTCTGAAGGCAACGGGAGCTAGAGATGGATGGTGTTTATGGAAGCTGACCGCGTAGGGGACCACGTGGGACAGAGGCAGCTGTGTGCAATTTAGGAGGCACAAGAGAGGGGCACCTGGGGCGCTCAGTCGGCTAAGCATCTGACTTCGGCTCGGGTCATTATCTCACGGTTGGTGAGTTTGAGCCCCGAGTCGGCCTCTGTGCTGACAGCTCGGAGCCTGGATCCTGCTTCGGATTCTGTGTCTCCCTCTCTCTCTGCCCCCTTCCCCGCTCACTCTCTGCCTCCCTCTCTCTCTCAAATATAAATAAACATTGAAAAATATATGTTAGGGGCGCCTGGGTGGCGCAGTCGGTTAAGCGTCCGACTTCAGCCAGGTCACGATCTCACGGTCCGTGAGTTCGAGCCCCGCGTCGGGCTCTGGGCTGATGGCTCGGAGCCTGGACCCTGTTTCCGATTCTGTGTCTCCCTCTCTCTCTGCCCCTCCTCCGTTCATGCTCTGTCTCTCTCTGTCCCAAAAATAAATAAACGTTGAAAAAAAATTTTTTTAAAAAAAGAAAAATATATGTTAAAAAAAAAAAAAAGGAGGCGGAGGAAAGTCTGGTTCTCTTTCGTTCCTTCTGCGGACTGAGTGACCGCAAGGCAAATTATGTAACGGCACTCAGCATCAGTTTCCTCATCCACAAAATGGGTATAATCGTGATGGTAGTGTTTAGTTGACAGGGTTACATGCAAGTAGAACCAGGTACCTGATAACCTTACTTGCTGATTTTTTTTTTAATATTTTTTTAATCTTTATTTATTTTTGAGAGACAAAGAGAGACAGAGCATGAGCGGGGGAGGGGCAGAGAGAGAGGGAGACACAGAATCAGAAACAGGCTCCAGGCTCCGAGCTGTCAGCACAGACCCTGATGCGGGGCTCGAACTCACGGACCGCGAGATCGTGACCTGGCTGAAGTCGGACGCTTAACCGACTGCGCCATCCAGGCGCCCCTTACTTGCTGATTTTTATCCAGCGTTCACCGCATGCCGCGCAGGTGCTGGAGGCGTCGTAAGCCTCATCAGCATGTACCAGTTTCCCGTCGCCTGTGATAAAAACTTGCATTTCCATTTTGGAAATTGCAGTTAAAGTAACATCTTCATATTCTCACAGCTAAAAGGTGGCAGAGCTACAATTCAACCGTCCTCTAGAGCAAACTCTTACTGTGATTAGGATCTTGGGGCGCCTGGGTGGCTCAGTCGGTTAAGCGTCCGACTTCGGCTCAGGTCATGATCTCGCGGTCCGGGAGTTCGAGCCCCGCGTCGGGCTCTGTGCTGACAGATCAGAGCCTGGAGCCTGCTTCCGATTCTGTGTCTCCCTCTCTCTCTGACTCTCCCCCCATTCATGCTCTGTCTCTCTCTGTCTCAAAAATAAACGTTAAAAAAAAAAAAAACCTGGGATCTTCTGAGCTTTTATTCCATAGCAGTGGGGTTTTGGAGTGGTGGTGGGGGTTCAGAGCTGACGGCCAAGAAATCTTCAGCGGCGCCTGCGTGGCTCATTTGGTTGAGCGTCTGACTTCGGCTCAGGTCGTGGTCTCCCGGTTTCCCGCGTCGGGCTCAGTGCTGACAGCTCAAAGCCTGCAGCCTGCTGCGGATTCTGTGTCTCCCTCTTTCTCTCTCTCTGCCCCTCCCCCACTGGTGCGTGCATGCACGTGTTCTCTCTCTCTCTCTCTCTCTCTCTCAAAAATAAACGTTAAAAAAAAAATCTTGAGACAGATGTCTTTGATACACAATGGTGATTTTATTAAAGCATGGGAACAGGACCCGTGGGCAGAAAGAGCCTCACTGGGGCTGTGACAGGTGACTGGTTATATACTATGGAGTTGGGGGAGGGAAAGGCAAAAGGGAGGTTTCCAAAAACGATTTTCATGTGCTAAAGAAAAGAAGACTCATAAGATACTAGAAGCCTAGCTGTTGTTAAGCTAAAGTTGTTTTTTCTCTAGCAAAGCATTAACATTAAGACTGTAGGGAGTTCTGGGAGGAATGTTTCACTCTGGCCTCTATGCACTGCAGGTTATAAGGAAATTTAATCTTATTTACCGTTTCCTTCTTGCCTTTGTTCCCCACATCTTTATGCAGGGGAGGGTGATGTTAAGGCTCCAGGAGACTGAGTCTGGGTTTCTGGAGGTTAGGCTATTGATAAAATTGTCTTTTTCTTGTAATTTACCAAGACTTCTGTAAACCCACGGGATTCCTGTCCTGCTTGACTGTGACCTTGGTCAGTTAACCAGGTCAGTTAACCATTCGTTTTCCCTTTTCCTTTGTTCTTGGGCAGCCACGAGTGCCTGAGGGATATCACATGTATCCCACCTGGTGGGGTGGGGGTTGCGGATGTTAGCTTGCCTTATGATCCCACATCAATAGTATCTAGCATAGGGGCACCTGGGTGGCTCAGTCAGTTAAGCGTGGCTCAGGTCATGATCCCAGGGTCGTGGGATCGAGCCCCGCATCAGGCTCTGTGCTGACAGCTTGGAGCCTGCTTGGGATTCTGTTTCTCTCTCTTTCTCAAAATAAATAAATAAACATTAAAAAAAAAATTGTGTCTAGCACAGTGGCCTTCCCCGAAGGACTCTCGAAAATACTTGCATGGAGCAAATGTTCGATGAATGACTGTGTGGGTGTTCCCTCTCCAGGACTTCCCGGTGGCTCTGCAGAGCCCCCGGATCAGACCACACCAGTGACACTGTTGGTCTCCTTAGAAGCCCAGCCAGACTCTCCCCCGCGGCTCTGACTGAAGCCTCCAGATGCCCACCCAGCTTTGGGCTCCCGGGAAGAAAGGACTTGCCCACAAGAGAGACCGAGAAGTGAAGCCCAGAGGAGACATGACTGCTGGCGAGGATTTGTCCCAGAGGTCCCAGGCCCTGGGTTCAGAGGAGCAGGATGGACCATGCGAGGTAAGCAGGAGCCACTCCAGGGACAGTTTCCAGAAATTGAGGGCCGATACAGAAAGCAGCAGATTCTGGACTTTGTGTCGCTCAGACCATGTGCCTCCGCCTGCAGAGAGCGGGCCGCGGGGGCTGATGTCCCCTCGTTCACAGGCCGTCTGTATCGTAGAGGAAACCAAACCGGGCTGATGGAGGGGAGGCTTGGCCCTGGGGCAGAGGAAGAGGAAAAGGTAGCTCCTGATGCGGGTGAGAAGCCCCAGCCACTGGCAGGGAAATGCGAAACTTCATCCACCACTGGGTGTGTCCGCATGTTCTCAGCCGCTTGCCCCCTACCTGACTTGTCTTTACCTGCTGGCAGGGGTTTGCTTGGTTTCCCGTCTCCGCACGGGTCACAGGAACATAGGATACTGGAGCGAGAACTGCCTTCGAAGGACACGTGTGGGTTTTCCTGTTTTCAAGGTGAATAAAAATGCCAGAGAATAGTGTTTCTAAGTTGCCCCAGATATTAATATTTAATATATGGAAATAAGAAAGAAAGATTCTTGGGTATACTCAGGACTTCCTAAATTACAAGTTAGTCTGTGTATTTAAAGACATTGGGTGTGTTTTTTCTTTTTAATTTTTTTTTTAACGTTTATTTATTTTTGAGACAGACAGAGCATGAACGGGGGAGGGTCAGAGAGAGAGGGAGACACAGAATCCGAAACAGGCTCCAGGCTCTGAGCCATCAGCCCAGAGCCCGACGCGGGGCTTGAACTCACGGACCGCGAGATCATGACCTGAGCCGAAGTCGGCCGCTTAACCAGCTGAGCCACCCAGGCGCCCCATGACATTGTGTGTTTTAAAACAGTAATGGATGGCCATAATAATAAACCGTGTGTCACTGCCTTGTGATGGGTTTATAATCAGTTACAGAGAGATGTCCTGTTTTTTAAGTATAGTAAATGCATGGGTTATTACCACTGTGAACCAACATACTGTGAGAAGATTATATATTTCAATTATGTTTAAAATCCACTCCACCTGACAGAAACATTTGATACTAGAAAACATCGAAGAACATTAAAACTATTAAAAATAAATGCCGAGTAAAAATCATTTAAAAATTAAAAGATATTGCCGCAGATATTTAAAAGTCATTCTTTTTTTTTTAAAAATGTTTATTTTTTGGGGCGCCTGGGTGGCTCAGTCGGTTAAGCGTCCGACTTCAGCCAGGTCACGATCTCGCGGTCCGTGAGTTCGAGCCCCGCGTCAGGCTCTGGGCTGATGGCTCAGAGCCTGGAGCCTGTTTCCGATTCTGTGTCTCCCTCTCTCTCTGCCCCTCCCCCGTTCATGCTCTGTCTCTCTCTGTCCCAAAAATAAATAAACGTTGAAAAAAAAATTTTTTTTTAAATGTTTATTTTTGGGGGGACCTGGGTGGCTCCGTCCGTTAAATATCTGACTTCGACTGAGGTCATGATGTCGGGGTTCCAGGGTTTGAGCCCCTCATCGGGCTCTGTGCTGACAGCTCAGAGCCTGGAGCCTGCTTCTGATTCTTTGGCTCTCTCTCTGCTCTCTCCCTGCCCCTCCCGTTTGCACTGTCTCTCTCTCAAATACATAAATAAAAACTTAAAATGTTTATTTCTTTTTGAGAGTGAGAGCATGAGCAGGGAAGGGGCAGAGAGAGGAAGACAGAGAATCCCAAGCAGGCTCTGCACTGTCCACACAGAGCCTGCTGTGGGGCTTGAACTCCCAAACTGTGAAGTCATGACCTGAAATCAGGAGTCAGACGCTTAACCTACTGAGCCACCCAGGTGCCCCCGTAAAAGGCATGCCAAAAATGAAAAGGTAAAACACCCAAAATTCACCCAGAACTGTCCAAGATCTTTGTTGTGTGACTGTGTTAGTTTGCTTGGGCTGCCGTCACGAAGTGCTACAGCCTGGGTGGCATAAACAACAGAAATGTATTTTCTCATGATTCCAGGGGCTGGAAATGCAAAGTCAAGACGTCAGCAGGGTTCTTCCTTCTGAGGCCTCTCTCCCTGGCTTGTAGATGGATGGCTTCTGACTGTCCTCGTGTGATCTGCCCTCTGTGGGGGTCTGTGTCTCATTTCCTTTCCTTTTTTTTTTTTTTTTCTTTTTTCTTTTTTTCCCTTAATGTTTACTTATTTATTTTGAGAGAGGGAGAGAGGATCCAAAGCAGGCTCCTCACTGGGGAGGAGCTCGATTTCATGAACTGAGATTGAGACCTGAGCTGAAGTCAAGTCAGCTGCTAAACTAGCGGCTTAACCAGCTGAGCCACCCAGGTGCCCCTTAATCTTTTATCAGGACCCCCAGTCATACAGGATCAGAGCCCACTCTACTGACCTCATTTTAACTTGGTTACCTCTTTTATTTATTTTTTTGACTGTTTCTTTATTTTTGAGAGAGAGGTAGAGACAGTGTGAGCAGAGGAGGGTGGGGCAGAGAGAGAGAGAGAGAGAGACACACACACGTACGCAGAATCCGTAGCAGGTTCCAGGCTCTGAACCCACAAACCACGAGATCATGACCTGAGCCAAAGTCAGACAGACAGACAACCAACTGAGACACCCAGGCTTTTATTTTTTTTTTTTTTAATTTTTTTTAACCTTTTTTATTTATTTTTGAGACAGAGAGAGACAGAGCATGAACGGGGGAGGGGCAGAGAGAGAGGGAGACACAGAATCGGAAGCAGGCTCCAGGCTCTGAGCCATCAGCCCAGAGCCCGACGCGGGGCTCGAACTCACGGACCGCGAGATCGTGACCTGGCTGAAGTCGGACGCTTAACCGACTGCGCCACCCAGGCGCCCCTTGAGACACCCAGGCTTTTAAAAGACCATGTCTCCATGGTACTGGGGGTTAGGACTTGGCCATAAGAATTTTCTTGGGTGCGGGGAGCTTGGAGGGGAGACACAGTTAAGCCCATAAACGGTGACAAACAGTACATCGTAGGTAAATGCCTTTCCTTTTGCCTTGATGTGTGTTGAACTGTTAAGAGCAGGATTGAAAGCGTGTTCAAGTGGGTGTTATGACACGTTACTTCATATCGGCTCATTTCCTTTTAGATGATGAAAATAATTTTGCCGGCTTGCCCTGGTTTTCGTTTTGCCGTTTCAGTAGATCCTCCCGTTGCTAATTCAGATTTTCACTCAGCTTCTGTTCGTCTTAGGCTATTTGCCAGCAACATTCGCATAGTCTTTTCATCGTGGTCTTCCCTCGGCTTCTGCCAATATTGTGTTGTTATTCTCTACTTTTTAAGCCTGTTAATCTGATCAAAAATAAATAGATGCCACGGCTGCTTTAATTTGTATTTTTTACGTTGTTGCTTTATTGGTCTTTTTAAATTGGAGTGTAGTGACACAATGTTACGTTGGTAACAAGCGTACAACATATTAAATTGACAAGTGCTATCATCTGTCACCACAAGTGTTCGCTATGCTGTATCTTTTATCCTTGAGACTCACTGGTTCCATAGCTGGAAGCCTGTACTCCCCACTCCCCACCTTTGCCCATCTCCCCATCCTCCTCCCCTTCGGCAACCACTGGTTCTCTGTTTATGGGTCTGTTTCTGCTTTGCTTGTTTATTCGTTTTGTTTTTTAGATTCCACATACAGGTGAAATCATACGGTATTCGTCTCTGACTTATTTCACTTAGCACAAGACCCTCCCGGTCTATACACGGTATATACACACACGTATGTCTAACATTTATACGCACACCGCATCTTCTTTATCCGTTCACCTGTTGATAGATACTTAGGTTGCTTCCATATCTTGGCTGGTGTTAATAATGCTGCAATAAACATAGGTTACCTCTTAAAAGACTGTGTCTCCAAATACAGGCACACTCTGAGGTACTGGGGGTTAGGACTTCGACAAGTCCTAACCTTTTCAAGTCAGTGTTTCCATTTTCTTTGGGTAAATATCCAGTAGCGGAAATACTGGATTGTGTGGTGTTTCTATTTTTAATTTTTAGGGGACCCTTCATGCTGTTTTCCACAGTGGCTGCACCCATTTACATTTCTACCCACAGTGCGTGAAGGTCCTTTGGTCTCCACATCCTTGCCAACACTTGTTACTGTCTTTTTGTTTTTTTGTTTTGTTTTTGTCTTTTTACATGAAAGTTATTGTCAAATTGGTTTCCATACAACACCCAGTGCTCATCCCGACAGGTGCCCTCCTCAATGCCCATCGCCCACCCTCCCCTCCCCCCCCATCAACCCTCAGTTTATTCTCAGTTTTTAACAGTCTCTTATGCTTTGGCTCTCTCCCACTCTAACCTCTTTTTTTTTTTTTTTCCCTTCCCCTCCCCCATGGGTTCCTGTTAAGTTTCTCAGGATCCACATAAGAGTGAAAACATATGGTATCTGTCTTTCTCTGCCTGACTTATTTCACTTAGCATAACACTCTCCAGTTCCATCCACGTTGCTACAAAGGGCCAGATTTCATTCTTTCTCATTGCCAAGTAATATTCCATTGTATATATAAACCACATCTTCTTTATCCATTCGTCAGTTAATGGACATTTAGGCTCTTTCTATAATTTGGCTATTGTTGAGAGTGCTGCTATAAACATTGGGGTACAAGTGCCCTTATGCATCAGCACTCCTGTATCCCTTGGGTAAATTCCTAGCAGTGCTACAGCTGGGTCATAGGGTAGATCTATTTTTAACATTTTCAGGAACCTCCACACTGTTTTCCAGAGCGGCTGCACCAGTTTGCATTCCTACCGACAGTGCAGGAGGGTTCCCGTTTCTCCACATCCTCGCCAGCATCTATAGTCTCCTGATTTGTTCATTTTAGCCACTCTGACCGGCATGAGGTGGTATCTCAGTGTGGTTTTGATTTGTATTTCCCTGATGAGGAGCGACGTTGAGCATCTTTTCATGTGCCTGTTGGCCATCTGGATGTCGTCTTTAGAGAAGTGTCTATTCATGTCTTCTGCCCATTTCTTCACTGGATTATTTGTTTTTCAGGTGTGGAGTTTGGTGAGTTCTTTATAAGTTTTGGATACTAGCCCTTTGTCCAATATGTCATTTGCAAATATCTTTTCCCATTCCATCAGTTGCCTTTTAGTTTTGTTGATTGTTTCCTTTGCTGTGCAGAAGCTTTTTATCTTCATGAGGTCCCAGTAGTTCATTTTTACTTTTAATTCGCTTGCCTTTAGGGATGTGTCAAGTAAGAAATTGCTGTGGCTGAGGTCAGAGAGGTTTTTTCCTGCTTTCTCCTCTAGGATTTTGATGGTTTCCTGGCTCACATTCAGGTCCTTTATCCATTTGAGTTTATTTTTGTCAATGGTGTAAGAAAGTGGTCTAGTTTCATCCTCCTGCATGTTGCTGTCCAGTTCTCCCAGCACCATGTGTTAAAGAGACTGTCTTTTTTCCATTGGATGTTCTTTCCTGCTTTGTCAAAGATTAGTTGGCCATACGTTTGTGGGTCTAGTTCTGGGGTTTCTATTCTATTCCATTGGTCTATGTGTCTGTTTTTGTGCCAATACCATGCTGTCTTGATGATTACAGCTTTGTAGTAGAGGCTGAAGTCTGGGATTGTGATGCCTCCCGCTTTGGTCTTCTTCTTCAAAATTACTTTGGCTATTCGGGGCCTTTTGTGGTTCCATATGAATTTTAGGATTGCTTGTTCTAGCTTTGAGAAGAATGCTGGTGCAGTTTTATTGGGATTGTATTGAATGTGTAGATAGCTTTGGCTAGTATTGACATTTTGACAGTATTTATTCTTCCAACCCATGAGCATGGAATGCTTTTCCATTTTTTTGTATCTTCTTCAGTTTCTTTCATAAGCTTTCTATAGTTTTCAGCATATAGATCTTTTACATCTTAGGTTAATTCCTAGGTATTTTATGATTCTTGGTGCACTTGTGGATGGGATCAGTTTCTTTGTCTTTCTGTTGCTTCATTATTAGTGTATAAGAATGTAACTGATTTCTGTACATTGATTTTGTATCCTGCGACTTTGCTGAATTCATGTATCAGTTCTAGCAGACTTCTGGTGGAGTCTGTCGGGTTTTCCACGTATAATATCATGTCATCTGCAAAAAGTGAAAGCTTAACTTCATCTTTGACAATTTTGATGCCTTTGATTTCCTTTTGTTGTCTGACTGCTGATGCTAGCACTTCCAACACTATGTTAAACAACAGCGGTGAGAGTGGACATCCCTGTCGTGTTCCTGATCTCAGGGAGAAAGCTCTGAGTTTTTCTCCATTGAGGATGGTATTAGCTGAGGGCTTTTCATAAATGACTTTTACGATGTTTAAGTATGTTCCTTTTATCCCGACTTTCTCAAGGGTTTTTATTAAGAAAGGATGCTGGGGGCGCCTGGGTGGCGCAGTCGGTTAAGCGTCCGACTTCAGCCAGGTCACGATCTCGCGGTCCGTGAGTTCGAGCCCCGCGTCGGGCTCTGGGCTGATGGCTCAGAGCCTGGAGCCTGTTTCCGATTCTGTGTCTCCCTCTCTCTCTGCCCCTCCCCCGTTCATGCTCTGTCTCTCTCTGTCCCAAAAATAAATAAACGTTGAAAAAAAAAAAAAAAAAGGATGCTGAATTTTGTCAAATGCTTTTTCTGCATCGATTGATGGGATCATATGGTTCTTATCTTTTCTTTTATTCATGTAACGTATCACATTGATTTGTGAATGTTGAACCAGCCTTGTAGCCCAGGAATGAATCCCACTTGATCATGGTGAATAATTCTTTTTATATGCTGTTGAACTCAATTTGCTAGTATCTTGTTGAGAATTTTTGCATCCATATTCATCAGGGATATTGGCCTGTAGTTCTCTTTTTTTTGCTGGGTCTCTGGTTTGGGAATCAAAGTAATGCTGGTTTCATGGAATGAGTCTGGAAGTTTTCCTTCCCTTTCTATTTTTTGGAACAGCTTCAGAAGGATAGGTATTATCTCTGCTTTAAATGTCTGTTAGAATTCCCCAGGGAAACCATCTGGTTGGTTATTGGGAGACCACCATCTCTTATTTGTGAGAGATTTTTGTTAACTGATTCAATTTCTTCGCTGGTTATGGGTCTGTTCAAGTTTTCTATTTCTTCCTGTTTGAGTTTTGGAAGCGTGTGGGTGCTTAGGAATTTGTCCATTTCTTCCAGGTTGTCCAGTTTGTTGGCATATAATTTTTCATAATATTCCCTGATAATTGCTTGTATCTCTGAGGGATTGGTTGTAATAATTCCATTTTCATTCATGATTTTATCTATTTGGGTCATCTCCCTTTTCTTTTTGAGAAGCCTGGCTAGAGGTTTGTCAATTTTGTTTATTTTTTCAAAAAACCAACTCTTGGTTTCGTTGATCTGCTCTACAGTTTTTTTAGATTCTATATTGTTTATTTCTGCTCTGATCTTTATTATTTCTCTTCTGCTGGGTTTGGGGTGTCTTTGCTGTTCTGCTTCTATTTCCCTTAGGTGTGCTGTTAGATTTTATATTTGGGATTTTTCTTGTTGCTTGAGATAGGCCTGGATTGCAATGTATTTTGCTCTCAGGACTGCCTTCACTGCATCCCAAAGCGTTTGGATTGTTGTATTTTCATTTTCGTTTGTTTCCGTATATTTTTTAATTTTTTCTCTAATTGCCTGGTTGACCCATTCATTCTTTAGTAGGGTGTTCTTTAACCTCCATATTTTTGGAGGTTTTCTAGACTTTTTCCTGTGGTTGATTTCAAGCTTCATAGCATTGTGGTCTGAAAGTATGCATGGTACGATCTCAATTCTTTTATACTTATGAAGGGCTGTTTTGTGACCCAGTGTGTGATCTTGGAGAATGTCCCATGTGCACTGGAGAAGAAAGTATATTCTGTTGCTTTGGGATACAGAGTTCTAAATGTATCTGTCAAGTCCATCTGGTCCAATGTAACGTTCAGGGCCCTTGTTTCTTTATTGATCCTGTGTCTAGATGATCTATCCATTGTTGTAAGTGGGGTGTTAAAGTCCCCTGCAATTACCACATTCTTATCAATAAGGTTGCTTATGTTTGTGAGTAATTGTTTTATATATTTGGGGGCTCCCCTATTCAGTGCATAGACATTTATAATTGTTAGCTCTTCCTGATGGATAGACCCTGTAATTATTATATAATGCCCTTCTTCATCTCTTGTTACAGCCTTTAATTTAAAGTCCAGTTTGTCTGATATAAGTATGGGTACTCCGGCTTTCTTTTGACTTCCAGTAGCATGATAGATAGTTCTCCATCCCCTCACTTTCAATCTGAAGGTGTCCTCAGGTCTGAAATGAGTCTCTTGTAAACAGCAATTAGATGGGTCTTATTTTTTTTTTATCCATTCTGATACCCTGTGTCTTTTGGTTGGAGCATTTAGTCCATTTACAATTCAGTGTTATTATTGAAAGATATGGGTTTAGTGTCATTGTGATGTCTGTAGGTTTCATGCTTGTAGTGATGTCTCTGGTCCTTTGTGGTCCTTGCAACATTTCACTCACAGAGTCCCCCTTAGGATCTCTTGTAGGGCTGGTTTAGTGGTGATGAATTCCTTCAGCTTTTGTTTGGGAAAACCTTTATTTTTCCTTGTATTCTGAATGACAGACTTGCTGGGTAAAGGATTCTCGACTGCAGATTTTTCCCGTTCATCACATTGAAGATTTCCTGCCATTCCTTTCTGACCTGCCAAGTTTCAGTAGATAGGTCTGCCACTAGTCTTATGGGTCTCCCTTTATAAGTTAGAGCGTGTTTATCCCTAGCTGCTTTCAGAATTTTCTCTTTATCCTTGTATTTTTCCAGTTTCACTATATGTCATGCTGCAGAAGATCGATTGAAATCACGTCTGAAGGGAGTTCTCTGCGCCTCTTGGATTTCAATGCCTTTTTCCTTCCCCAGATCAGGGAAGTTCTCAGCTATGATTTGTTCAAGTACACCTTCAGCCCCTTCTCTCTCTTCTTCTTCTGGAAGTTCTCTGTTTCTCCCCTCATACTCCTGGATTTTTTAATCTTTTTCTCAGCTTCCTCTTTTTCCATAATTTTGTCTTCTAATTCACCTATTCTCTCCTCTGCCTCTTCAATCCGTGCTATGGTCGCCTCCATTTTATTTTTCACCTCATTTATAGCGTTGTTTAGCTCCTTGTGACTATTTCTTAGTCCCTTGATCTCTGTAGCAATAGATTCTCTGCTGTCCTCTATGCTTTTTTCAAGCCCAGTGATTAATTTTATGACTATTATTCTAAATTCTTGTTCCGTCGTATTGCTTAAATCGTTTTTGATCAATTCGTTAGCTGTCGCTACTTCCTGGAGTTTCTTTTGAGGAGAATTCTTCTGTTTTGTCATTTTGGGTAGTCCCTGTGGTGGCTCCAAACTGCAGGGCACTTCCCCTGTGCTGTGTGGAGTAACTTGTGTTGGTGGGCGGGGCTGCAGTGAGACCCGATGTCTGTCCCCAGCCCACCGCTGGGGCCACAGTCAGACTGGTGTGTACCTTATCTTCCCCTCTCCCAGGGGCAGGACTCACTGTGGAGTGGTGTGGCCCCTGTCCGGGCTACTTGCACACTGCCAGGCTCGTGGTGCTGCTTCGATGGGATCTGGCGTATTAGCCGGGGTGGATCTGCAAGGTGCACGGGGGTGGGAGAGGCAGGCTCAGCTCGCTTTGCCTTCGGTGGTCCGCTTCGGGAGGGAGGCAGACCTGTCGGAGGGATGGATCCCCAGAAGCACAGCGTTGGGTGTTTGCGTGGTGCAGGCAAGTTCGGTGAGGGGAACTGGTTCCCTTTGGGATTTCGGCCGGGGGATGGGAGAGGGAGATGGCGCTTGCCAGCGCCTTTGTTCCCCGCCATGCTGGGCTCTGTCCTCCGGGGCTCAACAACTCTCCCTCCCGGTGTCCTCTTGCCCTCCCTGCCCTCCCTGCCCTCCCTGTTCTCCCCGCTCTCCCCGCTCTCCGAGAGCAGAGCTGTTGACTTTTAACATTCCAGATGTTAAGTCCCGCTGGCTGTCAGAACACACTCGGTGCGGCCCCTCCACTTTTGCAAGCCAGACTCAGGGGCTCTGCCTTGCCAGGCGGGCTGCCCCTCCACCGCCCGGCTCCCTCCCGCCAGTCCGGGTAGCGCACCGACTCTCCGCCCTTCCTACCCTCTTCCGTGGGCCTCTCCTCTACGCTTGGCTCCAGAGTCTCCGTTCTGCTCGTCTTCTGGCGGTTTTGTGGGTTATTTAAGCAGATGTGGGTGGAATCTACGCGATCGGCAGGACCAGGTGAGCCCAGCGTCCTCCTAGCTGCCATCTTCCTGTTACTGTCTTCTTGATACTAGCCATCCTGACAGGTGTCAGGCATATTTTTTGGGTGTGAATTAACTTTTTTCTTGCCCTTTGATTTATAATTTATGTTTATATTGTATATTTTTGTTTGTCTTAGCCTCTGGTTTTCAAATATATTTTCTAATACTCATCACCCATATACGTACATTTCTGAGACATTTGGCACTTTTTCCTTTGCAGGTGGTTTTGGTTTTATTTGTACATAGAAAAGACTGTTTTGCTAGGCTTGTAAATAATAACAGCTGTCTTTGCAAGCACCGCTGTGTGGCAGATGATGGAAATTGTGTGACACAGTCTAGGCTTCCTCTCGCTGGAAGGTCTGTCCTGTTCCCCTTACCTCTCCTCCCAAAGACCAGCTGTTACATAGACTTACACAGTGTTCCAGCTTAAAAAAGCAAACAAACAGCTGTCAGCATTGTCTCTTCTCCTTAGAGGCAATGAACTTTTACCCTATTAACTAAATATTTGGGTATTTATTTCCTGATCTTTTAATGACACTCTTACAAAGCTGTGTGATACTGAGATTTAGGAGAAACGAGGATATTTGGTCTTCATCCATGGTTCCTGGCTCACAGCCCCCCAGATCCTTGGAATTTTCCTGAGCCCTAAGCAGCAGGGGCATCTTCTGTCATAATATTTGGTCTTGTCTTCAGTTCCTGGCCAAAAAACCAAACCTTTTAGAGCCATGACCCTGGTGTGTGTCAGCCCCTGTCCACCACTATTGGGTTTATACAAGTAAGGGGAATTTTGGAAATCCCCTAAGGATGGTGGTTGCCAAGGGAACCAGCCCTGTGATTGGAGGGTCGGGGCTTCCAGCCCCACCTCTTCACCTCCAGAGATGGGGGAGGGGCTGCAGGTGGACTCAGTGACCCAAGGCCAGTGATATACTCCAAGTCAATCACAGCTATGTAATAAAGCTTCCAGAAACACCCAAGAGTGTGGGGTTTGGGAGCTGCCAGGTGGGGTGGAGGTGCCCCGAGAGTGGCTCACTGGAGGGGAGCATGGGAGCCCTAGCCTCCTTCCCCCACACCCCCTGTCCAGGGCATGTCTTCACCTGGCTGTTAATTCATATCTTTTACTATCTTTATAGTGAGGGATCCAATGGAGTAAATGGGTTTCCTTAATTCTTGGAGCTGCTCTAGCATGGTTTTTTGTTTTGCTTTTTTTTAATGTTTGTTTATTTTTGAGAGAGAGAGAAACAGCATGAACAGGGGAGGGGTAGAGAGAGGGAAACACAGAATCCGAAGCAGCTTCCAGGCTCCAGGCTCCAAGCTGTCAGCACAGAGCCCGACGTGGGGCTCGAACTCACAAACCATGAGCTCATGACCTGAGCCAAAGTCAGACGCTTAACCCACTGAGCCACCCAGGCGCCCCTTCTCTAGCATGTTAATTGAGCCCAGGAAGGGGGTCATGGGAACGTCTAATTCCAGCCCCCCTTGCTGATCAGAAGCACGGGTGATAGCCGGGGCTTCCAGGAGAGTGCCCTCACCTGTGGGATCTGACACCACCTCCAGGTAGATGGCGTCAGAATTAAGTTGAGCTGTAGGCCACCCCACTGTAGGGATCCCGCCTGGTGGTGTGAGGGGATCCCCCTTCCTCCACCCATACGGTGGAACTTGGTCCAGAAAAAAAAAAGCACTACCTCAGAGTCTGCTCGGGTTGCCATTGAGCATCTTTATTTTTTTAATTAAAAAAAAAAAAGTTTAATGTTTATTTTTGAGAGAGAGTGAGTGGGGGTGGGGCACGCGCGCGCACACACACACACACACACACACACACACACACACACACTATCCAAAGCAGGCCCTAGGCTCCAGGCTGGGTGCCATCAGCACAGAGCCCAATGTGGGGCTCGAGCCCATGAACCTGAGATCATGACCTGAGCTGAAGTCAGAGGCTTAACTGCCTGAGCCACCCAGGCGCCTGGCATCTTTTGTGTTCTTCCACCCGCAGCACTCATGTGCATGCCTTCATGCCTACTCTTCCTAGAGGTCAGCTTCTGCTCAGAGTAGTATTCCCTGTTTTGTTTTGTTTGAAAGTTTGTTTATTTTTGAGAGAGACTCCCAGGCAGGCTCTGCACTGGCAGCTCGGAGCCTGACGCGGGGCTCGAACTCATGAACTGTGACGCTCAACTGACTGAGCCACCCAGGGGCCCTCACAGTCCCCGTTGTAAAGGGAAATCGCTTCTCCTGTGTGGCTCCTTTACCCACACAGAACACGGCGCCTCTGACTCTCCTGGTCACCAAATGCGTGGAGATTTTTCCCCACAGCCACTCATTTCCCTGTGACACCAGCTGGGTGTCCTGCAGTTTGTCAGCAGAAACTCCTGGGATGCCACGATTTGGTCACAGGCAAGGGGAAGCTTTGCTGCCACGATTTGCAGACTGGGGAGACCACAGCTTTCGGCTGTGAACGGAAAGCCCACTCCAGAGGGGAAGGTTTAGGCTTAAATAGGCAAAACCTGCAAGTTTGTCCCCTTGTCGAGGGTGGTCAGACCCCAGACTTCAACCTCAGGAGCAGACGACAAGCAGGACCCAGCCCTCCGTTTCCGGCAGTGGCTCCAGGGTGTGGCGGCTGAGGAGGAGCACAATACCATGTGTCTTCCCGTGAGTTTTGCTGAATTTTGTGCGGGCCCATCGCCACAGGCTGTGCTGACTTTTATTCTTCAGGGTCATCTGGCCTGGTGAAAATTTCTGTTTTCTCTCCCTTGCCATGAGGGAACCCATCTTGTCCGTTAGCTGTTGCTGTCTGATTATTGGGGTCTTTTGTTCTCAACGTTAAAAAAATTTTTTTTTCTTGGGGCGCCTGGGTGGCTCAGTCGGTTGAGTGTCTGACTTCGGCTCAGGTCATGATCTCGCAGTTCATGAGTTCAAGCCCCAGGTTGGGCTCCGTACTGACAGCTCAGAGCCTGGAGCTTGCTTCAGATTCTGTGTCTCCCTCTCTCTCTGCCCCTTCCCCACTCATGCTCTGTCTCTGTCTCTCAAAAATGAATAAACGTTAAAAAAATTTCTTTTTTTCTTTAAGTGTATTTATTTTGAGAGAGAGAGCAAGCATGAGTAAGAGGGGGGGCGGAGAGAGAGAGGCAGAGAGAGAATCCTAAGCAGGCTCTGTGCTGTGAGCACAGAGCCTGGCGTGGGGCTCAAACTCATGAATTGTGAGATCATGACCTGAGTAGAAATCAAGAGTCAGACGCTTAATCAACTGAGCCACCCAGGTGCCCCTTTTGTTATCAAATTGAACTCCATTCTGGCACTGTCTAACCATAGATAGGGTCAGATCCCACAGGGTAAGGGCTCACCCTACAAGGCAGCCCCTCTCCCCCAACTTCAGATGCCAACCAAAACTCCAGTGGCCTTCGGAGGTTCCTAGGATCCCCGCCTTGGGTTTAGTTAATTTTCAGGAGTAGCCCTCAGAATTCAGGAAACCATTACTACGATACCCGTTTGCTGCAAAGGATATTAACTAATAAGAATCAACAGCCAGATGAAGAGATCCATCAGGTGAGATTCCAAAGGAGCTTCTGTCCCCAGTCAGCGGCCCCGAAGGGTGCCCTGGGGACTGGATCTGGTTCCACAGTCGGGAAGCTGTCCAGACCCCGCCCTTGTGGGTGTTTATGGAGGCTTCATGACACAGGCAGGGTGCACGAAATCATCGGTGATTGGCCATTTTCCACCTCCAGCCCCTCTCCCCTCCCTGGAGGTTGGGGGTCAGTTCTAACCCTCCAGTCACTGCTCTGGTTCCCCTGGCAACCAGCCCCCCATTCCTAAAACTCACCTCATCAACATAGTAAGAGACACCTTTATCACTCTTCCTCACTTAAGAAATTTCAAGGGTTTGGGGCACATGGGTGGCTCAGTCACTTGAGTATCAAATTTTTGCTCAGGTCATGATCTCACAGCTCATGGGTTTGAGCCCCACATCGGGCTTTGTGCTGACAGCTCAGACCCTGGAGCCTCATTTGGATTCTGTGTCTGTCTCCTTGCCCCACCCCTGCTTGCACTCTCTCTTTCTATCAAAAATAAAATCAACATTAAAAAAAGTTAAAAAGTTTTCAAGGTTCTTTTGTTTGTTTTTTTTAATTTACATCCAAATTAGTTAGCATATAGTGCAACGATGATTTCAGGAGTAGATTCCTTACTGCCCCTTACCCATTTAGCCTCCCACAACACCTCCAGTAACCCTGTTTGTTCTCCATATTTATGAGTCTCTTCTGTTTTGTCCCCCTCCCTGTTTTTATATTTTTGCTTCCCTTCCCTTCATCTGTTCTGTCTTAAATTCCCCATATGAGTGAAGTCACATTTGTCTTTCTCTAATTTCGCTTAGCATAATACCCTCCAGTTCCATCCATGTAGTTGCAAATGGCAAGATTTCATTCTTTTTGATTGCCGAGTAATACTCCATTGTATATATATACCACATCTTCTTTATCCATTCGTCCATCGATGGACATTAGGGCTCTTTCCATACTTTGGCTGTTGTTGATAGTGCTGCTATAAACATGGGGTGCATGTGTCCCTTCGAAACAGCACACCTGTATCCCGTGGATAAATGCCTAGTAGTGCAGTTGCTGGGTCGTAGGGTAGTTCTATTTTTAATTTTTTGAGGAACCTCCATACTGTTTTCCTGAGTGGCTGCACTAGTTTGCATTCTCATCAGCAGTGCAAAAGAGGTCCTCTTTCTCCCCGTCCTTGCCAACATCTGTTGATGCCTGAGTTGTTAATGTTAGCCATTCTGACAGGTGTGAGGTGGTATCTTTTTTTTTTTTTTACAAATTTTTTTAAATATATGAAATTTATTGTCAAATTGGTTTCCATACAACACCCAGTGCTCATCCCAAAAGGTGCCCTCCTCAATACCCATCACCCACCCTCCCCTCCCTCCCACCCCCATCAGCCCTTAGTTTGTCCTCATTTTTTAAGAGTCTCTTATGCTTTGGCTCTCTCCCACTCTAACCTCTTTTTTTTTTTTTTCCTCCCCCTCCCCCATGGGTTCCTGTTAAGTTTCTCAGGATCCACATAAGAGTGAAACCATATGGTATCTGTCTTTCTCTGTATGGCTTATTTCACTTAGCATCACACTCTCCAGTTCCATCCACGTTGCTACAAAGGGCCGTATTTCATTCTTTCTCATTGCCACGTAGTACTCCATTGTGTATATAAACCACAATTTCTTTATCCATTCATCAGTTGATGGACATTTAGGCTCTTTCCATAATTTGGCTATTGTTGAGAGTGCTGCTATAAACATTGGGGTACAAGTGCCCCTATGCATCAGCACTCCTGTATCCCTTGGGTAAATTCCTAGCAGTGCTACAGCTGGGCCATAGCGTAGGTCTATTTCTAAGTTTTTGAGGAACCTCCACACTGTTTTCCAGAGCGGCTGCACCAGTTTGCATTCCCACCAACAGTGCAAGAGGGTTCCCGTTTCTCCACATCCTCTCCAGCATCTATAGTCTCCTGATTTGTTCATTTTGGCCACTCTGACTGGCGTGAGGTGATATCCGAGTGTGGTTTTGATTTGTATTTCCCTGATGAGAAGCGACGTTGAGCATCTTTTCATGTGCCTGTTGGCCATCTGGATGTCTTCTTTAGAGAAGTGTCTATTCATGTTTTCTGCCCATTTCTTCACTGGATTATTTGCTTGGTGAGCTTGGTGAGTTTGGTGAGCTCTTTATAGATTTTGGATACGAGCCCTTTGTCTGATACGTGATTTGCAAATATCTTTTCCCATTCCGTTGGTTGCCTTTTAGTTTTGTTAATTGTTTCCTTTGCTGTACAGAAGCTTCTTATCTTCATGAGGTCCTAGTAGTTCATTTTTGCTTTTAATTCCCTGGCCTTTCGGGACGTGTCAAGTAAGAAATTGCTACAGGTGAGGTCAGAGAGGTCTCTTCCTGTTTTCTCCTCTAGGGTTTTGATGGTTTCCTGTCTCACATTCAGGTCCTTTATCCATTTTGAGTTTATTTTTGTGAATGGTGTGAGAAAGTGGTCTAGTTTCAACCTTCTGCACGTTGCTGTCCAGTTCTCCCAGCACCATTTGTTAAAGAGACTTTTTTCCATTGGATATTCTTTGCTGCTTTGTCAAAGATTAGTTGGGCATACGTTTGTGGGTCTAGTTCTGGGGTTTCTATTCTATTCCATTGGTCTATGTGTCTGTTTTTGTGCCAATACCATGCTGTCTTGATGATTACAGCTTTGTAGTAGAGGCTGAAGTCTGGGATTGTGATGCCTCCCGCTTTGGTCTTCTTCTTCAAAATTACTTTGGCTATTTGGGGCCTTTTGTGGTTCCATATGAATTTTAGGATTGTTCTAGCTTTGAGAAGAATGCTGGTGCAATTTTGATTGGGATTGCATTGAATGTGTAGATAGCTTTGGGTAGTACTGACATTTTGACAATATTTATTCTTCCAACCCATGAGCACGGAATGTTTTTCCATTTCTTTAAATCTTCTTCAGTTTCCTTCATAAGCTTTCTATAGTTTTCAGCATACAGATCTTGTACACCTTTGGTTAGATTTATTCCTAGGTATTTTATGCTTCGTGGTACAATTGTGAATGGGATCAGTTTCTTTATTTGTCTTTCTGTTGCTTCATTGCTAGTGTATAAGAATGCAGCTGATTTCTGTACATTGATTTTGTATCCTGCAACTTTGCTGAATTCATGTATCAGTTTTAGCAGACTTATGGTGGAGTCTGTTGGATTTTCCATGTATACTATCATGTCATCTGCAAAAAGTGAAAGCTTAACTTCATCTTTACCAATTTTGATGCCTTTGATTTCCTTTTGTTGTCTGATTGCTGATGCTAGAACTTCCAACACTATGTTAAACAACAGTGGTGAGAGTGGACATCCCTGTCGTGTTCCTGATCTCAGGGAAAAAGCTCTCAGTTTTTCCCCATTGAGGATGATGTTAGCTGTGGGCTTTTCATAAATGGCTTTTATGATGTTTAAGTATGTTCCTTCTATCCCGACTTTCTCGAGGGTTTTTATTAAGAAAGGATGCTGCATTTTGTCAAATGCTTTTTCTGCATCGATTGACAGGATCATATGGTTCTTTTTTTTTTATAAATGTGATGTATCATGTTGATTGATTTGTGAATGTTGAACCAGCCCTGCAGCCCAGGAATGAATTCCGCTTGACCATGGTGAATAATTCTTTTTATATGCTGTTGAATTCGATTTGCTAGTATGGTATTGAGAATTTTTGCATCCACATTCATCAGGGATGTTGGCCTGTAGTTCTCTTTTTTTACTGGGTCTGTCTGGTTTAGGAATCAAAGAAATACTGGCTTCATAGAATGAGTCTGGAAGTTTTCCTTCCCTTTCTATTTTTTGGAATAGCTTGAGAAGGATAGGTATTATCTCTGCTTTAAACGTCTGGTAGAACTCCCCTGGGAAGCCATCTGGTCCTGGACTCTTATTTGTTGGGAGATTTTTGATAACTGATTCAATTTCTTCGCTGGTTATGGGTCTGTTCAAGCTTTCTATTTCCTCCTGATTTCTATTCCACCCACACAGGAATGCTTAGGATGCTTAGGAATTTGTCCATTTCTTCCAGGTTGTCCAGTTTGTTGGCATATAGTTTTTCATAGTATTCCCTGATAATTGCTTGTATCTCTGAGGGATTGGTTATAATAAGTCCATTTTCATTCATGATTTTATCTATTTGGGCCATCTCCCTTTTCTTTTTGAGAAGCCTGGCTAGAGGTTTATCAATTTTGTTTATTTTTTCAAAAAACCAACTCTTGGTTTCATTGATCTGCTCTACAGTTTTTTTTAGATTCTTTATTGTTTATTTCTGCCCAGATCTTTATTATTTCTCTTCTTCTGCTGGGTTTACGGTGTCTTTGCTGTTCTGCTTCTATTTCTTTTAGGTATTCTGTTAGATTTTGTATTTGGGATTTTTCTTGTTGCTTGAGATAGGCCTGGATTGCAATGTATTTTCCTCTCAGGACTGCCTTCGCTGCATCCCAAAGCGTTTGGATTGTTGTATTTTCATTTTCGTTTGTTTCCATATATTTTTTAATTTCTTCTCTAATTGCCTGGTTGACCCATTCATTCTTTAGTAGGGTGTTCTTTAACCTCCATATTTTTGGAGGTTTTCTAGACTTTTTCCTGTGGTTGATTTCAAGCTTCATAGCATTGTGGTCTGAAAGCATGCATGGTACGATCTCAATTCTTGTATACTTATGAAGGGCTGTTTTGTGACCCAGTATGTGATCTATCTTGGAGAATGTCCCATGTGCACTTGAGAAGAAAGTATATTCTGTTGCTTTGGGATACAGAGTTCTAAATGTATCTGTCAAGTCCATCTGGTCCAATGTAATGTTCAGGGCCCTTGTTTCTTTATTGATCCTGTGTCTAGATGATCTATCCATTGTTGTAAGTCGGGTGTTAAAGTCCCCTGCAATTACCACATTCTTATCAATAAGGTTGCTTATGTTTGTGAGTAATTGTTACATATTTGGGGGCTCCCGTATTCGGTGCATAGACATTTATAATTGTTAGCTCTTCCTGATGGATAGACCCTGTAATTATTATATAATGCCCTTCTTCATCTCTTGTTACAGCCTTTAATTTAAAGTCTAGTTTGTCTGATATCAGTATAGCTACTCCAACTTTCTTTTGACTTCCAGTTGCATGATAGATAGTTCTCCATCCCCTCACTTTCAATCTGAAGGTGTCCTCGGGTCTAAACTGAGTCTCTTGTAGACAGCAAATAGATGGGTCTTGTTTTTTTATGCATTCTGATACCCTGTGTCTTTTGGTTGGAGCATTTAGTCCATTTACAATTCAGTGTTATTATTGAAAGACAGGGGTTTAGAGTCATTGTGATGTCTGTAGGTTTCATGCTTGTAGCGGTGTCTCTGGTACTTTGTCTCACAGGATCCCCCTTGTAAGGCTGGTTTAGTGATGACGAATTCCTTCAGTTTTTGTTTGTTTGGGAAGACCTTTATCTCTCCTTCTAACTGACAGACTTGCTGGATAAAGGATTCTCGGCTGCATATTTTTTCTGTTCATCACATTGAAGATTTCCTGCCATTTCTTTCTGGCCTGCCAAGTTTCAGTAGAGAGATCTGTCACGAGTCTTATAGGTCTCCCTTTATATGTTAGGGCACGTTTATCCCTCGCTGCTTTCAGAATTTTCTCTTTATCCTTGTATTTTGCCAATTTCACTATGATATGTCATGCAGAAGATCAATTCAAGTTACGTCTGAAGGGAATTCTCTGTGCCTCTTGGATTTCAATGCCTTTTTCCTTCCCCAGTTCAGGGAAGTTCTCAGCTATTATTTCTTCAAGTACACCTTCAGCACCTTTCCCTCTCTCTTCCTCCTCTGGAATACCAATTCTGCATAGATTATTTCTCTTTAGTGCATCACTTAGTTCTCTAATTTTCCACTCATACTCCTGGATTTTTTTATCTCTCTTTTTCTCAGCTTCCTCTTTTTTCATAATTTTATCTTCTAGTTCACCTATTCTCTCCTCTGCCTCTTCAATCCGAGCTGTGGTTGTCTCCATTTTATTTTGAAGCTATTTATAGCATTTTTAAAAGCTCCTCCTGGCTGTTCCTTATTCCCTTGATCTCTGTAGCAATAGATTCTCTGCTGTCCTCTATACTGTTTTCAAGCCCAGCGATTAATTTTATGACTGTTATTCTAAATTCACTTTCTGTTATATTGTTTAAATCCTTTTTGATCAGTTCGTTAGCTGTCGTTATTTCCTGGAGATTCTTTTGCTGGGAATTCATCTGTTTCATCATTTTGGATGGTCCCTGGAGTGGTGCAGGACTGTGGGGCACTTCCCCTGTGCTGTCTTGAGTAACTTGCGTTGGTGGGCGGGGCCGCAGTCTGACCTGATGTCTGCCCCCAGCCCACCGCTGGGGCCACAGTCAGACTGGTGTGTGCCTTATCTTCCCCTCTCCTAGGGGCGGGATTCACTGTGGGGTGGCGTGGCCCGTCTGGGCTACTTGCACACTGCCAGGCTTGTGGTGCTGGGGATGTGGAGTATTAGCTGGGGTGGATCGGCAAGGTGCACGGGGGTGGGAGGGGCAGGCTCAGCTCGCTTTTCCTTTGGTGATCCGCTTCAGGAGGGGCCCTGCAGCACCGGGAGGGAATCAGACCCGCCACCGGAGGGATGGATCTGCGGAAGCACAGCGTTGGATGTTTGCGCAGTGCAAGCAAGTTCCCTGGCAGGAACTGGTTCCCTTTGGGATTTTGGCTGGGGATGGGTGAGGGAGATGGCGCTGGCGAGCTCCTTTGTTCCCCGCCAAACTGAGCTCTGTCGTCCGGGGCTCAACAACTCTCCCTCCCGTTGTCCTTCTCCAAGCAGAGCTGTTAGCTTATAACCTTCCAGATGTTAAGTCCCGCTTGCTGTCCGAACACACTCCATCCAGCCCCTCCGTTTTTGCAAGCCAGACTCAGGGTCTCTGCTTGGCCGGCGGGCTGCCCCTCTGCCCCGGCTCCCTCCCCCCAGTCCGTGTAGTGCACACTGCCTCTTCGCCCTTCCTACCCTCTTCCGTGGGCCTCGTGTCTACACTTGGCTCCGGAGAATCCATTCTGCTAGTCTTCTGGTGGTTTTCTGGGTTATTTAGGCAGGTGTAGGTGGAATCTAAGTGTTCAGCAGGATGCGGTGAGCCCAGCGTCCTCCTACACCACCATCTTCTTCCTCAAGCCTTTATCGTGAGGTGGTATCTCATTGTGGTTTTGATCTGTATTTCCCTGATGATGAATGATGTGAGCATTTTTTCATGTGTTGGTTGGCCATCTGGATGTCGTCTTTGGAGAAGTGTCTATTCATGTCTTTTGTCCATTTCTTCACTGGATTATGTTTTGGGTGTTGAGTTTGATAAGTTCTTTATAGATTTCGGATACTAACCCTTTATCTGATATGTTGTTTGCAAATCTCTTCTCCCATTCTGTCGGTTGCCTTTTAGTTTTGTTGATTGTTTCCTTTGCTGTGCAGAAGCTTTTTGTTTTGACGAGGTCCCAGTAGTTCATTTTTGCTTTCCTTTCCCTTGCCTCCGGAGACGTGTTGAGTAAGAGGTTGCTGTGGCCAAGATCAAAGAGGTTTTTGCCTGCTTTCTCCTCAAGGATTTTGACGGCTTCCTGTCTTACATTTAAGTCTTTCCTCCATTTTGAGTTTGTTTTTGTGTATGGTGTAAGAAAGTGGTCCAGGTTCGTTCTTCTGCATGTCACTGTCCAGTTTTCCCAGCACCACTTGCTGAGGAGACTGTATTCCATTGGATATTCTTTCCGGCTTTGTCAAAGATGAGTTGGCCATATGTTTGTGGGTCCATTTCTGGGTTCTCTATTCTGTTGCATTGATCTGAGTGTCTGTTTTTGTGCCAAAAATTTTTTCAAGTGTTTTAAGAGCTCTGTGCCAGACAGCTGGAACTAACCCCAATATCACAAGTACGTAGTAAGATTGCAGGGTATTTCTAAAAAGTTTTAATCCCCCCAAATACAACATGAAGTGGGTGGTTAGTGGAGAGCCATGTACATCATGGGGAAAAATCATTAAGAACAGGTCTGCAGGTGACCTCTTTCCAATAAGGAGTAATTTCGCATTGACCTGGGGTTTGATGTTACAGGTATCAGTGTCATTTGAGGATGTGACCATGGACTTCAGCAGGGAGGAGTGGGAGCAGCTGGGCCCCGCCCAGAGGTGCCTGTACTGGGATGTGATGCTGGAGATCTGCAGCCACCTCCTCTCCCTGGGTGAGCACCCCTGCCCACCCCCCACCCCCCCACTGGAATCTCGGACAGACCTCGTCGAGATTTCCCTCCTTGTTGTGGGACACAGCAGGGCAAATGAAGTATGTTATCTGTTTGCCTTTGATTTGTCCCCGTCTTGTCGTTCCTTTAGGGACCTTTCGAATAGTACTTAGTTCCTAAGTAAAAGATGTTGACTTTTCTGAGGAGCCGATGCAAAGCTTCACTGAATGGCCTGTAAAGCCCAAGACCACATCCAAATCCGATATTCTTTCTCACGAACAGGGTACCCCATTCCCAGGCCGGAGATGATTTTCAGGATGGAAAAGGAACAGGAGCCATGGATAAGGGAGGCTCAGCTCCCACATCAGTGGCGTCCAGGTGAGTGACTGTTTGTTACCTGGCAGACGCGTGGACATCTCTGGGGGGGGGGGGGCATTATTCAACCTGCCACCCTACCCATCCCCCGGTGGGTGGACCGCAGGCCCCGTGCTCTCCCGGTTTCTACAGCTAACGCTGTGATGGCCGTGGGGGCAGGCGTAAGAATTTCTCAGAGGTGACGACACAGGAGCGGGCTTCCCTGATGCCTGGACACAAGCATACTTAGTGTGACTAAGTAAACCATAGACTCTTCTGATGGGCTACAGAATCGGTGCTCTGGCGTCAGAAGGCTCAAGGACCCACCCTTGTATGCCTCACTTGCCAGCGTGGCCTTGATCAGGTTTCTCCTGGCCCATGTGATAGGCCATTGGGCTGTTTCTTGTTTTAACATCATTTAGCTAATACCGAGTTAGAGTATCTCCTCATATCCATCGTGATCGGGCTTTCCGTCTGTACGTTGCTTCTACATCTTGTTCGGTCCTTTTGTGTCCATGGAGTTTTTGTAAGGCCCTTTTTCTTTTTTATTTGCCCCCTGAATTCACTGGGTTTGTCTTTTCTATGGTGGATATTCTTCCTTCTTTTCCCCTAGTTGTGGCTCCTCCCCCTCAGAGCCCCAGGCTTACCCTCGGGTCATCCCTTCATATGGTAATTCCCTTGAAGGGCCCTTCTCTTCACGACACCAAGCCTCAGGGTTTTTTTTCTGGTGATCTCTAGATCAACCCCTCCAGTTCCTGTGCCTAAACCCTTCTCTTACCTTATTCAGAGGTGTGGTGGACAATTCCTGCGGGATGGCTCACTTCTCTTATTTGCTGGAGATCAGAAATTGGAGTCCTTACCAAATCAAACATTTTTCTCAGCCTTTTACATTTTGTCAGATTCTTTTTTTTTTTTCTTTTAAGTTTATTACAGCAGGGCACGTGGGTGGCTCAGTCAGTTAAGCGTCTGACTTCGGCTCAGGTCATGATCTCATGCTCATGAGTTCGAGCCCCACATCGGGCTCTGTGCTGACAGCTCAGAGACTGGAGCCTGCTTCGGATTCTGTGTCTCCTCTCTCTCTGCCCTTCCCCTGCTCATGCTCTGTCTTTCTCTCTCTCAAAAATAAATAAAAAACATTAAAGTTTATTAGAGCCAGTGAGTGGGGAAGAGCAGAGAAAGAATCCCACGCAGGCTCCGCACTGTCAGCTCAGAGCCTGGAACCTGCTTCAGATTCTGTGTCTCCCTCTCTCTCTGCTCCTCCCCTGCTCACACTCTGTCTCTCTCTCTCAAAAATAAATAAAAGCATTAAAAAAAATAATAAAGTCAGACACTCAACTGACTGAGCCAGCCACCCAGGCGCTTCACGTATTTCTACATTCAAATGTATCTAGAGAGTTTCATTGCTTGTGCTGTACCTAGTGTTCCTATTTTCTTCTCTACTACAGAGATGGATATACATCAGTATAGACAGTATATACTGTCTGTAGGATGATCCTGTCTGTGTGGTCTGATTGATCTCCACTTTCCGTACTTAATCTTCGTTATGTCAGTATCGAGCATGAGGAAACCATTCAGGATATAAAAATTATTGAATTTCTGAAGATAGGCAAAAAATAATACTTTTTTCTATTTTGGAAGGAAACAAAATACCTGCTGAGGTAAATTCAAAGACACCAAGATTGGGGCACCTGTGTGGCTCAGTCGGTGAAACGTCTGACTTCGACTCCCTCTCCTTTGCCCCTTCCCTGTTTGTTCTCTCTCTCTCTCCTATGTCTCAAAAACAAAGACACCGAGATCATCATTAGAGTGGGTAACAACATGAGATGTTAAAACCATCAGCCTTTTGGCATTAATGTTGTCTGTTTAGTGGAGGCCAACTCAAAAAATACATATCAGGATGAAGGGTGTAGGGAGTGACTGCTTGTGAAGGTCCAAGGTGATGGCATCAGCCCAGAGGAGTGGCATTGGGGGTAACGTGAAGGACACGGTACTTGTAACTGTTCTGCATGGCAGCTGTGAGCTCTAAAGCTAAATTGGGGTAGAAGAGGTGAGAGTATGCTTGGATTTGGGAATAAATTAGACTTTTTTTGGAAACAGCTTTGTGGGGGGTTTTTTGTTTTTTTTTTTTTAATATTTGAGGGAGAAAGAGAATCCAACTGGTGGAGGGTTAGAGAGAGAGGGAGACACAGGATCTGAAGCAGGCTTCAGGTTCTGAGCTGACAGCACAGAGCCCAACATGGGGCTCAAACCCACAAACCATGAGATCATGAGATCATGACTTGAGCCAAAGTCAGACGCTTAACCGACTGAGCCACCCAAGTGTTCCTATTTGTTTTTTAAATGTTTATTTATTTTTGAGAGCGAGTGACCAGGAGAGGGGCAGAGTGGGGGGACAGAGGACCCGAAGTGGGCTCTGTGCAGAGAGCCTGATGCAGAGCTCTAACTCACAAACTCTGATTCTGTCACTTGAGCCGAAGTTGGGTGCTTAACCGACTGAGCCACCCAGGCGCCCCGGAACAGCATTATTAACGTTAAGCTGTCTTGGAGAATTATGGACAAGCTTTTCAGCATAGTGCTGATATTTTACATTGAGCATCTTCAGTAGTGATGTACATTTCATTGGGTTCTCCAAGAGTTTTATGATCTGAATGAACCGTTCAAAATGGTCAAATCACTGTCTGGGAACTCAAAGTAGAATGTCTTCAGAAAACGTGAAAGCCAGTGTTTAGGTAAAATTGCTATAGAAGAGCACAAAATGAAAGAAAAAACCAAATAGCCTGATATAAAAAGTCAGGGACTCGAGTAGACGTTTCTCCAGAGGTGACATATGAGTGGCCAACAAGTACATGAAAAGATGCTCAGTATTAGGGTGAGGCAAAGCAAAACCACAGCGGTAACCAACTCACCCGCTAGACTGGCTACTGTTAAAAAATCAAAATAGTAAGTGTTGGCAAGGATGTGACCCTCACACTGTTGTTGAGAATGTAAAATGATGCAGCCACTATGGAAGACGGTACGGTGATTCCTCAGAAAACTAAGCCTGGGGGCGCCTGGGTGGCTCAGTGGGTTAAGCGTCCGACTTCGGCTCAGGTCATGATCTCATGGTTCATGGGTTCGAGCCCCACGTCAGGCTCTGTGCTGACAGCTCAGCGCCTGGAGCCTGCTTCAGATCCTGTGTCCCCTTCTCTCTTTGCCCCTCCCCTACTTCTGTCTCAAAAATAAATACACATTAAAAAATTAAGCATAGAATGACCATATGATGCAGCCAGCAATTAATTCCACTTCTGTATATATATCTGGGAGAATTGAAAGGATCTTGAAGAGAGATTTGCACACCTGTGTTCACAGTAGCTGAGAAGTGGGTGCAACCCAGTTGTCCATTGATGGGTGAACGGATTAAGAAAATGTGTGTACACACCATGCGATGTGATTCAGCCTTAAAAACAAAGGTAAATCTGACCCATAATATGATATGGATGATTCTTGAGGATATTATAAGTGACAAACAGACAAATACTGTCTGATTCCAGTCACAATAGGAGGTTAGGAGGTGTCTAGAGAGAGTCCTGTTCACAGAGACAGAAGGCAGGATGGTGATTTCCAGAGGGGGGAGGGGGAGCTGCCACTTCAGTGGCATCACGTCTGTCGCAAAATAAAAGTTGTGGAGGGGCGCCTGGGTGTCTCAGTCAGTTAAGCATCCGACTTCAGCTCAGGTCTTGATCTCTCGGTCCATAGTTCATAGTTGGAGCCCCGCATCGTGCTCCGTGC
The DNA here is from genome assembly GCF_022079265.1 of Lynx rufus. Lineage (NCBI taxonomy): Eukaryota > Metazoa > Chordata > Mammalia > Carnivora > Felidae > Lynx > Lynx rufus. Next base: position 2,930,891 of record NW_025814830.1, on the reverse strand, counting down.
TGACAGCTCAGAGCCTGGAGCCTGCTTTGGATTCTGTGACTCCTTCTCTCTCTGCCCCCCCACCTCTCATGCTCTGTCTCTGTCTCTCTCTCAAAAATAAATAAACATTAAAAAAAAAAAACATTTAAATAAAAGTTGTGGAGAGATGGGTTACACGACAGTGTGAGCATGTCTGACAGTGTTGCACTTAGAAAGGCTGAAGGGGTAAATTTTACACTATGCATTTTTTTTAACCACAGGTTTTTTTAACAGTTAACGCTAAAGACAAAAAGCATTCTCATTTTTTAAAAAAGTGAATGATGAGTGAGGTTTGGGGACAGGACAAAGGTCTGAGATACAGTTTCTCCAGGGGACTGACAGAAGAAATAAGATACGATGTTCTCTTCACAGTCAGTATTTAAATCTCAGGGCAGATGAAGGAATAATAAAATGCCGTCACTCTTTTTATATTTTTTTTTTTTAATTTTTTGATGTTTATTTTTGAGAGAGAGAGAGCATGAGTAGGGAAGGGGCAGAGAGAGAGGGAGACACAGAATCCGAAGCAGGCTCCAGGTTCTGAGCTGTCAGCACTGAGCCCGACGCGGGGCTTGAACTCACAAACCATGAGATCATGACCTGAGCCGAAGTTGGACACGTAAGTGACTGAGCCACCCAGGCGCTCCTTCCTTTTCTGTTCAGCATCTCTTGCATCTTGTGTTCTATACTAGTCAACTGGATGAACGATGACTCCTGTTCTTGGTGGATAAAAAACAGTACATTAGGTTAGCGTAAGGCTGAAAGTTCTACAGAGAGAGCAAGGTTCAGTATAGTAATTTCTAGAATACTTTTCTCTCCTGTGAAAAGTTCAAAAGGCAGATGAGCAGGAAGCCTCGCTTCTTGTATTCTCCGGGTGTCTAAGGTTTTCCCTAGCTGTTGCGCTGTGCTTTAGGACACTGTCCATGTGCGTGACTGGTGGAGTCTTTTGGGTTTTCCACGTAGAGTGTCCTGTCATCCGTGAAGAGTGCAAGTTTGACTTCTTTGCCAAGTTGGATGCCTAATATTTCGTCTTGTTGTCTGATTGCTGAGGCTCGGACTTCCAACACTATGTTAAACAGCAGCAGTGAGAGTGGACATCCCTGTCGCGTCCCTGATCTCGGGGGAAAGCTCTCAGTTTTTCTGTCGATGTGCGCGACTGAATGTGCACTGCATCCCAAGGCAGGTTCTGTGAGGCAGAAGGGGGGTGCGGGGTATCGAGAAGCTGTGGTCTTTCCCCCCGGGGCCGGAATTGGTGCATCATGTCGTATGCGTATTCCATCAGCCAAAACTGTCTCCCGGTCACATCTCATCACAAAGGACGTTGAGAACTGTTACGTAGCTTGGCAGGCATGTACCTGGTCACGGTTAACTTCTATGAAAGACGGTGACACAGACTTTGGGGGACAGCTTGCTTGTCCACTCTTCCAGTGTTCCTTTCCTGGCTTGTAAGTTCATTTCTAGGTTCAAGCAAACAGATTTCAGCTTCCTGGAGAGTTGCCTTTGGGCAGCACTACCCTCTTGCTCCTTGGCCATGTCAGGGCTGGTGCCATCTCCGTTTTCCAGACGACACGCAGGGCGGGTGGACTCCCCAAATCCACCTTGCTTCTGACAAGCGGGGGGAGACGGGGGATGAGTCACGACTTAGATCCGAAAGCTAACGAAGAGCTGGCCGCCGAGCCCCTCCGGCCCGCCCCGGCCGTTGCCCCGTGCTGCCCGTGTCTGTGTTTCCTGGAGTCGTCCATAGGTGTGCGTATCTGTGGGTCTCTGGACCGTCTGCCTGCGGGAGTGGAGCCAGGCTGCCCTTGTTCGAATCTGACTCCCGCCAGAGCTCAGCGAGGTGACTGTGGTCAGTTCCTTATGCTGCACCTCCTCCTCCGTGAGACAGGGGTAGTAAGTACCGTTACGCGTGGAGGGGTGTGAGGGTTGAAGGAGTTTCTGTGGCACGATGTCGCACGGTCTGGCACGCGGTTGTGCCGTCCGCAGACAGGCTGACACGCAGTAAAGTCTGTGGCTGTTTCCTCGTCATCAGCAGCCTCGCCCCCGTCATTATCCTGCGACTTGCAATTTCTGTGTTCGGTCTCCATCCGCTCCTCTGACGTGTCCTCCTTCCTCTGTTAACTTGTGCCTACCTCTTCATCTTTTTCTCCTTCTAGAAGGGGAGTTTGGACTCAAAACCTCACGACAGAAAATTTTTGAAAAAGCTTCATTTCGCGACGGTAAGGAACTTGCGGCCCCGGGAGGCGGGTCAGGGTGCTCCGTCTTGGGAGATGTGAACCCCACAACGAGGGGTCTACAGAAGCAAGCGAAACCTTCGCGGCACGGGGCTCTCCTCAGTAGGGAAACACCGGATATAGAGAGAGACCGCAGGTGTAAAGACCCGGGAAAAATTGCTCCTGTGAGGCCCCATCTTGTTTCTCCACAAAAAAGGCCTCCTAAACGTGGCTCATTTGCGAAAAGTTTGAAGCCCAACCTAGAAGGAAGTCCTCAAAAGCAAAGCGACGGCACAGAACCCCTCGATGGGACTGTCAGCTCTGGCCGGCTACTCCCCCATAGCCCTTCCGGTCCTGGCTACAAGAACGTTCGTCCAGGAGTGAACCTGTGTGAAGGGAATCCACATACGAAAGTCGGCAGCCGTAAACCGCCACACGCACAACATCGAGTTCATACCTGGGAGAAACCCGATAAATGTGCCGAATGTGGCAGGGGCTTCGGCCAGAAGCCACCCCTCGAGCAGCAGAGATTCCACAACGTGGAAAACCTCCAGGAGAGCGGGAAATGCACGACGAGCCTTGCCCCGCGGCCAGACCTCGGCGCGTATCTGCCCGCTCACGCAGGACACGTTCCGTACATATGTAAAGAGTGCGGGAAAGTCTTCGCTCAGAGGTCGGAACTGACGACACACCAGAAAAGCCACGCTAGACAGAAGCCCCACAAATGCCAGGAATGTGGAAAAGCCTTTTTCCAGGCGTTATCTCTCTTCAGACACCAGAGAACCCACACTCGAGGGAAGCTCTACGAGTGCAGCGAGTGTGGGAAAGGCTTCTCCCAGAAGTCCACCCTCGCCATCCATCAGAAAATCCACGCCGGCGAGCGGCAGTATGCGTGCGGCGAGTGTGGGAAGGCCTTCACCCAGAAGTCCGCGCTCAGCCTGCACCGGAGGATCCACTCGGGGGAGAAGGCCTACGCGTGCCTCGCGTGCGGCCAGGCCTTCGTGCAGAAGGCCCACCTGACCGTGCATCAGAGAAGCCACACCGGAGAGAAGCCCTACAAGTGCAGCGACTGCGGGAGAGCCTTCATTTGCAAGTCGCAGCTTGACATACATCGCCGCATCCACACCGGGGAGAAGCCGTACGAGTGCCGTGACTGTGCAAAAGCCTTCACGCAGAAGTCACACCTCAACATGCACCGGAAGATCCACACGGGAGAGAGACAGCACGTGTGCCGTGACTGCGGCAAGGCCTTCACCCAGAAGTCCATCCTCAACATGCACCAGCGCACCCACACCGGAGAGAAGCCCTACAAGTGCAGCGACTGCGGCAGAGCCTTCACCTCCAAGTCACAGTTCAGAGAGCACCAGCGGGTCCACACGGGCGAGAAACCCTACGTGTGTGCCGAGTGTGGGAAGGCTTTCAACGGCAGGTCCAATTTCCACAAACATCAGATGACTCACACGAGAGGCAAGACCTTTGCCTGCCACACATGCGGGACCGCCTTTGGCCAGAAATCAGAGCTGATGGCACACCGGAGAACTCACGTCGGACAGAGGCCTCACGAATGCGGGGACTGTGGGAAATCCTTCAGTAAGAAACCACAGCTCCAAGTGCACCGGCGAATTCACACGGGAGAGACGCCCTATGCGTGTCCTCAGTGTGGGAAGGCCTTCAACAACAGATCCAATTTTAATAAACACCAAACAACTCATACCAGAGACAGACCTTACGAGAGCAGTTACTGCATGAAAGGCATTACCCAGACATCCGTTCCCAGTATGCATCAGCAATAACATAAAGTGAAACAAAGTCTAAATTTCTCGAAGGAAAAAAAAATCTCCGTAGAGTCTGATTCAATTGTATGTTACAGAATCCACGATTCAGAAGGACCCCCGGAATGCGCTGCATTGTTGCCAAGGTACACCTTGTTTTATATGAAGGAAATCACTTAAGAACATTTAAGAATGAGGGGAAGTGTCCATATTCGTACTAACCTCGTCAAGGATTATAAAACTCTCTTGGGAAGAAACCCGGACTAACCTTGAGAAAAGTGTCTCTGTAGAAAGTAGTACAAGAGGGGCGCCTGGGTGGCTCAGTCGGTCAAGCATCCGACTTCGGCTCAGGTCACGATCTCGCGGTCCGTGAGTTCGAGCCCCGCGTCGGGCTCTGGGCTGACAGCTCAGAGCCTGGAGCCTGTTTCAGAATCTGTGTCTCCCTCTCTCTCTGCCCCTCCCCCGTTCATGCTCTGTCTCTGTCTCAAAAATAAATAAACGTTAAAAAAAAAAAAAAGTAGTACAAGATAAAATTTTGCCAGATTTTTTGATAAATGCATAAATGTGATTTTGTGATGTATACTGGTCTTCACGGGGCACCTCTTCTCTTACACGACTAGCCCAGCTCTCCCCTCCCCACTTCTTTCCACCCCCACCACTTCTGGCGAGCATCTCTGTAAATAACCAGCGTCAACCTTTCGGTGTGGACTTTTTCCCATTTTTATACAGCCTCCTGGTCACTTCCCCAGGGTCAGCAAACTGGCCGTTGGCCACCCGGGTTTTTTAAATAAAAATTTTACCAGACACAGCCACGTTCATCTGTTTGTGTATGGCGGGCGTGAGTAACCCGTGGCGGAGCCCACGTGGCCCGCAAAGCCGAGAATATTTACCCTCCGGCCCTTACAGGAGATTGCCAGCACCTGGTGTCCGCACACACTCATCCCTATGCTCATAATCCTACACCTGTGTCGGAGCTCTGTCCTTGGTTCCGTCCGTATCAGATCCTGTCACAGGCGTGTGTGCCTCGTTCTTCTCGAGCTGCGACACGTCCGTTCGGTGGCTGCACCATATGCTGTAGGGTGAACACGCTCTAACATATTCAACCAGCCTCACAGGTTTTACTCTTCCCCACTTTTTTTTTGCTACAAGAAAGAATAGCATAGTGTTGTCGGACACAGGCCCAGGAGCCAGGCACCTGTATCTGATCCTACGTCAGTTGGGCAAGTGTTTAATTCCTGGGTTTCAGAAGGACGATGCCAACGTCCCTTTGTGAGAAGTAAACAGGTCCGTGTTAAGCACTTGGAACCAACAGATGCGTGGAAGTGAAAGGCGGGGGATTAAGGCCGGTGGGGAGAAGTGAGTAAAATCAGCTCTCCTTAGTAAGAAACCAGGTGGGAGCTCTGGTCCCGGGGATTCTGTTCCAGCCTCCAGCAAACCCTCGGCTTGGCACTGGGGCTCCTAGGGCTGTGAAGTTGATGTCCATGGGGAGGCTGGTGTGGACGGGCTGTAGCTCCTTGGAGAGCAGCCTGGAGCCCTAGGAGTTCATGCCGTCTGCAGCTGACTGGGGCCAAAAAGCCAGGATGGGGGGGGGGGGGGCAGCCACACGAGCCCAGGACTTCAGGACCGCCCAAGACAGAACATTCTACCTCCAACCCCAGTTTACCTCTGGTGGCTCTGCTCCTGGCAGAGGTCCCAGCCCTCCGGCAAACAGTGGTGGCCAGAGAACAGACGGGGCGGTAAGAGGAGCGTCTTTGCAGCCTTACAGGGGGGAGGGCAGGGAGGCCAGGTGGCCTGTGCCCCCCACACCGTGGAGGGACCTGCGGCTCCCTGTGGGCTCCTCAAGCAGCAACCCCCTCCCTGGCAGCCATGTCCTCATCCTCATGATTCCAGCCCCGGTGGGAGTTGGGGAAGCCGTTTATCCTCAGGTAGCGAATGGGGCACGGGGCAAACATGCCTCCAAGGAAGCCACAGTAGGGGAGCCTGGAGAGGCAGAGAGAGTTGGAAGCCAGGAGTTCCAGGCAACAGGGCCCTGGCCCTGGCTTTCTATCCCTAAGCTTTATTTCTGCGTTCCGCCTTCTCCACTCGCCCCGGTGATAACCTCTCCCCTGACCCTTCGGGTGTCCCCTTCCCTGATCTTGCGGTCGCCCTTCCTCTGCCTCTTCAGACGGGTCCTCGACCCCTGGGATATCCCCTCCCCTAAATCCTGACAGGCCCACCTGATGACCACTTGATGGCCCTTTCTCCCCAGATCCCTAAGAACACCCTTTCCTGCCCCCTGGCCAGCCCCTCCTTTCATACATTCCTCTTCTCTGGCTTTTGTCATGACCCCCTCTGTCTACCACTGGACCCCTGTGACACCTGCATCCAAAAGGAAGGTTCTTCCCTGTCTACCAGGATTTTCCCCGCCCCATCGTCCCAGAGTCGGCCCCAGGGATCAGGGCCTGGACCTTACAGATGGGCAGGGCGGCATCCAGGGAAGCGCACGGTCTGGCCAACCGTCCCCCACAGGTGGCCCCCTCCCTCCATCCACTCATAGCTGGACTTGTCTATACCAACAGACTCAAGGGTGGGGAAGATGTCACAGATGTAGAGGCCACTGTCATCCTCTGGGAGGAGGTTCACATGGTGGAAGGAGGCAGTCTTATTCCTCTGTGCGGCCTCCCAGAAGCCCACACTGTGCAGCCTGCCCAGCGCTGAAGGCGGTATTGCGTACCTGGGATGGACGGAGATGCTCAGTGCTCCCTCACCAGCAGGCAGGAGCATGCCCCCACCTGCCAGGCCCCTCTTCTCCCCTTTCCAAGTACCATTCTCTTGCCTGGACTCTCTTCCCACCAGAGCTGGCAAACCCAGACCCGTCCACAAGGGCACGGTTCAAAGATTCCCTCCCATGGAAAACTTTCCTTGGATTCCCACCCCCCATCCTGGGCAGGGTCACTATCTTTAGCCTCCCAGCTCTGCCTCCTTGGCCATGTTCAGGGTTCTCAAGGATGATCCCCTGCAAGAGATCATCTGAGGGAGGCAGAGATTAGGGTGAGCAGGGACCACCTACATTTAAGTTGTTTATTTTGAGAGAGAGAGAGAGAGAGAGAGAGAGAGAATGCACAAGTGGGACAGGGGCAGAGAGAAAATCCCAAGCAGGCCCCACGCTGTCAGAATAGAACCTGACTCGGGGCTCAATCCCACAAACCGTGACATCATGACCTGAGCCGAAATCAAGATTCAGACGCTTAACCAACTGAGCCACCAGGCGCCCCCATCATGACCACCTTAATCATTACCATCACCGTCATGTTCATCATCAGCGCTAATTAGCACTGTCAGCACTATCTTCGTCATCTCCAACACCATTGACACAGTCCCCTCCCTCCATCACTAATCATCACCAACGGAATCACCATGATCATTAGCACTATTGTTACTGAGCACCTACCATGGGCCAGGCCTTGGCCTCGCAGCTTTATAATGTCATTAACTCAACGAATCCCTCCTGCAGCCCAGTGATGGAGGTGTTATTATCATCCTTGTCTCATGAATGAGAAAACCGTGGTGCAGAGAAGTTCCCCAAGTTCATACATGATTATGCTAAGTGACAATGTGATGGGTGGATGATGGATGGGTGGACAGACGGATGGATGGACGGATGGACAAACGGACGGACGGACAGATGACTGGTCCCACACTCTGACCACACAAGTAGTAATGGGCAAGGCTGGGATTCAAACAAACATCTAAGGGACTCCAAACCCAGTGCTTTAAGTGACCGCTTGGCTTCAGTGCCCAACCTGGCCAGCCCTGGTCTCAGGGAGACTCAGACTCGGCAGGACTGAGCCTTTCAGAGAGTCATTTAAGCTGATCCCGCCCTCGGCCAGTCTGTAGCTCAGGCTCTGACTTCCCCCAGTTCAAGTTCTCCTTGGCTCATAAATCCAGCCCCACAGGCACTCTCTGGCCCAGACGCTGTCAGCCCAGAGACTGAAGACTTCAGTGTTAACTCCACAGCCACGTTCAGACCCATCTTCTCGCCTCCGACCCTCCCCTTTCCGACTGCACCTGATTCACCATGTGTATGGCACTCTGTGGGAAGGGGTGCGGGTGGAAGGGCAGGTGCTGCTGGTGCCAGACTTGCCTGTAGTAGGGCACCGCAACTGTGTGCAGCCACGTCCAGCAACCAAGTGGCCAGTACTGGCCTCCCAGCTCCAACCAGCAGGTTCTTTCCCACCACCTCCATCGTCGCCTCCACCATCAGGTTCTCTGGGATCGTCCCCTTCAAGGGGCCATCTGAGAGTGGCAGGGATGGTCAGGGCCCTGTCCCACAACCCCCACAACCTAGCTGGATTCAATCATGTCCCCCCAAAACCACGTCCACCAGAGCTTCGGAATGTGACCTTATTTGGAAACTGGGTCTACACAGATGTAGACATTAAAATGCGGAAGTATCGGATTGGGGTGGACCCTAAATGCAACGACTGGTGTCCTCATAAGAAGGCCATGTGAAGACCTGGAGAGAAGACGGCCATGGAGGCGAAAATTAAAGTGATGAGCATACAAGCCAAGAAAAGCCAACAGCCATCAGAAGCTAGGGGAGGGACATAGGATGGTTTCTCTCTCAGCATCCAGAAGGAACACCCTGCTGACATCTTGACCTTGGACTTCTGGCCTCCAGAACTGTGGGAGAGTAACTTTTTTTTTAAGGTTTATTTATGATAGAGCAAGTGTAAATGGGGGAGGGGCACAGAGAGGAGGACAGAGGATCTGAAGGGGGCTCTGCACCGACAGCAGCGAGCTCGATGCGAGGCTTGAACTCACGAATTGTGAGATCATGACCCAAGCCGAAGTCAGACGCTTAATCGACTGAGCCACCCAGGCACCCCAACTTTCTATTAAGGGTGCCTCCCCTGGGATGGTTCTCAGACCACCCACTCTCCCTACACTTAGACTGCCCTCCTCGGTTCCCTTTCACTGAGGGGGTTCGAGGGGTGACCCACCAGCCCCCCGCTGTGGCTCCTCCCCCTCTCTCTAGCAGCCGGTATTTTTGCCAAAGACGCCACACCAGTATCTCCTAGCCAAAATGCCCTTCTTACAGCTGGACCCTTCCCGAAACTCCCGACCCAGATACAAGTTGAGAACTGATGACTGTTTAAAGACCCTAAGTTCTGGGGCGCCTGGGTGGCTCAGCCAGTTGTGCATCCAACTTTGGCTCAGGTCATGATCTCATGGTTCGCGAGTTCGAACCCCACGCTGGGTTATGCTCTGACAGTGCAGAGCCTGCTTCGGATCCTCTGTCCCCCTTTCTCTCTGCCCCTCCCCGACTCTCCCTCTCTCAAAAATAATACAATTTTTAAAAAATAAATTTAAATTTTGTTTTTAATTACAAAAAAAACAAAGACACTAAGTTCTGGGGTGGGTGGTTCTGATGCAGCAACACATGATCAGCAAAAACTCTCCATCACCTCTGGGGCCACCAGCCCCGTAACTTCTGCTTCCAGGTCCTGCCCTGCTCCCCAGGGAGTCCTGCCGGCCAGAGGCAGGGCTGGGGAGTGTGGGACGCCCCAACAAGCTTACTGATGTAGGGTGGGATGAGGGGGCAGCTGGGCAGGTCCTCCTTACTGGGGTCCACAGGGGGGATCTGGCTGTGGATTCTCTCTCCTGCTTGCTCTCTCTCTCTCTGCACCCCACTTCAAAATAAACTTAAAAAAAAAGGGGGGTGGAGGAAGAAACGGATCAAGAGTAAAGAAACAGAGACTAACTCTGGGCGGTAACACTTAAATGGAGCCCTGGAGGACGAGGAGGAGGTGGAAAGGTCCAGAGGTGGGCAGGGGGAGGGTCAAGGGACATTGAATGGTTACACACAGGCCGGTGTCCTTGTCAGTCAGTCCACAAGCACGCTTTTAGATGAAGCAAAACATTATCTCATTGGATCTGAAATGTGGGGCAAGACACGAACGTCATCAGGGACAGAAAATCCTTAAAATTTTGGAGCCCTGAAACGAGAGTCCAATTTCAGCTGCAAACTCTCTGTTGTGGGACAGGCAGAAAGAGCTACCCACTGGCAGAATTTCTCTTCAGCTTTCCAGCTGGAAAGACAGCTTACAAAGGAGCGTTGTTGATAGAAAACCACTCCTGGATTCGGACACCCCTCCTTTAAGCAAAGCGAGAAGAAACAAAACCCCCAAACATGGCGGAAAAGCATCCCATTCACACATAGAAGACAACGGATCGTCAAGTGCCTCGCGGGAACCTCAGCTGGATTTGGTGCTGCCCTTTGGGACCAAACCCAGTGTCTGAAGCATCCTGGTAGACTTGCCCCAGCAGCCATTTATGAATGTATTTGCTGGGCTCAAAACAGCAGGGCTCACCTAATGCCTGTTTCCCAGCTGGGAATGCTGCGGGTGTGGACGGTGCCCTAGTCCTGCCATGCTGGCTGGTGTCCAGCTGCTATGTAAACCGAGCAGGTGCCAACAGAGACTTGGAGGTGACTGTTTCCCCTTTCTAGGCAGGGGGTCAGCGAACTTGTAGGAACGAGGAGTTTTCCATGGTATATGTGCTCTTGGGAGCATGATTATTATTATTATTATTATTATTATTATTATTATTTTTAATGTTTATTTATTTTTGAGAGAGAGACAAAGAGCAAAAGTAGGGGAGGGGCGGAGAGAGAGGGAGATACAGAATCCAAAGCAGGCTCCAGGCTCTGAGCTGTCAGCAACAGAGCCCGACGCAAGGCTCGAACTTACAAACCGCGAGATCATGACCTGAGCCATAGCCAGACGCTTAACCGACTGAGCCACCCAGGCACCCCTATTATTATTTTTTTTAATGTTTGTTTATTTTTGAGAGAGAGAGAGCACGAGTGGGGGAAGAGCAGAGAGAGAGAGTGGGGGAGGACACAGGATCCGAAGCAGGCTTTGCGCTGACAGCGAGCTTGATGCAGGGCTCGAACTCACCAACCGCGAGATCACGACCTGAGCCGAAGCTGGATGCTCAACCGACTGAGCCACCCGGGCGCCCCAGACATGATTCTTCACACAGGATTCGGCTGCATCTGGTGGTTTCTGTGGAGCCCGCAACTAAGCCAGCGTGGATACGTACCATCTGATGTCAGAACACCCAGACCCCCTCAGACCCACATTTCCACACCTCCTCCTCCTCCTGCGGGACAGGAAAGGCTGCTATGGGAAGTGTGGTTTGTCTCCTGGAGTGCCCAGTAAACATAACCCCTCCCTCTCCACAGGCACTGTAGAGCCTGCGAGTTTTGTAGACTATGAGCCATCATTTTCTCATTCCTCGTTTTATCACAATCCCTATTGCAAGTACAGAGGTTATGACTTAAGACAGGGTGTTACTGTTATTTGGGCTCTTGGTGGCAAAAATTTAATTGTGAACAATGATTTCCTTTATTTTTATTTTGAGAGAAAGAGAGAGACACAGAGAGGGAGGGAGAGAGAGAATCCCAAGCAGGCTTCATGCTCAGCAGAGTCCGACTCGGGGCTCGATCTCACGACCGTGAGATCATGACCTGAGCAAAAATCAAGAGTCAGACGCGTAAACAACTGAGCCACCCAGGCGCCCCAACTAGGAGTAATTATTTTTTTAATGTTTATTTTTGAGAGACAGAGACAGAGACAGGGACAGAGTGTCAGCTGGGGAAGGGCAGAGAGACAGGGAGACACAGAATCCAAAAGAAGCCTCCAGGCTCTGAGCTGTCAGCACAGAGCACGACTCGGGGCTTGAACTCAGGAACCGTTGAGATCATGACCTGAGCCGAAGTCAGATGCTTAACCAAGTGAGCCACCTAGGTGCCCCTGAACAATTATTTTTTTTTTTAAAAGAACTTGGCAGCATAACTGTGTGACTATAGGTGTGAAAGCCTAAGAGTGTGTTCCTGTTACTTCTTCAAAAAACAGAAAAGGATCCATTCCACTAGTGTTGAAAGGTGAAACAGCTAGGATAAAATCAATTGCATATGGTTTCCCAAAGTTACGTAAGATTTCAAGAAAAAAAGTCTGACGTCTTAAACGGCAACCTTCACGCATGTTATGTGACTCAAATTAGCACACCCACATTTTCCAAGTGGCAGGTTTCCAAGTTTCATTTAATAAGATGTATGTGCGTTTGGAGAAAGCAGGCTCTGTCTGGCTGCCATGTTGTGTCTGTACATCCCTTAAGAGCCTATTATGACCCAGGAGACCCAGAGTCTCCCCCAAGGAGTCTGGACTCTCTGGTTCCGCCCAGGAAGTAGTCCCTTCCTCCTGGAGGGTTCCTAACATACTCCCCGCCCCTAGCTCTGTTTTTGGAGTCAGGCTGAGGGGGGCTGTGGTTTGAGGATGACAATGCCTAGCGCTCTCTCTGCCCCAACCCATGTTCATCAGGTCCCTCTTTCACGAAAAGGGAGAGGGCCTCCGGCCAACCTGTCACACACACTACTGACCCTCCCAGGCCCACACTCTCCAGAAAACACATGGCCAACCAGAGGGAGGATGCTGAAACCAAGCCGTCCGGAAGCCCCTCATTGCCAAGAAACTCTAACATTAGAAATGTGGTTCTTCTGTAAGAACGAAACCTATTTTCTTCTTCACGGGTAAGTTCTCTTTTGGGCTGGATCTGATCGGCTCAGACATACATGCCCCAGACCAGACTGTGTTCGCTCTAAAGCAACCCCTGAGCTTCCTGACGTACGTCCAAGAAGGTGGGAAACGTATCTGTATGTACAGACCCTGTTTTGTCTAAAAGAGGTCTTCAGAGTGGGGGGTAGACACAACTCCCCACACAGGACTGTACGTCTACTCTACTCCTCGAAGGTGACTCCTGGTCCATGTCGGGACATCCTGTATTCAGAACAACCAAAGCATTACAGCTTAGAGGAGCTAATTAAAAAAAAAAAAAAAAAAAAATTAACTGGAATGTTTTCAGGGACAAAGTTTTCAAGTGACACCGAATAAAACATTCAGGTAAAAAAACTAATGATCCCCATTAGACATGGTGTGCATTTTTCTCTTAGGTACTTAAAGCTTATGTGAATCGTGTCATAAAATAGTCATTCTATTAACAAACAATCCCCATCTCCTGTCACCTCATACAATGTATAATGACTTCTGGCTCTGAGTGACAAGAAAAAAATTTAATGTTGAAAAATGTCAGATGTCAATTTAAATTTTTAAAAATATTTGTTTATTCATTTATTTTATTCTATTTTTTTAATACATTTATTTTTGAGACAGAGAGAGACGGAGCATGAACGGGGAAGGGTCAGAGAGAGAGGGAGACACAGAATCTGAAACAGGCTCCAGGCTCTGAGCTGTCAGCACACAGCCCGATGCGGGGCTCGAACTCACGGACCGCGAGATCATGCCCTGAGCTGAAATCGGCCGCTTAACCGACTGAGCCACCCAGGCGCCCCTCTATTCATTTATTTTAAAAGAGAGAGAGAGAGGGGCGCCTGGGTGGCGCAGTCGGTTAAGCGTCCGACTTCAGCCAGGTCACGATCTCGCGGTCCGTGAGTTCGAGCCCCGCGTCAGGCTCTGGGCTGATGGCTCGGAGCCTGGAGCCTGTTTCCGATTCTGTGTCTCCCTCTCTCTCTGCCCCTCCCCCGTTCATGCTCTGTCTCTCTCTGTCCCCAAAAAAATAAATAAACGTTGAAAAAAAAAAGAGAGAGAGAGAGAGTGCATGCGTGTGCAGGGAACGGGCAGAGAGAAGTCCAAGCAGGCTCTGTGCTGTCAGCGCAGAGCCAGATGCGGGGCTCGATCCCACAACCCTGGGATCACGACTTGAGCCGAAATCAAGAGTCGGACATTCAACTGCCTGAGCCACCCAGGCACCCCAACAATTTCCCCTAATCTAAACCAACACTAAGCTTTTAGGGTTTATAAACTAATGTAATCCACAAAGGGAGTCCTGACCTTAATTGAACACTAACCCAGTGTGGATCCATTTCATCTTCAAAGCCACCCTTTGACTTCACAGATAAGGTCACTGAGGTCTAAAGTCACTCAGATGTAAGAAAAGAGCATGAATCTGAGTCTAGGCCTGTGTGTGATTCCAAAGTTCTTTCCACTGCCTGGTTGAGGGTGTCTTGGGGGCTGAAGGTGACAGAGGTCAGGAAAGGCTTCCCCAAAGAGGTAGCATTCTGCGTAGTTCCAGAAGGGTAAGTAGGCATTCAACACCAATGCCAAGTGATGGAAAGGCACTCTAGGCAGAGGGGGAAGGAGTCACCAGAGAGCTTGGCACGCGTAAGTAGCGGAGGTGATGGCAGCCAGATCTACGGAGCACCTACTGTGGCCCAAGAGCTGTTACAAGTATTCATCAAGTGTGCCCTCTTCTCAACCTCAGGACTACTGACATTTTGGGCATGTTAGTTCTTTGCTATTGGGGCTGTCCTGTGTGTTTGAGATTTATAACACTGCTGGATGCCAGTATGCCTCAACCCCAGGTGTGACAACCAAAACTGTCCCTGCCAAATGTCCTCTGGGGGCCAAAATCATCTCAGATTGAGAACCACTGCTCTCATCATGTGAAGGCTGTACCATTATTATTTCTACCTTACAGGTGAGAATATGTAAGCTGTCCACAGTTACACAACCAGGTTGGTAATCCCACGATCAGAACCAAGCTGTTCTGTCTTTAACCACAATACCACGTGGCAAGTTTCCTGCCTGGGCTTCATGCTCACTGGGGTACAGATCACAGTAGGGGACAAGAAAGGAGAGGTAAGCCAGCAACAGCTCAGCACGGGCCTTGAGTACCTTGCCTGGTCTGTACGAGGCCTTGTGCCTAGACGCTGGGACCCAGATGCAAATCCAACCGAAGCCCTCTTTCAAGGAGCTCCCAACCCAAAGAGACACTGAAACAGTCACAGTCACAGCCCAAGGTGACGGGGCCTCTGACAAAGTGAGCCTAGAGGTGGCTTGTTAACGCAGTGCAAGGTAGGATGGGTCCCGCAGTCTACCTGGAAAAAGTACATCCACATGGCTACTCGGATGACAAACAGGAATCAGTGTGGTGGGGAGGAGGGGTGAGGGAGGGAGGGTCTTCAGGAAGAGAGGACAAAACGTGCAAACACCTGGCAGAAAAGTTACTTCGCTGGCGATTGTGGGGGACCTGCCAGAATCTCGGGGATGGGAGAGGCTAAAAAGTCATCAAGGGCATGGTTGCAAACACCAGGCTGAGGGATTCGACCTTACCCTGCAGGTGATGAGAGCTAGTCATCTGCCCTCTCCAGAAACCCCCAACACCAACTTACAGTCTTTTCCACTGGAATATTAATTAACATGTTGCAGCAAACAAAACATAAAAATGTTTGCAAAACATCCGTGAGGAACCTCTGCCCAAACTGTGCCAGCTTGCTGGTGAATGTGGCCACTAAGGGCTACAGGGACTGGTCCCATTCTCAACACTCCCAATCACTGCCACCCCAGGGAAGTGACATAAGGGACCAGCACACCCCCACCCCAAACACTTATTAAGCACCAAGCACTGACCTTCATGCTTTATATGATGTTTTTAAATATACTTTTTAATGTTTATTTTTGAGAGAGAGGAGAGAGACAGAGCACAATTGGGGCAGGGGCAGAGAGAGAGAGGGAGACACAGAATCTGAAGCAGGCTCCAGGCTCTGAGCTGTCAGCACAGAGCCTGACACAGAGCTCGCACTCACGAATCGCAAGATCATGACCTGAGCCGAAATCGGTCGCTTAACCGACTGAGCCACCCAGGCACTCCCAAGCTTTACATGTTAACTCATTTACCTCTTTATCCCAACAACTGCTTTATCACCCCCACAGAGGACACTGAGGCACAGAAAGGTTCAAGGTCGCATGACTAAGCAAGTGGCGCAGGCTGTCTTTCACATCCTCTTGCTGCCAATGACGTCTAGTCTTGAGGGTAATCCTTGTTATTAACTTCTCACTCAAAAGTATACAGGTGATGTTGAGATCTACTCAAACATTTAATTAGAGAAACTTGCAAAGTAGGAGACTAAAACCAACACAGAAACACCTGAATTTGTATACTAGTTTGGGGGCAGAAAAATGAATGTACACACAGAAGAATACCACTCAGGCCAGCGTTCCTCGGCTTTGGCACTATCGTTTCAAACTGGATAATTCTTTGCAGTGAGAGGCCAGCCTGTGCACCCTGTGTTCAGCACCACCGTTGGCCTCTACCTACCAAACACCAGTCCCACCCTTGCCCTGGTCCCTGGTTGTGACAACCAAACACGTCTCCAGATAGTGCCAAATGTTCCCTGGGGCACAAAACCACCCCAAACTGAGGACTGGCTTAAAAACTGTCAGTTTTGAAACTCTTCATCTCCTTTCTTGAAAAGAAATATGAGGCTTGGTCCCCAAAGAGAAGCCGACCTTGATTACGAGAATTAAATGGGAGGAGAATAATGAAAGTTTACTGTTTGGCGCATACACACGTGCCATATTAACTCATTTATGTTCACAAACAGCCTGTGGGGCAGCCTCTGTTGTTAGGCGCACTTTATAGAGGAGGAATGTGAGACGGTACGTGCCGAGCACATGCTAATTGCTCAGCGAGCGCAGTTCTTTCCCCCATGTCCTGGCTAGCGGCACTTGTAACCTCTGGGTTCCCGCAGCCCCTGACATCTGGTCCCTCCACATCAAGCTTCATCACCCTCAACTCCCCACCCAGGCATGACACTCGTGTGTCCCCGAGGGCAGGACCCGGCACACAGGAAGCCTCAGGAAATCACTAACGTAGGAGCCCGATAACCAGGGTTCAACCCTCGCGACAGCTTCAGATACTCAAATGTGCCCCAGCACCCGGGAGAGTGCTCGGTTTTTTGCTTTCGGAGGCTTGTGCCCTCGGAAACCCTCCGTGTCTTGGGGCTCACCTGTCCTCCATCTCGAGCTCTGCCTTCAACTCCACAAGGCTGGAGGTGCGCGCACTCGTCCGTGCGCTACACCTGAGCGTAGCTGCCCACTGGGTTCCGCCCCCAGCCCGGTACCCGCGTGGGGAACCGCAAACCGCCCGTCGTCGGCTCCGCGGACGCACGGCGCCCCCAGCCCGCACCGCCGCGGCTCTGGGAACCCGCGCGCACCCACTCCCACGCCTGCGGGCGGAGCGCGTAAAAGCCCACTTCGTGCACCCTGCGCCGGGCGCCGCAGCCCAAGCCTTGCAATGTGCGGTTGCACGCGCGGCCTCTCCCTTGCGTGCCCTTATCCCTCTCTTCCCCCCACCCCGACAACTCTCCAGTCGCACCAGAAATTCTATCATACTTCCATAAGAGCAGAAAATCTGGAAAGCATTCATTCCTTCCCTAGAATAAAGTGCACAGTGCACGGCGGCACACAGAATTCAGACGGCCCACCTGTTTTTGCGCAGGCGCAGACGGGGGACGTGCCGGCCTGGCCGGGAGCACTCTGGGAGCCTTGGGCGGAGAGCGTGACGTCACGGCGAGGTTGGCAGCGTGTGCGCCCAGCTGGTCTCGCAGCTGAAGGCGAGGCGGGCCAAGCCGCCGCGCCGGCACCTGGGAGTCGTGGGCGGGTAAACCCAAAGCCTTCTGGGAATCGTAGTCCCTCCACAGGCTTCCGCGTTTTCTCGGAGCCTGGACTTCCCAGCGCGGGTTCTACTCACGTGAGTTTCCCCTCCTCAGCGGGCCGATCTCCGCTCTTTGTCGTGCTGCGGTGTAGGAGTTGAGGGTCTCCATCTTACCTTCCCACGCATTCCGGTAGGCATCCCTGGAGAGATGGCACCGCTCTCCGCGATCCTCCAACGCCTGTGTCCCGTGCCCCTGCTGACCCGCTTTGGAGCCTGTCTAGGTTCTGATTCCTAGCTTCCACCCTCAACCTGAGGGCGGTTCGAACGCAGCCTCCTCTGCCCTGATTACAATCTAGAGTGATCAGGGCTGGCCTGGGGGGTGTCAGGCGGCCATGAGAGCCCAGAGGAGGCGCCAGACCCAGCTCAGGTTTCAGGAAAGACTTCAGAGCAAACAAAGGACCTCCAAATTACCATGCCCAAACAAAGTTGCAGATTCTCTGGACTAAACCTACGCCTCTCGCAGTATTTCCCTATTCTTCCCTCTTTCCCACGTCCTCCCCATGAAATGGTCCCACTATCCTTGCAAGTGCTGAAGGCAGAACCTTGAAGTCAGTCCTCTGTTTCTCTCATCTATTGCCTCGTTCAACCAAGTCTCGTGTGAGTCCACCCTACTCTATTTCCAGAAGAGATCCAGAATCTGACCACTTCTCTCCACTTCCACTGCCTCTACTCGGCCCTTAGCCACATTACGGCTCATCTGGACCATTGTAGGAGCCTCCTCACTGGTCTACCGGTGTCTGCCCTCGCCACTCTCCACTCTCTGTTCCCACGCAGCAGCCTGAGGCATCCTGTCAAAATATAAATCACATCCTATCACTCCACAGCTTTCAACCATCTAACGGTTCTCAGCTGATTCAGAATAAAATCCAACCTTTTCACCCTGCCAGCCTCCAAGCCCCCGATCTTCTCTTGTCCTCACCCATAACTCACTTTCCAAACAACTGAATATAGGCCCTTCCCTTCAGGTCCTTTGCCTTTGCTATTAACTATCTGGAACATTCTTCCCACCCTGATCTAATTGCCTGACTCCTTCTCATCCTTCTGGCCCCAGTTCAGAGGATAATTCCCTCATATTACTCCTTATATTTGTCAAGTGTCTTGGTTATTTACTTATCATGGGTTGGCTCCTCCCCTAGAACGTCGTGCCTGCAACCTTTCCTATTTTGTTCACTGCTGTTCCAGTATCGAACGCATTTTGGGTAGATGGGAGGCAATGAATGGATACCTGTTGAATGAAGGAATGAATGATGAAAAGCTTACGCTGAGACTTGAAGATGCCAATCCTGCACATGTGCTGGGAGAGGGTTCCAGGTAATGGGTATATGCACTCTGGGCGCTATCCAGGCAGGCTTCCCGGAGGCATCGACCCCGCAATCCGGAAGCCGCACGTAACCTGCCTCCCCTCTCTCCCTGTCCAGGGGCAGCCAACTCCTCCCCGCCCGCCCGGAACCCGCGATGCCCGCCCCGCAGTGCGCCTCCTGCCACGTGGCGCGCGCCGCCCTCCGCCGCCCGCGCTCCGGCCAAGCGCTGTGCGGCGCCTGCTTCTGCGCCGCCTTCGAGGCCGAGGTGCTGCACACGGTGCTGGCGGGCCGCCTGCTGCCGCCCGGCGCCGTGGTGGCCGTGGGCGCCTCCGGCGGCAAGGACTCCACGGTGCTGGCGCACGTGCTGCGCGAGCTGGCGCCGCGCCTGGGCGTCTCGCTGCGCCTGGTGGCCGTGGACGAGGGCATCGGCGGCTACCGGGACGCGGCGCTGGCGGCCGTGCGGCGCCAGGCGGCGCGCTGGGACCTCCCGCTCACCGTCGTGGCCTACGCCGACCTCTTCGGGGGCTGGACGATGGACGCCGTGGCCCGCAGCACGGCCGGCTCCGGCCGCAGCCGCGCCTGCTGCACCTTCTGCGGGGTCCTGCGGCGCCGCGCGCTGGAGGAAGGGGCGCGCCTCGTGGGAGCCACGCACATCGTGACGGGTGAGCGCGGGCGCCGCAGCCGAGGGGCGCGGGGCGGGCGCTGCAAGGGGGCTGGGCGCGTGCCCAGCAAGGGGTGAAGCAGACGCCGGGGGTGCCCGAAGCGGGGGATCTCCACGAGAAGGGGGTGCGCACGCCCGCTGAGGGTGCGTGGGCAGAGTGTGCGCGCGCCGGGGCTGGGCGCGGCAAGCCTTGAGTCACTGCCTTCGCTTTGGCCGTGGAGGGGTGCAGGGGTGCTCTCCGGGGGCTGGGGCTGTGTTCCCTGCAGTTTTCAAAATGACATTCTCTGTGTCCCTTCACAAAAGGAGGCGAGTGAAGTGACACCACCCATCAGAAGCCATCTGTAGTCCGAAACGCAACTCTTTAGACCCCCCTTCTCTGTCGGCCTCCTCTCTGAGAACTTGAGAACTTACTCTCTCCCAACCGTTGCTTCAACACGTGATTGTTGACCATCTCCTCTGTACCAGACGCTTTGTAGCCTCGAGCAATACCTAACCTCGGTTACCTCATCTGTAAAACGGGGTTATTAATAATATCGAGGTCCCAGGGTCGTTGGGAATAAAGTGAGTTCTGTGTGAGGCACTTAGACCAGAGACTGGTGCAGTCAGCAGACCTTACAGAGATGTTTGCGTCCTGATGCTGCCCAAGACAGCCTCTGCCCCTGCCCTCCCATCATGTCCATAATTATAACCCGGTAAATGCTGCTAAGGAAAAATCACACAGACTTTGCCAGTTTATAACAGGAGGACCCAGTGAAGGGGGAAGCCTGGAGTTAGGAAGTGGTTCCTGAGTGAGCCTGACCTGAAGGCCGCCTGAGTAACCAGTGAAGGGGAGACCCAGTTGTTGGGGTCTGAGCAGAGGAGGTGGCTGGTGCAAAGGCCCTGAGGAGGGGAAGTGTGGCCAACTGGAGAAGCCCCAAGAAGACCAGTGTCTGTCGGACCAGACAGACTCAAGTATAAGACGACAAGATCCAGAATACGTAGACGTTTATGGTGACTGTTGAGTAAATACTGCAGCTCTCGCTGGCCTTCCTGCACGCGGTGATCCGCATTCCCCGGCACTGGGACAGCAGCCTACTTGACAACCTCCACTGACCGTTAGAGGCCGCTTTGACTTCTCCGGTGCCGGTGCCGTGTGACGTACACCTTCAACTGAGACTGAAAAGATATTTGTAGCATAAAGCACTTCTACTACCCTCCTGAAAAAGCAGCTGGCACAGGGCCTGGTTGGCGATAAGTGGGTGGCAAATGAGGGCACCCCGGGTTGCCTCCTGGAGGCCTGTGTGTCCCCTCTCCTTTCTCACTGTGCCCACCGCCCACCTCAACCGGGCTGTCGCGCGGTGCCCAGGGGTCTCCATGGCCCTGTCCGGCCCTCCCTGCTGTTCTCCACGCACCCCCCCCCCATCTCTCTCCCGGTCCTGGCATCCTGCAGTGTCTGGGGGTGGGGTGGGGGTCTCCAGCCCGGGTCGCCCACTCTGTGCCGCTCTCCAGGGCCCCTCCCCGTCCGTCTGGGTCCCTGCTGCCCCACGGCGGCGCCCCCATCTCACCGGCTCCCCGTCTCTCTCCCCCAGGCCACAACGCCGACGACATGGCGGAGACCGTGCTCATGAACTTCCTGCGGGGCGACGCGGGGCGGCTGGCCCGGGGCGGGGGCCTGGGCTCGCGGGGCGAGGGGGGCGCGCTGCCGCGCTGCCGCCCCCTGCAGCTGGCCTCGCAGAAGGAGGTGGTGCTGTACGCGCACTTCCGCCGCCTCGACTACTTCTCGGAGGAGTGCGTCTACGCGCCCGAGGCCTTCCGCGGCCACGCGCGCCACCTGCTCAAGCTCCTGGAGGCGGCGCGGCCGTCGGCGGCGCTGGACCTGGTGCACTCGGCCGAGCGCCTGGCCTTGGCCCCGGCCGCGCGGCCCCCGCCCCCCGGCGCCTGCTCCCGCTGCGGGGCGCTGGCCAGCCGCGCGCTCTGCCAGGCCTGCGCCCTCCTGGACGGGCTGCAGCGCGGCCGGCCCCGCCTGGCCATCGGCAAGGGCCGCGGGGGGCGCGACGAGGAGGGGTCGTCGGGGCCGCCACCCCCGCCTCCCAGCGACCCCGGCTCTGCGCCGGGCCCCGCCGCCGGGGGGTGCGGGGCTGCCTGTAAAGAGCGCTGCGAATAAACCCAAGGGACCTCCGCCCGGGCTTCGGTGCGAGGCTGGGAGGGGGACGGACGGGACCGGTCGCCGTCGACCCCGCAGAAGCTGGGGGCCGGGACTCCTGGGTCTGAGGGAGGAGGGGCTGGGGGCCGGGACTTCCGGGTCTGAGGGAGGAGGGGCTGGGGACCCGAACTGGGTCTGAGGGAGGAGGGGTTGGGGGCCGGGACCCCTGGGTCTGAAGGAGGAGGGGCTGGGGATCAGGACTCCTGGGTCTGAGGGAGGAGGGGCTGGGGGTCAGGACTCCAGGGTCTGAGGGAGGAGAGGCTGGGGGCCGGGACTCCTGGGTCTGAGGGAGGAAGAACAGGGGCCAGGACTCCTGGGTCTGAGGGAGGAAGAACAGGGGCCAGGACTCCAGGGTCTGAGGGAGGAGGGGCTGGGGGCCAGGACTCTCGGGTCTGAGGGAGGAGGGGCTGGGGGCCTGAACTGGGTCTGAGGGAGGAGGGGTTGGGGGCCGGGACCCCTGGGTCTGAAGGAGGAGAGGCTGGGGGCCAGGACTCCTGGGTCTGAGGGAGGAGGGGCTGGGGGCCTGGCAAAGGGGCTGGAGGGGCCAGTACTCCTGTGTCTCAGAGCCGGTAGGAATTAGGGGGCTGCTTGCCTCATACTCTGCCAGGTTCTGGGCATGCTCAGGAGAGTCTAACGCTTCTGTAGGACCTACTATGTGTCGTGTCTGCCTGTTGCACCATAAGCAAAACCGCTTCACTTGAGGGACTCTCATTTCCAGTAACCTTGATGTTTACCTTTGAGCAAACAAAGGTGGGGGGGGGGCGGGTGGGCAAAAACCCCTCATTCCCGGCACCTGGTTGGCTCAGTCAGAAGAGCATTCGACTCTTGATCTCGGGGTCGTGAGTTCGACCTCACGTTGGGTGCAGAGATTACTGGACAAAAAAAAAGAAAATTTAAAAAAGAACTCTCCAAGGTGCCTGGCTGGCTCAGTTGAGCAACAGACTCTTGATTTCGGCTCAGGTCATGATCCATGAGCAAGGAGCCTGCTTGGGATTCTCTCTCCCCCTGTGCCCTTCTCCTCTGCTTTCGTGCACGCGCGCTCTCTCTCTCTCAAATAAAAAACACACAAAAAAACAACTATCAGTCGTGGAACTTCTAGTATTTGGGAGAGAGGCAGGCATAGACAAATCAGTATGCAATCTGACCTCTGATGATGTGAGCTATGTATGAATAACAAAGAGCTTAATGCAAAAGTGTGAAGGGGGTGCTGTTTCAGTTTGGGAGGTCAGGGCCTTTTTGAGAAAGTGACTCGGGAGAAGACCAAAATAAAGCAAGGGAGGTTTCCAGCCACGACAGAGTATATCATGGCAGAACGTTTTCACTGAGGCCACCTGGAAAAGCAGCCAGGATCCCACAGAAAAGAGGCTCATTCTGCTGGAGGGGCCAGAAGCGGAAGCAGGCAGAAAACAGGGTAAAGAGGCTGGGGATCTGAGCAGAACTTTCAACGGTGTCATGGGACCGGACACAGAATTGGAGTGCAGAGCTATGTGGGCAGGGACTGGAAGGGCCAGAATCTGGGGGGAGGGAACAGTGTTGAGTCAGCCCGACACCTGCTCTTGTCCCCTGGGCAGCCTCATGAAACAGGATAAACACAGTCTGAAGTTCAGGGTCTCCTAAAAAGTAGAGGCCCAGTAAGCACCCGTTAGGACCCAAGTAGGGTTACAAATTTGAAGTAAGGGTCACCCGGAAGTAGGCCCATCCACAAAAACACCAGAACCCAGCTTCAAACACAATCCCAGAGCGGATTAAGAAGATTCCCGACTCCGAGGGCGCTTGGGTGACTCAGTCGGTTAAGCGGCCGACTCTTGATTTCAACTCAGGTCATGATCTCACTGTGAGTTCAAGCCCCACATCAGGCTCTGTGCTGACAGTTCAGGGCCTGCTTGGGATTCTCTCTCTCCCTCCTTTTCTCTGCCCCTCCCTCCCTTCTCAAAAATAAATAAACTTTTAAAAGTGCAACAGCAAATATCAACCCGCTGGAAAGTGAGGAGAGGGAGTGTTTTCTGGACAGGGTGAGGGCAGAGTCAGCCCTGAGGGGCAAGGCATCCAGTGTTCTGTGAGAAATGCACTGTGTCTCTGAAGCTGAGTCCCCAGGATGAGTGGATTTTCAGAGGGTGACTAAGGAGAAGCTTGGACGTGCTCTGGCCAGCATCTCTGTCCCCTAGGACAGAATATCACGCCAGTCAATCCCCTGACTTCTGATCTCTGCATCTGAGGCAAGTCAGGGAACTGCCTCCAGGGGGCGCTCCGCCCATCCTGCCAGACCTGGGGACCTCCCAGCCCAAGGGTTGGTGCTGTCCATGGTTCTGGAGCAAAGCTGGGTGAGTTCAGGAAACCCCAACTCTGCCAAGGACCCCAATCCATAGGTGCAAGGTCCCGAGCTCTAGGCTAGCAGGGCACCTAGGTCGCAGCAATTTCTGAAAGTCCGGGGCCTTCTTAGGAAGGAGAAGCCAGAAGAAGGGGTGGAGTGGACTGGGCTCATCTCTGCTTTTCCCCTCAACCCTCTTGTTGCCTTAACATGCTTTTCACCTTGTGGTGTCTGCTGGCGGAGGGACAGGGAGGGACAAGGTCTTCTCTGGGGTTCCAGGTTATGTCATGCTGCTGGCCCTTGGACCACACTTTAAGAAGCAACCCTGTGCCCGGATCTCCCTCCGAGCAGAGGATTAGGAAAGAGATGGAGATTCACTGGAGGTCCTCACGTGCTGACTCAGGGTTGTACCTTTCTACATATTGCCCCGTTGAACCCTCACAACCAATCCTAGAGAAGACTGGCTAACAATTCTCCTCATCCAGTGGGAAACTGAGACTTGATGTGATAAGCCACCTTCACAGGGTCTCACATCACTGCGAGATCACTGTACGTTTGGGGGCTGGGGTTGTGATCCACACAAACCTGACACCATAGATAGTGACTCCTGAACCCACTGTACCCTGGTCCCGGGAAAGCAGATGATGCACACTTTATTTATAAGGGATGGAGACCATCAGACAATAGTCTGGGACTGATGGTGACAGCAGACAGCAGAAGGAGAGACCACCATGGGGTGGGGGGAATCTAAAGGTATCAAGATCGTGTCTCCAAGGACCAGTCCCCATGTCATCTTCTAACAATTTCGGGAGACTCTGCCCTAGTGGACATGCCACATGCTCGCTATTAGTGACAGAGTGGATTTCACTTAGCATTTGCCAGTGGAATGTCCCTAGAAGAGGAAGTTCTCCTGTGAACTTCATATTTTAGAGAAGCTACTAAGCTTGTCAGGCCTCCACTAAGAATTAAGATCTCGGTGCGACCTATAGAGAGGGTAGTTTTTGAGAATGTTAAGTCAGCTATAACGGAGCAGGGAACTGGGGAAGAAGCCGGGCATAATGGGGAAGAATGTGCAGAGATTTAAAACAAAACAAAAACCGGGCACCTGACTGGCTCAGTTGGTGGAGCATGAGGTTCTTGATCTTGGGGTTGTGAGTTCAAGCTTCGTGTTGGGTGTAGAGATTACTTTAAAATCTTTTTTAAAAACCCACACACATCATCTTACACCTGTCAGAATGGCTAAAATCAAAAGCAAGAGGGGTGCCTGGTTGGCTCAGTCATAAGAGCATGTGACTCTAGATCCCAGTGTCTTGAATTTGAGCCCCACGTTGGGTGTAGAGATTATTTAAAACAAGATAAACATCAGAAAAAAAAAAAAACAGGGGTGCCTGGGTAGCTCAGTTACTTAAGTGTCCAACTCTTGATTTCGGCTCAGGTCATGATCTCATTGTCATGAGATCGAGCCCCATGTCGGGTTCGACACTAGGCATGCAGCCTGCTTGGGATTCTCTCTTTGCCTCTCTCTCTGCCCATCCCCCACTTGCATTGTCATTCTCTCTCTCTCTCAAAAAAAAAAAAAAAACCCAAAAAACAAAAACACAAGAAACAACAAATGTTGGTGAGGCTGTGGAGAAAAAGGAACCCTCATGAGCTGTTGGTGGGAATGCAAACTGGCACAGCCACGGTGAGAAGACAGTATGTAGGTTCCTTAAAAAAAATAAAAATAGGGGCGCCTGGGTGGCGCAGTCGGTTAAGCGTCCGACTTCAGCCAGGTCACCATCTCGCGGTCCGTGAGTTCGAGCCCCGCGTCGGGCTCTGGGCTGATGGCTCAGAGCCCGGAGCCTGTTTCCGATTCTGTGTCTCCCTCTCTCTCTGCCCCTCCCCCGTTCATGCTGTGTCTCTCTCTGTCCCAAAAATAAATAAAAACGTTGAAAAAATAATTTAAAAAAAAAATTAAAAATAGGAGCGCCTGGGTGGCGCAGTCGGTTAAGCGTCCGACTTCAGCCAGGTCACGATCTCGCGGTCCGTGAGTTCGAGCCCCGCGTCGGGCTCTGGGCTGATGGCTCAGAGCCCGGAGCCTGTTTCCGATTCTGTGTCTCCCTGTCTCTCTGCCCCTCCCCCGTTCATGCTCTGTCTCTCTCTGTCCCAAAAATAAATAAACGTTGAAAAAAAATTAAAAACAAAAATTAAAAATAGAACTACCATATGATCCAGTAATTCTACTGAGTATTTACCCCAAGAATACAAAAACCACTAATTCCAAAAGATATACACACCTTGATGTTTATTGCAACATTATTTACAATAGGCAAATTATGGAAGAGAGAAGTGTTCATCCAGAGATGCGTGGGTAAGAAAGACGTGGTATGCATGCACAATGGAATATTGCTCAGCCATAAACAAGAATGAAATCTTGTCATTTACAACAACATGGATGGATCTAGACGGAATAAAGCTAAGCGAAGTCAGTCAGCCAGAGAGAGACAAATACCATATGATTTCACTCATATGTGGAATTTAAGAAACAAAACAAATGAACAAAGAAGAAAAGAGACAAATTGAAAAACAGACTCTTAACTCTAGAGAACAAACAGATGGTTACCAGAGGGGAGGTGGGGGAGATGGGGGAAATAGGTGATAGGGATTAAGAGTACACTTATCCTCATGATGAGCACTGAGTAAGATATAGAACTGTTGAGTCACCACATTGTACCGGCTGAAATTAATATAACATTGTATGTTAACTATACTGGAATTAAACTAAAAACTAAAGTAAAATAAAATATAAAGGAAAGGAAAAGAAAAGAAAAGACAAAATAGAAAAGAAAACCCACAGGCCCAAAATGGCGTCACTTAAGTTAACACATACCTAACTTCAGTGTCAACCTCATATAACCAAGGCACAGAGTCGCAAGTGCACCTGCTCCGAGGATCCCAAACAGACTGGGTTGGCCACTTGCTGCTGACAAAATCTGAAGGCAGAGACATAAGCGGAGGTGGGACAAGAAAGGGATTTACTCCAGTGAGGCCAACCCCGGGGAAGACGCAGGACTAACGTCTCACTCTGTCTCCAGAGTGCTGAAAATATTCATAGGTTTATATAAGGAAAATGTGGGATGAAGGGCAGTGGGGACATGTGGCTGGGCAGTAAAGGTCAGGTTGATCACGGTCTTGGGATTAGTCATGCTGGGTCTTGCTGGCCCAGGGCAGTCTTTTTATTGCTTGAGGCAGTAGTTTCAGTTCCCAACGAGGGATGCTTTGCCTGCAAGGTCTTTTGCCTGAGTGAAGAAATACGCTGGAAAGAACTTAATTAGAAAGTACAGACCAAGGTCAAAGTGGAGATGATTAAAGTCCTTGTTCTCTCCCAGAAATACAGTCTTAACCTCATTTGTTCAGAGAGCTCCTCCTTCTACTTTCCCCCTTATGGGGCCAAACCGCCCCGCAGATTCTTCTGGGGCTTCGCTGTAAACGTTCACGTCTTTTCAGTGACACCGGCCCCTTCAGGGGGTTAGTCGTCTGGATCCTAAGCATTGCCTTCGGTCTCTCAGTAGATGCGGCAACGTATGAAACGCAATTACGTGCTTGTCGATCTCATGTTCTTCCGGCTTGCTAAGCTCTCTTGTTCGTTCTCATCATTTGTATGTAGACACTGAACTATTTTATAGTCAGGAATTTTTTTAATCATTTATTTTTTTAAATGTACATCCAAGTTAGTTAGCATATAGCGCACTAATAATATCAGGAGAAGAATGCAGTGGTTCATCCCCTGCATATAACACCCAGCGCTCATCCCAACAAGTGTCTTCCTTAATGCCCCCTTGCCAATTTAGCCCATCTGCCCTCCCACAACCCCTCCAGCAACCCTCAGTTTGTTCTCTGTATTTAAGAGTCTCTTATGTTTTGTCGCCCTTCCCATTTTTGTATTATTTTTGTTTCCCTTCCCTTATGTTCATCTGTTTTATATCTTTTCCTTATGTGAGTGGAGTCATATGGTATTTGTCTTTTTTTGACTAATTTCACTTAGCATAATACCCTCTAGTTCCATCCACATTGTTGCAAATGGCAAGATTTCATTCCTTTTGATTGCCAAGTAATACTCCATTGTGTGTGTGTGTGTGTGTGTGTGTGTATACACACACGCTATATATATATATATATATATATATATATATATATGTATATATATATATATTCTTTATCCATTTATCCATCAATGGACATTTGGGCTCTTTCTATACTTTGGCTATGGACAATCAGTGCCAATGAGTTGGCCACAAGGACCTCTCCATCCCCTAAAGGAAGACGAGGTCATCTGCACAAGAAGACCCCTTATCTTTACCCCACACACAGGAGGAGAGCAGTCTTGCCTGAAACAATCCTTTCCTGTAGCTGATAACTTTCTTGCTCGCCTCCTTCTAGAAAAACTTTTCTTTTGTACGGCAATCAAAAGCATAGTGTCAGGCAGTTGGGATCAGAAAAGCTTGTTGAAGGCACCTGGGTGGCTCAGTTGGTTAAGCATCCAACTCTTGACTTCAGCTCAGGTCATGATCTCACAGGTCGAGCCCCGCATCTGGCTCTCAGTGTAGAGCCCGCTTTGAATCCTCTGCCCCTCCCTCACTCGCACACTCTCTCAAAAATAAACATTTTTGAAAAAGAATAAAAACTCAACCGAGGAAATCTGGGCATGTAATTGGCTCTAATCAAAGGCTCATGAGTTTGGCAGTGTCCCTTCCAGTAAGGAGATGGGTGCCCTGAGGAGTTGTAAGTAGCAGAAGGTGTTTAAAGGCAGGAGGGTGGCATGAGGAAGTATTCTCAAAACAAAGGAAGGATTTTTCCCCCCAGATCGGGCCATCTTTTGGGGGGAAGATCTTACCCTGCAGGTGACCTCACCAGTGCTGATCAGGAAATTTCAGACCGACTGTTTAAAGGTCACATTTCTGGGAGAGGCTGAAACCACAGTGAGTCTTGGGTTTGCTGTTGTGGGGGCAAGTGCCTCCACTCGGGGCCCATTGTTTCTTTTCCAACAGGAGATAGCAGGGGTTGGGGGGGCGGTTGGTGGACTTCAAATGCCAGGGGTGGGGGCAGATGTTTGTGATGTATTGTCTAAGCCTAGGGAGCCTTGAATGGGTTTGTGGAGAAGACTCAGGGTCAGCTCTCTGGCTGTTGGACGGATCCCTGTGGGGGCCCATAAATGAGCCAGGGAAGGGACTGGAGGTCAGGAGGTGATGGAATGTGCTGGAAGAATGGACAGATACAAGTGGGACGCAGAGAAGACCCCACAGAGATGATAAGATGCTGTATCGTGAAACCAAAATGCAGGCTGAGGGGCTGGTCTTTCCCTGGGGAGGCTTTGAAGGAGAATGACACCAGCCGGTTGCTACTGTGTGCCGGGGCGGTCACCCTCAGCCCCAGGGTAACTTTCCAGCAGGACCTTTCTGTCCAAAGAAGACAGATCAGGAGCGCCTGGGTGGCGCAGTCGGTTAAGTGTCCGACTTCAGCCAGGTCACGATCTCGCGGTCCGTGAGTTCGAGCCCCGCGTCGGGCTCTGGGCTGATGGCTCGGAGCCTGGAGCCTGTTTCCGATTCTGTGTCTCCCTCTCTCTCTGCCCCTCCCCCGTTCATGCTCTGTCTCTCTCTGTCCCAAAAATAAATAAACGTTGAAAAAAAGAAGACAGATCAGTAGGCACTGAGCCCCATGGTGCGATAGGACCTCTGTTGGCTGATTTCTCTGTGTTAATTTCTTTACTGTTCACAACCACCTTTAAGGCAGAAGGCATGATCTCTGATTTACGGAACGGGAAACTGGAGCACGCAGAGATGAAGCGACTTGCTTGACAGGCTACGCTTGAGCCCAAATCTGCTCTACCCGGGGACACCCGGACAGTCCTGCTCCTTTATATCGCCACAGGGCTCCACGCGCTTCATCAGTTGGCGCCTGACTTCTCCTCTCCCCGCAGGGGCTGGGATTCCTGGCTCCAGGCGGCCCTCACTTGCTCGTCCTGATCTCCGAGTACTCACTGGTGCCGGTGGCCTCCTGGTCCTGAGGTTCCCTCATCTTTATCCCGGGAAAGCTGAAGGAGGCGTAATGGAGCTCCTGCGGCTCCCCCGAGGGAGGGGCATCCCCGGCAGGGGTCGTTTGATCTGGGGGGCTGTCTGGCCAGGGCTTCTTCCTGGAACCCTGAGTGAAAGAGAAACGAGAGAGTCGGAGAAGGAACGAGGCAGACGTGGTCCCCCTCAAGGGAGGTTGGGCTAATGGGACATTTGTTCATTCATCCTCCTATTCACACACATTTCCTACGAACCCAATGATTCACTCATCCATTTATTTTTTTAAGTTTACTTATTTATTTTGAGAGAGAGAGAGAGAGAGAGAGAGAGCAGGGGAGGGCCAGAGGGAGTGAGAGAGAGAACCCCAAGGTGATAGTGTGGAGCCCGATGCTGGGCTCAAACTCACGAACCGTGAGATCAAGACCTGACCTGACCTGACCTGACCTGAAGTCAAGAGACACCTACCCGACTGAGCTACCCAGGTGCCCTTCACTCATCCATTTAAAATTCTGTAACGCTATGACTGATTAGGCCATACTGAAGGCTTACTAATTACATTTAATTCACACACACACACACACACACACACAGTATGAATGATACTTATTATTCCCATTTTACAGACATGGTAGACTGAGGTGGGAGGCCCAAGATTACTCATCTAGTAACAGACAGAGCCAGGAACCAAACTCAGGCCTGTTGTGTTATTGGAAATAAAAAGAGGAGAAAATATGTGAACAAAAATAGTGGAGGTAAAATTGAATTGAAGAGAGGTAAACCATTCCAGCTGAAAGGGCCCACAAGCGCAAGAAAAAAGACCAGGGAAACCTCACACCCCAATACAGTATAGTAAGTTTTAAGAATATCAAAACCAGGGCACCTGGGTGACTCAGTCAGTTAAGTGTCCGACTCTTGGTTTTGGCTCAGGTCACGATCTCATGGTTCGTGAGTTTGATCCCCGCATCAGGCTCAGCACCGCTGGACGGAGAGCCTGCTTGGGACTCTCTCTCTGCCCCTCTCCTGCTCTCCCTCAAAATAAATAAATAAACTTAAAAAAAAAGCTTTAAGAAGAAAAAAGAGAATATCAGAACCACAGGGAAAGTGTAATGTGTTTTCAGTTTGGGTTTTCTTGTATTAAGACTTCTGAGGACTTGTGGGTTTGAGAAAATTTATTTAATGCTCTGATCAACTGAGCTCCACCAACCGAGCCAGCCAGGCACCCCAACCTAGGATCCTTTACAAATTTTTTTAATTTTAGCTTGTTTTATTTTTTATTTTTTAAAATTTACATCCAAATTAGTTAGCATATAGTGCAACAATGATTTCAGGAGTAGGTTCCTTAGTGCCCCTTCCCCATTTAGCCCATCCCCCCCTCCCACAACCCCCCTTTTTAATTTTTTAAGTAGGTTCCACACCCAACGTGGGGGCTGGAACTCACCACCCCAAGATCAAGAGTCACATGCTCGTCCAACTGAACCAGCCAGGCACCCCTGTGATACTTGTTAAATCAAAAAAAAAAAAAAACAAAAAAAACCCTGTTAAAAATAGTTCAGTGTCGGGGCGCCTGGGTGGCGCAGTCGGTTAAGCGTCCGACTTCAGCCAGGTCACGATCTCGCGGTCCGGGAGTTCGAGCCCCGCGTCGGGCTCTGGGCTGATGGCTCAGAGCCTGGAGCCTGCTTCCGATTCTGTGTCTCCCTCTCTCTCTGCCCCTCCCCCGTTCATGCTCTGTCTCTCTCTGTCCCAAAAATAAATAAACGTTGAAAAAAAAATTAAAAAAAAAATAGTTCAGTGTCTACATACAAATGATGAGAACGAACAAGAGAGCTTAGCAAGCCGGAAGAACATGAGATCGACAAGCACGTAATTGCGTTTCATACGTTGCCGCATCTACTGAGAGACCGAAGGCAATGCTTAGGATCCAGACGACTAACCCCCTGAAGGGGCCGGTGTCACTGAAAAGACGTGAACGTTTACAGCGAAGCCCCAGAAGAATCTGCGGGGCGGTTTGGCCCCATAAGGGGGAAAGTAGAAGGAGGAGCTCTCTGAACAAATGAAGGAACTGGCTGGTGTTCAGTCTTTAGTCACTTACTGCCCACAATCCGTGCTCCACGGACCTCTGTTTACCAGAGGCCAGAGTCTGAGTGTGCTTACTTTCCCCATCACTGATTCAGGGGAGTGAGTCATTTGTTGAAATATGGGATCTTGGGGCGCCGGGGTGGCTCAGTCGGTTAAGCGTCCAACTCTTGATTTCAGCTCAGGTCATGATCTCATGGTTCACGGGATGGAGCCCCGCATCGGGTTCTGCACTGACAGTGCGGAGCCTGCTTGGGATTCTCTCTCTCTCTCTTTCTCTCTCTCTGACCCTCCCCCACTCATGCTGTTGCGTGTTCTCTCTCAAAATAAATAAACATGAAGAAAGAAAGATTCTCTCTCTCTCTCCCCCTCTCCCTCACTTCTCTCTCTCTCTCCCTCACTTGTGCGTGCGCGCTCTCTCTCTCTCTCAAGTTAAAAAAAAAAAAAGAAATCTCTTAGAAGAAAAATACATCCGCAGAGAATGCATGAGATCAGGTGTTTCTTGTTCTGTATCTAAAGTCTAAAAGGATGAGTTGATTTTTGAAGGAAATGACACTATATTTGCATCAAATCAGCTGCCTTGATTCAGCAGCCATGGCAATGCTTTTAATTTTTAATTTTTTAAATATTTTACTTATTTTTTTTAATTTTTTTTAACGTTTATTTTATTTTTGGGACAGAGAGAGAGCATGAACGGGGGAGGGGCAGAGAGAGAGGGAGACACAGAATCGGAAACAGGCTCCGGGCTCCGAGCCATCAGCCCAGAGCCCGACGCGGGGCTCGAACTCACGGACCGCGAGATCGTGACCTGGCTGAAGTCGGACGCTTAACCGACTGCGCCACCCAGGCGCCCCTATTTTACTTATTTTTGACAGAGAGAAAGACAGACTACGGGCAGGGGACGGGCAGAGAGGGAGCCACAGAATCCCAAGCAGGTTCCAGGCTCTGAGCGGTCAGCACAGAGCCTGACGCAGGGTTCGAACTCATGAACCGCAAGATCAGCCGAAGTGGACGCTTAACCGACTGAGCCACCAGGCGCCCCAAAGCTATGACAATTTAAAACAAGATATCAGAAACTTTTCAGACAGTATCCATATCTCTGTAAAAGAATGGTTCAGCAGGCTTATGAATCATATCTAAGAATGCTCCAGCTACCAAACCAGCAAGACTCTAAATGACATCTAAGACCAATCTGTAATTTTTTTAAATGTTTTCATTCCGCATATCAGCGATAAGTGATCAGAAAATGCACTTTTAAAAAGATGGCATTTATAACAGTAACAAAACTAGTATTAAGGAAGAAAACTGACAAAAGGTTCGCAAGATGTGTTGAAGGATTTCTACATCTTTCTTGGAAAAAAAAAAACTTAGACTAATAGATAACCTGTTTTTGCGGACAAGGAGACTTGAGTTTATAAATAAGTATATTCTTCCCAAGTTGATCTACAGATGCAATGTCATTCCAGCCAAAACACTAACAGGAGTGTTTTTTGGAACTTGATAAACCGATTCTAATATTTAATAGAACAGCAAAAGTCCAGGTATAGCCAAGACACTATTTAAAAGAAGATTAAGGAGAGGATCCTGCTCTATCAGACAGTAGGACTTAGTTTTGGGTCTGTAGATTCTATTGCCTCTATAGACAGTTCTGACTCAGGGACAGTAAAATCGACCACTGGAACAGAATAGAAGGCCACAGACAGAGGCCACGCATGTATAGACTTCTGATGTCTGACAGAGTAGAGGGCAGATCAGCAAAGAGGAGAGAGAGACATTATTCCGCACGTCGAGGAGGAACATACATAGATCAAAACTGCACACCACACACAAATCAACTCCGGGTAGATTAAGGCTTCACATGTCCAAAGGAATACGTAAAACTTTTAGTAGAAACTATACTTGAATATCATTCTAATCTTAGGAGAACAAAGACTTTTTTAGGGGCACTCGGGTGGCTCAGTCGGTTAAACGTCCGACTCTTGATTTCTGCTCAGGTCATGATCTCGAGGTTCCTGAGTTGGAGCCCCGCGTTGAGCTCCGCGTTGAGCTCCGTGCTGACAGTGCGGCCCCTCCCCTGCTCATGCTCGCGTGCCCTCTCTCTCTCTCTCAAAATAAATAAATAAACTTTAACAAATAGTTAAAAAAATTAAAATTAAAAAAGAAAGATTGTCTTAAATGAAACCCAAAAGGCATTCAACAGAAAAGAGAAGATCAGGGGCACCCAGGTGGCTCAGTTGGTTAAGCCACCAACTCTTGATTTCGGCTCAGGTCGTGATCTCATGGTTTGTGAGTTCGAGGCCCACATCGGGCTCTGTGCTGACAGGGAAGAACCTGCTTGGGATTCTCCCTCTCCCTCTCTCTCTCTGCCCCTCCCCTGCTCTCTCTCTCTCTCTCTCTCTCTCTTTCAAAATAAATAAATAAATAATTTAAAAAAAAAGAAAGCTATGTCAATCTATCTTTTAAAAAAAAGAACAGAGAAGATTAGTGAATATGGTTATATTGCAATTAAGAACTTATGTTCATCAAAGGTCACCTTTAAAAAGTGAAGACAAATTACTCACTGGAAGATATTTACAGTGCATATAACTGAAAAAAAGAAACCAGTATGAAAATGTATAAAGCTCTCCAATCAATTCAGTAAGAAAGTCAAACACCCTACGGGCTGCAGGGAAATGGGCTGCAGATGAGACCAGGAATTTTATTTTTTTAACATTTATTTTATTTTTGAGAGACAAAGAGAGAGAGAGGGCAGGGGAGGGGCTCTGAGAGAAGATCCAAAGTGGGCTCTGTGCCCAATGCGGGGCTCGAACTCTGAACGGTGAGATCATGACCTGAGCCAAAGCCGGACGCTTAACTGACTGAGCCACCCAGGCGCCCCGGGACCAAGCATTTTAGAGAGGAGGTGTTCACATGCCACCGAAGACAGAGATTTTCATGCTCCTTGACAGCTAATGAAATGCAAATCAAAACCATAGCGAGAGAGTGAGATGACCCAAAAAATCGAGAAGACCAAGCACGGAGACTGTATAGGTCAACAGGATCCAAGAGGCACAGATGGGTGTACACATGGATGCGATTGCTTTGGAAAACCATTTGTCATGATAGGAACACTCACACACCCTCTGACCTAGTAATTAAATTCTTACATAATGTTGCCAAAAAACCAAAAAAAACGAACACTCGTATGTGAATCCAATGAGAGCTGGAGCAACTCAAATGTCCAGCAAGACGAGCTTAGGCAATAGACACGATCATAAAACGAAACACCGTAAACAGGTAACTGCAGGTAACAACAGGGATGAATCTCCAGGACCGAATTTGCAGGGTGGATGAGTCCACAAAGGGAGCCGGAGAAGCGCGCACAGAGGGTGCCACCCTTTGTAGGTTCAGAAATAGTTACACGAAACAGCGCGTATCTCAGGTATACACACATATAAGGGGTAACAGTGGCAACTGGGTTCATCGTTGCTCATCATATTATGGACAAAACGAGTACGTGCAAGCAAACAATGCCCGTTCCAGGGACTGGCCGTGAACAACGCATTCCGGATAACTCCATGCAGGGCAACACGGCCCCAGTTTCATAAAAGGGCAGAAGGGACATGGTGGACAGGGGCGGAGTGAGAGACAACTGCAGCCCCCGCCGGCAAAGACACCCCAAACACGACGAAATGCAGTGGTGTTGTGGGATGTGCCCCTCGAGACGGGGCTGGACACGGAGCTCTGGGGACGTAGAGGAGGGAGGCGTGGGCGTTGGCAGGGAAGGAAATGGCAAAGCTTTCCCAGAGCAGAAGATGGTGATACGTGAAGTGGGGTGACGGAAATGGGGACAGAAGGGCATTTCTGGTGGGAGGAGCTGTACGTGCAAAGGGTCCAAGCGGTAGGGGAGACCGCGAGAAGGCCAGTGTGGCTGCACCATAGCCGGACCAGGGCTGGAGTGGCCATCAAGGGACACCTCCTGAAGGACTTCAAACATGGGACAAGGAATGTGACTTGATTCTCAAAGCACTGGGAACAAGCATCATTGAAACTCCAGAAGGGCTGGAAGGGAAGTAGGGAAGAGTGGAGTGGGGAAGTCACCTCCCAGGTGACTGCTCAGGTGACCAGGCTGGGGCAGGGGCGGGGAAATGCTGAGGAGCTCCGTGTGGAGTCCCAATGGACAGGTCCAGAGCCCCCCACTGCACGAGAAGACCCCGGCATCACTCACCCAGGCGACTGTACCCATGACAGGGTCTTCATTAGCCATGGCCTCTTGACTCCGTGACGCTTGCTTCCTGCGGGCTTTCACCCTGAAAGGAGAAAGCAACACACTGCAGCCACGAAGGCTCCCGTGGGCAGGCTGTCTGCTCCCCGGCCAATCCGCTGAGGTATCCGGTCTGGAACCAGACAGGCCAGGAAGCACTGCATCCCCCTGGGTGACCAGAGGTTTGGCCAGACTGAACTTCCATCACGAAAGATCCGTCTAACACAGAAAAACTTGTACACGCCGGGGCACCTGGGTGGCTCTGTCGGTTAAGCTCAGGTCGTGATCTCGCGGTTCGTGAGTCCGAAGCCTGCATCGGGCTCTGTGCAGACAGCTCAGAGCCCGGAGCCTGCTTCGGAGTCTGTGTCTCCCCCTCCCTCTGCTCTCCCCCTGCTCGTGTTCGGTCTCTCTCTGTTTCTCAATAATAAATAAACGTTAACATTTTTGTTTAAGTCCAGAAGAGGCAAATCTAGAGAGATGGAAAACAGACTGGTGGTCCCCTAGGACTGGGGGAGGATGGGGACAGGATGAAAATGAAGGAGTGCATTTCTTCTCTCGAGCTGCCCTACTCAGCCCTGTACTTCTGGGATGAGGGACCTCCCCGCACAGACTTACACCCAGAAGACGAGGAGACACAGACACAGGCACAGCAGGGCCATGGCTCCGGCGCCTCCCACAGCTGCAGTCGCGGTTTCTGCCAGGGAGAGCGACTTCCCTGCGGAGAGAGGGAGACCGAATTGCAGGACTCAGTCTCTTGCCTTCCTAGCTCCTTGCAGAACTCACTGAAGGGCCTGCTGAGGCCCGAGATGGACCACCCTGTCCCACCAATCGCCCCCCGCCCCACGCCCACCCAGACCGTCTTCTCCAGGATGCAGACTCCTTCCCCACCCCTACCCCCACCCCCACCCCCCACCCCCGGCTCTGCCCACCCTTCCCCACAGCCCCCAGACCTGGCAGCAACACCAGGACGGCGTCGGTGCTCTGGGCCCCGTGCTCATTGCGGGCCTCGCAGCCGAGTCTGAGGTCGGAGCCCAGCGGCCCCCTGAGGCTCAGGGAGCTGTTGGCCCAGGGCCCCTCGGAGCTGGAGGTGACGGTCAAGGAGGCGTCGCTGTGGTTCCCCTCCAGCAGCCCCTCCCCCAGCCGCCAGTGCAGGGTGGGGGCCGGCAGGGCTCGGGCGGAGCAGGTGCAGCCCAGCGCCTCGCCCTCCCAGGAGCAGGAGGGGCCGAGCAGCCGCGGGGGGCCTGCAGGGGGGGGAGGGGCAGGGTCAGCGACGCCTCTGCTCCCCAGGCCCCGGGCGTCCCGCCCCCCCCCCGGGGGTCCCCACACTCACAGACCACAGAGAGACGCAGGGAGACGTGCTGGGAGCCCAGCGAGTTCTGAGCTCGGCAGGTGAGGACTCCTTCCTCCGCAGCCCCGACTTGAGGCAGCTCCAGGATGTGGGTCCTGTACATGGGGGTGGCATTCAGGGCAGGGGACCCCCGGAACCAGCTCAGCTCGGCGGGGGGGTTGCCGGCAGCAGCACAGAGCAGCCGCAAAGCTTGGCCCTCCCAGATGAGAAGGGATGAGGTGTTTTCCAGAATGCTGAGGGCTTTGGGGGAGAGATGTAGAGAGAGGAGAGACACTGAGACAGCCGCTGGAGACCGGCAGTCTCCACGTCTCCCTCCGTCCCAGGATCTGGTTGGCATCTCCCTCGCCTTCCCTGGCCCACTGACTTGGGTCCAACAGGGCTCAAAGGC
This sequence comes from Lynx rufus, assembly GCF_022079265.1. Lineage (NCBI taxonomy): Eukaryota > Metazoa > Chordata > Mammalia > Carnivora > Felidae > Lynx > Lynx rufus. The sequence goes on along the minus strand of NW_025814830.1, from coordinate 2,892,786 downwards.
TGGGCTTTACGCCCAAAAGAGGTTGACCTCAAGTGTCCGGGCTTCACATCTTCAGAGAAGGCTCGGTGCCCCCACTGGGACACGCCTGGGCTGTTTGGTGGCCTCAGTCAGTGAACTCGGCAGGAAACAGGATGGAGGAGGCTGGGGCGGGAGGGGAGGAGGAAAACCACAGCAGTGCCCCATAGAGGTGAACAGAGTGTGCCTGAGCACGCCACTTTTGCACCCAGGCAAGGTGGAGGAGGGAGGGTGGTGATCTTTATCCGTGCTCTTCCCTTATCTGGTCCCATTCCAGCTACGATCCCCATCCCACATGGTGGAAGCCGCCCCCCCCATCCAAGGCCAGGTCCCAGCCCCCAAGAGGACAGTTCTTTCCTACCTGTGACATTGCTGAAGATGCTGATGGTGAGGTTGTGGGGGGCATCTGGGGTAGAAAGATACGGCTCTGCTTCAGAGGTGAGGATTGGGATGGAAGCTGACCCAGCACCCACGGAGGGGTGGGGAGCACTGGGAAGGGGTGGGGTGCACTGGGAAAGGGTAGGCAGCACTGACAAGGTGGGGAGCACTTGGAAGGGGTGGGGTGCACTGGGAAGGGGTGGGGAGCACTGGGAAGGGGTAGGGAGCACTGGGAAGGGGTAGGGGAGCACTGAGAAGGGGCAGGGGAGCACTGAGAAGGGGTAGGAAGCACTAGAAACAGGTAGGGAGCACTGGAAAGGCATAGGGGAGCACTTGGAAGGGGTGGGTGCATTGGGAAAGGGCCGGGAGCATCAGGAAAGGGTGGGGAGCACTGGAAAGGGTTAGGGAGGACTGGGAAGGGGTAGGGAGCACTGAGTAGGGGTAGGGGAGCACTAAAAAGGGTAGGAAGCACTAGGAAGGGGTAGGGAGCACTGGAAAGGCATAGGGGAGCACTGAGAAGGGGTGGGGAGCATTGGGAAGGGGTAGGGGAACACTGAGAAGGTGAAGATGGCCATCCTTGCTCTCTCTCCTTGCCCCACACCAGCTCAAACCCCACTACCCTGGGGGACCCTGCCCTCTCCCCAGCACTCACAGGAGACATTGAGCCAGATGGTTCTTTCCACGGTGGCCTGAGCTTCTGGCAGTTTCACCTGACAGGTGAGGTTGGTGCCATGGTCCTGCGGCCTCGGGGTGAAGGTCACCACCGAGGAGTGCAGGGTCTCGGGGCCCAGCGAGTCCAGAGCAGCCCCCACCCAGGAGAATGTGAGAGGTCTTCCCCCTTCGCAGGACCCCGGCAGGCTGCAGGTCAGCTCTGCGGGCCAGCCAGACTTGAGGGGCTCCGGGAAGTGGATGTCGGGTTCCTGTGTCAGGGCTGAGGAGGAGACAGGGAGGTGCCCGGGCCCCAGGGAGGTGGGGACCCACGGGGTGACCCTGAGAGGGTCCGGGCCTCAGGGCCCAAGCTGACCCCGGGCCCCGTTATCTCTTCCAACCGTCCCAGCCCCAAGACCCGCAGCAGGGAATGTTCCGGCGTCCTGTGCCTGCTCTGAGAGGGGGTGTCCACATCCCAGAGCCCTCCCCCGGGGTCCCTGCTGTACCTGCCACCCGCAGAGTCATCGTCGTATGTGTGTAAGTATATCTCACGTCTTCTCCTCTCTCCACTCGGAAAAAGTAGACTCCCTCGTCACTCCTCATGGCGTCTCTGATTCTCAGGGAGCAGTTGTAGGCCCAGGGGTCCCCGACGAGGCGGAATCGGCCCCGGGCCTCTGTCCTCACCGCTCTCTGTGGGTTGTTTGTAGCCACCGGATAACGGTTGCTTGAGGTGTCCCTATCCTGGAACCAGTATATGTAGAGCATCGTCCGGGAATACCGCCACTTCCAGGGGTAGGAGAAGGAACAGGGCACGTGGACACACAGACCCTCCTGCACGGTCACGGATTCCTTCACTTGGAGCTGGTACTCCTGATCCTCCCCTGGGGGGGACACGGAGGCTCAGCCGGGGCTCCAGCCTCTCCCACCTGTGCCCAGCCCTCCTCCCGAGGCCCACTCACCCCCCAACAGCAGGGGCAGCAGCAGCAGGGGCACCATGTCTGCACCGGCCAGGGCAGGAGCCCGGATGCAGGTCCTTCTGTCAGGGAGGGAAATGCCCCAAATGTGGGGTGAGGCCAAGGAAGCCCCAACAGGAAGCCGTGTGTGACAGAGCTGTGGTCACCACGGAAGGGGAACTTGGGCAGCACAGGCCGTGGGGGGTAGGGGGGTGCGGTGAGTTGGGAACTAAGAAATTATCTTGTCTCATCTCTGCATCTGACACAGCCCGTGAAAATACCGAGGGCCCCGGAGGCTGGGGTGCTCACCCAGATGTGAATCTGAGGGTGGTCACCCGGCCAATGCCATTTAAGTCAAGAGTGAGGTGAGCGAAGGGCAAGAGCAGCTGGGAAAGAGAAACAGGGAGCTTGTGGGCAGCCTCAGCCCCTTCCCCCAGCCCTTTCTCTTCCCAGCTCCCCATCAGCCTGTGCAACCAGGCGGGGGCTGCTTCGAGGAGTTTCGTGCAAGACCAGTGGGTCCTAGGTCCTCCTCACGCCCTACAGTCCCTTTCACCAAACCTGGGGCCCTCCGAGCCCCAGCCCCGGGACTTCAGCAGTCACGGGTGGGCGGGGACGCCCAGCCACTGCTCAAAGAATTTGCTGAGCCTACCAGGAAGTCAGCAGGACTCAAGCAACAGGAGGAAAATTTGCAACAGTTGTAATAGTCCACAAAGCACCTTGCCCAGGAAATACAATAGTTAGGAACTGGACGCTCCGAAAGAACAAAGGACGCCAACTGAATGACTTCTCTGCAGCCTTAAAGGATTTCCAGGCTGGGTGGAGAGGAGGGTCTGCAAAGGAAAAGGAGAAGATTGCCAGAGCGAGAGCCGCATGTCCCCCTGCAGAGGGGAGGCCACGAAAGAGCAGCGCCTGTCCTTTGATGGCCACGACGAGTGGGACCAGATGCAGAACCGGGGGGATGACGTGGCCACCTCGGAGCAGGAACTGGAACTGATTAAAGAGAGGGAAAGGGCAATTCGGCAGCTGCAGGCTCACACTTTGGACGCCCGTCAGAGGTTTAAAGATTTGCCCGTGATGATCCGTGACCAAGGAGACCCCACTGACGGCACGGAAGCCGACGGAGAAGGCCCAGAGGTGCGTGCAGACAGAGCCACGCCGGTCAGTTTCCGCAAGCTGCTTACGATCAGAAAAGAAAATCTCGCAAGAACGTCTGTATTCTGGTGCTTGTCCTGTTGGTTATCACTGTTCCCTTGGTACTTAGTATCTGACAGATTTATACATGAAGCCATTGCCTCGGAGCTACCCTCTGCTTAGCTGTAGGGGGTCCTTCTGGAACAGACTGATCCGGGGAAGAGAGCAGAGGCCGGATCGTCATAATTGAGTTAGAAACTAGCTACCCACTAGACAGTGTGTATCAATTTACACACACACTCTATTGATTTCTCAAATTAGGAGTTAATTTACGTGCATTTTGCTTGCTCTTGTATTCTGAGTGCCCTTCATCCCAAGGGCTTACTGGAATTTCCGTTCTAGATATTCTTGTTTTGACAGGTGACACCAGGGTCTTGTAATACCGCCCTTTTAGTGTAAACGAGATTCATCTTTTTACCAACAACTGGGATAGAATTACTCTCTGGGACCCAGGATCTCAGAGTCTGGCAGAAACTATATAATAAGCTAGCACTTTTCATTATGGAACCTTTTCATTTGAATTTCTTTATCTGCTTTGAAAGATTTTTAGCAATGTGTTTAACTGGAAGGCAGTTTCTTTTCTCTTTTAAGAAACGTTTATTTCTTTATTTTGAGAGAGCACGAGTGGGCACACGAGCAGGGGAGGGGCAGAGAGAGAGAGAATCCCAAGCAGGCTTCCCTGAGCTGAGAGCTGGACACGGGGCTTGATCTCACGAACCTTGAGGTCATGGGCTGAGCCGAGATCAAGAGTTGGTCGCTTAACCAACTGAGTAGCTCAGGCACCCCTGAAGTTTTCTTTTTTTTTTTTAATTTTTGTTTTAATGTTCATTTATTCTTGAGACAGAGACAGAACGTGAACAGGGGAAGAGCAGAGAGAGAGGGAGACACAGAATCCGAAGCAGGCACCAGGTTCCGAGCTGTCAGCACAGAGCCCGATGTGGGGCTCGAACTCACGGACCACAAGATCATGACCTGAGCCGAAGTCGGATGCTCAACCGACTGAGCCACCCAGGCGCCCCTGAAGTTTTCTATATTATCTGCTGGTGTCCATAGCAGCTCACCCATATGCACACTTCACTTTCTGAAGTGGTGAATTTAGTTAACACTAAATTTCTCTTGGGGGACCACACAATGTTCCATCGTAAAGTATGGGCACCAGCCTTAGAACAAAGCCCTGCGGGTAGCGTTTGGCTGACAAATCGTACCGCAGAACATTGTCCCCGTCTTCTATAATCAGAGAAAATGGCCAGCACTCACTCCCACGATCCTCTTTTTCCCTAGAAGCTCCTCTCCCATCACCGCTTAGCCTTCTCGATTCTTACCTCGATCTTCTTGTGGTGACCGATTTCTTCTTTCCGTGCAGATCTATAGAGAGTGTTCGGTTAAGTATTCTGATGCGCCCGGGGCTTCCAGAATGGAAGAGACCCACCTCTGCTCTAGAGGAGGGTGGAGTCTAGTTGAAGTAAATACAAGGGAAGCATCCTGAGGGGACAGACGGAGCAGAAGGAACACCTCCGCCACTGGAGGAGGGAAATAGACGCGGTAGGACCAGAAGGTATTGCAAGGATGGATTTCTGTTATCCCGTGAACATTGGAGTCGATGCCAGTCGCTCTTGGCATTGAAGATCCAATGAACAAAAGCGTGTGGCTTCTCTCACGAAGCTTGCAACTCCGTAACGGGAAAGGACAGGACCCGAGATGATCCGTAGTCGCCTTCATCTAGAACAGGGGTCCGGAATGCAGGCATGTGGCCAAATCTGGCCAACCACTTTGTGTATGAGTCTGACTTACCCATCCGGTCGTGGCCTATGGCTGCTTCTGTGCTACAGTAAGAGGTGAAAAACCGTATGCGGAAACACTATGGCTGCAAATATTGGCCCTGTCCCTTTAAGGAAAATTTTGCTAAACTCTGATAGAAAATCAGATGAGGAAGTGGTGAGCCCCGGGGGAGAGGGGAGGGCATCTTCTGAGAGAGATCCTTCCGAGGAACCCATGGCGATAAGGCGACATTTGAGCACAGACCTCAAAAAAAAAAGGAAACAAAAAAACCCTCCGGGGTTCATCTGCCTCAGTCTGGATAGACAAGGGAGATTTAGACTCAGCATGCTTTTGGAAGGCAAACAGGAATGGTGTGGAGGGGTTTCATCTTGTTGCTGCTGCCTGGGGTTCTGTGGTCCCGGTGCACGGTGAATATTGCCATGGCCATGAAAAGGCCGACCTTTCCACCGTAAGGATTGTTGGGCATTTGATGGCAGGGAGATTCGCAAAGCTATGCTGAGGTGGGCTTAACATTTTGTCCTTGTGGGGCACCTGGGTGGCTTGGTCGATTAAGCGTCCAACTTTGGCTGAGGTCATGATTTCATGGTTCGTGAGTATAAGCCCCAATTCCCAATCTCTCTCTCTCTCTCTCTCTCTCTCTCTCTCTCTCTCTGTATTTCTCGCTTACTCCCCACCCCCCTCCCCCCCCAAAAAAAACTAGTCCTTGTGAACCTGGCAAGAAAGTAAAGAGTCATTTTTGTAAATAATACTGGTTTGGAATAGTGGTATTAGACTTATGTTCCTAGGAACATATGAAGAGATTACTTTCTCCTCCCATGTTTTAGACTAAAAAAAAAAAAAGAAGAAGTTTCAATAAAACATTGCTGTCTTGGGGCACCTGGGTGGCTCAGTCGGTTAAATGTCCGACCCTTGATTTTGGCTCAGGTCATGATTCCAGGGTGGCGGGATGGAGTCCCGTCACACTGAGCCTGGAGCCTGCTTGATATTTTCTCTCTCTCCCTCTGCCCCTCCCCTCTGATCATGTTTAGTCTCTTAAAAAAAAAAAAAAAAGATTGCTGTCTTGTAATTAATCCTTTCTAAAGAGAGAAAGGGGAAAGTCCTAGAGATTCAGTGTGACTCACCCTCCAGCTGAAAACCACTGCTGGTTCTGGAAAAGGATCATTTACCATTTCCTTAAAACCATTCAAGTGCAGGCCAGGAAGGAAGGCATTTCCGGACCCAAATCCAGGGGAGGGGGGGAAGCAGGGGAAGGCTCAGGGTCAAAGCCCTTCTGCCCTGACGGGTTTTGGGAACACGGCATCCTCAAATGATTGTCTGCGGATCTGAGGGTCTTGTGGGACAGTGATGGCCCAGGCCGCGCAAAATGACGGATCAAGGGAGATCGGGACCCCACTGGGCAGGGACACCCCAAATCTGTGACTTTAGCAGAGAAGCAGCATTACCCTGCTGCCATGAAGGTCACGAGGCTCTACCTTTCAGGGACCCTTTCTGAAAGCACTGGGAGGGGCTCAACCTTGATAAAGCGTTCCTCAAATTGCACCATGATCATAAACACTTTAGACATTCCCGTAGCAAGCTGTAGGATTGAAAGTCAAGTTCTTGGGGCTCCTGGCTGGCTCAATAGGAAGAGCGTGCCACTCTTGATCTCAGGGTCATGATTCTGAGCCCCACGTTGGGTGTAGAGGTTACAAAAATCAATACATAGAAACCTAATACATATATATACACACACACACACATATATATATATATACGCCAGAGAGGTATCGCAAACGACTGATGAAAGGAGTCTCTAATGCTTGTGAGATATCTTATTTTTGGATTTTGAGCATTTTTGCTTTTGCAATTTGACATGGTGCATTTTTTTTTTTTTAAATTCATATGTGGGGGCCCCTGGATGGCTCAGTGGGTTGAGCCTCTGGCTTCAGCTCAGGTCATGATCTCATGGTTCATGGGTTTGAGACCTGCATGGTAAATCTGCTGACAGCATGGAGCCTACTTGGGATCCTCTGCCCCCTTCTCTCTCTGCCCCTCCCCAACGCACCCCTCCCCCTGACTTCAGCTCAGGTCTCGATCTCACAGTTCAGCAGTTCGAGCCCTGCATCAGGCTCTGTGCCGACAGCTGTCAGTCTGACAAATCTCAAGCTGCGATGACCAAAAAGACAAGAAACAAGTGTTGACAAGGATGTGGAAAAGAGAGAACTGTTGTGCACTGTTGGTGGGAAGGAATGTGAATTGGTGCAGCCACTCTGAAACGCAGTCCAGAGGTTCCTCAAGAAATTAAAACCAGAACTACCACATGATCCAGCAATGGACTTCTGGTCTGTATCTGAAGGAAATGAAAGCACTCACTCAGAAACATATGTGCACCTGTGTGTTCATTGCAGCAGCATTTACAATAGCGAAGATCGGGGGGCTCCTGGGTGGCTCGGTCGGTTCAGCGTCCGACTTCGGCTCAGGTCATGATCTCCCAGTTTGGGAGTTCAGACCCCTTCGTTGGGCTCTGAGCTGACAGCCCAGAGCCTGGAGCCTGCTTTGGATTCTGTGTCTCCCTCTCTCTTTCTCTGCTCCTCCCCTGCTCATGCTCTGTCTCTCAGAAAGAAATAAAAGTTAAAAAAAATTTTTTTTAAGGGTGCCTCAGTGTCTTAGTCGTTAAGCATCTGATTTCGGCTCAGGTCATGATCTCACGGTTTGTGAGTTCAAGTCCCACATCAGATGAACATGAGCCCTGCTTCTCTCTCTCTCTCTCTCTCTCTCTCCACCCACTCTCTCTCCGTCCCTGGTGGGATTCTCTCTCTCTTCTCCTCTCCTCTGTCTCTTCCCCTTGCTTTTGTGCCCTGTCTCTCTCAAAAAAATAAAATAAAATAAAAATAATATCTTTAAAAAATATTTTTAAATGTGTGAGTAAATCGAAAAATATGTCATGTTAATGGGTTTAAAATAATACTGTGTAAAAGTCAAGTCTACCTAAATTCATATGCAGAATCAGAGCCATATATCAACCAATCCCCCGGAGTGATTTTTGAAGAACTTGATATTTTCATTATAAAATTTATATTGGAGTAGGGATCCGTGGCTGACTGAGTCAGTAGAGCATGGGACTCTTGATCTCGGGGTTGTGAGTCTGAGCCCCACATTGAGTGTAGAGAATACTTAAAAATGAAAATATCTTGGGGCGCCTGGGTGGCGCAGTCGGTTAAACGTCCGACTTCAGCCAGGTCACGATCTCGCGGTCCGGGAGTTCGAGCCCCGCGTTGGGCTCTGGGCTGATGGCTCGGAGCCTGGAGCCTGTTTCCGATTCTGTGTCTCCCTCTCTCTCTGCCCCTTCCCCGTTCATGCTCTGTCTCTCTCTGTCCCAAAAAATAAATAAACGTTGAAAAAAAAATTAAAAAAAAAAATGAAAATATCTTTAGGGGCACTGGGTGGCTCAGTCACTTAAGCGTTGACTCATGATTTGGCTCAGGTCATGATCTCGCAGTTCCTGGGTTCAAACCCCACATCGGGCTCTGAGTTGACAGTGTGGAGACTGCCTGGGATCCTCTCTCTCTCTCTCTCTCTGCCCCTCCCCTGGGTGCACTCGCTCTCTGTCTCTCAAAATAAATAAACATTTGAAAAAATAAAGTCAAGTCCTGAGACCTAAGTCACAGTTCTTACTAAGACTCATGAAAAAAACATGCATCTGCACACACCAGGGGGGTTTAAAGTTGAAAAGCCTGGTTTTATCCAGTGTTGGACAGAATGCAGGGGACCCCGACCTCTTCAGACCCTGCTGGTGAGAATGTCAATGAGCACGGTCGCTTTGCAAAACTGCCTGACAGGACGGCGGGTCCCCTTAGTCCACAGTTTCACTTTGTGTGGTTTCAGTTCCCCTGAGGTCAGCTGCGGTCTGGATGCTTTTTCCATAGGACAACCAGAAGGTCAATGGCAGCCTAGCGCTACATCACAAGCCTACCTCATTCCCCTCGCTTCGTCTCAGAAAGTAGCGCTTGATCATCTGCATCGTCGCATCCAGAAGAAGGGTGAGGACAGCACAAGTGGAAATTCTGAGAGAGAGCCTGAGAGATCACATTCACATACCTTATAGGACGGTATATTGTCACCACGGTTATGCTTTGTTATTACTTTACTCCACTGGTTCATATCTCACTGTGCTTCGTATGTAACTTTACGATAGGTTTGTAGAGAGAGAAGAAACATAATATATATAGGATTGTTGGTTCAGGCATCCCCTGGGGGCCTTGGAACATACGCCTGAGACAAAACACCCTTGGGTTGAGTGCTGGGGATGTGGGGAAGAAGCTTTTGTTCTCACGCTGAGGGAAAGGACATCAGCTTGCCTGTGACAATCACACATCACCCTCAGGAAGCCTCCCACGTATCATGCTGGGTTGGCAGCTTTGGGTTCTCTGCAGTGAGTAAGTGTGAGAGATCCGGTCACCTTCTGTGGATGTTAAATCTGAGAAGGATGAGGGGCGCCTGGGTGGCTCAGTCAGTTGAGCAATCCAACTCCCGATTTTGGCTCAAGTCGCGATCCCAGTGTCTCCGGATTGAGCCCCGCATTGGGCTCCGCGCCGACCGTGGAGCCTGCTTACGATCCTCTCTGGGCGCCTGGGTGCCTTGGGCACGTAAGCGTCCGACTCTGGCTCAGGTCACGGTCTCACGGTTTGTGGGTTCGAGCCCCACGTCGGGCTCTCTGTTCTCGGTGCAGAGCCTCCTTCGTGTGCTCTATCTCCGTCTCTCTGCCCCTTCCCTGTGCTCTCTCTCTCTCTCTCTCTCAAAAATAAACATTAAAAAAGAAAAAGATTCTCTGTCTCTCTCTCCTGCCCTCTCCCACTCTCTCTCTAAGATTAGAAAAAAAAAATTTTTTTTAATAAAAAAAGTCTGAGCAGGGTGCGGGATTTGCTGTGCTGGTTTGTACCACAAAACTCAAATCTGCCGCTGTAGCATAAAACTGAAATAAGACAGTCAGGTGCAGCACAAGTTGCCAGCATTTCAGCGAGACAGAGACACTGGGAACGGAGTGGTAACCCCCGTGCCTGAGCCTATGGTGCCGGGCGGCCGGGCCGAGGTAGGGGGAAGCGGTTCTCAAGGGCTCCAACCACGACAGCTGTGCACCACGGGCAAGAAGAGAGAAAACCCAGGGGGCTGTGCCTGCTTTCTCGCCTGGTTTCCACTGGGCGGCATTATCCGTCTCCTGTTCCCATTCTGTCTGTCTTGACCAGGTTTATAGAAGGCTTTCGTTTGGGTACGGAAGGCAGAACACAAAAACGGCCATTCTCGCCGTCTTGACCTTTTTGTTTTATTCTTTTGTAAAGTTATTTATTTTTGAGGTGGGGGAGGGGCAGAGACGGAGAGGGAGAGAGAGAACCCCAAGCAGGGTCCCCAGTCCGCACAGAGCCCAACACGGGACTCAGTCCCATAGCCTCCAGATCATGACCCGAAGCGAAATCAAGAGACGCTTAACCGACGGAACCACCCAGGTGCCCCTGGACCATTTTTTTTTTTTCAACGTTTATTTATTTTTTGGGGGACAGAGAGAGACAGAGCATGAACGCGGGAGGGGCAGAGAGAGGGAGACACAGAATCGGAAAGAGGCTCCAGGCTCTGAGCCCAGAGCCTGACACGGGGCTCGAACTCACGGACCGCGAGATCGTGACCTGGCTGAAGTCGGACGCTCAACCGACTGCGCCACCCAGGCGCCCCTGGACCATTTTATTTTATTTTTTTTAAATTTTTTTTTTTAACATTTATTTATTTTTGAGACAGAGAGAGACAGAGCACGAACGGGGGAGGGTCAGAGAGAGGGAGACACAGAGTCTGAAACAGGCTCCAGGCTCTGAGCTGTCAGCACAGAGCCCGACGCGGGGCTCGAACTCACGGACCGTGAGATCATGACCTGAGCCGAAGCCGGCCGCACAACTGACTGAGCCACCCAGGCGCCCCTACCCCTGGACCATTTTAAAGTATACACTTCAAGTGGCACCAGCGTGGTTCAGCGGGTTAAGGGTCCCACTTCGGCTCAGGTCATGATCTCACGGCTCGTGAGTTCGAGCCCCGCGTCGGGCTCTGTGCCGACAGCTCGGAGCCTGGAGCCTGGAGCCTCTTCGGATTCTGCGTCTCCCTCTCTCTCCGCACCTCCCCTGCTCGTACTTTCTCAAAAATAAGCAACTGTTCCAAAACATAATAATACATGAAGTATACACTTCAACAGTATTCAGTACACTCAGCCTGTTGTGTAACCATCACCGTCGTGCATTTCGAGCACTTCCTCAAGTTCCCAAACTGAAACTCTGTACCCAATAAACACCAACTCCCCATTTCCCCCCTCTCCCAGCCCCTGACAGCCGCCATTCTACTTTCTGTTTCTGTGACTTTGACCACGGTCCATGTACCTCACATTTTCTGTCTGACTTCTCTCCCTTAGCATAACGTCCTCGAATTCACCCACGCCGTGGCACGTGTTCGAAAGTTCCTCCGTTTCACGACTGAATCAGGTCCCATCGTGTGTATACACCTCATGTGGTTTATCCATGGAGCCACGGATGGACGCTGGTCGGCTGCCAGCTATTGAGGGAGAAGGAGCTGTGAACACCGATGCACAAAGATCCGTCAAAGTCCCTGCTTTCCATCCTCTGGGCATCTGTCTGCCTAGAAGGGAAATTGCTGGATGGAGCAAGGTTAGAACTTTGAAACGTGCACACGGGGGGGCGCCTGGGTGGCTCTGGTGGTTACGCGTCTGACTTCGGCTCAGGTCATGATCTCAGAGTTAGTGAGTTCGAGCCCCACGTCGGGTTCTCTGCTGTCGGCAAGAGCCTACTTTGCATCTTCTGTCCCCTTCTCCCCCTGCCCCCTGAGCGTTCCCTCTCTCTCTCTCTCTGAAAACAAATACAGAAACTCAATAAAGGCTGGAAAAATTAAAATACTAAAAGAAAACGTGAACATGGTGATGGGGATGTGAATTCACGTGACTATTCGGGAGAAGGCTTTCATGATATTCTCTGCAGCTGATTACACGCCTACCTCGTGATGGAGCTAGCGTACCTTCTTTTTCAGTGAAACTTTCCTATCGGGGGCGCCTGGCTGGCTCAGTCGGTGGAGACTGCAACCTTAGGGTCATGAGTTCACACCCCATGTTGGGCATGGACCCTACTTAACCAAATTTAAAAAATCATATAAATAAATCATCACGAATAAAAGCCAAACCCCGGGAACAAATGCAGTCACTGTATTTTAGAATAAACAGACGGCAGGATGTCTAACCTACGATACTAATTAAAAGCAAAAACTGGGGTGCCGGTGTGGCTCCGTCGGTTAAGTGTCTGACTCTTGATTTCGGCTCAGGTCATGATCTCATGGTTTGTGGGTCTGAGCCCTGCATTGGGTTCTGGGCTGACACTGCGGAGCTTTCTTGGGATTCTCTCTCTCCCCTCTCTCTCTCTCTATCCCTCCCCTGCTCTCTCAAAATAAATAAATAAACATTAAAACAAGCAAAAAGAATACCAAAACCAAAAATGAATTACTGATGCATGGAACAACATGGATACACCTGAAAAACTTAAAGCTGAGAGAAAGAAGTCAGACCCTAAAGCTTGTGTAGCATCTGAGCCCCCATTCGTAGCGCACAAAAAACGGGCGCTGCGGATCTGCAGGGACAGAAGAGGGGGAGGCCATACAGTTGTAAATGTGTGACTTGAAGGGGCCTAAGACGAAGCCCAGTGCCTTCAGCTGGGCACTCAAGGCTCCAACATTTCTCACCCTGCCTTCTCTCCCACGGTGATCCTGTCTCTGGTGCTTCTGGAACTCCTGCCACGTGGCGGGCAAGGGGCCCTCCCCTTCATCTGCCAGGGCCGTCTCAGGTCTTGGCACATCTCCACCCTGACTGCCCGCCCACCGCTCACCCTCCCCACCTTAGTGGTGGAACCTGACCTCCAGGAGGAAGTGGAAAGAATCTGTAGGTTGAGCTTGGTGGGGGAAGCAAGGGTGTTGACACAGGTAAGCACTGATCGAGTTGCACTCTTTAGATTTGCATATTTTACTCTATTTAAGTTAGGCCCCCAAACACAATGAATAAACGAAAAGTCTTGGTTAGAAACTGTTCAACAAAAAAGAGAAGATTAAAACATAATTTTGCTCTAGAAATTTCTATAGACATTAAATGATAAAATCAATTGTTATGTCTCACTTTTAATCAAACTCGTATATACAATTTTTTATTTTTTTAATGTTTATTTATTTTTCAGAGAGAGAGAGAGAGAGAGAGAGAGAGAGACAGTGTGAGCAGGGAGGGGCAGAGAGCGAGGGAGACACACAGTCAGAAGCAGGCTCCAGGCTCTGAGCTGTCAGCACAGAGATTGACTTGGAACTCGAACCCACAAACTGAGATTATGACCTGAGCCAAGTCAGACGCCCAACGAATGCACTGGGCCACCCAGGCGCCACCGACTTGTATTTATAATTACACGTGATGTTCTGGGGGTGCCTGGGTGGCTCAGTCGGTTAAACGTGCCACTCTTGATTGAGGCTCAGCTCAATGACCTCAAGGTTCATGAGTTCAAGCCCTACATCGGGCTCTGCACGGCCAGTGCAGAGGCTGCTTGGGATTCTCTCTCTCCCTCTCTCTTTCTCAAAATAAATAAATAAACTTAAAAAATCCTGTGATATTCTCTTGCAATTATTATGGGGTAGGCGTCTTTCGGGTGGGAAAGACGTGCTCCTGACTCCACCGTGCATTGACGTCTACCCTGAGCAGGAAATCTGGGAGACCAGAAAGTCGGGGGTTAGGCAGGTAACTTCTGGGTCATGAAAATAAGCCTGAATGAAGCTCATTCCCTTCGCAGGGGCAGGGCTGGGGATGGAGAGGAGGAGGGTGGGAGGGGTGACCCCAGCAAGGAGGAGCAGGCTGAACAGGAGACACCCACAGGCGCAGACGGGGGAGAGGGGGCGCCCGTGGGGTGTGTACCAGTCAGATGGTTCGTTTCCTGTATCTTGTGACTTTGGACGTGTTAAAAATCTTGCCATCCCTGGGGAGACGGCCCCTCCAGGCCGGGCCGGGTCTTAAAGGTAGCAGAGGGCTCAGTCCCTTCAGAGCAAACCAACCAATCCCCAGCCCGTGTCCCCCAAGCACCCCTTTTCTCTCACTCCCACGCCAGGCCACCGTTCCCCCTGCCCTAAGAAACCCAGGACAGGAACCAGACACCTAGAGCCACCCCTCTAGGCCAAGGCCCCCCCAGAATGACTCAGACTAGCTGGTCCCGAGCTGCCCTCCCGGCCTGGCCTTTCCCACAGGTCTCTGTCGTCTCTGGCGAGGCTTCCCTGCACCTGCTTCTGCCCCTGGGGCCCTGAGTGGCACGGCGTGTCACAGCCCCTGCTGAAACCTAAGTAGTCCCTTCTTCCGATGGCGTGGCCTCCCCACATTGTCACTCAGTCCGCTCTCCAAATTAAGCTCCCAGGAACTGAGCAGGCTTGAGGTGAGAGCTTCCAGGAAGAAGCTGACCACGAGGGCCCCATATCTGTCCCTCTGGGCTCCAGGGCCACACCTCAGTCCCGTCTCCAGGAGGAGGGAGGCTCGGTCTGGGCTCTCAGCCCTGCTTCCTGGCGGCCTCCACGCCTGCAGGGACAACATGGGTCTCAGATCAGAGAGTCGTCCCTTTCATTCTAACTCCAGGCGGGTGGGACAGCTGCGTGCCACCTGGAACTCAGGGACTTCCTGGAGACTGCCCTGGGCGGGGGGGGGGGGGGGGGGGGGGGGAGGGGACAGGCCCGCTCACCTGGTGTAGTAGATCCAGGTGAGGCCATAGGTGAGGAGGAAGCCAGCCCCCATGAGGGCCCCTCTGAGCAGGGTGAGGACCAGGGGCCAGGAGCCCTCTCGCTCGTCAGTCACACAGTTGCAGGAAGACGGGCTTCCTGGCGAAGCGGGGGACAGAGGATGAAGTCCTGCCCGCAGGCCCCAGGCCCTTCCACATCCCAAACACCCGGCCAGGCTGTCCACCCCCACAACCCGTGTTGCGACTCACTCTGCACAGAGAGGCTGAAGGAAATGTGCTGGGAGCCCAGCGGGTGCCGAGCCTGGCAGGTGAATTCCCCTTCGTCTCCAGCCCCTACGTGGGGCAGCTCCAGGACCCCGGGTGCGGAGGGCTGGGAGGGGCTCAGGGCTCTCCCCTCCCGGGACCAGCTCAGCACGGCAGGGGGATTGCTGTCAGCCACGCAGACCAGCCGCAGGAACTGGCCCTCCAGGACCGGCAGCGACATGCCGTTGCACAGCGTCTTGGGGACTGGGTAAGAGATTCACCACAAGGCCGGTGGAGCCGGGACGTGAGTCCCTTCCGGATTGTGCCCGCAGAGCCAGAAGTGGAAAGACAGGGCCATGCCACAAGGGCTGATGGCGGGGCTACTCGTGGCTGATTAACGACCCTGGCGGTCCAGTCAGGCCACCAGAAAGAAGGGGGGCTGCGCTGAGGTGGGGAGGGTGAGCCGTGGGCGGGCAGCTCCCGTGGAGATGTGCCAAGACTTGAAGGCCTGGCACGTGAGGGGAGGAACACCTGCGCCTGGGCAGGGAGAACCAGGACAGACACCGTCCCCACGGATCCCGGTGGGAGAGAAGGCGGGGTGAGCCTTGAGGGCCGGACTGAGTGCCTTGAGCTTTGCCCTGAGGTTACTGGGAAGCAGTAGGGGCTATAAAAGCAGGGGAAATGCAGAATCAGCACTGGGTCTAGAGAGATCCTGCTGGGGCCAAGCGGGGAGCGCAGGGGAGAGATTAACCAGGAGGCAGGGAGGCCGAGGAGGAGGCTGAGGCGAGGGTTCAGGGTCCAGGAGCAGACTGGAGCCGGGTCTGGGGCCAAGGGCAAGAAGAGGGGAATGATTTGGGAAGTGAGGTCCTCGAGACTCCCCGACTCGTGGGGGGGATGCTGGCAAGGAGGGGACTAGAAAGTTGTGGGAGGCACCAGGATAGGGTCAGGATAGGGACGGGGGCACAGGTGGAGACAGGGACAGAATGAGCAAGCCCACGAGCGTGGAGACAGAGAGAAACAGGGGTCCAGGCTGGAGCTGTGGGGAAGGGGAACATGGAAGGGTCCACCAGATCAGAGAGGGAGGAGAGCAGACAGCAACTCCGGCCCAGGGAGCAGAGCCTGGAGAGTCAGAAGGTGGAAGGGAGGCTGCCAGGGAGAGGGGGAGGGGAGGGGAGGCGTGGGAGGGGAAGCGAGGGGAGTTGGTGCCTGATGGACACAGTTTCGGTTCTGTGAGCTGGAGGGAGCCCTGCAGACCGGTTGCACAACACCACGAATGGACTGGACATTGCTGAGCTCTACCCTTAAACACCCGGAAGGTAGTGTTACCTGTGTCTGTTTCACTACAAGTAACACAGACTTTGGGGCGCCTGAGTGGCTCTGTGGGTTGAGTGTCTGACTCTCGATTTCAGCTCAGATCTTGATCCCAGGGTGGTGGGATCGAGCCCCGCGTAGGGCTCTGGGCTGAGCTCGGAGCCTGCTTGAGATTCTCTCTCTCTCTCTCTCTCTCTCTCTCTCCCTCTGCCTCTCTCTCTCTCTCTCTCGCTAAAATAAAACTTAAAATGAAGTTAAAAAACCACAGACCTTAAAACTAAGGAACATTGGAGAAGGTCAAAAGGAACCAACGTCCAGTTATAGAACAAATAAGTCACGGGATGTAACGCGCAGGCACGGAGACCGTAAGTAATAGCGGTACCCCAGACTTGAAAGCTGTTGCGGCGCCTGGGTGGCTCAGTCGGTTAAGCGTCCGACTTTGACTCAGGTCACGATCTCACGGTCCGTGAGTTCGAGCCCCACGTCGGGCTCTGGGCTGATGGCTCGGAGCCTGGAGCCTGTTTCCGATTCTGTGTCTCCCTCTCTCTCTGCCCCTCCCCCATTCATGCTCTGTCTCTCTCTGTCTCAAAAATAAATAAACGTTAAAAAAAAAAAAAAGAAAGCTGCTACGAGCACAGATCTTAGATTTTCTCACCACAGGAAAAAAGAACAGTAACTACGTGTGATGAGGGATGTTAACTGAACTTGCTGTGGTGATCATGTCACAATACATGTCACAATACAAATCATGTTGTATAGCTAAAAACGAACACAACAACACAACGTTATGTGTCGATTAGTCCTCAGCCAAAGTAAAACATAAACAATACATACAAACCAGAGAAAAGAAGAGGCAACGGCCAAAAGCAATACAGGATCCACGATGGGAGACGCTGGTGAGGTGGGTGGGGGGGCAGACCCAGACCACAGGGCTGAGGAGTGGGCGAGGGTCTCAATCCCCAAGCCCTGAACCCTGAGCCCTGAGCACCCAGAGACCCAGTTCCTATCACAGCCCCAGGGAAGAGAGGATCTTTCCCGCCTGTGTTATGTCCCTGCAAATTGTGGGTGGTCATCAACTGCGGTGTGGCTGAGAGGGGTGGGCTTTTGCCCTTTGTTCCAGAAGCCCCGTAAGTGAAAACCTTGGACGGGGTGTTCAGACTTCCTCCAATGTCCTCCGGGAAAAGGATCCCAGGCCTGGATCCCTCTTTCCCCCATTGCCCTCTGGGACCCAGCCCTCCCTCCAGCACTCATGGGAGACAGTAAGCCAGATGGTCCCTTGCTGGGAGCTGAACCCCCACCCCCACCCCAGGCCAGGCCCCAGCCCCCAAGAAGACAGTTCTTTCCTACCTGTGACATTGCTGAAGAAGATGCTGATGGTGAGGTTGTGGGGGGCATCTGGGGTAGAAAGATATGGTCCTGCTTCAGAGGTGAGGATTGGGATGGAAGCTGACCCAGCACCCCCAGAGGGGTGGGGAGCACTGTGAGGGGGTGGGGAGCACTGAGAAGGGGTAGGGGCGCATTGGGAAGGGGTAGAGACACTGAGAAGGTAGGGAGCACTTGGAAGTGGTGGGAGCACTAAGAAGGGGTAGGGAGCATTGGGAAGGGGTGGGGGAGCACTAGGAAGGGGTAGGGGAGCACGGAAAAGGGGTAGGGGAGCACTGGAAAGGGGTAGGGAGCACTGAGAAGGTGGCGATGGCCGTCCTTGCCGTCTCCCCTCCCTCTACTCCCAGAACTGCTCAAACCCCACTGCCCTGAGGGACCCAGCCCTCGCCCCTCAAGCACTCACAGGAGACATTGAGCCAGATGGTTCTTTCCACGGTGGCCTGAGCTTCTGGCAGTTTCACCTGACAGGTGAGGTTGGTGCCATGGTCCTGCGGCCTCGGGGTGAAGGTCACCACCGAGGAGTGCAGGGTCTCGGGGCCCAGCGAGTCCAGAGCAGCCCCCACCCAGGAGAATGTGAGAGGTCTTCCCCCTTCGCAGGACCCCGGCAGGCTGCAGGTCAGCTCTGCGGGCCAGCCAGACTTGAGGGGCTCCGGGAAGTGGATGTCGGGTTCCTGTGTCAGGGCTGAGGAGGAGACAGGGAGGTGCCCGGGCCCCAGGGAGGTGGGGACCCACGGGGTGACCCTGAGAGGGTCCGGGCCTCAGGGCCCAAGCTGACCCCGGGCCCCGTTATCTCTTCCAACCGTCCCAGCCCCAAGACCCGCAGCAGGGAATGTTCCGGCGTCCTGTGCCTGCTCTGAGAGGGGGTGTCCACATCCCAGAGCCCTCCCCCGGGGCCCCTGCTGTACCTGCCACCCGCAGAGTCATCGTCGTATGTGTGTAAGTATATCTCACGTCTTCTCCTCTCTCCACTCGGAAAAAGTAGACTCCCTCGTCACTCCTCATGGCGTCTCTGATTCTCAGGGAGCAGTTCTTGGCCCAGGGGTCCCCGACGAGGCGGAATCGGCCCCGGGCCTCTGTCCTCACCGCTCTCTGTGGGTTGTTTGTAGCCACCGGATAACGGTTGCTTGAGGTGTCCCTATCCCGGAACCAGTATATGTAGAGCATCGTCCGGGAATACCACGGGCTCCAGGGGTAGGAGAAGGAACAGGGCACGTGGACACACAGACCCTCCTGCACGGTCACGGATTCCTTCACTTGGAGCTGGTACTCCTGATCCTCCCCTGGGGGGGACACGGAGGCTCAGCCGGGGCTCCAGCCCCTCCCACCTGTGCCCAGCCCTCCTCCCGAGGCCCACTCACCCCCCAACAGCAGGGGCAGCAGCAGCAGGGGCACCATGTCTGCACCGGCCAGGGCAGGAGCCCGGATGCAGGTCCTTCTGTCAGGGAGGGAAATGCCCCAAATGTGGGGTGAGGCCAAGGAAGCCCCAACAGGAAGCCGTGTGTGACAGAGCTGTGGTCACCACGGAAGGGGAACTTGGGCAGCACAGGCCGTGGGGTGGGGGGAGCAGAGCGGGGCTGAGAAATCATCTCCTCCTGCCTCCCTGCCTGTTGCAGGGGAGCCCGGGAGTTACTGGAGATGGACCGAGGCCTGTCTAGGCGGATAAGGCCCCAGAACGGTAGTAGCCCTTTCCTCGGGCACCATGTTTGCACAGGGAAGAGAAGGGAACACCACCTGGCTAGCTCCCTGGGATGGGAGCCCATGGGCGCTGGAAGAGATCAGACAAATGCATTATCACACGACGGGGCTCTAAGGAGAGGCTCCCAGGCTGAGAAGCCAGGCGGCATCAGGGAAGGTAAGTTCTCAGGGACAAATACATCAGGTAGAGGTCACTCGGTCCCCAGCAGTCCCTAGAGATGTGGTTGCCACCAGTGACCCTGTGGCCTCCTGACCCCTTGGATATGGGTCCCCCTTCCCACCACTGTCCTCATCCCAGGCCGCCTCAGACTCTGGCCCTGGTGTTGACGCAGAGTTGACCCGAGAGCCGGGCATTTGGAGTGTGCGAGTTGAGGGCTGGAGTCACCAGGTTGGAACCCAGACAGCTATCTACCTACCACTTCTCCTGCCACCTGCTCAACTTTGCCAAAATTAGTTAGCCTCGCAGTGCCTCAGTTTGCTCATCCATAAAATGGGGCCACTACTGCACATGCTATGTGACCTTAAATGAGTTCACGTGTATCAGATGCCTAGGGCAGTGGCTGGCACTGGGTATTTGTTCATCCAAATTCTGTTTCCTGGACACCTCCCATGTGCCAAGCCCTGTGTTACAGCTGGAGACGATGCGTTTGGGAGTGGAGGTGGGGGTCCAGAGCCAACAGTCAAGAAAGAATTCTTGAAATGTCTTTGGTGCAAAAAAGTGATTTTATTAAAGCACAGGGATAGAACCTGTGGGCAGAAAGAGATGTGCTGGGGTTGTGAGGAGTGACTGGTTATATACTGTGGCCTTGGGGGAGGGAAAGGCAAAAGGGAAGTTTCCAGAAGGACTTTCATACGCTAAAGAAGACTCACAAGAGGGGCACTCGGGGGTGGCTCAGTTGGTTGAGTGTCTGACCTCAGCTCAGGTCATGATCTCAGGGTTTGTGAGTTTGAGCTCATCATTGAGCGCCACACTGTGCACAGCCTGCTTAGGATTCTCTCTCTTTCCCCCTCCTCTCTCTCTCTCTCTCTCTCTGCCCCTCCCCCACTCACACTCTCTCTCAAAACAAATAAACCTGAAAAACGCAAAAACAAAACAAAACAACAACCAAAAAAAGAAGACTCACAAGATACTAGAGGCCTTGCTATTGTCAAGCTAAGGTTGTATTTTCCCTGAGTAAGACATTAACATGAAAACAGTGGGGATTTCTGGAGAAATGTTTTACTCCACTGCCTCAGGTATCTATCTGTCAATGGGCTGCAGGTTATAAAGAAACTTAATTTTACCTACCATTTCCTTCTGTCTTTGTTTCCCACATCATTCCCCCCTGAACCATTTTGACCCTGAAACCTTTAAGGTTGCTGAGGGTGGAAGGTCTCATCTGTAGTTTCCTCCAGCTGAACAGGGGCTAGAGATGTCCCCACCTATGGGTCAACATTGGTCAGGTGGGGTATTTATATACAATTACCAAAGGCAGAGGCAGCCATTCCGAGATGGACAACATATATAAACCTCCTGGAGTAGAAAGGATCATCTGTCAGCTACAAGTTATAGCAGTATAGGAGTTTGGGCACCAGGCAGGGAGACACCAGAAACGACAACAAATTAGGGTTAATATTATTATAAGAACAAGCCTGATAAAAACAGCCTTTGGTAGTTAATCTGAACTTTCCTCAAGGCCTTCATTGTTGTTAGAAGAGAAATTTGAGGTTTTCTACAGGTTCACAGGAATAAGGAGGTGCGTCAGCTGGCATACTAGATTCCCTTGAGGAAGGTACAGGTTTAATTCCTGATATTTCAGTCCATGAGGAATGTCCTTCTAATTTTACTGCCGTGGAAGGGAGTACATAATATGACCCGGTAGGAGTCCTTCCATTTTGGAGTTAAATCCCCTGTTGTATTAGACTTCCGATTGAAACAGGGTGCTGCCGGAAAAAAACCACCAGACGCCGAATAGAAGCGAGGCCAGATTTTATTCACGGGCGGGCCAAACCTGACCTCCTGGTCTTAAGGAGAAAAGTGCAGAGAATGGCCCCGAACAAAGGCAGCAGTGAGCTTATATGGATTTTAGCAAGTCAGAATACGTCATTATTTAATTAACCAATTATAATTTACAGCATTTCATGGTAGCCAATTATATTGTGACATACAGACGTTAGTTTTGGCGGGAACCTATCAATTTAAAGTTCTTTGTCCTAAGAGGGTTTAAAATGACCAATCATAGTTAGACACCTGAGATACTGTGGGGCAGTGAGTACGTGACTTTTTACATGTTGGCCTTGCCCAGGCCAGATCTTGGTAGAAGGGGTGGGGGAGCGTTTTGCATCCTAAGTTATCTATTTTTTTTTTTTTTTTTTTTTTGGAAAAGGTGTTTTTTTTTTTAATTTTTTTTTCCACGTTTATTTATTTTTGGGACAGAGAGAGACAGAGCATGAACAGGGGAGGGGCAGAGAGAGAGGGAGACACAGAATCGGAAACAGGCTCCAGGCTCTGAGCCATCAGCCCAGAGCCCGACGCGGGGCTCGAACTCACGGACCGTGAGATCGTGACCTGGCTGAAGTCGGACGCTTAACCGACTGCGCCACCCAGGCGCCCCCTAAGTTATCTATTTAGCAAGCAGGAGAGGTCACATAAGCGAGATAGGGCAGTTAGTAATTTCCGATAACCCTAATAGGGAACTACATTAGCTTTTGTCTCAATTATTCATGAAAGGTGAGTTTAAGCCGAACTCATATCAATAAGCTTTCTGATATCTTTTTTTTTTTTAATTTTTTTTTCAACGTTTATTTATTTTTGGGACAGAGAGAGACACAGCATGAACGGGGGAGGGACAGAGAGAGAGGGAGACACAGAATCGGAAACAGGCTCCAGGCTCCGAGCCATCAGCCCAGAGCCTGACGCGGGGCTCGAACTCACGGACCGCGAGATCGTGACCTGGCTGAAGTCGGACGCTTAACCGACTGCGCCACCCAGGCGCCCCTCTGATAACTTGTAAGTTGACCTATTACACCGATTCTTTAAAAAAAATTTTTTTTTTAATGTTTTTATTTATTTTTGAGAGAGAGAGACAGAATGCGAGCGGGAGAGGGCAGAGAGAGAGGGAGACACAGAATCCGAGGCAGGCTCCAGGCTCCGAGTTGTCAGCGCAGAGCCCAAAGTGGGGCTCAAACTCATAAACCATGAGATCATAACCTGAGCTGAAGTCGGAGGCTTTAATGACTGAACCACCCAAGTGCCCCAAGATTTCCAGTTCTTTAAATAAACTAGGTCTCCTGAGTTTATATGGGATGGGTTTCTAGTAACTGTCAGATCAGGTTTAGGGAGGATATGGTTTCCATATTCATTTAGAGATTTATGAATTAACCCGGCCTCAAGCAAATAATTTAACAGAGCATGATAGTCTTTACCTATTGATAGGTCTACTGTGAAGGAAGGCCTTTTGGAAGCAGACTGAAAACCTTAGTTTGGAGAGCCATAGCCAAATCAAGACTAATTCTTTTGTAAAACAAGTCCAGTTTTAACAAACTTTACATTGGGGCGCCTGGGTGTCTCAGTCGGTTGAGCCTCCAACTTCGGCTCAGGTCATGATCTCATGGTCTGTGAGTTCGAGCCCCACATCGGGCTCTGTGGTAACAGCTCAGAGCCTGGAGCCTGCTTCGGATTCTGTGTCTCCCTCTCTCTGACCCTCCCCTGTTCTTGCTCTGTCTGTCTTTGTCTCAAAAATAAATGAACATTTAAAAAAAATTTTTTTAAACACCAAACTTTACATTATTTACATAATGTAAATAATTATTTACCTAAGCTGCCTAATTATTTACATAAGCTCAGCAAGAATAGTGACTGGCCATATAAATCTTTTAAAATCTGCTTTGTTGGAACTTTTCATGAGGAATCTAAGTTGAACTTTTAGTAGCTTCTCTAGGCCAGAAGCCAAGCCAAATACTTGCCATCAGACAGGCCTGTAAGGCCTGTAGAGTTGGGCCAACTCCTCTTTACGAGGTCCCCAAGATATCCTGAGGTTCCTGCACCTGCCAGGAAGTGACCTTGTTTACTCACCTGGTGAGGCTGCTGGGAACTCTATAAGCAAGGTATCAGGCCAACATGTCCAAGGGACTTTATGACTCCATGTTTCATAAAGTCAACCTTAGTTCCTTAAAGTCATCTGGTTATATCTGAGTCTATGCATGTCTCTCAAATAGGACATTCCAGTCAAAGCCCTGGTAAAATAACCAACGTTTCTAATGGTGTCCTGTTACATGAAGAACAGATTCCTTTTTTTTTTTTAAGTTTATTTATTTTGAGAGAGAGACAGAGAGAGCGGGTGGGGAGGGGCACAGAGCAAGGGAGAGAAAGAATCCCAAGCAGGCTCTGCACTGACAGCAGGCTCAAACCCACAAACCATGAGATCATGACCTGAGCCGAAACCAAGAGATGCTTAACTGACTGAGCCACCCAGGCGCTTTGAAGAACTGATTCTTACTGAATTTATGTGAATAATTATGATGGCCATGAAAGAAAGAACACTCAAGGGGAGTTTTTTGAATTTCTGAAGGTTCAGGTAGAGAGAAAAGTTAAATGCTTCGATTTGTTCACAAATGAATATTTTGTCACATTTCTAAAGGGGTCACAGATACCTTAGGAGAAAGTTTCCTTAACGTGGAAGGGCAAACATTAGAGAACAGCAATATTTTAAACAGGAGTCACAAGAACTACAAATGACAAAAAGACTCAAAAACGGACAAGGTTAGAGATCTGAGGAGAGTGCGTTATGATGCAATTGACAGGGAAATTCAGTCTCTTCCGTGGCACACAACACTTCAATAATTAAGACTATCAAGTGATGGCCTTATACCAAAATATATTAAAACTTTAGGAATTGCCTAGCATATCTCTAGAATAGTTATAGCATTTACCCAAATGTAACCCAAGGCTTATTGTTTGTTTAACCACGGTGACGATAAAAGATTGCAAAGGCAAATAGTTAGGGTTATATGGGTGTTAACAAAACCTAGTTCATTTAATGCTGAGAAGTGTTGACTGAGTCATCAAAGACCTGATAAAGACAAAATATAAAAACTGGTTTTCTGGGCAGACAAAAGAGGAAAAACAAAAACCTTTGTTTACATTTTCTTATCAAGAGCAGACCAACAATCCAAGAAAGCTTTTTTGTTTTTTTTAACGGAAAGAAAGCATAATTTCAATCTTATACCAGTGTACTGTTAAAATCCATTCATTTCAACTTTAGTCCTGACCACACATAAAATTCCTTTCCAAAGATTTCCCTTCATAAACCTTTCACAAGAACTTTTTAATCCAGTTTTTTTTTATTTCCATCCATCTAACTACATTTAGCAGAATTTTAACTCTTAGAAACCCTCATCTCCAGTGAAAACTAGTAGTAACTGATTGTGAACTGTGATACCAGAATTCTTTGGATGGCACACTCAAGTATTCTTAGTTTCTCTGTAATACGTAAGAAACAAAAACTTTCAATAATCAATGCTTTAGTATTTTATCTCATTTGGAAAAGGCTTAAATGCCCAATGAATTCAATCCCATTTATCTTGCAAGCAAAACTTCAGAGTTTCAAGTTACCAAAGGCTGAAAGCGATCTTAACAACTACCCATGAAAACCTTAAGACAGAAAAAATTAACTGTCATTTTCAGTCATCTTTTTGCTGCCAAACTGCAACAGGGAAAACATGAGTTCGTTTGACCTTCAGTAAACCTAGGAAGAATAAAAGTTTCATATTTAATGCTGATAACTCTAAAGGCATGTGTATCTTAATTAAACCAACAAACTCAATTTAGATTAAACACCAAATCCTGTTCCACTTGGGTCCACTTAAAAGACCACCAACTTGGGGCGCCTGGGTGGCGCAGTCGGTTAAGCGTCCGACTTCAGCCAGGTCACGATCTCGTGGTCCGTGAGTTCGAGCCCCGCGTCGGGCTCTGGGCTGATGGCTCAGAGCCCGGAGCCTGTTTCCGATTCTGTGTCTCCCTCTCTCTCTGCCCCTCCCCCGTTCATGCTCTGTCTCTCTCTGTCCCAAAAATAAATAAAACGTTGAAAAAAAAATTAAAAAAAAAAAAAGACCACCAACTTGTTCCCTGTGGTCAATTTTTACCTGGGCCACTGGTGGGGAAATCTGAAGTGGGTGGTCCAAGGCAGGTCCTCTTGCTCCTTGACAGAGGGGGGGGAGGAGGAGCCCGTGGTGCCAGAGGCACCGAGGATGGCATAGGTACCAGTTATAGAGGCTGCACCGAACGTGGTGCAGAAATAGGAGGAGGAGGGGGAGGCAGAAGAGGCGAGGTGCTCCCAGAAGGCAGAGAAAGAGGCTTCCTGGTTCTAAACCTCATCAGCTCAGACAGGTGAGCAGACACCATGTGTGTTGTTCTTTTTTTTCCACCAAAGTGGATATAGCAGTCCGTGTTGGGCCTGAGAAGACAGAGAATTTCCTGAAACAAAGGGAGTTTCACCAGCTGCTTGGGAATATTACTTAAAGCCCCCATCCCAAGGTAGACTTATCAGAGACAGTTGGTTCCAATTAAAGTTATTAGCTGGGTGAATGAATGAGGGAGAAGCCCCCATATCTATTAGGAGAAGAATAGTGAGAGACAGATGGTATACTCTTCATTAGAGGTGGCCTGTATTTCCTCTAGCAATGTGGATTTATTCAGAGGAGTCCTGTTCAGATAATAAGAGGCCCTTAGCTCTCGGTCCTGATTTAGAGCCATAAAGGCCTGGATCTAGGGCACCTCCATTCATTTGCCCTGTTTCCTGCAGAAGAGATCTAACTGCTAGATCCTACTGAGGCCATGCAGTGTTACAGAAGATCAGTCCTTTCTCAAATTTTACAATCTGAGTTGTTTCCAGTGGGTTAAAAAAAGCATCCCAGGGGTGCCTGGGTGGCTCAGTTGGTTAAGTGTCCAATTTAAGCTCAGGTCATGATCTCACAGTTCATGGGTTTGAGCCCTGCATCTGCACTGACAGTGTAGAGTCGGCTTGGGGTTCTCTCTCCCTCTCTCTCTCTCTCTGCCTCTCCCCCAATAGAACTCTCTCTCCCCAAAATAAATAAATAACACTTAAAAAAAAGGCATCCGAAGGGAGAGTCCTTGGGGACTTAAAGAAGGTCAGTTACTAAGAAAATCCCCCCCTGACTCTTGGTGGTGTCCCACACAGCATATGTCAGAAGTTCCTGGTGTCAAAGCAGCCCAAGGCATCCCTGGAACTAAATTGCTATGATCACCACCTGCCATAAAGGCCCTGTAGAAGAGAGGACGGCCCTCCCCCTGCTTCCCCATTGCATTCTAGACTACAATGGATGCTGGCATAGGGACTGAGTTTGCCTTGCTGAGAAGGCTGTGAAGAACCCGTCATTTTTAACCCATGGAAAACACTGGAAAAGTTTACAAGGTGAAATTACCCACTTATGTAGTAGAAAACAATGATGGAAAACAGTAAAGCTAGAAATCCATCATTATCTAAGTGACATTCCAACACATGTAGTCCTTACAGCCGACTTCCTAGCAAACAGTCTCTGACTGGGTTTTAATTCATTCAGGTACTGGTTTTGACCAGCTCTGCGGGAGGTCCCACGGCCAGAAGCTGCTAGACTAGAGGTGTGGAGGGGATCACATAGGACCAACGAGGAGAAAACCTCACAAGGGAGTCTTAAGATTGGAAGCTATGCTAGTCACTTTGGTGGCAGTCCCGTGCCCAAGATGGACAACTTTGTGTAAGGACAGGAATAAAGAGAAGGCATCAAGTTTCTGGGCCTTATTACCATTTCAGCCAGGCTACTAACTTCCAGCCAAAAGGCAGGCTTTCTCCTCCCCATAGAGTAGCCATGGGCTAGAGGACTGCAGCCCGAGCAGTCGACATGAAAATGTTCCAATAAGACCATACTCCTTGAAAAGCCCCTGAAATGAGAGTAAAGGAAGAAAAGAGAAAATACTCAGCAAATTTGCACCGAAGCTCAGAGTCCAGATGCAAAGACTAGGAGTCTCACGTTGGACACCAAAAATGATGCGGTTTTGTAGCGATGGTTGGATTCAGAGCCAACAGCCAAGAAAGAATTCTTGAGATGTCTTTGGTGCAAAAAGGTGGTTTTATCAAAGCACAGGGACAAGACCTGTGGGCAGGAATTGCTGCACTGGGGTTGTGACAGGTGACAGATTATATACTACGGAGCTGGGGGAGGAAAAGGCAAAAGAGAGGTTCCCAAAAGGATTTTCATTTGCTAAAGAAGACTCCTAGGATCCTGGAAGCCTAGCTATTGTCAAGCTAAGGTTGTTGTCCTCTCTAGTGAAGCATTAACGTTACGGCAGTAGGGGTTCCTGGAGAAATGGTAGACTCTGCCTGCCCCAAGTCTTTGTCAATGGGCTGCAGGCTATAAGGAAATTTAATTTTATCCACCATTTCCTTCTGCCTTTCTTTCCCACATCACATACAATGGAATATTACTCAGCCATCAAAAAGAATGAAATCTTACCATTTGCAATGATGCGGCTGGAGCTAGAATGTACTACGCTAAGCAAAGTAAGTCGATCAGAGAAAGACAAATACCATGTGATTTCACTCATATGTGGAGTTTAAGAAACAAAACAGATGAGCATATAGGAAGGGGGGGGGGAGAGAAGAGAGGGAAACCTACCACAAGAGACTCTTAACAATGGAGAGCAAACTGAGTGAGGGTTGATGGAGGGAAGTGGGTGGGGGGTGGGCTAAATGGGTGATGGGTACTAAGGAGGGCACTTGTGGTGAGCACTGGGTGTTGTACCTAAGTGATGAGTCACTGAATTCTACTTCTGAAACCAAGATCGCAGGGTATATTAACTAAAATTATAAATAAATAAACAAACAAAAAACCAAATAAAAGCATCTTGATTTCCTTTTGGAGGACAGCCATCGTCCCATTATCAACCCGATTCCCTATTCTATGGGTGAGTCTGTGAACCAACACTACCCGGTGGGCATATTTCATCACCGATAACACCCACGGCCAATTTATCGGCTCCTGGATGAGCCTGTATCCATTTTCCTGTAACGAGTTTCCAGGACTTCTGCTATACCTTCGGGAAATATAGCTGCCCTGTTTCTCCTGGGGTCTCTGAAAGGGTAAGATTCAAGCCTGGAGCTGTCAGGGCCCAACTGGGCTACAGCCTGCCTGAGAACAAAGCCAACAGAGGAGAGCAGAGCTACAGGGGTAGCAAATCTTTTTAAAGGATTTCGGTGACATCGACCAAGCTCTAGAACCCTCTGTGCCACAGGCCAGTGTATTTCAAAACCTTTCAGCCAGCAGAGTGTGTTACTGTGATTTATAATAAGAAATATATATTTGGTCACTGTCCCAGTTCCCGGCAGAAATGTCCTAAAACCCTTGGAGAATTTCCTTAGTGAGGAGAGCAGATAAAGGTTTCTTTTGTTATGCTAATGAGGTAACTTGGAAAGCACCTAAGGGGCGGAGCTGGTTGCCAGGGGAAACAACCTTGCTCTTAGGATGTTGGGACTTTCTGGGGGCACCTGGGTGGTTCAGTCAGTTAAGCATCTGACTTCTGCTCAGGTTATGGTCTCACGGCTCTGTCCCCCCCTCTCTCTGCCCCTCCCCCACTTGTTCTCTCTCTCTCTCTCTCTCTCTCTCTCTCTCTTTCCCTCTCCCCACCCCCCGCAAAAATAAAGAAATATTAACAACAACAACAACAACAAAAGGAATGCTGGGACTTTCAGTCCGAGCATGTTGACTTCCAGGGAAGGGAGAGAAGCTGGAGGTTGAGTTCAAACACCAGTGGCCAATGATTTAAGCATTCAAGCCTATACAATGAAGCCTCCGTAAAAACCCAAAAGGACAAGGTCCAGAGAGAGCTTTCAGATGCATGAACCAAAACGCATCCGTGTGCCACCGTGCAGGGTCCCAAACTCACAGGGACAGAAGCTCCTTTGTTCAGGACATCATCCTACGTACCTCTTATCTGGCTATTGATTCCTAGCCTTCGATATTCTTTGTAATAAATTGGTAACCTAGTGAGCAAACAGGTTTTCTGAGTGTGTGAGCTGCTCTAACCAATTAACTGAACCCAAGGAGGGGGTCTTGGGAGCCTCTGATCTACAGCCAGTGGGTCAGAAGCACAGGTGACAAGCTGGGACCCCTGACTGGCATCTAGGGGAAGGGGGTGGTCTTGTGGGACTGAGCCCTTAACCTGTGGGATCCTAGGCTGTTTCCAGGTAGCCAGTGTCAGAGTTAAGTTGAACTGTAAGACACTCAACGAGTGTCCGAGAATTTCCTGGATGTGTAAGGAAAAAGACGTTGGAATTGGGAGAATTGTAGTGAGTTAATACTTTTTTTTCCCCCCTCCATTAGGCCAGTTTGAACTGGGCTGATCTTACACGTACTCAAAAGGTCTAACACCCCCTCTCCGCTAACCATCGTGCCCATACCCGCTTGCCTCAACCCTGCAGAGGCAGAGACAGAGAGAGAGGCAGAGAGAGGTTACCTGCTCTGCCTCAACCCCTGAAGCTGCCAGCACCTCCCTGTGAAACTTGACTTCACTTTCACAGTTCATAAGCCTTCCATGGACTTCCGGGAAAGACACTGACATATGTTCATGCTTTAAAAAAAAAAAAAGTTAATTAATTATTTTGAGAGAGAAAGAGAGAGTGTGGGGGGAGGGGCAGAGAGAAAGAGAGAGAGAGAATCCCAAGCAGGCTCCCAGCTATCAGGGCTGAATCCCACAAACCATGAGAACATGACCTGAGCCCACATCAAGAGTCAGATGCTTAACCAACTGAGCCCCCCCTGGGGTGCCCCCTGAAACAGTTTTAATTCATTGGTCGCAGTTTAACTTTTGGAGATCTCAGGGCGCCTGCGTGGTTCAGGCAGTTAAGCATCTGACTTCAGCCCATGCCGTGATCTCACAGTTCATGAGTTCGAGATCCATTTCGGGCTCTCTGCTGTCAGTGCAGAGCCGGATTTGGATCCTGTGTACCTCTCCTGCTCACGTGCTCGCTCTCTCTCTCTCAAAAATGAATGAACGCTAAAAAAACATTCGGACATCTCTTCCAATAATCTGAATGTCCACCCTTTCTTGAACGTATTGATCCTCAGGCATTCCCATATGACAGATCAGCTAGGGCTGAACGGAATCTGCAGGGCCTTAATCGGCGACATTCTCCCAGCCAGTGCCGTGGTCTCAGTGGAACTGGGGCCAAAGCTCAGGTCCCAGTTGTCAGCATGTATGCCTGCCCCACTACTGTCCTTTACCGCACGTCTGCTACCTCATTTTCTGTCCCTGCCTTGCTATTGTAGAGGTTTGATTTTGCATCTGCTGGGAAAATAGATGCCCTGACTCATGAAGCAAAAACTTCATTTCTCAGCCACGGATCTTGTTGAACCTGAGGCAGGGAAGCAATCAAAGTCCAAGTGTGCCCCCTGCTGGACAAAGTGCGCTCAGCACGCTTGGCCCGTAAACCATGGAGTGAGTTCCTAGGATTCCCAATTTAGATGCCTAAAAAACGCTCCAGCTCTCTCTTCCAACACAATTTTGACAAATAATAAAGGAGAAAAAGAAAAGAGAATGAAAAAATTATAAAGAGGGGTGCTCGCCTGGCTCCGTGGGTGGAGTATGTGACTCTTGATCTCAGGGTTGTGTGTTCGAGCCCCACATTAGATGAAGAGATTACTTGAAAAGAAAAGATGTTTTTAAAGAGTATTTATTTATTTATAAAAGAGTATTTTAATTTATTAACTGCAGGAAGCAAAACAATGGTAGGCTCTAGCAGCTTCCACTTATCTGGAAATTGAAGAAAACTTCTATGAGCAATGATAAGAAAGCAGAATACAGGGGCACCTGGGTGGCTCAGGCGGTGAAGCATCTGACTTCAGCTTAGGTCATGATCTCGCGGTCCGTGAGTTCGAGCCCCACGTCAGGCTCCGTGCTGACAGCTGGGAGCCTGAAGCCTGCTGCAGATTCTGTGTCTCCCTCTCCCTCTCCCTCTCCCTCTCCCCCTCCTCCACTCATGCTCCGTTTCTCTGTCTCTTTCAAAAATAAATAAACATTTAAAAAAATTCTTTGGAAATAAATGGACAGAAGCATATTATTTTAAACTATCAACAGACAGACGATTCTGATTCCACATAAACTAAACATAAAAATTAAAACTTCCTGGGGCACCTGGGTGGCTCAGCTGGTTAAGCATACAACTTCAGCTCAGGTCATGATCTCATGGTTTATGGGTTCGAGCCCCCTGTCAGACTCTCTGCTGTCAGCTCAGAGCCTGGAGCCTGCTTCAAATTCTGTCTCCCTCGCTCTCTGCCCCTCCCCCACTCACGGTCTGTCTCTCTCTCTCAAAAATAAACATTAAAAAATGTTTTTTTAAAATAAAACTCCCAAATTATCTTTATAGAGTCAGCACTGCATAATATAAAAATTGAATATGGTAACACAATAAGGGAAAACTACAGACACATAGATAACAAGCAATAGAAACCTCCAGTACTGGGCGCCTGGGTGGCTCAGTCAGTTGAGCACCCAACTCTTGGTTTCAGCTCAAGTCATGATCCCAGGGTAGTGGGATTGAGCCCCATGTTGAGCTCTGCACCGAGCGTGGAACGTGTTTAGGATTCTCTCTCTCTCTCCCTCTGCCCCTCTCCTCTACTTGTGCTCTCTCTCTCTTCTTCTCTCTCTCTTCTCTCTCTCTTCCTCTCTTTTCCTCTCAAATAAAAATAAATAAATAAAAGAAACCTCCAGTTTCTTTTATATAATTAAATAAATATTATACAAACACACACACACACACACACACACACACACACACACACACACACCATGGCCAGATAGATCTCCTAATTTTCAGATACCTTTCCCAACAATAATCCCCTTACATAAGATTATTTCCTTTAATTTAGAATTCTACTTGGGCGCCTAGCTGACTCAATCAGAAGAGCATGGGATTCGATCTCAGGGTCGGGAGTTCAAGCCCGACGTTGGATGTAGAGATTACTAAAAATAATACATGAACTTAAAAAAAACCTTGAGGGGCGCCTGGGTGGCTCAGTCGGTTGAGCGTCCGACTTCGGCTCAGGTCACGATCTCACTGCCCGTGAGTTCGAGCCCCGCGTCGGGCTCTGTGCTGACTGCTCAGAGCCCGGAGCCTGTTTCCGATTCTGTGTCTCCCTCTCTCTCTGACCCTCCCCCGTTCATGCTCTGTCTCTCTCTGTCTCAAAAATAAATAAACGTTAAAAAAAATTAAACAAAAAAAACCTTGAGAGTTCTACTTACCAATCTCTCAGGTCACATAAAACCAAAGACAAGTTAAATGCTTCCTTGTAAAACACTGCATCGGCAGCCTACCCCAAGACCTACGCCTTGGGCCACTTCTCTCTGCCATCGTTACTCATTCCCGAAGCAATTTACTCCAGTCTGAAGTCTTTAAAGACGACAAAATGCTGGTAACTCCCAAATGTGTATCTTCCTTCTGATCCTCTCACCAAAGCTCCAGGTTCCTCAATTTACTTGCCTGCTTGGGGTATCTAATATGTCTCTTAAACTCGTCATGCCCAAACCTTAGTCTAGATTTCTGTTCCATGTCTGCTCTTCCCACAGCCTTCCCCATCTCGGGAGAGCTCAACTCCATCTGTTCAGGCCAAAGTCCTCAGAGTTATCCTTGTCTCCTTTCCTCACTCACCCTACATCCAGCTGGAAATCCCCTCGGCTCTGCATTCAAAATATATTGAAAATTCATCTTCTCCTTTCCCCGCCCCGTCCCTCCTTCCTTTCCTGTCTCTTCTTTTCTCTTTCTCTTCTGATCAGGAGGGCTCAGGTGCAAGACGGATACCTGTGTAGAGTGGTGGCCTAGAATGAGGTGTCTCAAACACAGTGAAGAGGGTGTCTACTCAAGAACGTCATAGAGGAGGGGTGCCTGGGTGGCTCAGTCGGTTGAGCATCTGATTTGGGCTCAGGTCATGATCTCATGGTTTGTAAGTTCAAGCCCCACATCAGGTTTGCTGCTGTCCGTGCAGAGCCCACGTCAGATCCTCTGTCCCCATCTATCTCTGTCCCTCCCCTGCTCATGCTCTCTCTCAAAAATAAATAAACATTTAAAAAAAAGAGGAAGAAGAATGTCGTGGGGGAATGTCAGAACCTGAGCAAGATGAGGAGGGCATTTGCATGTGCTTACTCTCTGGAATGACCCAGCAGAATGAGAGGGAGTCCTTGGTGGAGGAGGGTGGGAACATCCCAGCCCCGAAAGCAGAGCCAATAAGGAGGAATGGTGGCTGAGAGGGAGAGCTAGTTACATTCAGAGGGACTGATGAAATAAGTATACATACGATGGATAATGGGAAACAGGTTTCCCATTTTTCAGAGAAGGGATTTACACAAGCAGGAAAGCGGAAACTAGAATGGCCCATGTGGTAATTGGATTGGAACCGGAGGTAAAGGAATGAATGCATGGACTTCAATATTCATTTTGTGAATGAATTAATGAACGTGTGCAAACAAGAGACTATTTCCAGCGAAGTCAGGAACAAGACAATGGCACCTGCTATCACAATTATTATTTAACATTCTAATAGTCGGGTTCTTGGTTGCGAAGGAAACCAATTTGGGTTAACAACAAAAAAGAAAAGGAGTTCATTCATAGGACATGGGGCAGCTGAGAAAGCTAAAGTACCAAGTTTAGAAAATGGGTCAGAACCCAAGGAAACAATGAAAGGAGAATCATCGCCAAGTTTGCCTAGGGACAGCCTGGTTCAGTGCCAAAGCCATCAAAGTGAGCACTGACCCCTTCTTGATGTCTTTATAAAGTCTCAGTGTGAGTTCAGTCAGACACCTGCATGCTAGGTTTCAGGGAAAGCAAGTAATCTAGCCGTTAGGTCCTTAATGGTAGGAAGCGGGCCCTCACAATGACAGAATTCCCAAACAGAGAAGTAGAGTTCAGCTGCTCAGTGCAAACACGGGTTAAGGGTGCCAGCCAAATGCAATTACAAAACAGAACCACATAAGAGGTATGAATACTGGAAAGGATATATCCTTATTTTTTGCGATTAGTGGGATTGCATCCCTGGGAAATCCAAAATGAACTGGAAACACTGTTGGAGACAATATGATATCTCGTTAAGGTGTCGAGTTACACCACAGATTTTCAATTTCAGCACTACTGATCCGCCTTCCATTCACCCGATGCCAGGAACACCCCTCTCCCCCAATCAGGATGAACAAATGTCTCTAGACCTTGCCAAGTGCCCCCAGGAGGGAAAGCAAAATTGTCCCCGCTTGGATTGGGTTGTACAATCAATATAAAAAAAATCAATAACTTTCTTACATTAAAAAACACCCAATCCAAAATTATAATGGAAAATATTTTTTGTTCATACATAAATTACCTTAAAAATCATATTAGATCCATCTGGAATGACACTGTGTATTGTTTGAAATACACATCTAATTTTACCTGTTGCGGAGCCTGGGTGGCTCAGTCGGTTAAGCATCCAACTTCAGCTCAGGTCACGATCTCACAGTTCATGAGTTCGAGCCCCACGTCGGGCTCTGTGCTGACAGCTCAGAGCCTGGAGCCTGCTTCAGATTCTGTGTCTCCCTCTCTCTCTGCTCTTCTCCTGTTCATGTTCTGTCTCACTCTCTCCTTCAAAAATAAATAAACATTAAAAATTTTTTTTAATTTTACCTGTTGATTCTTCATAAGATCTTGATGAGTATATTTATCTTATATCTTGCCAAGTCAAAGAACTTGATAAGGAGTTCTGTTTCTCTGTAAATTCTCTTGGTTTTTTTAGGTGAAGGATCATATCATTTTCAAAAGATGACCAGCTTGCCGCTCATTTCTCATATCTACACTGTTTATTTCAATTTCCTGTCTAGCTGCCTGTGCTAGCATTTCAGAAGCAATTACAATTGTGTTAATAGACCACCCGGTTCCTGGCATAACTGGGAAGACTTTAGAATTTCACCATTATCACTAATGACTCTTAAATTTCTTTAGCAGTTGAGATGGCTGGACTCTGTTGGATTTGATATGATTATTTTCTAGATATTCTGAAATAGCGATTTTGATGGGCCTATTGTCAGAGAATGTTTTCCTTCCATTTTGGCTCTGTGTATGTGTGACTTTTACCATTTTGTGATAGATACGATGACTCATTAATTACATGAAATAGATCCTCTACACAATGTGTCTAATAGTACTTTCCATCTGTGCTGTCTAATAGAGTGGTCACTAGCCACATGTGACTAAAGAGTACTTGAAATATGGCTAGTTGTGACTAACTGAATATTCAGTTCTATTTCACTTTAATTAATTTAAACTTACATAGCCATATGTGGCTAGTGGCTACTGTATTAGACAGGACAGCTCTAAAATTTTATTTATTTTTACCCATTGATTCTACCATAGCCAAGAGGGGTAAATTAAAATCTCTTAGTATTGGAATGCCTGGGTGGTTCAGTCAGTTGAGCATCTGACTTTTGGTTCTGGTTCAGGTCATGATCTCACAGTTCATGGGATTGAGCCCCTCGTCTGGCTCCACTCTAATAGCACAAAGCCTGCCTGGGATTCTGCTTGGGATTCTCTCTCTCTACCTCTCCCCTGCTCACTCTACCTCTCTAAATAAATAAATAAATAAATAAATAATTTAAAAAATCTCTTAGTACAGATCAATATTTGTGTATTTCTCCTAATGTTCGGTGGTTTTGCTGTTTAAGTTGTGATGCTATACAATCCTGGACTTTAGCCTCTACTACAAAGCTATAATCATCAAGACAGCATGGTATTGGCACAAAAACAGACATATAGACCAATGGAATAGCATAGAGAACCCAGAACTGGACCCACAAATGTATGGCCAACTAATCTTCAACAAAGTAGGAAAGAGTATCCAATGGAAAAAAGACAGTCTCTTTAGCTAATGGTGCTGGGAGAACTGGACAGCAACATGCAGAAGAATGAACCTGGACCACTTTCTTACACCATACACAAAAATAAATTCAAAATGGATGAAAGACCTAAATGTGAGACAGGAGACCATTAAAATCCTAGAAGAGAAAACAGGCAACAATCTCTTTGACCTCGGCCATAGCAACTTCTTACTTGACATGTCTCTGAAGGCAAGGGAAATAAAAGCAAAAATGAACTACTGGGACCTCATCAAGATAAAATCTTCTGCACTGCCAAGGAAACAATCAACAAAACTAAAAGGCAGCCAACAGAATTGGAGAAGATATTTGCAAATGACATATCGGATAAAGGGTTAGTATCCAAAATCTGAAAAGAATTTACCGGGGCGCCTGGGTGGCTGAGTCGATTGAGCGTCCGGCTTCAGCTCAGGTCATGATCTCACAGTTTGTGGGTTCGAGCCCCGCATCAGGCTCTGTGCTGACAGCTTCGAGCCTGGAGCCTGCTTCGGATTCTGTGTCTCCCTGTCTCTCTGCTCCTCCCCCACTCATGCTCTGTCTCTCTCTGTCCTTCAAAAATAAATAAAAATTTTAAAAAAATTAAAAAAAAAGAATTTACCAAACTCAACACACAAAAACCAAATAATCCAGTGAAGAAATGGGCAGAAGACATTAATAGACACTTTTCTAAAGAAGACATCCAGATAGCTAACAGACACATGAAAAAATGCTCAACATCACTCATCACCAGGGAAATACAAATCAAAACCACCTCACACTGCTCAGAGTGGCTAAAATGAACAACTCAAGAAACAACAGATGTTGGGGAGGATGTGGAGTAAGGGGAACCCTCTTGCATTGTTGATGGGAATGCAAACTGGTGCAGCCATTCTGGTAAACAGAGTGGAGGTTCTTCAAAGAATGAAAAATAGAATTACCCTATGACCCAGCAATAGCACTACTAGGAATTTATCCAAAGGATACAGGAGTGCTGATTCATAGGGGCACATGTACTCCCATGTTTATAGCAGTGCTATCAACAATAGCCAAATTATGGAAAGAGCCCAAATGTCCATCAACGGATGAATGGATAAAAATGATGTGGTAAAAAACGATAAAAAATGATGGAATACTACTCAGCAACAAAAAAGAATGAAGTCTTGCCATTTGCAACAATGTGGATGGAACTTGAGGGTATTATGCTAAGTGAAATAAAGTCAGTCAGGGAAAGACAGATGTCATGTTTTCACTCATATGTGGAAGTTGAGAAACTTAACAGAAGACCATGGGGAAAAGGAAGGGAAAAAATAGTTAAAAACAGAAGGGAGGCAAACCATAAGAGACTCTTAAATTCAGAGAACAAACTAAGACTTGATGGGGTGGGGTGGGTGGGGAAGTGGGTGATGGACATTGAGGAGGGGACTTGTTGGGATGAGCACTGGGTGTTGCATGTAGGTGATGAATCATGGGAATCCACTCCCAAAGCCAAGAGCACACTTGGCTTGACAAGTGAAATATATATATAAATAGCTAACTCGACAATGAATTATATATATAAAAAAAGACATTTCTATTGAGAAAAAATTGTGATGCTATATTATTTGGTATGTAGAATATCATGGGTGTTATTAGATCATTCTTGTGTATATATATCTTTTATTCTCATAAAGTATCTCTCTTTATCCTGTTTATGGCTTATTGTCCTAAATTCAACTTTGTTGTATATTAAAATTGAAGCCCTGCTTTCTTTTTCTTTCAATTGGTCTCACATGCCTTGGCCCATCTTTTCATTTGCAAACCTTCTGCATCCATTTGTTTTAACATGTTTCTACTATTTCCAGAAAATAGTTGGGTTTTACTGTGTGATCTGATGTGATAATTGCTTTTAAAAAAAAATGTAGAATAAGCACATTTAAATTCATTTCTATGACAGATATATTTTCCCTTAGTTTTATCAACATTTTAATGTTATACTTTCTGTTTTTATTGCTTCTTTTGAAATTATATTTCACAATATGGTCTATATTTCTTTTTGTTGTGTGTGTGTGGGTGTGTGTGATCATTCTTCACTATGAGCAATGACAAAGTTAGAATATTTCCACTTCCTTTCATCCCCTCCACACCCAATTTTTAGTTGATTTTGCTGGTTTTCTTAGTTCTGGTTTTTACTTTTTTTTTTTTTCTTAAAGTAGGCTCCACACCCCATGTGGGGCTTGAACTCACAACCCTTAGATCAAGGGTCTCATGTTCTATTGATTGAGCCAGCCAGGCGCCCCTGGTTTTTACTTTTATATCTTTTAAAAAATGTTTTATTTATCTTTGAGAGAGACAGAGACAGAGTGTGAGCGGGGAAAGGGCAGAGAGAGAGGGAGATACAGAATCCAAATCAGGCTCCAGGCTCTGAGCTATCAGCACAGAGCTGGACATGGGGCTCAAACTCACGAAACTGAGAGATCATGACTTGAGCTGAAACCAAGAGTCGGTCTCTTAACCGACTGAGCCACCCAGGTGCCCCTATCAGCGTGTTACTCTTATAGGCTTATAGATTTATACTTCTGTTCTGTGATGACAATCCCCATCATTTTCTTACTCTGAGTCCAGAAGGTAAGTAGAGTTGGTGTTCATCATTTTGTAGGAGGGTTGGTACAGTTGACTGGTTGCTCCATAGCTGTTCTTTCCCCCTTTTATTGTTCTCACCTCCTGCTGAAGAGACTGAAATGGCAAGAAGCTAGTTCTCCACTTTTTAAATGATATCTGGGGCGCCTGGGTGGCTCTCAGTTGGGTAAGCGTCTGACTTCGGCTCAGGTCGTGATCTCAGGGTCCATGAGTTTGAGCCCAGCATCGGGCTCTGTGCTGACAGCTCGGAGCCTGGAGCCTGCTTCCGATTCTGTGTCTCCCTCTCTCTCTCTCTCTGCCCCCCCTCCACTCACGCTCTGTCTCTCTCTCTCTCTCTCTCTCTCTCTCTCTCTCTCAAAGATAAATACACATAAAAAAAATAAATAAATGATCTTTAATTCACTACCTACAGACAGTTGCTTCCACTGACGCTCAGGAAGGTGGCTACAGGCTGATCCAGACTTTTATGGCTCCTACAATCTACAATGACAGAGCATGTAGGGTCCTTACTCTTTCCTGTCATTCATTTATCAAGCCTCTTAGAAAAGTAATGAAGTGTGTTTGTTTGTTTGTTTGTTTGTTTTAATGCAGAAGAATATACTATCAATTTGGTGTTATCAAACTAGTGTAATATTGGAATAGGAATAGAAAAATAGATCAAAGGACATGATAAGGAATCCAGAATAGATCCAAGTCTACATGAGAATTTTAAATATAACAATGGTGATGGTCCTATTCAAATGAGAAAGAATAGTGTATTTAACAAACAGGCCTTGGGGTGCCTGGCTGGCTCTGTTGGTAGAGCATGTGACTCTTGATCTTGGGGTTGTGGATTCAAGCCCCACGTTGGGTGTAGAGATTACTTAAAAATAAAATCTTGGGGCGCCTGGGTGGCTCAGTCGGTTAAGTGTCCGACTTCGACTCAGGTCACGATCTCATGGTTCGTGGGTTCAAGTCCTGCGTCGGGCTCTGTGCTGACGGCTCAGAGCCTGGAGCCTGTTTCAGATTCTGTGTCTCCTTTTCTCTCTTCCCATTCCCCTCTCACTCTCTGTCTCTCTCTCAAAAATGAATAAACATTAAATAATTTTTTTAATAAATAAAATCTTAAAAACAACAATGCTAACTTCTCAAAAAAAAAAAAAAACAGGTCTTGGCTAAACAGACCTATATGAAAATATAATAAAGCTGGACTCCCATCTCAGGTCACATCACATACAGAAAGGCATGAGAGGATTAAACTTTTTTTTTTTTTTTAAGTTGTGAACATATTAGAAGAAAATCAAGGCAATTATGTGATTGTGGAGGTAACTAAGCAGGAGACCAAAAGGTCTGGGGAAAAAATAGTCATGTGACTATATGGATATAAAAACTTTTGCCAAGGGGTGCCTGGGTGGCTCAGTCCATTAAGCAACCGACTCTTGATTTTAGCTCAGGTCACCATCTCACGGTTCATGACAAAGAGCCCCGTGCCAGGCTCTGTGCTGACAGTGGAGAGTCTGCTTGGGATTCTCCCTCTCCCTCTGCCCCTCCCCCACTCGCCTTCTCTCAAAATAATTAAATGAAAACATTAAAAAAAAGAACTTTTGGCAAGAAACAGACTCTTAACTACAGAGAATGGACTGATGGTTACCAGAGGGCGGATGGGTGAGGGGATGGGTTAAATAGATGATGGGTATTAATGAGGGCACTTGTGATGTGCATCGGATATTGCATGTAAGTGTTGAATCACTAAATACACCTGAAACTCATATTACACTGTATGTTAACTAGCTGAATTTTTTTCTTTTAAGTAGCCTTCGCACCCAGCATAGAGCCAGACCTGAGCTGAGGTCAAGAGTCGGATGCCTACCTGACTGAGCCACCCAGGCACCCCTAACTACTGGAATTTAAATAAAAACCTGGAGGGGAAAATAATAAATACTCTCTATATGTAAAAATAAAAATAAAAACTTCTGTATAGCAAAATGCACCCAAACAATCATCAGTGTACCGAGGGTCATGGATAGTACATCTTTCAATACTGATGGCTATTAAAAATCGAGATCCATTCTCCTACAAGAAGTTAAAAAGAGAGAAACAACTCAATAGAAAATGGGCAAGGAATGAGAATAGAGAATTCATAGAACAAAATAAATCCAAAAAGCTAACCATGAAACAAATGCTCAAATTAACCAGGAGTCTGAAAAGTGCGTATCTGAGTAACAATACGGTGCCCCTTTAGATGGCAAAATTATAAGGCATTTGAACACCCTTAGCTGGCGTGAGTGTGACGAAAGAACACGCTTACATGTGGAAGTGATACGGCATCGGCCACTAGCATTACATCTACACACTGCCCTGATCTCAACCATCCCACTCTAGAGAATTAATAACACGGAAGCAGAGGTAGAAACACGTAAGGATGAACAAACAAGGATATTAATGGTAGCATTACTCATGGTAACAAACCAAACGAAACCCACAAAACTGAACACCAACTGAACGCTCACCAGCTGAATCATGGATGAATGAACTTCGGCTCACTGACATCACTGAAAACAAGGCAAATTGAAAAAAAAAAAGCCAACTATCACAACAAATTGAATGAAGACGCAGGTATGAGAATTCTGTTATCTCCCATTAAGCCGGAGACTAAAGAGGTTTGCAAAAATGTAAAACAATCTCTCGCTCTCTTTTAAGGTTTTATTTATTTAGGTGATCCCTACAACCAATGTGGTTGTAATACTTTTGACAGCAATTCTCATTGGATGAGGATTATAAAGAAACCACAAACTTAATTAGAAAAAGAATTAGGCAACCCAATACCAAAATTGCCTAATGCCCTGAGCAGACTTCACAGAAAGTCCAAATGACCACGGGTTACATTAAAAGGTTCTTGATAACTTTATTATTTAAAAATATAACAGGGGCGCCTGGGTGACTCAGTCGGTTAAACGTCCGACTTCGGCTCAGGTCATGATCTCACGGTTCGTGAGTTCGAGCCTGCCGTCAGGCTCTGTGCTGACAGCTCGGAGCCTGGAGCCTACTTCGGATTCTGTGTCTCCCCTTCTCTCCGTCCCTCCCCTGCTCACGATCTGTGTCTCTGTCTCTCAATAAGAAATAAATGTTAAAAATTAAAAAAAAAAATATATATATATAGTAAGGTCAGTAGCATTATACCAACGTTAATTTCCTGAGTTAAAAATTTTTTTTCTTTTTACATTTATTTATTTTTGATAGATAGAGAAAGACAGAGCACAAGTTGGGGAGGGGCAGAGAGAAGGAGACAGAATCCGAAGCAGGCTCCAGTCTCCAGCTGTCAGCACAGAGCCTGACATGGGGCTCGAACTCACAAACCACAAGATCATGACCTGAGCCGAAGTGGACGCTTAACCGACTGAGCCACCCAGGTGCCCCAATTTCCTGAGTTTTGACATTTTTTATTTTATTGCAATAAATTTAACATGAGATCTACCCTCTTAACAATTTTTTAGAAATCTTTACTTATTTTTGAGAGAGAGCACACAAGCAGGGAAGGGGCACAGAAAGAGGGGTACAGAGGATTCAAAATGGGCTCTGCTCTGTCAGTACAGAGCTGGATGCAGGGCTTGAACTCAAGAACTGTGAGATCACAACCTGAGCCAAAGTCAGAGGCTTCACCCGCTGAGCCACCCAGGCACCTCCCCCTCTAACAAAGTTTAAGGGTACAACACAGTGCTGTTGATTGTAGGGACAGTGTTGTACCACAGATCTCTAGAACTCATTCATCTTGCTTACCTGAACTTTATGTCAGTTGATAAGTAATTTTCCATTTCCTCCTTCTTCCAGCCTCTGGCAACCATCATTCCACTCTTTGATCCTGTGAATTTGACTATTTTTAAAAAAATTTTTTTTAAACATTTATTTACTTTTGAGAGGCAGAGAGAGACAGAGAATGAGCAAGAGAGGGGCAGAGAGAGGGGGATTCTGGAGGGGCAGAGAGAGGGGGAGACACAGAATCCGAAGATGGCTCCAGCCTCCGAGCTGTCAGCACAGAGCCCGACGCAGGGCTCGAATCCACGAACCCTGTGATCATGACCTGAACTAAAGTCAGACACTTAACTGACTGAGCCACCTAGGCGCCCCAAATTTTGACTATTTTTTAAAAGATTTTATTTTTTTAAGTAATCTCTACACCCAATGTGGAACTCGAACCTACAACCCTGAGGTCAAGCATTACATGCTCTACCGACAAAGCCAGCCAGGTATCCCTGAGTTTGACTATTTTGCATACCTCATGTAAGTGGAATCATCCAACATTTGTCTTTCTGTGCCTGGCTTACTTCAGTTAGCATGATGTCCTCAAGGTTCATCCATGTTGTTGCATGTTGCAGAATTTCCTTTCTTTAAAGCTGAATTAGATCCCATCATATGTATATACCACAGGGGTTTTGTTTGTTTGTTTGTTTGTTTCAATCCATCCACCTGTCAACGGACATACAAGTTGTTTCCACATTTTGGCTATTGTTGATAATGCTGCAATGAACACAGAGGCACTAATATCTCTTCAAGATCCTGCTTTCAATATTTTTGGACAAATATCTAGAAGTGAGATTGCTGGATCATAGGTAGTCTCTTTCTAATTTTTCAAGGAAGCTCCATACTGTTTCCAATGGCACCCCTGCCATTTTGCATTCCTACCAACAGTGTGCAAAGGTTCTAATTTCTCCACATCTTCGACACTTTTGGGGTTTTGTTTTGTTTTGTTTTATATAGCCATCCTGACAGGTGTGAGGTATATCTTATAGTGGTTTTGATTTACATTTCCATGATAATGAGTGATGTTAAGCATTTTCTCATGTATCTGTTGGCCATCTATGTGTCTTCTTGGAAGAAATGTCTATTCAATTTTCACCTCATTTTTTAAATTGAGCTAAATTTTAAACTAAGGCTTTTATTTTTTTTACTCTTGAATTGTAGGAGTTCCTTACATATTTTAGAGATTAACTCCTTATCGGATATATGGTTTGTAAATATTTTCTCCCCTTCCATAGGTTGTCTCTTCACCCTTGATTGTTTCCTTGGCTGTGCAGAAGCTTTTTAGTTTGATATGGTCCTCCTTGTTTGTTCTTGCTTCTGTTGCCTG
This sequence comes from Lynx rufus, assembly GCF_022079265.1. Lineage (NCBI taxonomy): Eukaryota > Metazoa > Chordata > Mammalia > Carnivora > Felidae > Lynx > Lynx rufus. The sequence goes on along the minus strand of NW_025814830.1, from coordinate 2,848,806 downwards.
TGCTTTTGGGGTCATATCCATGAAATCAGTGCTAAGACCTTTGTCATGAAGCTTTTCCCTGTGTTTTGTTCTAGGAGCTTTATAGTTTAAGGTCTGATGCTTAGGTCTTCAACCCATTTTCAGTTGATTTTTGTGTAGGCTATAAGATAAGGGTCCAATCTGATTATTTTGCATGAACATTCAGTTTCCCCCACACCATCCGTTAAGGGATTATTCTTTCCCCATTGTGTATTCTTGGCACCAGTTATATAAGAAGTTAACATTAGGGAAAGTTAGAGGAGTATGTGGGAATTCTCGGTACTATTTTTGCAACTTTTCAAAACACTAAAATGAGTTCAACATAAAGAGTTAAAACTGTATGATGATCTAACTTTAACATTTTAACAGTAGAGAGTGGGAACAATGATTTCTAGGCACTTTTATTTTTTTAATGTTTATATATTTTTCATAGAGAGAACACGGCGGAGGGGGGGTGCAGAGAGAAAGGGAGACAGAGGATTGGAAGCGGGTTCTGTGCTGATGGTAGAGAGTCTGACTGGGGCTCAAACTCACAAACTGTGTGATCATGACCTGAGCCCAAGTTGGATGCTTTACTGACTGAGCCACCCAGGTGCCCCCTTGGCACTTAACACCTGTTATTTCTTTTTCTGTTCACCAAACTGCACAGTTCTGATACTAAGTAAATGCTCACTTTGCCAGTAAAGGATCCCCGTGATAGTGATGTCACCATCAGGGTATTAAGCTTTCCTTCCTCCCTAAGAAGAGAAAGTGATTAAAGGAAAGGATTACTTCCTCTTCGGGAAAATTTGGTCAAAAGCAATGATGTAATTTCATTAAAGATGTTCCACAGACTGAATCTTTGCTGCTTTCTCAACCATTTCAGAAGCGGATGTAAGATTCTTGCTCTCAGCTATATATTTCTTGTGAAATATTACATAAAGATGCATAAAACAAATGTATTCATACACACGAGTAATTTTATTTTATTTTCACACATGAGTAATTTTATTTTATTTTTTAACTTTTTTGGTGTTTGTTTTTGAGAGAGAGACAGAGACACAGTGTGAGCAGGGGAGGGGCAGAGAGAGAATCTGAAGCAGGCTCGAGGCTCCGAGCTGTCATCACAGAGCCTGACGTGGGGCCCAAACTCACAAACCGTGAGATCATGACCTGAGCCGAAGTCGGACGCTTAACCGACTGAGCCACCCAGGCGCCCCTAGAGTGTTTACTTTATTTTTTTTTTAATTTTTTTTTCAACGTTTATTTATTTTTGGGACAGAGAGAGACGGAGCATGAACGGGGGATGGGGCGCCTGGGTGGCGCAGTCGGTTAAGCGTCCGACTTCAGCCAGGTCACGATCTCGCGGTCCGTGAGTTCGAGCCCCGCGTCGGGCTCTGGGCTGATGGCTCAGAGCCTGGAGCCTGTTTCGGATTCTGTGTCTCCCTCTCTCTCGGCCCCTCCCCCGTTCATGCTCCGTCTCTCTCTGTCCCAAAAATAGAGTGTTTACTTTAAAATTACTCGTGTGCAGGGGCGCCTGGGTGGCTCAGTCGGTTAAGCGTCCGACTTCGGCTCAGGCCATGACCTCAGAGTTCGTGGGTCCAAGCCCCGCGTCGGGCTCTGTGCTGACAGCTCAGAGCCTGGAGCCTGTTTCAGATTCTGTGTCTCCCTCTCTCTCTGCCCCTCCCCTGATCGTGCTCTGTCTCTCTCTGTCTCAAAAATAAATAAAAACATTGAAAAAAATTCAACACTCTATTGTCACATAGGTCAAGAAATGAAATATACACAATATTTCAGGATCTCATGCATGTGTTTTCCTTTTCTTCAGTGGTAACTCCTCCACACCTCCAGAAGTTTGCAACATTCTAACTTTTTGATAAACTTGTCCTCAATCTTCTTTTTTTTTTTTTTTAATGTTTATTTATCTTTGAGACAGAGAGCCCAATGCAGGGCTTGAACTCCCAAACCACGAGATCATGACCGAGCCAAAGTCAGATGTTCAACAGACTGAGCCACCCAGGCACCATTGCTCTGACTCTTCTTTTTAATGCCTTCACTTAGTTTTCTTTTGCCTGTTTTCAAGGATAGATATTTATGCATATGAAACAAGACTTTCTGTATCCTTTTGTATCTTATTTTCTGCAACACTGTGTGTGTGAGAATTCTATACATAGTTGTATGCTTCTCAGCAGGCCCCAGACTTTTCAGTTTCAGGACGTCTTTACGCTATGAAAAAAAGAAGTATTGAGAGCCCCAAGAGCTTTGGCTTATGCAGTTTATAACTATGAATACTCACCTTATGAGGAATTAAAATAGAGGAACTTTCAAAATATTTATGTATTAATTCATTTAAAAATCACATTTTAAAATTACAAGTTAACACAAAGAATGTATTTAATAGAAAACACTCTTTTAAAACAAAAGTCAATGAAAAGAATAGCATTGTTTTACATTTTTGTGAATGCTTTTTTTATGTTTATTTATTTGTTTTGAGAGAGAGCGTGAGCAGGGGAGGGGCAGAGAGAGAGAGAGAATCCCAAGGAGGCTCAGTGCTGTCAGCACAGAGCCGGACGTGGGGTTCGAACTCACGAACTGGGATATCATGACCTGAGCTGAAATCAAGAATCGGATGCTTAACGGACCAAGCCACCATCAGCCTGTTTGGGAATGTTTTTAGTGTCTGCTTGATGGAACGGATTGTGGGACTTCCCAGCCTCCATAATTGCATAAGCCGATTCCATATAAACAATCTCTTCCTATGTATCTATACCCTATTGGTTCTGTTTCTCCAGACCACCCTAAGAGACCCATCCTCCAAGCCTACATGTCCCACTGGCTTCAGGTACCATCGTTTCCTGCCTTGTCCCATCAGATCTGGGGGTGGTAATGGCTCCCCACCATTGCTGGTACCAGAAATCCCACTATCCCTTACTGGACCTCTTCATCCTGCTACACCTCTGTAACTAGTTATGTTTAATTGGGCCATTAGCTTATGTTCAACTGAGCCCTTCACAGGGCCAGGAGTTTCACAGTGAGATTCTGATGGAAACATCTATACATTGACCACTTTCTTGCTCTGTCCATCTCACACCTTCCAGCTGGGACCATTTTCTTTTTGTGATTTAAGAACCTTCCTCCAGAGAGGGTGTAAGTTTGCTTTTCCATTTGCCATGGCACCAGCGGGGTACCACTTTGATCTGGGTTCCCTTCATTCCGGGAGCCTGTTGAAAACTATGGCTCATTTTCATAATCAGAGCAGCTCAGAATGCTTTTCTTATTTCTCTGAGTTCCCCCTTAATAAACCTAAGCTGGGAGAGGCACTGGGTGGTTCAGTCGGTTGAGCATCCGACTTTGGCTCAGGTCATGATCTCACAGTTGGTGGGTTCAAGCCCCGCGTCGGGCTCTCTGCTGACAGCTCAGAGCCTGGAGCCTGCTTCAGATTCTGTGTCTCCCTTGCTCTCTGCCTCCCCCACTCATGCTCTGTCTCTCTCTCTGTCAAAAATAAATAAACAAAAATTAAAAAAAAAAAAACCCTAACCTGGGAAACTCCTCACTAGATTGTCCTATCTTTCATGATTTTGCAAGAACTGTTGTTAGCATTTTATCCAGTGTTTTTAATTGTTTTCAGTAGAAGGGCTGATTGAAATAACCCAGCCTGACATTATCAAAAGCGAGAAAGCCCTGCCCTCTCTCACATTATTTCTTTCCCCTGAGGTTTTTGCAGGCACTGGCTACTTCGCATAATTACTCAGGAATAATCTGTTCTTCCATCTCGAATGAGAAACATGACAATGGAGCAAGGCCACTGACTTCCAGGATGTCAAAACTGTATTAGTCATCTTTTGCTGTGTAACAAATGATCCCAAAACTAAGCAGCTTAAAACAACACATTTATTGGGGCACCTGGCTGGCTCGGTTGGTAGGGCATGTGACTCTTGATCTCAGGGTCATGAGTTCAAGCCCCACGTTGGGTGTGGAGACTACTTAATTAAAAGAAAAAAAACCCAACACATTTATTATCTCAAGGTTTCTGTGAGTCAAGGGTCTGAGCATAGCTTATCTCAGTCTTCTGTTTCTTACTTTCTCACTAGGCTAAAACCAAGGTGCCGATCCAAGGCCTGCAGTCTCGTTTGAAGGCTCTACTTGGAATGACTCACTTCCAAGCTCATTCACTGGTTTTGTGCAACATTCTTCATAGGATGTTGTACCGAGTGCCTCAGTTCCTTGCTAGGATTCCCTCAGGTTCTTGCCACCTAGGTCCTTCCAAAATGGGAGATCACAGTATAGCCACTTACTTCATTAATAATGAAAGCCAGGAAGGCAATAGAGAGAATTTGACAGAAATCCCAGGCCTTTGTAACCTGATCTTGGAAATGAAATGACATCCCATCACTTTCACCATATTCTATGAGTTATAAGCAAGTCAATGGGTGCAGCCCATACTCAGGGGAGCTGGGTTACACAAGGGCATGAGTACCAGGAAGTGGAGATCATTGGGAGCCATTTTAGAAGGCACCTCCACTACAAGAATGGGGTCTGAATTTCCATCTGTGAGCCCGGTTTTCAACAGCTACACACCAATTTTGGCACCTTGGTAGGAGCAGGATGGCGACAAACTTTTTATAACACGTATCTGTATAGACTACCTCCATGCTCCAAGCACCTTGGTTTGGCTACCTCTTCAGTAGGCTCATCAGATAAACCAACCGCTTTTTCTATAAGCAACTCTCAGTTGTCGGGAAGTCTTGATATGTTAATATTGCCATGCAGAGTATACCATAAAATCTCTTCTTGGGGCACCTGGCTGGCTTAGTTGGAAGAGCATGACCTTCTGTTGTTTTTTTTTGTAATATTTTCTAATGTTTTATTTTTGAGAGAGAGAGAGACAGACAGACAGACAGACAGCACAAGTCGGGGAGGGGCAGAGAGAGTGGGAGACAGAATCCAGAGCAGGCTCCAGGGTCCGAACTGTCAGCACAGAGCGGGATGCAGGGTTCAAACCCACAAACTGTGTGATCATGACCTGAGCTGAAGTCGGATGCTTAACCGACTGAGCCACCCAGGCACCCCGAGCATGAGATTCTTGACCTCAGGGTCGTAAGTTCAAGCTCCACCTTGGGTGTAGAGATCACTAAAAAAAAAAAAAAAAAAATTAATAAACTTTAAAAAATAAAAAAAATATCTTCTTTTGCTCAAGTGGGCCTTTGAACATAGAAAAGCTTTTTTGCCATTTTGTTTGAATGCAGTTCCAAAACCTGTTGTATGTCATGAGATTGATTTTGGCTGAAGAAGAACCATAACAGTGTAGCCCGCCACCTTTCTGCTTATGGCCGGTAATTGTTCACCTGGTACTGAGCTCCAGTCACTTTAGACACACAGCTAAAGAGTGTGAACACATCATAATATGCTTGCAATTTCTAATTCCCTCATAGCCTTCTCCATTTTCGTTCCATTATCAATGACCACACTGCTTTTCCATTCCACATATATTTCATAAGCCATATTCACTGTCTTATTAACTATGGATAAGTCCTAGAAATATCTCAGCAATCAAGTAGAAACAGGGTTAAGTTCATTATAAATCAGGGACACCTGGGTGGCTCGGTCAGTTAAGCATCTGACTCGATTTCAGCTCAGGTCATGATGTCACGGTTCGTGACATCAAGTCCCACATCTTGCTCTGTGCCGACAGTTCAGAGCCTGCTTGGGATTCTCTCTCCCTCTCTCTCTGCCCCTTCCCCCGCTTGTGCATGCACATGTGCTCTCTTTCTCTCTCTCTCAAAATAAATAAATTAAAAAATTTTTCATTACAAATCAGATAAAAAGATACCTGATGGTTTCTTCATATCCCAATGTTCCATGTACAAGATACGGAAGTAATACACACAGGAAGTCTGTGCACAGCTTAATAAGATCCAGACAATTTTTCAAACTATGTTTTCTAGAAAGAACTTGTGGGACCAATAGCTTGGGCAAATCTTGAAAATCATTCATTTTCCACTTCTGAAAACAGTTGACAGTATTTTGCAGTCAACTTGGCAGCTTTGATGTAAGCTTTTGGCCTTAATAGGCTCAAAACTTATATATGCACTTGTATCTGTATAAATTATCCTTCCAAAATATTCTTTCACTTTATTAAAAAATTTTTTTAATGTTTGTTTTTGAGAGAGACAGAGAGAGAGAGAGAGAGAGAGAGCAAACAGGGGAGAGGCAGAAAGAGAGGGAGACACAGAATCTGAAACAGGCTCCAGGCTGTGAGCTGTCAGCCCAGAGCCCGACGCGGGGCACGAACCCACGGACCGCGAGATCGTGACCTGGCTGAAGTCGGACGCTTAACCGACTGCGCCACCCAGGCGCCCCACCCCTCAAAAGTATTCTTATAAAATATGTTGTTTTGATGTTTGGTAAGAACAACATGTATTCAGCGGATCTAATTTTCTAACACTTTCCTATTTTCCTCATGCTCTTTGCATTCACTATTATGTCTGGATCAAAGGTGATTTATCATACAAGTTGTTGTACATAATTTTAGAGAGTTTTATTTCCACTTCAAGAAATTGAAGTCAGCAAAGCTGTCAAACTTTTAAAATTCATCCTCACAAATGTGAAGGAATACTTTTTACCATTTATTTATTTATTTTTAACTTTTTATTTCATTATAATTTTTTAATGTTTATTTATTTTGAGAGAGAGAGAGGGAGAATCCCAAGCAAGCTCTGTGCTGCCAGTGCAGAGTCCAACGTGGGGCTCGATCCCACAAACTGTGAGATCATGACCTGAGCTGCAATCAAGAGTTGGATGCTTACCTGTCTGAGCCACTCAGAAGCCCCTATTTTTTATTTTTTTTAAGTAGGCTTCATGCCCAGTGTGGAGCCCAACACAGGGCCTGAACTCAAAACCCTGAGATCAAGACCTGAGCCGAGATCAAGAGTTGGACACTTAATCGACTGCGCCACCCAGGCGCCCCTGAAGTAATACTTTTTAAAAATACAATTAGGGGCGCCTGGGTGGCACAGTCAGTTGAGCGTCCGACTTCAGCCGGGTCACGATCTCGCGGTCCGTGAGTTCGAGCCCCACGTCGGGCTCTGGGCTGATGGCTCAGAGCCCGGAGCCTGTTTCCGATTCTGTGTCTCCCTCTCTCTCTGCCCCTCCCCCGTTCATGCTCTGTCTCTCTCTGTCCCAAAAATAAATAAACGTTGGAAAAAAAATTTAAAAAAATACAATTAAATAACTAAAAAATCAAATATAGTTATTAAAGATTATTTTTAATAGTATGAATGGTAGAATACAAAACAATTCTACAAAGAAGGCTGCCTGCCATAGAAATGATCTCTGAATTTCCATTCGATCTGATCTTTGCTGTTTTGCCTCACGTTATTTATTATTCACATTTTTACAGGAATTTGTCCATTGCAAGAGGAGAAAACTGTCTTCCTAATGGTATCTGAATGAAGCACCTTTAATATTCACACCAACACTCACTCTCCTTCCTGATTTACATAATTACACGGAAGCTCTCAAAATTTGTTTGGGGCATGTAAAAGGCATCCTATAATGGACAGACTTCCCCTCCAGGACACTGCTGAGGGTGTTGAGCTCTTGAAGATGAGTGCCCGTCCCAGAGACTGCCCTCAGAGGAAAAGGGCTGCCTTGCCCACCCCCTTGCCCTTGGTCACAGCCCCTCCCTAGGGGCAGCCCACATCCAATGCCAGGCCAATGTGTAATACAAAGACTTGGTCCTCTTGCCTCTTGAGACACATGCCTGGGGGCATTCAGCTCTAGCTGCTTGTGGGACTGGATGAGGTATCCTAGTTCAGCTTCTTCCTCTCCCTGCCCCCCTTTACGCTGCTGAACCTGACAGCGCTCCCCAGTTAATATCCTAAACCCTAATTTCTTTTTCAGAGTCCCTTTCCTGAAAACCCAACCTACAGCCTGCAATCATCATTAATTATTTCAGCGTCTTACTCCTGTAATTATGTAATTACTCACGCGCGCACATATACACACACTTCAACTGACAGATAAAATTTTGACTTTGAATGCACACACAAGGTTTTCACTCCCCTTACACCAGGATGGTTAAATTTAAAAGTGGCTATTATGATCTTAGGAGCGCCTGGGTGGCTCAGTTGGTTGAGCATCTGACCCTTGATTTCGGCTCAGGTCATGATCTCACGGTTTGTGAGTTCGAGCCCCACGTCGGGCTCTGTGCTGACAGCTCAGAGCCTGGAGCCTACTTCAGATTCTGTGTCTCCCTCACGCTCTGTCCCTTCCCTGCTCGCATTGTGTCTCTCTCTCAAAAATAAATAAACATTAAAAAAAAAAAAAGATACCAGTCATTGGATTTAAGGCTCACTCTAGTCTAGTATGATCTCATCTTAATTTGATTACATCTTAAAGACCCCCAAATCAGGTCACATTCACAGGTACTGGGAGTTAAGAATTCAACATAGGGGTGGGTGGCACATAATTCAACCCATGACAGATACCATATGTAATTCAGGGTGAAGAGGTGCCTGGGGTGTGGACAAGAAGGAAGGAGTCGAGAAAAGACAAGCTAGGGGCGCCTGGGTGGCTCGGGTGGTTAAGCGTCTGACTTGGGCTCAGGTCATGATCTCCCGGTTCATGAATTCAAGCCCCAAATCCGGCTCTGCGCTGAGCCACAGAGCCTGCTTCGGATCCTCGGCCTCTCCCTCTCTCTGCCCCTACCCTACTTGTGCTCATTCGCTCTCTTTCTCAAAAATAAATAAACATTAAAAAAAATAATAAAGACCTTAAAAAAAAAAGCAAGCAAAGGAAAAAGAAAGAGGAGGGAGAGGAAGAATGTAGTAAACAATATTTCCATAAGTATAAATTGTCCTGTTTCTAGAAAATGCTGTGCATGTTTATGTAGAAATTAGACTAAAGAGCTAGCTTTCTATTTTTTGTGGGAATAATAACAACAGATAATCCTATCTGTGGCTTACTAGGAGCCAGACACTGTTTTAAGCACTTTATACATATTAACTCCTGTCCTCATATCTCAACCCTGTGATGTAGGTACTATTAATTATCATACCCATTTCACTGATGCCAAAATTGAGGCCTAAACGGACACAGCTAAGAAAATGGTTGAGCCAGGATTCAGCCTGGCTTCAGAATCTGTGCTCTTAAACACTTTGCTATACACAACATAATTCGGTTCTTGGAAAACAAAAACACTACATGTGTGTACAAATGCTTGTATACTTGTAGTGCCTGGGTGGCTCGGTTGTGGTTCGTGGGTTCAAGCCCTTGGTCAGGCTCTGTGCTAGCAGCACAGAGCCTGGAGCCTGCCTCAGATTCTGTGTCTCCCTCTCTCTGTGCCCCTCCCCGAGGCGCGCTCTGTCTCTCTCTCTCTCTCTCTCCCAAAAACAAATAACGTTAAAGAAAAATTTTTTTAATGCTTGTATATTTTATAAGACCAAATAGATAAAAAATAAATAACAAAACGAGGCGTCAAAATAAAAAAGTAAAGAGGCGCTTGGCTGCCTCAGTCAGTGGAGCATGTAACTCTTTATCTCAGGGTTATGAGTCTTAAAATCCTCTAAAAAAAATTTTTTTTAAGATTAAAAAGTAAAAGCTTGGATTCTAATCAGTTGTGTTTCAGGGTCGGGGGGGGGGGGGACACAAATGAATGTTCTGATTGGCCTGTGTTGGGTCACATGCCCAGACCACATGTTTTGCGGAATGGAAGTTGCATTAGTCCCAGAACATTCTCAGTAGAGTCACATGGGTGGATTTCGTACACCAAAGAGGCTCTATTACCAGAGGAAGCGGAAGTAGATGGCCGCTGAGGGGCTTGGAAAACCACCCATCCACGCCAGTCTCCTTGAACCTCAGAACCACCCTCCCTACCTTTTGAAGAGATGCAAAAAAAAACAGGGTAGCTGGAGGTCCTTCACTATTTGGATGAACAGAAGGCATGGCCCTAAGGGGAAGAAACAGGCTGCGGAGAAACTCTCCCTTCAAAATCCCTCCCTTGTTTCCTACCCTCTGCCCAGGAAAGGGTTAATGAAGGGACAAAGCTTTGTGTTCTCTGCACCTGCCACACAGACACACACACACAGACACACAGACACACACACACACACACACACACACACACACACACAGAAAAGGTGCCCCTGTCCCCAAGTCCTACGAGGGGCAAGTGCCCATCTGGGATAATTCAATGGTGCAACGGGAGCTCGTGCTGCATTTGGATCATCTGGTATTTTGGTTGCTCTGCCAGCCTGAGGATTATGGCACCTGTGGGGATTAAGTGGTGCTGTAGGATTATCTTGAGTTTGGAGTTTAACCCCCACGTGGAAGGATTTTCTGGCGGTACTGTAGGATTATCTCGGGTTTGGGTTTGATCCCTCATAGGGAAGGATTCTCTGCTACTTTGATGTTCTTCATGACCTGGTGCCTTTTCTACAGTATTAATCAGTGAATTATTGACTCAGACCTACTTCAAGGCAGGTATCTTCATGGCTAATAGTTCCTGTTCTGGGATCGTGGGGATGTATTTGTGATGGGTGGGATGGTTCTATTTTCCATTGGCACACTGTTCCAAGGGATAATAATTATGGCAGAACTTGTATCTCAGGAGTTGGTGGGAATGGTGGGCCCTGTATCCTAGGGGTATAGGAATTATAGATGTTGGGTCTCAGGGACTGAAAAGAACAACAGTATTTGTATCCCAATGTCTGATGAAAATGGTGGCCTTGGTGTCTCCAGAGTTGATGGGAAAGGTAGATCCAGAGTCTCAGGGGCTGATGGGAAGGTGGGTGCTGAGTCCCAGGGGCTGATGGGAAGGGTGGGTCCAGAGTCCCAGGGGCTGATGGGAAGGGTGGGTCATGACTCTCAGGGATTGGTTGGAATGGTGGGTCCTGAGTCTCAGCGATTAGTGGGAACGGGTCAGCTGAGTCTTAGGTGCCAAGGGAGTCGCAAACTCTATATCAGAGAATGATGGAAACAGTCGGTCCTGTGACTCACTAACCAATGAGAATGTAGGCCTTATGTTTTAGGAACTAACGGGAATTATGTATGTTCTTTTACCCCAGAGGCTTAAGCAAGTCCCAAGCCAACCCAACCCATAAAGCTGTTTGTTATTCATCTATCCCTCCATTTCGTTAGCAAACCCTTTCCTGGGCCCCTGCTATGAGCCACACCCTATGCTGGGTGATAGTGAGGACACAGAGATGACTCAGGCCTAGATGGTGCCCTCAGTGAATTCCCAGAGCCAGACCCAGACACCGAGGATCACAACATGACAGGATCAGAGCCAGGAAAAGGAGACAGCAGGGTGGTGCAGTTACTGTCCTGTCCAGACTATAGGGCATCTGGGGTAAATGTAGAGGGACAGTAATTCTGGATACCAAATCAAGGTGTAGGGCCTGACAGAATGTCCTTTTTCTCCCATGTGAATTCGTGTGCATGACAGGAGCCAAATACTAATCCCAAGTAAGCTGCACATGTTTGCAGAAGCAGCTCACCTCCAAAGGAGAGGCATGGACCATGGAGCCACAGAGACCAGGGTTCAAGTCCTGCCATTGCCATTCACTTTGGAGGTTGGCTAACTCCCCGTTCAGAACTTCAGTTCCCTCATCCTTACACAGAGATAAAACAATTCCAACAGCAAGACTGCTCTGAGAGGCGCCTGGGCGGCCCAGCTGGTTGAGCGTCCAACTCTTGGTTTCAGCTTAGGTCACGATGAGGTCAATCCCCACACAGGGCTCTGTGCTGACAGCCTGGAGCCTGCTTGGGATTTTCTCTCTCCTGCTCTCTGCCCCTCCTCCCCCCGCCTCCCATGCTCTCTCTCTAAATCAAAAATATTTAGGGGCGCCTGGGTGGCGCAGTCGGTTGAGCGTCCGACTTCAGCTCAGGTCACGATCTCACGGTCCGTGAGTTCGAGCCCCGCGTCGGGCTCTGGGCTGATGGCTCAGAGCCTGGAGCCTGTTTCCGATTCTGTGTCTCCCTCTCTCTCTGACCCTCCCCCATTCATGCTCTGTCTCTCTCTGTCTCAAAAATAAATAAACATTAAAAAAAATAAAAAAAAATATTTAAAAATATTAAATAAAATATTAATTTTAAATTTAAAATATTAATAAATTTAATTTTAATTATATTTAAATTTAAATAAAATTTAAATCTAAAATATTAATATTAAATAAAATAAATAAAATAATTTAAAAAATATTTAAAAAATAGTAAGATTGCTGTGATGACTGGATGATCTGATTTATAACAAATACCCAGCCCAGGTCCCACCCCAAACTAGACACTCAGCAAAGGGTATGTGTTGTCATTACCATTATTCCCATCGTTAGTAATTAAAAACAAAATTTAAAAGACTTTGAAGTCAGTATCCAATATCTGAGTTCAGAGGCTTAAGAGCATCGGAAGAAATCAGTAAAAAATAAAAATAAAAATAAAAAACAAACGGGGCTCCTGGGTGGCTCAGTCCGTTAGGCATCCAACTCTTGATTTCGGTTTGGGTCATGGTATCAGGGTTCCTGAGCTTCGCACGGAATCCGGCAATGTGCCAATGGTGTGGAGCCTGCTTGGGATTCTCTCTCTCTGCTCCTCCCCAGTTCCTGTGCGTGCGCGCTCTCTCTCTCTCTCAAAATAATTAAACATTTTTTAAAAGAAGTAATTTGCATATGCATAAGCATTAGTTTCTGTATGCAAGAAAACAAATCTCCCAACTGCCTGAGTTAAGTATGGATAATGTATGCAATGGAATACTATATAGCCCCTAAAATGGAGGAGTTGGGTCTATAAGCATGGATAGGGGAGGCTCTTCAAGACGCAGTGTTAAAAAAGCAAAGCGTAGGACAATGTGATCCCAGCTGGGGACAAAAAAAAGAGAAAGGGGTGGCATAATATATGTGCATAGATATATAGAATTCGGCTGAAAAGATACACAAGAAATTGGTAAGCCTAAGCTATCTCCAGCAAGTACTGGGTGTCCGGGGGGCAGGGTGGAAGGCAAACGCATTTTTCACTGTTGGAGCCCTAGAATCACATACCCACCGCTGCCTGAATGTGTTCCCTAAATGTCCCCTGACCCAAACGCCCACAAAGTTCCAAGCTGCGCATAGCACCTATCCTCCCCAGTTCCCTCTTCCTCCTGGTTCCCATTTGGGAACAACTTCTGTCCCCTCAGTTCCTGGGCCAGACTCCTGGTGGCTGTATCTTCTTCACGTCTTCCCCTCCCCATCACGCCCACAGTCGGTCAGTGCCCAGTCCCTCCTGCCGGCACACATTCTCTGCCCCACCCTCTCCTTTCTGTCCGCAGGGTCCCAGCCCCAGCCCGGGCATCCACCCCCTCCACCCATCCCCCACAGGGCCCCAGAGGGGTCTCTCTGACGTCCAGACCTGACTACCACCCTCCACGGCTCCCGGTCACCCCCAGGAGAAAGTTCCCAGCCTGGCCTTCAAAACGCTCTCGAGCCTGGCCCCGCCCACCGCCTCAGCCGCATCTTCGGAGCTCCTCGGCTCCTGTCCTCTAAGGCTCCAGGCGGACTTGACTGCTTTGCGGTCCTCCCGGAATCGCCCCCGGTTCCCTGCCTTAGAGCCTCCGCCAGGAACGTCCTTGCTGCGGCCAGCCCCCCTCTCGGCCATCCAGATCTAACTTCTCCCGGTTCTCGGAGGTCCCTTCGGCTGTCTCCAGCCGAAAGGGCTCCTTCCTCCCCTGGGCTCGCACAGCCGCTGGCCTCTGGCTCTGTCATACCCCGATCGCCCTGCATTGGAACTGTCTGCGTCTGGGGCTGTCTCCTCCATCAGACTGTGAGCTCCGTCTGCAAGGGCAGCTATGGGTCTGATTCACCTTTGGGGCCCCAGCGCGGGGGGCGGGGGGTGGCGAAGCGGAGGGAGGGGAAGGAGGCTGGGAGGGCAGGAAGGGGGGAGAGCGAGGAGGGGAGCAGACCCCGCTGGGGCGGGGGGGGGGGGAGGAAGAGGAGAGACACAGAGACGGAGAGACCGGGAGGAGAATGCACCGCGCAGGAGGCGGCGACGGCGGCGACCGCGGCGAGGGCGCAGAGGTGGAGGGCGCGGGAGAAAGCGGAGAGGGGAGAGCCGGGCCGGCCGCAGGAGGCGGAGGGAGGGAGAAGTGGAGCGCGGCGCCCCGCCGCCCCGGCCCCTTTTGTCCCTTCCCTCCGCCCTGCGTCACGCTCCCGGCCGGCCTCCCCGCGCGCTCCCTCCCCCGCCCGCGCCTCCTCCCCGGGGCTGGATGGAATTTTTTCCCCTGGACCGGGGCCAGCTCCGGGGCCGGGGGAGGCAGGCCGGGCCCGGCCGGCGGCGGGGAGGGGCCGGGGCGGGGGCGCCCGGGGAGGGGGCCGGCCCGCGGGGTCCCGGGCGGAGACGCGGACCGGAGGGAGTCGGGAGGAGGGAAGGAGGATGGCGGGGCCGCCGGGAGGAAGGGGAGAGGCCGTCGGGCGGCGGAGGCGGGCAGAGGATGGAGAGCGGGCGGCGGCGGCGGCGGGCCCGGCGCGGCGCGGCCTGGGGGCTGGCCGGGGAGCCCCTGCCCTCCGACGCGGGAGCGGCGGAGCCGTGAGTCTGCGGAAAGCGGGCGGGGGGTGGGGCGGCGGGGGGCGGGGGTAGGGCGCTGGGGCCCGGACCCGGGGTCCCAGGGGGAGGAGGCCGCGGCGGCCTGGGTTTCTGGGTTCTTGGAGGAGGAGGGGGCTGGGGACCCAGACTCCTGAATCCTCGGAGGAGGGGGCTGGGGGCCTGGATTCCGGGGTCCGTTGGAGGAGAGGGCGGGGAACGCCTCCCGGATTCCAGAGGAGGAGGGAGCTGGGGCCGGGGTAGCTGGACGCGGAGGCTGGAGGACACTGGGGGCAAGATGCCCGCCCGAGCCCTCAGGGGAGGTGGAGGGAGAGAGGTTGGCTTTGGAGGTGCCTCTGGCAGCGGAAGGGTTAACGTCTGGCTGGAGGGGAGGGGGAGGGGCAGGGAAGGGGCTGCGGGGCTTTGAGGGGTCAAGGGTGAGCCGTGCGAGGTGGGGGCGGAGGAGGGGGGGGGGAGGTTGTCTGGGCTGCCAGACAGGCCAGGGTCAGCGGCGGGGGCAGGGGATGTCTGGCGGAGGAGAGGCCCAGCATCCAGGCTCCCTTGGGGACCTGGGATTCCAGGCCTCAGCCCCCTCCTCCTTCAGACCTGGGAGTCCGCAACCCAGCCCCCTCCCCCCGAATCCGAACCCTTAGCCCTCTTTACCCCAGGACCCGAGAGAGACTGGGCCTCGGGCCTCTTTCTCCCTCAGACCTGGGAGTCCACAGCCCAGCCCCCACCCTTCACACAACGGCGGAGTCCGGGCCCCTTGCCCCTTCCTCCCCCGAACCCAGGCGTCCCCACCTCCTCTTTAAGCCCCAGCTGGATCCCAGCCCTCTGGGGGTTAAGGGGGCGGGGCCAGCCGGTTGCCATGGTGCCAGACTGTTTGGGTCTGCTCTCTGACCCTTGGGGGCTCCCCAGGGTCTGCAGAGAGGGGGAGGGGGACCCAGACCTGAGGGAAGTCCAGCGCCAACCCCCTCCCCAAATCGGGCCTATGGGCCCAGGGAGTTCGTGTCTCCATCAGCGCCGTGTCCGGTGACCTTGAACAAGTCCTGACGGTTTTCTCTGCGTCTCAGTTTCCCCAAGGAGAAATTTTGGGGGGGAGTGGGGAGATGCTCGGGTCCTGCAAATCTTTAAGATTCTCAGCTCCCCTCTCACCCCCTCCTCAGGCCCCAGGCAGCCCCGGGGCATGCTGGGAACCCGGCCTGGGCTCTGGGCCAGGTTGTGGGGGGGCGGGGGCAGCCTCCTCCCTTCCCCTTCCTCCCCACCTTGGCCTGACTCTCGCCCCCGCCTGAGGGTCTGGGAGGTTGGGAAGGAGGGAAGGGGGATGAGAGCCGGACCGACTCTGGCCCCCCATCTCCTCCTTTCCTCCTCCGCCCCCTTCCCGCCTCTCCTCCCCCTCCTCAGCAGGTCGCTACCCCAGCCCTGGGCCCCTTCTCCAACCACCCCCACCCCACCCCCAGCTCCAGACCTGGCTCTGAGCTGTGAGGGGGAGGGAGAGAGGGAAGGAGAAAGACAGAGAGAGAGAGAGAGAGAGAGAGAGAGGCGAAGAGAGAGGCAGAGAGGGGGCGAAGGAGAAGGGAGGGAGAAAGAAGGGGGTGGGAAGGAAGGGAGGAAAGAGACAGAGGGAGACAGAGATGGAGAGAAAGGGAGAGGAGAAGGGAGACGGCCAGAGACAGAGACATTGAGGAAGAAAGAGACTGAGAGCATGAGAGACAAAGAGAGAGGGAGGGAGGAGGACAAGGGAGGAAGAAAGACAGAAGGGAAAGAAAAAGAATAAGGAAGGAGAAAAGAGGGAGAGGCCATCTGCGAGGGAGAGTGCCGGAACCAAGGAGGGGAGAAACAGACTGAGCGAGGCCGAGAGAGAAGGCCGAGAGCGGGGAATGAGCAATGCGGAGCCGGGAGAAACAGACGCAGAAGGAGGTAGAGACCAGGTAAGCCGGGAGCTGACACGGACACCAGGCGCAGCAGGAACAGACAGCAGGAGGAGACAGCCAGAAAGATGGAGCTAGAGCGAGGGACAGACAGAACTGGACGGAGGGACCGACCTGCTGCCTGCAGGTGCACAGACGGGCTAAAGGTTAGCCCTCGGGTGGGGAGGCCGGGTGCCCGCCCCGAGCCTCCCAGGCCCGGCCCCTCCCACTTGCTCTGGCCCAGCCTCTCCCCCTCGTGGGGCCGTGCGGCGGCGGCGGCCTTCTCACCTGCCCAGTGGGGGGGAGCCGACAGCACCTTACTAGGCCTGGGGCAGTGTTAGCGCTCAGGGATCACAGCTGTCATCATTATAAACGATGGGAGGCCAAAAGAAGAAATGAGAGAGGGGAAAAACATCCAGAGATGTTCGAAGGTTTCATATCCCCGCCTCCGCCCTAGTCCTGGATTCCAGAATCTGACAGGTAGGTAGGGAGCTGCTTGCCCAAGGGGCCCAACTCCAAAACAGGTGAGGCTCCCTCTGACTCTGCATCCGGGAAGCCAGGCCATGCCTTCCCCAGGGAGGCAGGCCTGGCTGGAGTCCCGGGTCTGAGGGAGGAGGTGGCTGGGGGGGGGGGGCCTGGATTCCAGGGCCCTTTGAGGAGGAAGGGACTAGGGGCCTGAACTCCTGGGTCCCTGCTGAGGAAGGGGCCAAGGGACTGATTCCTGGGTTCCTGGGGGAGGAGGGGGCCGGGGGCCCGGATTCCTGGGTCCTGGCACCCACCCGTAGAACCGACCTTGCGGGGCCTTCGCCGCACACAAGCTCGAGTCTGTGGGTCCGTGTCGGGGGCTCACCATCGCGGCTGGGGTCTTCCCGGCCCTCCCCGCCCTCCCTGGTCCTCCTGGCCCCCATCTGTCCGTCCATCCGTCTGTCTGTCCACCTGCCGCGCCCCCCGGGCTGAGGTAGGAGGTTGTATAGTTGAGGAGGACACCCACGGAGATCACTATACGGCCTCCTAGCTTTCCCCAGGCTGCGCCCTGCACGGGACGCCCGGCGGGGACCCCAGCCCCGGACCGCTGCCCCATGCCGGGGGGACCCTGGGTGGAGGAGCTGGGCTGTCTCTCCATCTCCACCGTGTCTCTGGAGTCTTCTGTGTGTCTGCACAGCGGCCTCTCAGACTCTGTCTTCATCTCTCTCTTACTGTGTTTTCTGGCATCCCTCCGTGTCTCAGCTCCTGTCTCTCGGGATCTCACAGTATCTCTGTGCCATCTCCACTCTGACCCCACACCCCCACCCCACGCCAGCGCCTGTCAGGCCACCCCACGCCACACTGCCGGCCTCTGGGTCCCTGAGACCCTTTAACCTGTGAGGACATCCAGGGTCACAGGTGAGGTTCTTGGGAGCCTGGCGTCCGGACCAACCACAAGCCTGGGGATTGCCCACCTGACCCCTGACCGCTCACACCCTTTCTCCTGGAAAACCCAGAGCTTGACGTTTGGCCAGCCACAGAAATCCGACCTCTGACCCTAGACCACGTGCCCCTCCCCCCCACCATGGTGACCTCACAAAGGTCACCAGCTTCTGCCCGGGGCCTAGACCCTTCGCTATGGCCCTGCTGGCCCAAGACAGCGCTGTCCCGTGTGCCCTGGTGGCCCTCACGGTCTTCAGGGCCCCCGCCTGGGCCTGTCTGATCTGCTTCACATCCTATAAGGAACGCACCCGCATCTGCCAGATATTTGCTGGTATACAGGGCCCCGAGCTGGAGAAGTGTCAGGAGGCATTCAGCAGCGCCTTTGCGGACCTCGCCGACATTGAAATCAGTGAGGAGACCTGCCACTCTCCTCCGGGGTCCTGGGGGGTATGTGCAGGGAGGGCCCCGAGTGCCTTGAGAACCACTGGGATTCACACAGAGAGGGGATGGTGGGGGCAGACTTAGAGCAGGATGGAGAGTGAGGGACAGACTCGGGGGAGGACAGACATTTGGGGGGACAGACTCAGAAGGGGATAGTATAGACATGGAGGACAGACTCAGGAGAGGATAGAGATGGGGGGATAGACGGGGGGAACAGAGATGGGGGACAGACTCAGAGAGGAGGAGAATAGAGGTGTAGGGGGACAGACTCAAGGGAGGAGAGAGATGGGGGGATAGACTCAGACAGGGCAGGATAGCAGTGGCGGTGGGGGGGGGGTGGACAGAGACTCGGAGACAGAAGGTATCTTAGAGAGACAGAGAATCTCCACACTTCGGACGTGGTGTTGAGGGGACTGCTTTTCCCAGCCTCTGCCCTCCGCCCTTACTCCCAGACTACGATGACAGAAGCCATCTGCATGACGCCTTCACCCAGATGACCCACTCTCTCCAGGAGATAGCTGCCGCCCAGGGTGAGTGGGGTGGGGATGGTCTGGCGGATGTGGGTCGGAAGCCCCCAAGAGGTAGATGTGTGTGTGCGGGGCGGGGCGCGGGGGGCAAATGTGGCAGATCCTGAGGCGGTGCCATAGGCTGAGTGAGCTTGATTATCTGTCGGGAAGAAGGGACGGCCGGATGCTGGCAGGGAGGTCAAAGAATAGTGCAGAAATGACCTCGAGTCTGAAGCCCAGTCGGGAGCAGGCAGACATGAGTTCCGAGCCACCTGGCTGTGTGGCTCCCCCTCTTCCTGGCTGTGAGGTTCTGGATGTGTTGCTGCCTCCCTCAGGGTCTCAGCCCACCCACCTGTGAGATGGGACAATTGCTTTGCTTCCCTGACGGCCGTGCAGCGTGGTGAGCGGAAGAAGCCTCCCGACCAGACAGACCTTGAGGGTGGGAGGGAGGAGGGAGGCCTGAGCGCTGTTTGCGGCATGAACTGGCCAGCTGGGGGTCCAGGGCTCAGGGTTTGTTTCTACATCTGCAGTTAGGCCTTTGTTTTCTGCTCTTGCCCACCAAGCTTTCTGACAACGACCCTGAAAGATGGGGAGGTTCCCGTCCACCCAGGGGGTGTCTGGGGAGGGGGTGAGCGTGGAGAAGACTTCAGCTACAGACCCCCAAACCCCAAAGAGAGGCCTGGGCAACTCAGAGCTGGGGTGGGGGGAGGGGCTCAGGACTCCAGAAAACACCTTTTCTCCCCACGTAGACCACCTCCTCACAGAAGTTTCTGAAAAGAGCAGGAACGAGTCCCGTTCTGCACGTAAAAGATCTCCCCCTAGAGCTGTGTGTGGGACAGACTGGAGTGGGGAGACAGTGGAGGCTGGGAGGCCTGAGCCGGGGAAGGGCTGTGACGGTGCGGGAGAGGACACGGGCGCAGATGAGAGTCCAGAGCAAGAGGGACAGGGGGTGGGTCTGATGGGCTGTTCGGGGAGTTGCAGGATAACGGACAGCACCCGGGGTCCCCACGCGAGGGTGGGGGCTGGGTCATCCCTGGAGACGGGGAGTCCGGGCAAAAGAGCAGGAGTGGGAGTAGGTGGTGAGCTGGGCTAGGATGTAGTGACCGTGAGGGACGCAGGAGACATCCAGGAGGCAGCTAGACACATGCGTCCAGGGTTTAGCTGCAAGGTCAGGGAGACTGGAGACTGTCCTGAAGGAGCAGGGCTATGAGTGGGGAAAGGGCAGGCTCAGCTCTGGGCGTAGCAAGATCCTCTGGGGTTGTGTGGGGGACAGACCGGAGGCCGGGAGAAGCTGGTGCAACATAAGCGACAAGTTTCTACTGAATGTGCCGGAAACAACACTGAGGACATAGCTGTGATCAGAACTCCAAACCACTAGCCCTCAGGTTGCTTGTATTGGGGGCGGTGGGAGGCACAGACAATAAATGTAATCAGTGAAATACTATAGTGTGTCAGTTGGTAATCCAGGATATGGAGGGGAACAGAGGACAGAAAGGGAACAGGGTGCCCCATGAGATGACTATTAAAAAAAAAAATGTTAATGTTTTTATTTATTTTGGAGGGAGAGAGAGACAGAGCACGACCAGGGGAGGGGCAGAGAGAGGGGGAGACACAGAGTCTGAAGCAGGCTCCAGGCTCCGAGCTGTCAGCACAGAGCCCGACACAGGGCTCGAACTCACGAACCGCGAGATCATGACCTGAACCAAAGTCGGATACCCAACCGACTGAGCCCCCCAGGCGCCCCGTGGGGTGATTATGTCACGTAGGTTGGTCAGGGGAGTTGCAAATTAGAAGACGCGGCTGAGCAAAGATGTGCATGAGGTGACAGAGCCATGCAGATAATCTGGGGGAAGAGCCAGCACAAGGGGCTGGAGCGGAGGGAAAAAGCGAGAGAAGAAATCAGAGGCTTCGAAGAACCACATCCTGTAGGACCTCGTAGGCCAGTGGTTGTCAAGCTCCCGTGGATGTCAGAATCACCCGGGAGCCGGTTAAAATGCAGACACCTGGGCCCCACCCTCCATTTCGGACCAGTAGGTCTGAGGCAGGGCCAGGAAGCGCACATTTCCAACAAGTTCCCAGGTGATGCTCCAGGAACACACTTTGAGAACCGTTCTTGTGGGCCCTTGAACTGACTTCAGCTTTTGCTCTCGAGGCGGGAGCCACACTGGAGGATTTCAGGGAGAAAGAAAGAGACGATATCTGACTGAGGCCATGCAGGCCAAGGGCAAAAGCAGGGCAACCACTGAGAAGGTCAGCGGTGTTTGGACCAGCTGTAGTGGGCCAGGTGGGCCAAGACGAGGGTTGGGCCTGAGCATGGAAGATTAGGAAGGTCAAGGATGTGACCGTGCCAAACGTGCCCCATACATGGGAGGGGCCGTGTCTGCGGTTACACACGTTAATTATCCTCCTCAAGGACATCTCCATACCGGCCCTGTGAGGTGGGGTTTTGTGGCCCCATTTTCTAGATGGGGAAGCTGGGGCCCAGCTGGACTTTCTGTCCTGGACGGACCCAGGAGATGCTGGATTGGGTGTGTGCAGGGTGAGGGGGATGGGAAGGGCAGCTCCAGGTCTCCGGGACGGAGGACCCAAGAGATGGACACGCTGACTCCGAGAGGCTCTCCGTGGTGGCAGGTGATCCTGTTTGCGTATAAAAACCAGGGAGTGGACGGCATGGTGTAGAGAAGGGAGGTATGCCACAGGTCATGGAGCTCAACCACCTGGGTTGAAGTCTAGCTGTGTGACCTCGGGCCACCTTCCTAACTTCTCTGTGCCTCGGTTTCCCCATCTCAAACCTGGAGGTGGTCGATACGAGCAGCTGACCCGTCCGTAACACTCACCGTGTGCCATCCGAAGCGCTTACAGACATTCTGTCACGCGGCCATTAAATGGCACATCGTTTGGCATGGGGACGCCCTTTATATTGTATGGCATTAAATCTCGCCCCCGCCCTCCACCCCAGCCCTAAGAGGCAGGCGCTGATATTGTCCCCGTCTTGCAAACTGGGGATCAGGAAAGTTAAATATTTGGCCAGGGTCACGTAAGGAAGAGGGCTGGAAATGGATGTCTCAGCTGTGACATTTCTAATTTCCAAAGCCATCTCCACCAATCGCCAATCCACCATGCAGCCGTTACTTTGGGAAAAGCCACAAAACCTTACAGTTTGGAGGCCCTTGCAAGGGTCAAAACTCCCAACACCCATAACAGATGGATGAGCCGGGACTCAAACCCGGATGGTCTGAAACAGTTGAAGTTCCTACAGATACGCACTTTTTTTTTTACATGCACCTCTTTTGGGGAGACTTTACAACATCTACCCACGCCCCCTTGTGGCTCACTTGAGACAACCTCCACCCCTCTGCCTCTGGACATTTCACTCTATCCCTGTTTTATTCCCATGATTTACTCGATCGATACAGCACGCACACATACCCTGGGCATGGCTCACTTGGTATATCCCACACTCATCCTCCCTGTGAGTCACTTGGTTTGGCCCAAAGATATTCCTTGGATGACGACTCCAACATCCTGGCCTCTCATTTGAGCACCCCACTCTGACCACATCCTCCTGATCATCCTGCCGTCTCCAGACCACACATCTGCCCTGTGACCAAGGAGAGACACCTAAGTCCTTGACCCCTCATTCTGAACCCACTTCCTGGCTTCAGTGCCCCCTCTCTCCAATTTATACCCAAAGATCACCACATCAGCCACACTTGCCAATATCTTCCATTTTTATATGGTCTTAAATCACAGAGGAACAGGGCCCCTGGGTGGCTGGGTTGGTTAAGCGTCTGACTCTTGACTTCAGCTGAGGTCTCGATCTCAGGATTGTGAGTTCAAGCCCCGCGCTGGGCTCTGCGCTGGGCATGAAGCCTACTTAAAAAAAAAAAAAAAGTCACAGAGGAATGTGCAACGGCTTAAGCAAGCTAGAAGTTTATTTCTCCCGTGTAAAAGAAGTCTTGAGGTAGGCACTTCAGTACGGCAGCACCATTTCATCTTCTTGGGGACCCAAACCCCTTCCGGCTGCCTGCTTTACCATCCTAGGGTGGAGCCCTTATCTTCGTGGTTCTACATGACTGCTAGAGCTCCGGCCATCCATCCAAACTTCAGGCAGCAAAATGGAGAAAAGGGAAGGATTGATAAAATGTGCTATGTCTCTTTTAAGACTATGTCCTATGAACTTGGTTATATGACCACAACTGGGTCACATGACTGCAGCTACAAGCTGCAAGGGCTGTTGAGAAATCTAGCCTTTTAGCTGGGTGGTTGGCGGGGCCGGGGGTGCTTTCCCAGCTGAAATGCAGTGTGATGTTACTAAAGAGACATTTGGAGGCAACTAGCAATCCCTGTGTGTTAGCTTGCTGGGGTTGCTATAACAAAGTGCCGTAAACTGAGTTGCTTAAACAACCGAAAGGTATTTGTTCACAATTCTGGAGGCTAGAAGTCCCAAGATCAAGGCATCAGGGTGAGCAGGGCTGGGTCCTTCTGAGGCCTCTCCCTTTGGCTTGTAGATGGCCATCTTCTCTTTTGCTGTGTCTTCACACGCTCTTCCCTTTGTGTGTCTGTGTCTAGCTTTCCTCCTCTTACAGTGCCATCAGTCATGCTGGATCAGGGTCTACCCTGATGACATAATTTTAACTTAATGACCTCTTCAAGGCTGTACCTCCAAGTACAGTCACAGTCTGAGGTACTCGGGGTTAGGACTTCCGCATACGAATTTGGGAAGACTGCATACAATTCAGTCCATAACACCTGCCACATTTCTAATTTCCGAAGCCATCTCCACCAATCGCCAATCCACCATCCAGCCGTTCACTTTGGGAAAAGCCACAAAACCTTACAGTTGGGAGGCCCCTGCAAGGGTCAAAACTGCCAACACCCACGAGGACGGAGAAAGAAAGCGTAAAAGGGGGGTAGGAACGAACAGAGACTGGAGACCACAGAGGAGGGTCAGGTGCATGCCCTGTGTAGAGCAGGTAGCCGCCTCTAAGCTGTTACTTGCCCCCTCACAAAAACACAACCTCTGTGTTGCACCTCTTCCAAATGTTTTAAAAGAAATGCCAAACGTTTTATGTGACTTTCCCAAATTTTACATGCTGGCAACTGGTTAATTTTTAAAAACAAATTCCAGTCCAAATATAACACATGCAAGAGATGGACTGGAGCCACAGGCCACCGGTTGTGGTCGCCATTCCAGCTGGATCCTGGAATTCATTCTACACATACTTACTAAGACTCAGGGCCCTCCCCTGGGTTCTGGGGATACGGCACTGAAGAACGAAGAACGATGTGTTTACGAACTTAAGTGTACACACTTACATGATTGCTGTATATATAAATTATGTAAGGGGGCACCTGGGTGGCTCAGTCGGTTAAGTGTCCGATTTCAGCTTAGGTCATGATCTCGCGGCTTGTGATTCTGAGCCCCACATCGGGCTCTGTGCTGACAGCTCGAAGCCTGGAGCCTGCTTCAGAT
Organism: Lynx rufus; assembly: GCF_022079265.1. Classification (NCBI taxonomy): domain Eukaryota; kingdom Metazoa; phylum Chordata; class Mammalia; order Carnivora; family Felidae; genus Lynx; species Lynx rufus. Next base: position 2,824,519 of record NW_025814830.1, on the reverse strand, counting down.
TCTGTGTCTCCCTCTCTGCCCCTTCCCTGCTTGTGCTCTCTATCTCAAAAATAAACATTACAATTTTTAAAATAAATTATATAAATACATATCATTCTAAACTGAGAACTCTAAATGGAATGAATGGAACACTTCGGGAGACAAAAATAGGGAACTGGATTAGATCTGTGGTCAGGGAAAACCTCGCAGGAGACGACATGAGGTCGGAGATGAAGGATGGGTAGGAGTAGGGGGAAAGATGTGTTAGAAACAGAAGCCAGCATGTGCAAAGGCCCTGAGGTGCTAGAGAATATGGTTGTTTTCACACTAGGGGAAATGATAGGTGGGCACGATGGAATAGAGAGCCAGAGGAAACTAGTCAGACCATGTAGGGGTAGTAGGACTTGGTGAGGAATTCGATCTTTATCTTCCCCTTCCCCCTCAATAAGATCAACACAGGATGCAGAGGGGTTCCATTGGAGAGATAGTCCTGGGGCAGATGGAAGGACATCTGGGGATCCGTCAGGCTTCCAGGTAGACAGGGTGGGAGGAGGTGAGAAGAGGGGGTGCAGTATATACTAGACACGTAGGGACGGGGAGGGGCTGAGGAAGGGAAGGGTCTTTACTACAAGGCCCCCCCCCCCTCCATTCTCCAGGCTCCTTTAACGTTGCTTTCCCTGATGCTGCCGAGAAAATGCGGAAGGTCATTATGAAGCTTAAAGGAGGTAAAAGAGGCTCCAGTTCCTTCCCTTAGGCGCGACACACACGATTAGAAAATTCCTGAGCCAGCCATACTCTCCCTTCTGCCCAGTCCCTCTGAGCCGCTGCCCTCGGTGGGTCACTCCTGACACAGCCTCTCCCCCTGCCAGGACCACTCTGGATGTGGTCCCCGCTTCGGTGGAAGGTTTCCTCTCCAGCTGGGACCCCTTCTTGGGATGGTTCCGTCCCAGATTGGCCTGGGCCTCTCCCTGGATCTGTCGGCGCACTCTGACATTTCCTTTCCAAGTGGACCCCCTCAGTGGGGGAATTCTAGCCTAGCCAACACCTCTACTCTGAGCCCGCTAGTTAGGCCGTCCCTAAAACAATCGCCCGGGGTCTAGCCCCGCTCCCTCAGTGGAACACACTGGGGTCCGCCCAGCGCCCTTAGAAACAGCATGCCTGGGCCTGATGTTACTGGAATGCTGCAGGCCTGGCCCCGCCCCCTAGGTGGGCGGTGGCAGATCAGGCCTCGCCCCTGGATCGCCCGCGGCAGGCCTGGCTCCGCCCCCTAGGTGGGCCGCGGCAGGCCTGGCCCCGCCCCGTAGGAGGAAAGCATCTGGCCCAGTAAACATCCCCTATGGGAGCTCCAGATGGGCACTTCCAGGCCCTCCAAGGTAGTTATGTCTCCTCTCTCTCCACAGCCCAGGCCTGCGTCCCTCCCTGCGGTAAGCACCTCATTCAAAGCTCAGAATTGAGGGGGCAGGGAGGTGGTCGGGATCGAAACCTGGGTGGGCGTCGGGTCCGAAGGAGGCCAATAAGAGCCCTGGAGAAAAGTAATAAAACCAGGTATTGCTCACAAACCTCATATAAGTCGGGCCTGAAAGCAAAAACAAGCCAATAGGAGTCCTAGAGGCCGGAGAGTGTGGCGAGTCAGCCAGTGAGCGCAGGGAAGGCGGTGCCCAGGGCCTGTCTGGCCGATAGAGCCCGGAGGCTTAACAGACCTTAAGGTGGCCAAAGGGACCCTGGCTGGGGAACGCAGACGGAGCCCAGGTGCACGCTTCGGTCCCACAGGGTTCCAGGATGTCGCCCGGCGTTTCCTCTGCTACGGGTGCTACTCCAAGGCCTGCAACTTCCCGCTGGACTGCCCAGGTGAGAGGCGGGGCCTGGAAGGAGAAGAAACGGTACGAACTGGAGAAACTAGAGCTGAGCCGGGAAGGGAAGCGGCCGCACGGGGGCGGGCCCGGGTGGTGACGCGGACATGTCTTCAGTTCAGGACTTGACGGTGACTCGGGGTCAGCAGGCTAAGTTCTCCTGCACTGTGAACTTCCAACTGCCTAAGGAGGAAATCACCTATTCCTGGAAGTTCGCAGGAGGAGGTGTGAGTCGGAGCGGGGCCAACGCGAAGGGTTTAGGAGGCGGGTTATGCTTCTCTAGAGGATGCGGGGGTCAGGACTCAGGGGGGTGGGACTCGAGGGAGCTCGGTCTAGATGCACGTTTTGTGCAAGGAGACGGTCCCAGGATTTAGAAATGGAGTCAAGGCTCAGGAGGGTGGCTTACGTGTCAGGAAGGGTTTAGGGCCGGAGAGTGAGTACGGCGCCCAGGAGGCGGGGTTATGCGTGGAGGCGGGAGGGGGGGTGGGGGGAAGGTCCGCTAATAAGGGATGAGGGGTGGGGCCAAGGCTCGAGAAGGCGTGGTCTAGTTCGGGGTCGGGACTCGAACGTTCTGGTTTGGCGAGACGCTTGCAGGGGGAACCTGACCCAAAGTAGGGCAGGGCTCCGCTCCTCCCACCGCCTCAGCCCGAGCGTCCTTTAGCTCCGGACGCAGGACCAGTCCTACTTCCGAGACATCCCGCGGGCCCAAGGATACCTGGCGCGGATCCGGCCGGTGCAGCCCACGCACAGCGGGACCTTCTCTTGCTCCATCCTGCACGACCAGCGCCCAGTGGCGCGGCTCTACTTTTTTCTTAACGGTGCGCGCGGGGCTGCGCGAGGGGGCGGGGCTGCGCGGGGCGCCGGGAGCGCGCCCGACCGACGTGCTCGCCCCCGCAGTGACCAGTGCGCCCCCGCGTGGGGAGATCGAGCTCCAGGTCTCCTTTCGGAAAGCGCTGCGCTGGGCGCCGAAGGAGACGGAGACGTTGGAACCATGGAGGCCAAGCCTGGGCGAGCTGCTGGCCAGGCCCGAGGCTCTGACGCCGGGCAACCAGTGCCTGCTCGCGGCCCTCGCAGCCGTAGCATCAGCCAGTGCGACCCTTATGGTGTGGTGAGTCCCCGGGACCCTGGAGTGCCAGCATCCGCTCTCCTTCCTCAGACCTGAGTGTCCGGCACCCTCGTACCCAGGAGTCCAGGCCACCATCCACCTCCTCCCTCAGACCCGGGAGTCCAGACCTCCAGCCCCTTCTCCCTCAGACCCAGGAATCTAGGCTTCCAGCCCCTCCTCCCTCAGACCCATAAGTCCAGGTCCACGGCCCCCTCCTCCCTCAGATCCAAGAGTTCAGGCCTTATCCACCTTTGGGACTCAGGCTTCCCGGACCCCAGTATCTCATCCCCAACCCTGCCCCCCAACACAAAATGCCTCCTTGTTTCCCCAGGGTATTCTTTCGATGGTACTTCAAGGGCAACTAACAAAGGTATCTTTTTCTTACTTCCTTGTCCTGTTTTCATCCCTAAAATAAAGAATGTCTTTCCGCTCTCTAGATTCTTTCCATCTTTGAAGGTGGTCAGTACCGTCGCAGGTAGCAGGAGAGGCAGCGTACCCCAGATACGTTCAGGCGGATAGGCTCCTAATGACGGGAGTATGTAGAGTTGTCACAGTGCAAGGGCCTGTGCTGAGGGCTTTAGGTGCAAGCCCAGACCCTTCCCAGGATTTCTGGCAGTCTCTCTGACATTGCAGCCTGCAGAAGACACCCTCAAATAGAGTCCTTGATGTCTCCTTGAAAGCCCGTGCCTCCCTGAGGCTTTCCTGCTAAAGGTGCCCCCGTCCACCCAGCTGCTCCCCCAGAAACCTAAGTTTACTTCCTCCTCCTCTCCGGTTTTCATGCCTGAGCCTTTTTAACTCCTAAACATCTTGTGCGGCTGCCCTCTCTCTGTGGTCCCAGTCACCATCATCTCTTGCCTGGATGACTGCAGCAGCATCCCCACTCGCCCCCCTGCCTCGACTCGGCCTTGCCCCGCTGCAGTCCGTCTTCCACATAGCAGCCGGAGTAATATTTTAATGTATGTCAGATCAGGGGCGCCTGGGTGGCTTAGTCCGTTAAGGGTCCAGCGCTGGATTTCGGCTCAGGTCATGATCTCACAGTTCATGGGATCGAGCCCTACATCAGGCCCTGTGCTGACAGCATGGAGGCTGCTTGGGATTCCCTCTCCCTCTCTGCTCCTTTCCCCTGTTCATGCTCTCTTAAAATAAATAAAGTTAAAAACATAAGTGTGTCAGATCAGGTTACTCCGGCTCAAAAGCCTTCAGTGGCTCCCTATTGCCATTGGGACAGAATCCAGTTCCTTGATCTTTCTACCCTGCAGTTCGTTTGGCCTTTGCTTATTCCTTGCGTTTGTCGTGATTCTTGTCACTCTCTCCAGGACCTTGTTACATGGCTAGTTAACCCAGTTAGGGTTTCCTCTGAAAAGCCTTTACACGTATTAACCTATTTAATCCCCACGACAGCTCTGTGTGCCTGGCACTGTATTTGCCTGACTCTCTTTTCTTGTCCCCCCTCTTTACTCTCTATCCCCATTGGCCATTTTTTGGTCCTTGAACATACAAAGCTCGGTCCCATGTTCAGTCCTTTGCACGTGCTGTTTTTCCTACTTGAAATGACTTTACTGTGAACCGCACGAAGCTACCTCTCTCTCAGTGCACACGTCCCAGCCCAAATGCCATCTTCTCTGACTACGCTCCCCCTCCATGGACATCCCCCTGTTTTAGCTTGTGCATAAGCACTCATTGGGACTTAATGTCAGCTTGTGTTTTTTATTTGGGTTTGTGTCCTCGCATGTGAAAGATAAGTTCCTTTTAGGCATCTACTCGTTCTTATTCACTGATGTATTCCCCTTTACTCATTCGTTTAGAGAATACTTACTGAGTACTTCCTATGTGCCGGGCATTTTTAAGAGACTGTCAAGACAGCAATGAAGAAGTCAGGACAGACAAAAGTCTGCAAGCTCATGGAGTTTATGTCCTCATGTATGGTCAGACGATAAACAAAATGAAGCAAAAATGAGGCATGGATCAAGTCAGAAACAACCCGAGTGTGCCCAGCATCGGGGACATGGCCAGATGGCAGGGCATCTGGAGCAGGACTTTAGGAAATGGCTACGCAGTGAGGTCAGAGAGGATGTGAGGGGACCAGGTCATGCAGGACCTTGGCCACTGGAAGGTCTGCGTTTTCCTCTGAGATGAACGTTATGGGCAGTTTTTGAGGCAAGGAAGGTCATGATTTGATTTGATTTGCGTGGCTGCTGTGTCGATACTACACCGTAGCGGGAGGGGTAGAAGCAGAAACCACTGTTTGGTGCTGTGATAACCTGGACAGCTTTAATCCAGGAAAGAGATCAGCGTCAGGGACAAAGTGGTGACGGTGAGAGCAGTCGTTCTCCATCTGCCCTAAAGGTGGAGCAGTGGGGCTTGCTTGTGGATCGGAATGTTGGGTGTGAGGGGCAGAAAAGAGAAGGGGCAGGTGTCAACGGTCAGGGCAGCACCAACGTCCAGTAGAACCCTCTGCCATGATGGGAATGTTCTAGATGTGCACTGTCCATCATGGTGGCCGCCAGCCACCTGCGGCCACGAAACAGCCCAAATGTGGCCCGTGCAACTGAGGAGCTAAATTTATAATCTTTTGTAGCTTTGATAATTTAAATTGTCCCTCAGGGGCGCCTGGGTGGCGCAGTCAGCTAAGCGTCCGACTTCAGCCAGGTCACGATCTCGCGGTCCGTGAGTTCGAGCCCCGCGTCAGGCTCTGGGCTGATGGCTCGGAGCCTGGAGCCTGTTTCCGATTCTGTGTCTCCCTCTCTCTCTGCCCCTCCCCCGTTCATGCTCTGTCTCTCTCTGTCCCAGAAATAAATAAACGTTGAAAAAAAAATTTTTTTTTAAATAATAAAATAAATAAATAAATAAATTGTCCCTCATCTTTGAAAACAGTAGTCACAGAGGGACGTGTCTGGGCATCCTGGGTATAGTCTGGATCAGACTCTGTTTACTTGACTAGGAGCGCCTGGAAGTCAGGCGCTGCGTCTTAATTCATTTCTGTATTTGCAAACCTGGCAAAGTGTGGAATTCAATTCATACTTGGTAAGTGGGTCCGTGACTGATTGACTTTGTCAAAGAATGAGTGAGTGAAAAGAAATCAAATAGTCCTATGTGGTAGGGGTTACTGTTGTGCACAACGCACACGGCGTGAGCAGCTCTAAGGTAGGGGTTCTGTTTCTGGATATCGGTGCTGCTGGAGGATCAGGTTTCCTGGGGATTAAGGGGGAGGAAGGGGAGGACAGATGAGGAGCTGGGTCTGGTTTTGAGGTATCCCAAGTGGAAATGTCCCGGAGGCGGTTGGGGATACAAGTGTCGAATGTAGGGGTGAGGTCTGATCTGAACATACAAGTTGCAGAGTCCCTTCTCCAGGCAGGGAGCATGAACGAGGCATTCAGAGCCGTATCGCTGGATACACAGAGGAAACGAGTGTAGAAAGAGAAGAGAAGTGGGTAGGAGGAGGCTTCTCCAAGGTGAAGCAGTCTGAAACATTACGTGGAACCGAGAAGGAAAACGGAGAGGGGAAACAAGGCAGCTGTGGCATTCTGAAAGCCGGGCAAAGAAAGCATTTCAAGGAGAGTGACCACCTGGGTCACATGCTGCCACATCATGAAATAGGAGGCCTGAGAATTGGCCGTTGGTTTTAGCCACATGGACAACACTGATGAACTTACCCTGAGCAATTTCTGTAGAGCAATGGGGTGGGAGGTGGGGGAACCATGTGATTGGCATGGGTTGAAAAGTCAGTGGGAGGCAACATTAGTCATCAGGGAAATGCAAATCAAAACCACAGTGAGATACCATTTCACACCCCCGGGAAGCTATAATCAAAAAGCCAGGTGATAACAAATGTTGGTGAGGATGCAGGGAAATCAGAACCCTCATACTTCGCTGGTGGGAATATAAAATGGTACAGTCACTGTGGAAACCACCTGGCCATAAATTACACGTAGGATTACCCTGTGACTCAGCAACTCCACTCCTAGAGAATTCCACCCGAGAGAAGTTAACCTGTGTGTCCACAACAGCTTGAATGTGAATGTTCATAGCGTTATTCACAATAGCCCAAAAATGGAAACATCCCAAATGTCCATCAGCTGATAAATGCATCAGCCAAATGCGATACATCCCTACAGTGGAATGTTATTAGGCCCTGAAAAGGAAAGAGCCACCGATACATGCAACAACACGGATGAACCTCAAAAGAAGTCTGTCGCAAAAGACCCATATCGCGTGATCCCATTTGTGTGAAATATCCAGGAGAGGCGAATCTGTAAGACAGTAGATTATGGTTGCCTGGGGTGTGGAGGTGGGTCCAGAATGAGTGCGTGAGGAATGCAAGTGACTCCCAGTGGGTATGGGGTTCCTTTTTGGGGGTGATGAAAATGTTCAAAAATCAGATGACGGTAATGGCTGCACACGTCTGTTGAATTATACACTTACACGGCTGAACTTTGTGGAAACTGGAGACAAATATAAACAGCCCTCAAGGAGTTTTGGTGTTAGAAACGAGACAGTTTGGGGTGCCTGCAAATCGTGATCTCAGGGTTGTGAGTTCAAGACCCACTGGGGGTAGAGATTACTTTAAAAAAAATCTTTTTAAGTTTATTGACTGATTTTGAGAGAGAGGAAGCACGAGTGGGGGAGGGGCAGAGATCGAGGAAGAGAGAATCCCAGGCAGGCTCCGCACTGCCAGCACAGAGCCTGATGTGGGGCTCGAACCTACAAACCGCGAGATCATTACCTGATCCAAAGTCGGTCGCTTAACCGACTGAGCCACCCAGGCGCCTAGGGGTGCCTAGGAGATTACTTTTTTATTTAAAAAATTTTTTTAAAAACATTTTAATTTATTTTTGAGAGACAGAGCGTGAGTGGGGGAGGGTCAGAGAGAGGGAGACACAGAATCCGAAGCAGGTTTCAAGTACTGAGCTGTCAGCACAGAGCCCGACGGGGGGCTCGAACCCACAAACCATGAGATCATGACCTGAGCCGAAGTCAGTCGCTCAACCGACTGAGCCACCCAGGCGCCCCTGAGATTACTTTTTAAAAAATGAGTAGCTCAGGAGGAAATAGGAATAGGAAGGGAGTGTTAAAAATTCGAGTGATGGCACATTTGGATGCTGGTGGGAAGGACCCCGTGGGAAGGGAAGAATTGATGACGGTGAGCGCGTGGGAGATCTTTGAGTAGACAGACCAGACGGCATGAGGTCTAGTGCTTGAAGGGGTTGGCATCGGAACACAGAGGGTTCACCTGCAGTAGTGGGGGAAGGTGGCCTGTGTGGGCACAGAGGCAGTGGGAAGACATGGGTGGGGACTGGAAGTCTTCTCGTCCAACTCTTTTCTCAGTGAATGGGAAGCAAGCCAAGGGTGAGATGCTAGGGGTTTGAGGAGAGACGGTACAAGTTCCCCTTCTTAGGAGCGGAGCAGAGCGGATGGACCAGGAAGACACCACCCACAGTGCCTGACAGCGTCCCCATGTAGTAGGTACTCCGTAAGTGTCTGTGAGTGGGGAGTTGAGAAATTTCACCCTCACACCTCTGACCCACGGGATTAGTATCCCCGTTTCCCAGAGAACCGAGACGCCGAAGGAGGGTATCCTGTCTAGGTTCAAACAGCTGGGGGGGGGGGGGTGGAGTGGCGCCTGGGTGCCTCATTCAGTTAAGCAGCCGACTTCTGCTCAGGTCATGATTTCACAGTTCAGTTTGTGAGTCCGAGCCCCACATCGGGCTCCGCGCTGATGGTGCAGAGCCTGCTTGAGATTTGCCCTCTCCCCCCCTCTCTCTGCACCTACCCCCGCCCCGCAAATAAATGCATAAACAAACAAACAAAAAAGCAGCTGGGCCACCTGGGTGGCTCAGTTGAACAGCCAACGTTTGGTTTCAGCTTGGGCCTCAATCTCACGGTTCCTGGGTTTGAGCCCGCATCAGACATTGCGCTGACAGTGCAGAGCCTGCCTGGGATTCTCTCTCTCCCTCTCTCACCCTCCATAAATCAAACAAACAAACAAAAACAACAACCAGCTTGGGGCGCCTGGGTGGCTCAGTTGGTTAAGCACTGGACTTCAGCTCAGGTCATGATCTCACCGTTCATGAGTTGGGAGCCCAACATCAGGCTCTGTGCTGACAGCTCAGAGCCCGGAGCCTGCTTGGGATTCCGCGGCTCCCTCTTTCTGCCCCTCCCCCGCTCATGCTCTGTCTCTCAAAAAGAAACATTACAGACCCATGAGTCTCCAACCTTCAACCACACAGCCCCTCCATTCTCAAAAAAAAAAAAAAAAAAGGGGGGGGAGAGACTCAGAAGAAAATAAATAAAATTCTTTATTATGTCCTAATCACACAGTACAAATGGATATTAAATACGAACAGGGAGAAAGCAGACCCCAGGACAGCATACGGGGACCCGTCTCCCCCTGCCCCTAAAAATCCACACCCTGATCAATAAATACCCCTGCCCAAAGACCCCAAGTCCCAGCCCCCAAATAGTCCAGGCTGAAGAGTCTCGGGTCGACCCCCTGGCTTCACGGAGGAGGGCAAGCGAGGCCCACAGAGCCCGAGGCCGGCAAGTCCGTGGCTCCCGGGGTCCCCGCGCGCCGGGACTCACACCTGCACGCGGTAGCCGCCCGCCCGCCGCCGGCAGAGCCTCCGCACGCCCACCCAGTAGAGCGTCAGCATCACCACCCAGTACCCCACGTAGGCGCCGGCCCCTGCGGCCAGGTGCCGGGCCTCGGCGGCCCGCGAGGGGCCGCCCCAGTCGGCCCTGGCCTCCTGCACCACGCTGCGGACCAGGCCCCCCAGCAGCAGCAACGCCCAGAGCGCCAGCGGCAGCAGGGGCACGTAGTTGGCGGCCAGCTTCCGGCGGCCGGAGGTGCCCCAGCCGCTCCGGTTCATGGTGGCCAGCGCCAGGAACTTGGCGGGCAGGAGGCCGCACATGTAGAGCGGCGCGTAGAGCGAGAGCAGCACCATGCGCGGGCAGCCGCGCAGCCAGGCCGCGAAGGCCGCCTTGGCCAGCGCCACGCCCTGCACGCACAGCAGCACCCAGAGCAGCGCCCACGGGCGGCCGGCGTAGAAGAGCCGCAGCACGGTGGCCGCCACGAAGAAGGGGAAGAGGCCCGACACCACCGCCTCGTACGTCATCCAGGCGTGGTGCCGGTGCCACCAGAGCGCGTTGTACAGCCACTCGCGGAAGTACGACTTGGACCAGCGCGTCTGCTGGCTCAGCCAGCGCAGGAAGGAAGAGGGTGTCTCGGAGTAGCAGCGGGACCGGGATGTATACCTGCACGGGAGGGACAAGGCGGGGCGTCAGCACGGCCCTCCCCGTGGCCAGGACAGAGCTCGGGGCCAGAAGAGGCCGCCGCGGCGCGGCCACTGGGCCGTAAGCTTTCTCGACCTCCCCGGGCCTCCGGTTCTCGTAGGCAAGATGCGATCCACGAGGATTCCCACCGAACAGGGCTGCCGTGAGCGCTGAATCAGGATCACCAGCCCGGTTACTCAATGAGTATTAGCAGCTACTACCGTTTTCACGGTGACTAATGCCACTACTGTCGTTACTAACAGCATTACAGTTCCTGACCTATTACTAATGCTATCACTAATCTATTACGAATACTCTAGCACTCACTACTATTGGCAGGCCTCACGGTGAGGCACAAGCCAGGCCGTGTTCCCGCCGAAGGCAGCCGCCCGACGGGTTAGAGCTCAAGGGACCCATCAAGCCCCCTTCCCGTGGCCGCAGCAGACATCCTGATCGGTCCCCACCCAGTTGCCGGCTAAGCCCACGCAAGGCTAGAATCGCTCTTAGGGAACGTCAGCAGGTGGCCGCTAGCAGTCGGTTGGTTAGGAGGCGTCCAACTATTCTATCCTCACGGGTATTACTGGACAGTGTCCGGTCTCCTTCCCCTGTGCAGCCTCCCTGCCCTGCCCTTGCCTCCTGCAGTCTGTACTCCAAACAGCAGCCAGAGGGATCCTGTTACCACAAGCAGCACCTCACCCCTCTGCCCGGAACCCTCCCGTAGTTCAAAGTTCTCGCGTGGCCTACAAGCCTTTCGTAGTACGCCCGCCCCCGTGACCACTCCGTCCTGCCCTGATGCGCTCCCCCTTGCTAGGGCTCCAGCGGCACCACTTCCAGCCTCTGCCTCTGCCCTTCCTGGGGCATCCTAGTTAACATTTCATTCCCTGCTCCCAAACACCCTATGCCCCCTTTTCCCGGACTATCCAACCGCACGGCATGTGCCATCATCCACGTATTTACTGTGTCCCCCGGTGTCTGTGAGCATGAATTTGTGTCTCTGCTGCATTCTTAGAGCTTCGAACACTGTAATGAGGGGCGCCTGGCTGGCTCAGCGGGAGAGTGTGGCTCTTGATCACTGGGCCGAGCCCCACAATGGACGTAGAGATTACTTTAATAAATAAACTTAAAAAAAAAAAACCATTGTAATAAATACTTGCTGGGTGAATGAATGCATGGGTTCTCTTGATATACCCCACGTGCTCTCTGGCCCTTTCATGGGGTCTAGCTTGGTAGAATTCTTCCCCCCCTCCCCACCCGAACTTGACCTGCCGGAAGATGTACTCCCCTAGTTTCATGGAATTACAACTCTTCTTGAAGCATGTGATTCTTCTCACTCACTCGCTCACTAGATCCCACTGTTTATCTCTTTCCCTTCCCACGTCACTGGGAGGAATGTGTGCCGCCCATGGTAGAGCCACCTTGCCCCGATTTTGTCTCCTAGGTGGAATCCCCCGCCCTCACCTTGCCTCACTTGGTAGAGTCCACTGGGTCATGTGATCAATGGGATTGCCACCCCTGTCCCTTCTGGTGTCTTCCACTCTCCCCTAATGTCTCACTTGGTAGAGCCCACTGTGCGGCAAGGTATTTTGGGTTTGGGTAATTCCCAGCACACATACACACACACACACACCACCCAAGCCCTCAGCTTACTTGGTGGCATAACCCATGCTGAGCATGCGGTTGGTGAGGTGCCGGTCATCCCCAAAGGTGCAGTGGGTGCCCAGGAACTTCTGGTTGTACCAGGCCTCAAGGAACTGCTGCAGAAGGTGGTTCCTGTACAGGCCTGGGTGGGGAGTACAGGAAGAGCATTAGCCTCTCCTGTTGCCAATACTGTCCCCAGTCCTATCTCCAACCCAATTCGCCTCCGATTCCAGCCCATCCTCAACCACCTCAGTCCTGTCCTCAGCCCTACCTCCAGCCCTGATCCCGTTCTCAACACCGATCCTGCCTTAACCCTCTACCCTCAAACCCACACTGCAATCCTATGCCCAAACTTGCCCCAGTCCTGCCCCTGGCCCACACCTACATCCATTTTTGATGGCGAAGCCACCTCAACTCCATCCCCAACCCCGTATCCATTCTCAGTCCTCTCCCCTACCCATCCCCATCCAAAAACCCATCACCAACCCCAGACTTGGCCCCAAACCTGTCCTTGACTCCAACCGCATCCCATCCCCTTCCCCAAGCCACCCAGCACCTATCCCCATCCACACCCTTTCTCCAACCCCACTAGACACCATCCCACCTTCCAGTCTTATCCCTAATCCCAATTCCTGCTGCAGCCCCATCTCTGTCCCCAGTCTCAATCACATCCTCAACCCAGGCTCCCCTTCTCCCCCGCCACCCCACCCATGGCCCTCCCAAGCCCTACCTCTGCTCACCTAGGGGACCACTGATGCAGGACACACAGTGGAAGTAGCTCTGACAAGCCCGCTCCACATTGAAGGCCACCCAGTACCGCAGGCTGCTTAAGAAGCTGACCCAGGAGTCCAGGGGGTTAAGGATCCGCACGTCCCCCCCAACAGCCCCCACCCGGGGGTCCTCGTCCAGCACCCGCACCAGCTCCAGGAGTGCCATGGGGTCCAGCCTCGTGTCCGAGTCACAAACCTGTGGAGCGGAAGGGGCTGGGATCAGGGCAGATCCTGAGGGGAGGACACCCACGGGTGGGGAGCTGCTGGGACGTTCTACAGCCAATCTGAACATACGTTTGAATTTTGTCGTTATTTCCAACGCCTAATCACATTTTAAGATGACCTCCTCCCCGAGACCCATTCCCCTGTATAACACCCTCCTCTGGTGTGTGGGTGAGACCTGTAATTTGCTTCTAACCCACAGAATATGGCAAAAGTGATGGGACACAACTCTCATGATTATACTACCTTGTATACAAATGGTAAAGGAGTTTTGCAGTGTAATTTATCCTTAATCTGTTGACATTTCCTGCGTAGGTCTGACCTAATCAGGTGAGCCCTTTGAAAGGAGGTCTAGAAGTCTGAGAGTTTCTCTTGCTGGTCTGGAAGAGGCAAGTTTTAGGACGGCAAGAACATGAATTCTGCCAACAAACACATGAGCTTGTTAGAGGCCCCGGGCCTTAGATAGGACCCAGCTGACACCGTGATTGTAGCCTGATGATACCCTGAATAGAGGATCCAGTAAGACTTTGCCCAGACTTTCCTGATTCATGGAAACTATGAGATAATAAGTGTTTTGTTTCCAGCGGCCAAATTTGTGGTAATTTGTTATGCAGTCATAGAAAACGAATGCAGTACATTAATGAATGAATTTCTACACTGAATGGATGAATGACTAATTGAGCAAATGAATATATTGAATAGGTAAGTGGATGAATAAATGAACAAAGTAATCTCCACACTGAATGTCTCTACGTTCAATGGGTAAGTGAATGAATGAATAAATGAATGCACGGTCTCCCTATTAGATGGATAATGGATGCATGAACCGATGAGTAAAGGAAAGAATTTCTACACTGGATGAAGAAAGCAAGAAATCTCTACATGGAATGGATGAAAATACAGAAATAAGAGCTACCTGACTGGCTCAATCAGTAGAGCGTGCAACTCTTGATCCTGGGGTTGTGAGTTCGAGCCCCATGTTGGGTGCACAGATTACTTAAAAATAAAATCTTAAACAAGCAAACAAATAAATTTATATTAGATGCATAAATGAATAACTCTTTAGACTGAGCGGATGACTACAAGGACGGATGAGTGAATGCATGAAGGAGAGTCTGCATCCGACAGATATATGAATGAGTAAAATGAATGATCTCCATATTGGAGGTGGGTGTAAGAGTAGTGCGGCGCCTGGGTGGCTCAGTCGGTTGAGCGTCCGACTTCGGCTCAGGTCATGATCTCACGGTCTGTGAGTTCGAGCCCCGCGTCGGGCTCTGTGCCCACAGCTCAGAGCCTGGAGCCTGTTCGGATTCTGTGTCTCCCTCTCTCTCTGCCCCTCCCCCGCTCGTGCTCTGTCTCTCTCTGTCTCAAAAAACTAAATAAACATTAAAAAAAATTAAAAAAAAAGAGTAGAAATGAAAGAAAGAGTATGCACGCACTCGAGAATGAATGAGTGAAGAAAGGAAGGAATTAATGAATCGCCGCACGAACGAAAACAACAAATGAGTCTGTCTCCCCGTAAGAATGCACGAGTGAAGGAAAGAATCGCTACTTTGAACGGATGAATAAACAAAGGCAGTTGGAGGTTCATTCCGATCTCTGCACCGAAAAAGGATCCCAGAGAAGGGGCACGGTGGGGAGGGGACGCCTTCCACTCACCTGCACGTAGTCCACCGAGTCGCCGAGCGCCTTGAAGGCGGTGTACATGACCTCGCGCTTGCCGCCCCAGCGCTGCGCCACGCACACGCAGCGGTGCGTCCTCACCAGCGCCTCCACCGCCAGCCGCCCGGGGTCCTCGGCCTCCACCTCCCGGTAGGCGCCCGCGCCCGCCGCGCCCGCCGCGGCCGCCGGCTCCCACGGCCGGTGGTAGTTGCCGTCCCACACGTAGGTGGCGGGGTCCTCGTCGGCGAAGACCTCGCGGAACATGTCCACCATGTAGAGGTCCTCGGCGCGGTTGCCGTCCACCACCATGAGGACGCGCAGGCGCGCGCGCGGGTACTGCAGGGCGCGGGCGGACGCCAGGCACTGGCGCAGGTACGCGGGGTCCTCCTGGTACGCCGAGATGGTCAGCGCCACGCTGCGCGCCGCCGCCGCGTCCAGGGGCCCCCGCGCCGCCGCCCGCCGCGCCGCCGCCGCCACCCGCCGGTGCTCCAGGTACGCGAAGAGGCTCTGCGCCACCAGGTGCGCCGAGAGGAAGGCCCCGTACAGACCGAAGGCGAGGAGGCCGTAGCGATCGGAGGCCAGCGGCACCCCGGCGGCGTAGGCCCAGGTCATGAGGCCCAGGATGAGCAGCGCGAACGTGACGGTCAGCACCCGCCGGGCCAGGCCGGAGCAGTGGCGGGCGGCCGGGGTGGGCTTGGGCGCGTCCTGCTGGGAGCGGGGAGAGGGGATAGCAAGGGAAGAGAGTTCTGAAATCCTCCTCCGGGAAGAGAAGACCTAGATCCACCCACGCCCCCCGCCCCAAGCCAACATTGCATCCCCTTGTCGTTAAAAAAAAAAAAAAAAAGAAAAAAAAATCCCCTGGGTACTGCAAAGTTATTTGAAAATAATTGTGGCAAACAGCAAGGCTTAATGCGTGATTATATGCATTCTGGTACTTTTGTTTTCACATTTTCAACAGCTCTTCAATCCGTGAGGATTACACTCAATGGAATGTCACAGGGGAACAGGGGTTCTCTCCCCGCCCCCCCCCCTTTCTTATCTTAGTGGCACAGAACATAATCACTCATCTCACAATCAAAGGTTTCCTAGTGAGTTAAGATACAGAGTCGTGTTTTCCAGTACAGGAGCCACCAGCCACGTGTGGCTCCTGAGCGCTTGGGAAGCAGCCAAAATGATAAAGGAACCGAAATTCTAATTTTATTTCAATATTTAAGTTTAGGAACTGATACTTAATTCAGTTATTGGAAAGCTTTTAAGTATGTCTGAAACAAGTAGGGCGTGGGAAGCCCTACTTTTTCAAGTGTAAATTTTATGAAATCTAAATACAGATCAAGTTATCTCCAATGAAAATATAGCATCTGTATGTGATGTATCACGCATCTGGATTTTGAGGCTTTCCTTTGAAAAACAGAAAGGAAAATATCTCATTAATATTTTTGTATTGGTTACACATGGAAATGATAGTTTTAAAAATCTTGTTATGAAGTTTGTTATGTTGTAGCAAACACAGTCTACTGCATCTATTCATGAAATTATAATTTTTTTTAATGTTTATTTATTTTTGAGAGAGAATAAGTGGGGGAGGGACACAGAGAGAGAGAGAGAGAGAGAGAGAAGGAGACATAGAATCCAAAGCAGGCTCCAGGCTCTGAGGTGTCAGCACAGAGCCCAATGGGGGGCTCGAACTCATGAACCGGGAGATCATGACCCGAGCTGAAGTTGGATGCTTAAATGACTGAGCCACCCAGGCGTCCCATTAAATTATGTTTCTGATAGCAAGGGTTGGCTTGGGATTCTCTCAATGCCTCTCTCTCTCTCTCTCTCTAAATAAAGTTAAAAAATAAATGGGTAAAGAAAGTAAAAAACAAAAAAACCCAATTTTGTTGCATATGAAAATGACATGAAATTCAAACTTCAGCATCCTTAAGTCTTACTGCCACACAACCACACTCCTCTGTTTACATATTGTCTGTGACTGATTTCACACCAGGCCAAAGTTGAGTAGTTGCCGTAGAGACCATATGGCACACAAAACCCTCAAATATTGACTGTCTAGCTTTGTACAGAAAAAGTTTGATGACCCTTCATACACTGAGTTGAATAAAATATATTATTGAAATTCACTCTACTTTTATGTTTCTACAGGATACTACTTTTAGGTTCTCTATAGAGCTTTTGGCCTGGTGCTAATAAATGCTCAATATTAATAATTACATTATTATTTCTTCTGGAATTCTCCTTCTCTGTCCTTTTGCCCTAAACCTGGCCCTGACTGAGATTCTGGGGGTGGCCCAATTCATGCTGGGACAGGTGGGTGAACAGAGGGTTCTAATGCCAACACTCACAAACACACCTGTATCAGCTGTGGACACACAGCCCCACACATATACTCACACATGACAAGAGACCCAGAGAGTGTGCCAACATAGGAGAACATTCATGTTCTAGAAGATCTCCCCAGGCACTTGCTCTTAGAACTTAGTGATCCTGGGGCACCTGGGTGGCTCAGCCGGTTAAGTGGCCGACTCTTGGTTTGCGCTCAGGTCATGTTCTCACCGTTCGTGGGTTCGGGCCCCAAGTCTGGCCCTGTGCTGGCAACGCAGAGCCTGCTTGGGATTCTGTCTCTCCCTCTCTCTCTGCCCCTCCCCAATTCACGCTCTGTGTCTCTCAAAAATAAAGAAATAAATAAACAACTTAGTGATCCTGAGACCCCCACCAACAGCCATGCAGGGGAACTTGGGAACACATGCCCTTGAGCAGAAAGGAGCTAAGCCTAGAAGGGAAGCCCACAGGACAAGAAACACACGGGCAAGAAGAAATAGTAACGGTTAAGGTTGGGTCCGGAGCGAGAAGAAAGTAAGGGTTAAGGTTGAACTGCGTGAAATTGCCGTTTTCAAAGGGCAAAAGTGACCAGACAGCGGCGATTTCGTGTGGTTCAACTTAATAGTTACTGGACACAAAAAAGTACAACTCCAGGCCATGTGTCAAGCAAATACCGCCCTGCCTCCCCACCCGCACCCCGCACACAGGCGCGGACTTAAAGCAGGATAAGCATGGACTTGTCACATCTATACTACCGGCGGGATGGCCACCCACACAGGGATATGGAACCCGAACGCGGCCTCACGGGGTCCCCGTCCTACACTGACGGCGGCCGTCACGCACAGGAGCGCGCGCAGTGCGCCCACCCACGTGGTCACACAGGTGCCAGCGGGCCCCGCACGACCGCACTCTCGCACGCACCTGTGTCATCGCTAGGGCTCCGGCGGGCGCTCCTCTTCCGCGGGCTCCCGGGTCTCGCTGGGGCTGGGAAGCCCGGGGGTCATTTGAAGCCCGACGCGGGCGGGGGCGGAGGAGGGCTGACGTCAGGGCGGAGCTGGGCCAGGGGCTCTGAGGTCACGGACGAGCCGGGCAGCTCCACCCGCTTCCCGCCATTGCCCGCACCCCCGCGCCCGACGGCCTCCCTTCCCAGGGCCGCCGTCGCGCCCTTCCCTGCCCTCCGAGGCCTCCCCTCCGTCGCACCCGTCCTTCTCCGGCTCTCCGCTCTCTTCCCCCTCTGGTCTCTCCCCATTTCTGCGCTCCTCTCCCTCGCGTCCCTTCTGCCTTCGGGCGCCCCCGACGCCCGTCTTTCCCCCCGTCTGTCCGATCTCTCCCCCCGCCGCCCAGCCCCCCGCACCCCAGCCCCTCCCCTCGAAGCCCCGGGGACGGAGAAAATGCGCACACGTGCGCGGCTGTGGGCGTGGCCGCGTGCGCTGGCCGTGGGGCGCGCCGTCTGCCAGGAGCTGTGAGTGGTTGTGGGTCTGCGTGTGTGCGTGTGCGTGCGTGTCCGCGTGTGCCAGGGCTGGGGAGGGGCTGGGGAGGGGCTGGGCGCTGGGCTTTGTCTCCCAGGGTCTCCCTGGCGAACTCACAGAGTTGTAGGTCAGCTGCCCCCAGGGACCCCCCCCCCCCCCCCCCCCCCCCCCCCCGCGACCTGAGAGCAAAGGCGGCAGTGACCTCGCTTAGAGGTCAAAGAGACTGGGTCCCGGGCATCTAAGCCCCCAGCCCCTCAGGACAAGGAGACTGTGATAAATGCCATTGCTTCCATGCCCTTCTTTCCATGATTAAAAACAACAAAAACAAAAAACTGTATCTTTAAAAAAATTTTTGTTTGTTTTTAATGTTTTATTTATTTTGAGTGACAGAGAGAGGGACACAGAGAATTTCAAGCAGGCTCGGAGCTGTCAGTGCAGAGCCCGACGCAGGGCTGGATCCCAGGAACCTTGAGATCCTCACCTGAGCCGGTATCGAGAGTCCAAAGCTCTACCGACTGAGCCCCACCCGGGTGCACCCCCCCAATTCTCTATATCTAATTGTTTCTGTTTCTCTTCCTGTGGACTGACAACGCCCATCTCTCTCCCTCTGTAGCTGCCTCTCTCCCTGCTTCTCCCTCTGCCCCTGGCTGTACATTCCCATCTCCTTTTTTTCTTGAGTCTCTGTCACTTTGTCACTCTGGCTCTACCTCCCAGTCCCCCTGTCTGCTTCTCTCCATGTGTTCCTGTCTCTTTTGTCTCCAATGCCTATCTCCCCCCCCCCCCTTTTCTGTCTCTGTCCTTTTCTACCTCCTTCCCTCTGGGTTTGTGTCTGTCTCTTCATTTCTGTTGGTCTCCCTGACTTTCTTAGTCTGTGTCTCTCTTCCTTTCTCAGCGTCCTGTGTGTCTCTGCCTTTGTTTCCTTTGCATTTGTCTATCTTCTCTGTTTCTCTTTGAATATCTGTATTCGTATCTCCCCCCTCCCTCCGCCCCATCTCCCAGTTTTTCTGTGTTTCTCCCTGTTGCTCTCAGTGGCTGTTTCTCTGTCTCTCTCTCCCTCTCTCGGTCGGTCTCCCTCGGTCTCCCCGCATCTCTGTGCATCTCCTTCTGAGGCTCCATCGCTGTGTGTGTTTTTCGGTCTCTCTCTCTCTCACGCTCTCTCATTCACTGTTTCTCTCTGTGTTTTCTGTCTCTTGAGTGCTCCTTTCTTTCTCCCTGCGGCTCCATCCGGCCCAGACTGTCCCGGAGCTTTCCCCCGCAGGACAGCAAGTCCTCACTCCCTGGTTTTCCCCGGGGACGCAGGGTGTGGGGGGGCCATCGCTAGGTTGGGCCTTGCCTGAGCCTGGCTGTCGGGGAGGCCGTTCAGGGCCCAAGTGAGAGGCACCCCGCCTGCCTCACCAGGGCGGGGCCGCGTCTGTGACGCTGTTGCCTGGAGCCTGGGCTGCCTGGTGTCCGGCTGTGTCAGGATGATGGATCCTCCGGCGGGAGCTGAGCCCAGAGCAGGAGGGGAGGGAGATTCCTCTACCCCAGGGTGGGGGTGGGGCAGCCCAGGCTCCACTCAGAAGCCGGGCATTTGGCTGCCCAGCCCCCACCCCACCCTGCCCGGGTGGAGCAGCTGTATAAAACCAGATGTTTCTAAAACCAGAGTGTGGATGAGGGAGGAGGGACCGGGACTTTAAACCCCTATGGTTTCCTCTTCCAGGATCCAGGCCCCCAGTCCCTTCCTCCCTCAGACCCAGCAGTCCGGGGGGGCCCCCAACCTTTCCTCCCTCAGACCCAGGAGTCCTGGCCCCTAGCTCCTCCTCCCTCAGACCCAGGAGTCCAGGCCTCCAGCCCCCTCCTCCCTCAGACCCAGGAGTCCTGCCCCCAGCCCCTCCTCCCTCAGACCCAGCAGTCCTGGCCCCCAGCCCCTCCTCCCTCAGACCCAGGAGTCCAGGCCTCCAGCCCCCTCCTCCCTCAGACCCAGAAGTCCTGCCCCCAGCCCCTCCTCCCTCAGACCCAGCAGTCCTGGCCCCCAGCCCCTCCTCTCTCAGAGCCAGGAGTCCTGGCCCCCAGCTTCCTCCTTCAGACTCAGGAGTCCAGACCCCCATCCCCTTCCTCCCTCAATCCCAAAAGTCCAAGCCCCTAGCCCCCTCCTCCCTCAGATTTACATATCCAGTCTCCCAGAATTCCTTGCAGGGAGAGATGACCAAGGCTTGGTGGTAGCCAAGACAAGGACAGATGGAACCAGACACTCCCACAGGAGGCAAGAGGTAGTGGTGGGATGATGTCCTGCTGCCCTAACAGCCTTCTTTCCCAGAACCCTCCACTCCAGTGGAGGCCGATCTCTGTCCCTGCCCTGGGTGCACAGTGGCCCTCCCAAGATGTCAATCATCATCAGAAAACCTCAGGGTCTGGTTTACAGAACACCAGGACAGAAGGAGTGAAGAGTGGGGAGATAATAAGGCAGAAGTGGAGAAAAGGCAGGAGAAAAGAACATTTGTTCATTGTAGGGACATCTCCTGCACCGCTGGTGCTCCAGGCTCTTGGCTGGGTGATGCCAGGCCCACAGAGATGACTCAGACCTGGGCCCTGCCCTTGAGGAGATGCCAATCTTGGGGAGG
This sequence comes from Lynx rufus, assembly GCF_022079265.1. Taxonomy (NCBI): domain Eukaryota; kingdom Metazoa; phylum Chordata; class Mammalia; order Carnivora; family Felidae; genus Lynx; species Lynx rufus. Next base: position 2,803,633 of record NW_025814830.1, on the reverse strand, counting down.
AGACAGCTGTGTAAACAGAGGATCAAAGACCAGCGCATGGATGCACCAACCCCGCTGGAGAGTCAGGGAGGGCTTCGTGGTGGAGGTGATGTCCTGGAGGAGCAGAGTCTTGACTGATGGGAAATTAGCCAAGGTAAGGGCAGGGGCGGGGGGGGGGGGCAGTGGCTGATGGTTAGAAAGTGGAGTTGGAAGGGCCTGCAAGGCAGGAAATGTCCTGGGCCAGTCAGCAAAGTATAGATTGGTTGACGTAGAGGCATATGGGTGGAGCCCTGGGGTGGGGGTACAGTACCTGGCTGAGTTCACCTGGAGCAGGGTTTGGATTGACAGGTTCAGGGGCTGGGATTCGTCCTGGGGGTGCCGGAGAGCTATGATGTGGGAGGGCTGGGTCGGCTGTGGGTGCCCGTGAGGGAGAGACTGGATGGAGGGCCCAGGGACTCTTGGCCAGGGTGTTTCTATCACGGTCTTCTCTGAGCAAGTCTGAGCCGGGATGCGGGCAGAAGCTCTGGGGCTGGAGAAGAGACGAAGCGCACAGAGCGAGGCCGAGCAGAGGTCCCTGAGAAAACCCTGAGGAGCGAGGAGACTGGGAGGCAGCTCACGGAGCCTTTCGTCTGCGCTCCTTCCGACGGCATTTGCCTCATTTCGGGCGGGGACCCTTTGCGACGATTACTTGCCTGCCTCCAGGAAGCGCTTTGGGAGAGTGGATGCGGAGAGACGGAGGATGGAAGGAGGCGGGAGGGGGAGAGGGAGGAAGGAGGGAGGAAGGAAGGGAGGGAGAGAGAAGGGAAGAGGGAGGCAGGCTTACCTGGCCACCCAGTCTAATACGGAAACGTGCCCCACCCCGGGAGCCCCCTTCCCCTTTCCCTCCCTCTGCCCTTTCTTGTTTTTCACAGCGTTTTCCACCTTCCTACCTAAAGTGTCACTTGCCCACTGACTGCCCTTCTTGGATAATGGGTATCTCCCTCGTTAGAATGCAAGCTCCCCACCAGCCACCAGCAGGCGCGGTCTCTGCCTGTCTTGTTTGTGACTGTTCGGGAGCCAGACGGTGGCCCGTACGCAGTAGGTGCCCGGCAAATACGTGTCGAGGGCATGAGTGAGATCCTGATGGTGAGACAGAATGGTAGTTGTCGAAAGAGAAAGAAGAGAAGGGAAAGGAGAGAACAGGAAGGAGGGAGGGAGGAGGAGGAGGGGCAGAGAGAGGAGAAAGTGGCAGGGAGAGAGCCCCCACGCTGGGGCCCCCCCCACCCCCAGCCCTACCCAGTTGGCTGGGGCGCATCCCAGAGTGGCCAGTCCTCACAGGGGTGGGGTTAGGGGCTCCCAGGGAGGTGGGACCCTAGGCAAGGCGCCCCAGGATGGCCAAGATTCAAATCTGGAAGCAGACTGCCTCTGGACTTCCAGGAACTCAGAGGGCTTGGGTCCAGTGCTCTCAGGGGAGCCCTGGACAGTGGCAGCCAACACCGGAATTCTGGGAAACACCTAGGCCTCCAAGATTCTGCGGAAATCTGGGAGGGAGGGAGAGAGGGAGGCAGGGGTGACTGCAGGTCTGTCTTCTGCCTCTGGGAAGCATCTGTGGGGCCTGCGGGGCCCTGTCTTCGCGTGACCACGTCCCTGCAGCCACATCCCAGATTCCTTCATTGCTGTCCACGTCCCTGTAGGAAACAGAAACAGAGACAGCCACAGACTGGGAGAGGGGAGAAGGAGACTTCTTTTTCTGGGAGTTCTGTCCTCTCCAGGGAAGAAAGAGAGGAGGGGTCTCCTTTTTCAGAGAGGGAGCCTGACGCCTGAGGAGAACAGTTCCTTAGCCAGAGTGAGGCAGCAAGGAGGAGGGGGCTGGGGGCCAGGACTCCTGGGTCTGAGGGAGGAGGGGCTGGGGCTTGGACTCTTGGTCTGAGGGAGGAGGGACTGGGGGTCTGGACTCCTGAGTCTGAGGGAGGAGGGGCTGGGGTCTGGACTCCAGGGTCTGAGGGAGGAGGAGGCTGGGGCAGGACTCCAGGGTCTGAGGGAGGAGGGGGCTGGGGGCAGGACTCCTGGGTCTGAGGGAGGAGGGGGCTGGGGGCAGGACTCCTGGGTCTGAGGGAGGAGGGGGCTGGGGGCAGGACTCCTGGGTCTGAGGGAGGAGGGGGCTGGGGCTGGACCCCTGGGTCTGAGGGAGAGGGGGTTGGGACAGTATCCCTGGGTCTGAGGGAGGAGGGGGCTGGGGGCCTGAACTGGGTCTGAGGGAGGAGGGGGCTGGGGGCAGGACCCTTGGGTCTGAGGGAGGAGGGGCTGGGGTCTGGACTCCAGGGTCTGAGGGAGGAGGGGGCTGGGGCAGGACCCCTGCATCTGAGGGAGAAGGGGGTTGGGACAGGACCCCTGGGTCTGAGGGAGGAGGGGCTGGGACAGGACCCCTGGATCTGAAGGAGGAGGGGGCAGGGGGCCTGAACTGGGTCTGAGGGAGGAAGGGGCTGGGACAGGACCCCTGGGTCTGAGGGAGGAGGGGGCTGGGACAGGACCCCTGGGTCTGAGGGAGGAGGGGGCTGGGGGCCTGAACTGGGTCTGAGGGAGGAGGGGGCTGGGGCAGGACCCCTGGGTCTGAGCGAGGAGGGGCTGGGACAGGACCCCTGGGTCTGAGAGAGGAGGGGGCTGGGACAGGACCCCTGGGTCTGAGGGAGGAGGGGGCTGGGACAGGACCCCTGGGTCTGAGAGAGGAGGGGGCTGGGACAGGACCCCTGGGTCTGAGGGAGGAGGGGCTGGGACAGGACCCCTGGGTCTGAGAGAGGAGGGGGCTGGGACAGGACCCCTGGGTCTGAGGGAGGAGGGGGCCGGGGGCCTGAACTGGGTCTGAGGGAGGAGGGGCTGGGGGCAGGACTCCAGGATCTGAGGGAGGAGGGGCTGGGACAGGACCCCCGGGTCTGAGAGAGGAGGGGGCTGGGACAGGACCCCTGGGTCTGAGGGAGGAGGGGGCTGGTGGCCTGAACTGGCTCTGAGGGAGGAGGGGGCTGGGGCAGGACCCCTGGGTCTGAGCGAGGGGTCTGCACTTCTGCGTACTGCAGAGGACTGGCCCTGGCCTCTCTTCCGAGCTCGGACAGGAGATCTTGTGAGAACCAGGTTACTCTTACACGCATGGTTTGGCCATGTGCCTCCGCCACTCCCTTCCGGAAGCAGTCCACTGTGAATCCCAAGTCCACTTCCAGCACAGGCCAAGGCCTGATGAGCTTCCATGGAAGGAACACAGCCATCTGAGTCAGAAGACAGATGCGAGGATGTGGAGTTGGAGGCACAGTCTGGGGCCCCAAGGAGGACCTGGTGACTTGTGTGCTCTTGGCAAGGAGCCGTTTCGTTCCCCTGAGCCTCTCTCTCCTCATCTGTGAAATGGGAATATCTCAAGTTGTCAGCATAAGAGTCAGAGAGAGGGCTTCGACCTGGCACACTGCCACGTGAGATACGTGTTAGCTCTTCCTGAAGCGGCCGCACGGAGGGTCTCCGTGAATGATTCAGGTGGCAACGGGGGGACTCTCCACCTGTCCCGGCCACCTCACTGGTGCTCTGGGGAGTCAGCCCGGTAGGGGCCTGGAGGGGCCCACGGTCTGGAGTCGGCTCCAGGGTTCCGAGGCTGGTGGCCTTAGGCAAGCTATGTCCTACCCTGGCCAGGTGTCCCACCTGCAGACCAGCAGAGCCCACGACCCCACTGATGTGCGTGGACGGGACTGGGCTGGCCATGGAGCAAATCTCTGGGCCCCGGCCTCCTCGTGTCTGGAGGAGAGTGAAGATCCTGCCTACTCCAGCCTATTTCGAGGAGCTCGGACAAGTTTAGGGAGCAGACGGCGTGCAGCAGAGATGGTGTGTCGAGGAGAGTTGCCCCTGTGGGCTCCAGACGGAGGAAGTCAGAGGAGCAGGTGAGATGCCTGGAGCCCCTTTCGGTGGTCGGTGCTGCAGGCACGCGCCCTCCGGGGGCTCCAGTCACAAAGCTGGGAGTCGAGAAAAGGAAACATTGCAGACTCCGCTTTCCACCTGGTGCCAGCACCCGGGCTGCGTGTTTCCAACCCAGCTCTTATCCTCCCCGGGGCAACTCGGATTCCTGTACTGAATTCCCTTTCCCAAATGCCAAAATTGGGACTCAGGGAGGTGATGAAGGAAAGTGCCCGGGAGCATGTGACCGGAAACTGGTTCCACCATCTACTCTTGGTCTGAATATCCAAATGTCCCACCCATGGGTCTGCGGGCCTGGGGTGCTTTTCAAAAGCCACCTCATTAACGTAACCAAAGACACCCTCATCACTCCCAACGCAGGAAATTCCAACAGATTTGGTAGCTTTATGCCAGAAACAGAGATAAAGATCAAATAGATATTTCTTATTATATATCACAGTATCACAGATGTTAACATACAAGCCACCTAGCAGGGAGACCACTTAGCTAAAGAAGATAAGGTCCAGGGGTGCCTGGGGGGCTCAGACGGTTAAATATCGGACTCTTGACTTCCGCTCAGGCCACGATCTCATGGTTCGTGGGATGGAGCTCCACGTCAGGCTCTGCGCTGGCAAGAGTGGAGCCTGCTTGGGATTCTCTCTCTCCCTCTCTCTCTCTCTGCCCCTCTCCAGCTCTCTCTCCCTCAATAAATAAATAAATATCAAAGAAGAAGAAGAAGAAGAAGAAGAAGAAGAGGAAGAAGGAGGAGGAGGAGGAGGAGGTAAAGTCCTTGCCCTCCAAGAGAACAGACTGGGCAAAAGGTATATGTAGAAAACAAAAACTCTAACAAAAATGTGCACAAATGGTCATAGCAGCACTCTCCAGGGCAGCCAGATATTCTGGATGTTCTCCAGAACATCCCAAATGTCCATCGACAGATGGAGAGACAAAAGTGTGGTCCATCCATACAGCAGAATAGTTTTCAGCTGTAGAAAAAGGAACAAAGCCCTGATGCTGGCTATAACGTGGATAAGCCTCACAAAGAGAAAGAAGCCATACGTAAAAGGTCACGTATCATCTGATTCCACATAGTTGACATGTCCAGGACAGGCAAATTCACAGAGTCAGAAAGCAGATTCAGGTTGCCATGGGCTGGGGAATGGGGAGTTACTCTTGGCTGGCTACATAGTTTCTGTCTAGGGTGATGAGAAAGTTCTGGAACTAGGCAGTGGTAATGGCTGTGCAACAATGCAAATATGCTTACTGCCACTGATTTATGTACTTAAAATGGTAAATATTACGTGTATTTTACCACAATTTTTAAATTATTTTTTTATTTTTTTTTAATTTTTAAAAGTTTATTATTTATTTTAGAGAGAGAGAGAGTGTGCATGAGTGAGGGAGAGCTGGGGGGCGGGAGGGGGTGTGGAGAATCCCAAGCAGGTTCCTTGCTCCCAGCATAGAGCCCAGCTTGGGGCTCGATCCCACAAACTGCAAGATCATGACCTGAGCTTAGATGCTTAACCAACTGAGCCACCCAAGCGACCCCACAATTTTTTTTTAAATTCACACCCAGCATGAAACCCAGTGTGGGGCTTGAACTCATGACCCCTGAGATCAAGACCTGAGCTGAGATCAAGAGTTGGAGACTTAACCGACTGAGCCACCCAGGCTCCCATACCACAATTTTTAAAAAGCAAAAAAAAAAAAAAAAAAAGGTGTGTGGATATCTAGTTGATGATTGATTGATGAGATTGAGGATGAGTCCAGTGACTCACAGACAGACAGACATGAGCTCAGACTTTCTTCCTCCCATGAGTCTCTGCCTGAGAGCTGTAAGATATGCAACTTCTCTGTCTCAGATTCTGCCCCCCCCCTCTCTCTTAAGGGGCACAAAAGCCCCCATTTCCTCCACCATTGTGAAAGCTCAGGCACAATATTTGGTTGGTTTTCTTTTCTTTTTTTATAGTTTATTTATTTGTTTTAAGAGAGAGAGAGAGAGAGAGAGTGTGTGTGTGTGTGTGTGTGTGTTTGCAAGAGCACAAGCAGGCACAAGCAGGGGAGGGAGAGAGAGAGAGAGAGAGAGGAATCCCAAGCAGGCTCCATGCTGTCATTGCAGAGCCTGATGCAGGGCTCAATCTCATGAACTGTGAGATCATGACCTGAGCCAAAATCAAGAATTGGATGCTCAACTGACTGAGCCACCGAGGCTCCCCAATTTTTAAAGATTTTATTTCAAAGTAATCCCTACAACCAACACGGGGCTTGAACTCATGACCCTGAGATCAAGACTCACATGCTCTACTGACTGAGCCAGCCAGGTGCCCCAAGATGCCCGGTGTCACAGACATGGTTCACCTTGCGATGGAATTCAATGCTCTACAGCCTAGAAATAGCTTGTAGATGTTTTCTCACCCCCAACCAACCACAGAGATGCCCTGAGGACAGTTTGTCCTCAAGAATCTTTAAGGCAATCATTTGAAAAGCAATGCATAGGGAAGATTCTGTAATACCAGGAAGGGACACACCACAGAGGAAAGGCTGTGTGGTTGTTACTCCATCAAGGCTTGAGGGTGGGGAGGAAACCTGTTGTCTGCAACCAGTACAAATCATGGTGGCCACCCTCGTTGAGCCGCTTCTATTGGGGCAGTCACTGTACCACATCCTGACTCTTCCTGCCTCTGAGCTCAACAAGCTCCGAACTGGCTAACCATCGTCATCACCAAATGACAGAAAAAAATCTGGCTTCGAGAGGGGAAATGACTGCCCTAAGGTTTAAGGTCACAATGTCTTTCTTTTTTTTTTTTTTAAGTTTATTTATTTATTTTGAGGTGGGGGGGGGCAGGGGCAAAGAGAGAGAAAGAGAATCCCAAGCAGACTCCACACTGTCAGCACATACCCCAATGTAGGGTTTGAACTCACGAGTCATGAGATCATAACCTGAGCCGAAGTCAGATGCTTAAGGGACTGAGCCACCCAGGTGCCCCAAAGATCGCAATTGCAAGGAGGCAGAGCTGAGTTCTGTTGATTGGTCCCATGGGACCTCCAGGACCAGTCTCTTCGTGTGGGGACGCATGATCACTGCTCTGGAAGGCTACTGCTTCCCTATTACCTTCATTTCCCCAAGTTCTATAATAATAATTTTTTAATGTGTATTTATTTTTGAGAAAGAGAGAGACAGAGCTTGAGCAGGGGAGGGGCAGAGAGAGAGGCAGACACAGAATCTGAAGCAGGCTCCAGGCTCTGAGGCATCAGCACAGAGCCCGACGCAGGGCTCAAACTCACGAACGGTGAGATCATGACCTGAGCTGAAGTCAGACACTTAACCAATTGAGCCACCCAGGCGCCCCTATTATTTTTTTAAAGTTTATTTATTTATTTGAGAGAGAGAGAGAGAGGGAGGGGCAGAAAGAGAAGGAGAGAGAAATCTGCACTGTCAGTGCAGAGCCTGATGCAGGGCTCAAACCCACGAACCGAACCGTGAGATCATGATCTGAGCTGAAATTGAGTCCGTCACTTAACCGACTGAGCCACCTAGGCACCCCTATAATAATTATTTTGGCCCTTCTGCTTTCTCCGTAAAGCTCCGGACCTCCTCTATCATGCCCACTCACAGCCGATGTACTTGCTGTATGTTCCACCAAATCTACCCTCCTGTCTGTGACTACATCACCGTTCTCGGCTTTTGCCTCCATGACCAGAGAGCAAGTACCCCTGCCCAAGACCTATCCTTCTACTTCTCTCCTGAATCCCACCCCCGCCTTCTCCAGAACTTTCCTCCTTTGTTTTCCCCTCTTTCTCCTGTCGCAACAGTATTTTCTCTCTGAGACTCCATCATTCCCATCAGCACCCTGATATGGTATTGAACCTCTTTTATTTTTTATTAAAAATTTTTTAAACATTTATTTTTGAGAGAGAGAGAGAGAGAGACAGAGAGAGCATGTGCACAAGTCGGGGAGGGGCAGAGAGAGAGGGAGACAGAGGATGTGAAGCAGGCTCTGCGGATGAGGGGCTCGATCCCACAAACCGTGAGATCATGACCTGAGCTGAAATCAAGAGCTGGACGCTTAACCCACTGAACCACTCAAGTGCCCCAGGAACTCTTATCTTTTAAGAAATTAATTCTTAGATGCCACATCCTTCTTTAGTTTCCAACAAATTCCTTGGCTGTCTTTCACAGAAAAACATCCTGAAGGAATACTGTATGTTCAATATATTGATTTCTTCACTGTGCATTTTTCTATAACTCACTCCAAAGAGTCTGTCGTCCCCTCCATTCTGAGTGTGCCCTTGTCAAGCTCCCCAGACTCTAAGGATACATTTCCCACCTGGCCTTTTCCTGTTCTTCTTCCAGATAGTTCTAAGTTCTGGTGTCCTGAGAAGAGTAAAGGCAGTCCTCCTAAAAACATTATTCCCAAGGCCCTGAATCAATTAGGTCTTTTCAATTTTAAGTCACTTACAATTTACAATTACACCTAACAATGTCTTAAACCAGATACTTACTCTTTACAAAAAAAAAAAATTAAGATTTTATTTTTTAAAAATGTTTTAATGTGTATTTATTTTTGAAAGAGAGCAAGAGGGGGGGGAGGGGTAGTGAGAGAGGGAGACACAGAATCGGAAGCAGGCTCCAGGCTGTGAGCTGTCAGCACAGAGCCCGACGCGGGGCTCAAACTCACGAATTGCGAGGTCATGACCTGAGCGGAAGTCGGACGCTCAGCCAACTGAGCCACCCAGGCGCCCCTAAGATTTTATTTTTAAGTAATCTCTACATCCAATGTGGGGCGCGAACTTACAACCCTGAGATCAAGAATCACACGCCCCATGGATAGAACAGCACTTCTACAAAAATTTTGGAAATGGAAGGGTGTCTTGGTGGCTCAGTCTTGGGTAAGCATCCAACTTCAGTCAAACGTCTGACTTCGGCTCAGGTCATGATCTCACAGTTTGTGAGTTTGAGCCCCTCATGGGGGTCTCTGTTGAAGAGAGCCCCTTCAGATCCTCTGCCTCCCTCTCTTTCTGCCCCTGCCCCACTCACACTCTCTCTCAAAGATAAACATTAAAAAAAAAAAAAGAATTTTGGAAATGGATACTACTAGGTTAGGTTCTGTTTCAGTGATATCATTAAGGACAACATATATTTTATTTTGTATTTATTTATTTATTTATTTATTTATTTATTTATTTATTTATTTATTTTCTTGGATGTCACATATATATTTTTTTAATTTTTTAAAAACATTTATTTATTTTTGAGACAGAGAGAGATAGAGCATGAATGGGGAAGGGTCAGAGACAGAGGGAGACACAGAATCTGAAGCAGGCTCCAGGCTCCGAGCTGTCAGCACAGAGCCCGATGCGGGGCTCGAACTCACGGACCATGAGATCATGACCTGAGCCGAAGTCGGACACTTAACCGACTGAGCCACCCAGGCGCCCCATCACATATATTTTTTAATTAATTAATTATTTAATTTACATCCAGTTAGCATGTAGTGCAACGATGATTTCAGGAGCAGATTCCAGTGATTCATCCCCTACATATAGCACCCAGTGCTCATCCCAACAAGTGTCTTCCTTAATGCCCCTTTGCCCATTTAGCCCATCCCCCATCCCACAACCCCTCCAGCAACCCTCTGTTTGGCCTCTATATTTAAAAAGTCTCTTATGTTTTGTCTCCCTCCTTGCTTTTATATTACTTTTGCTTCCCTTCCCTTATGTTCATCTGTTTTATATCTTAAATTCCTCATATGAGTGAAATCATATGATATTTGTCTTTCTCTGACTAATTTTGCTTAGCATAATACCCTCTAGTTCCATCCACGTTACTGCAGATGGCAAGATTTCATTCTTTTTGCTTGCTGAGTAATACTCCATTGTATATATACCACATCTTTTTAAAAAAATTTTTTATACATTTATTTATTTTTGAGAGACAGAGACAGAGTGTGAGCAGGGGAGGGGCAGGGAGAGAGGAAGACACAGAATCTGAAGCAGGCTCCAGGCTCTGAGCTGTCAGCACAGAGCCCGACGCGGGGCTCAAACCCACGAACCGTTAGATCATGACCTGAGCTGAAGTCGGATGCTTAACCAACTGAGCCACCCAGGCGCCCCTCGCATCTTTATCCAGTCATCCATTGATGGACGTTTAGGCTCTTTCTATACTTTGGCTATTGCTGATAGCGCTGCTATAAACATTGGGGTGCACATGCCCCTTCAAAACAGCACACCTGTGTCCCTTGGATAAATACCCAGTAGCACAATGGCTGGGTGGTAGGATGGTTCTATTTTTAATTTTTTGAGGAACCTCCATACTTTTTCCAGAGTGGCTGCACCAGCTTGCATTTCCACCAGCAGTGCAAAAGAGATCCTCTTTCTCCACATCCTCGCCAACATCTGTTGTTGCCTGAGTTGTTAATGTTAGCCATTCTTACTGGTGTGAGGTGGTATCTCATTGTGGTTTTAATTTGTATTTTCCAGATGATGAGTGATGTTGAGCATTTTTTCACGTGTCTGTTCACCATCTGGACGTCTTCTTTGGAGAAGTGTCTATTCAGAGAACATTTACTTTTAATTCTTCCATTTTATCATCCCCAATATGGTGGCTTTCTCCCTGGAGACTGCCACCTAATGGCTGCAAGACAGCTGCCACAGCTCCTAACTTCACACCACAGCACTTCAAGTCAGGAGGATGAGGATGAAACGGGAATCACTGAAGATTTTTAAAAGAAGTAGGGTATGTTCAGATGTGTATTTTATAAAAATTTCTCTGGAGGCAACACAGAAGACACAGTTTAGAATGTTCCCAAGGGAGGAAGGGTAACAAGTGTGGATGTGACCAAGAGTCAAAAGGAAGTCACAGTCTTTCTGGGAATTAAAGTGAAAAGAATGGCAGAGGGCACTACTATTCATCGAGGAGAAGGGCTCAGATGCTAAGAGAAAACAAGAGACATGGGACCCCATGGAGTGTAACTCTCAAATTTCCAGGTCTTTGGGAGTCTGACTTCCCCAAACCAGACTTCTTGGATGCCCCTGCCTGTTTCCCATAAGCCGTGAAGTATATGCAGGTTTTATTCTTTGCTACCAAGTGGCCCATGATTGACACACCAGGACTTGCAGAACTGACAGAGGCAAAGTGACTAAGGTGAAAAAAAGGGCAAGTCCCAAGTGGACTCTGATTCCTGAATGTCCACATTGTCTAATGTGTGTAAGGCCAAAGGGGAAGTGATTTTGGGGTTGGCCCTGGTGGGGCAAATTCCGGCCTGTATTGCAAAATCCCTGACCCCTGTGGTGGCTGATATCCTGAGTGGCCTCTGTGAACCTCAAAGTCTTTCAGTAAACTGCAGTGCCTGAGATGGTGAAGCCAGATTGCCCGGGCTGGAAACCCAAATGTACCCTTGACTCCTTCCGCAATCAATCAGGCCATCTAACCCAGGGGTTGGCTAACATTTTCTCTAAAGGGCCAGAATAGTAAATCTTTCATGTTTTGCAGACTATGCAACCCTGCCATTATAGCGTGAGTATAGCCATCGGCGATATGTAGACGATGAGCACGGCTGTGTGCCAATAAAACTTTATTTAAGATGCTGAAAATGGAATTTTATGTCATTTCATTTAACACAGATTATTATCCTTTTGGTTTTATTCAGTAATTAAAAAATATAAAAACCAGGGGCATCTGGGTGGCTCAGTCGGTTAAGTGTCAAACTCTCGATTTCGGCTGAGGTCATGAAATTGTGGTTGTGAGATCGAGCCCCGCATCCGGCTCCGTGCTGAGTGTGGAGCCTGCTTGGGATTCTCTCTCTCTCCCTTTCTCTCTCTGCCTCTCCCTCACTTGCTCTCTCTCCGTGTCAAAATACATAAACTTAAAAAAAAAAAAAAAAAAAAAAAAGACCTGAGCTGAGATCAAGAGTCAGACACTTAACCAACTGAGTCACCCAGGTGTCCCAGAAGAAAAATCATGTGAAGACACAGTGAGAAGACATCCATGTACAAGCCAAAGAGGGAGCCCTCAGAAAAAAACAGTCCTGCTGACACCTTGATCTTGGACTTTCAGCCTTCAGAACCATGAGGAAATATGTTTCTGTTGTCTAAGGTGCCCAGTCTGTGGTGGTTTTGTTGAGGCATCCCTAGGAAACTAAATATTCTGTTTCTCTTCATGGAATTCTATCAGTGATGGCTCCCAAACCCACCAAATTACCCTGGTATGGTTATTTTATTTTATTTTATTTTATTTTTAATGTTTATGTATTTTTGAGACAGAGCATGAGCAGGGGAGGGGCAGAGAGAGAGGGAGACACAGAATCGGAAACAAGCTCCAGGCTCTGAGCTGTCAGCACAGAGCACGACGCAGGGCTCGAACTCACGAACTGTGAGATCATGACCTGAGCTGAAGTCAGACGCTTAACCGACTGAGCCACTCAGGCGCCCCCTGGTATGGTTATTTTAAAAATTTTTTTTTTTTTCAACGTTTATTTATTTTTTGGGGGACAGAGAGAGACAGAGCATGAACGGGGGAGGGGCAGAGAGAGAGGGAGACACAGAATCGGAAACAGGCTCCAGGCTCTGAGCCATCAGCCCAGAGCCCGACGCGGGGCTCGAACTCACGGACCGCGAGATCGTGACCTGGCTGAAGTCGGACGCTTAACCGACTGCGCCACCCAGGCGCCCTGGTATGGTTATTTTAAAGAAAATAGCTGCAAAATCCTTTGACACTTCTCCCCATGAGAGGTAGGGTCTGTGCCCTCTCCTCTTGAATCTGGGTGGGATCAGGACTACTTTGACCAATGGAATGTAGTAGAAATGACACTACGTGACTTCCGAGGCTAGGTCAGAAAAGGCCATGAGGCTTCTACTGGTTCTTTGTTTTCTTTTTTCTTTTAACATTTATTTATTTTTGAGAGAGAGAGAGAGAGAGCGCATGAGCGGGGGAGAGGCAGAGAGGGAGACACAGAATCTGAAACAGGTTCCAGGCTCTGAGCTGGCAGCACACAGCCCTGCTCGAACTCGGGAATGGCGAGATCATGATCTAAGCCAAAGTCGGACGCTTAACCGACTGAGCCATCCAGGCACCCCTCTACTGGTTCTCTTGGGACTCTCGTTCTGGAGGAAGGCAGTCATTATGGAAGAAATCTGATTATCCTGGGGCGCCATGCTGGAAAGGCCTTGTGTAGGTTCTTGGCATTCGGGTCATCCCAACCCAGGTACCAGACACGTAGATGAAGGAAGCTCCAGATGACTCCAGTCTCCAACCTTCAAGTAACTTCCAAACTTTCAAGTCTTAGGGGGGCAGAAAGAAACATCTCCTCTGTGCCTTGTTTTAATTCCTAACCCATATAATCCATGAGCATAATAAAATGGTTGTTTGACATCGCTATGTTTTTTTTTTAATATGATATAATCAATAATATAATTTATTGTCAAATTGGTTTTCAAACATCGCTATGTTTTAAAGTGGCTTATTGGGGCGCCTGGGTGGCGCAGTCGGTTAAGCGTCCGACTTCAGCCAGGTCACGATCTCGCGGTCCGTGAGTTCGAGCCCCGCGTCAGGCTCTGGGCTGATGGCTCGGAGCCTGGAGCCTGCTTCTGATTCTGTGTCTCCCTCTCTCTCTGCCCCTCCCCCGTTCATGCTCTGTCTCTCTCTGTCCCAAAAATAAATAAACGTTGGAAAAAAAATTAAAAAAAAATAAAGTGGCTTATTATGTAGCAATAGTAACAGGAACTCAAAAACCGAGGGATTCATTAAGAGCCCTTCTTCCTTCTCATTCCCCATGGCTGCCCAGTCTCCAGAGCCCATCTCCTGAGCCTGAACAATCTTTCCTCAGACCACACTTCCTCTCTATGACACTGTTCCTGCCCTGGGCAGCTCTTCAACAACTTTCCTTTAATCTTTTGCAAGACCCTCCACTCTATGGTCTCTGGCTTCAATTGGGAGCATTCTCAAGTCTACTCCTTTGCAGAACTCTAGGGCTTTTTTTTTTTTTTTTTTCCTGAAGCATGCATCTGACAAGTCCCTTTCTTGTTTAAATGGCTTTTCAGGGGCGCCTGGGTGGCGCAGTCGGTTAAGCGTCCGACTTCGGCCAGTTCACGATCTCGCGGTCCGTGAGTTCGAGCCCCGCGTCGGGCTGTGGGCTGATGGCTCAGAGCCTGGAGCCTGTTTCCGATTCTGTGTCTCCCTCTCTCTCTGCCCCTCCCCCGTTCATGCTCTGTCTCTCTCTGTCCCAAAAAATAAATAAACGTTGAAAAAAAAATTTTTTTAAAATAAATAAATAAATGGCTTTTCATTTTTCCTATTTTTTAAAAATTGAAGTATAGTTGACAATGTTACATTAATTCTAGGTGTACAACATAGTGATTCAACAACTCTACACATTATGCTATGCTCACCACAAATGTAAGTCCCATCTGTCACCATACAACAAGATCACAATGCCATTGACTATATTCCCTATGCTGTACCTTTCATCCCCATGACTTACTCATTGGGTAACTGTAAACCTGTATCTCCCATTCCCCTTCACCCATTTTGCCAATTCCCACTCCCAACCCGCCTCTGGCAACCAACGGTTCGTTCTCTGTATTTATGGTTTTGTTTCTGCATGTTTGTTCACTTGTCTTATTTTTTTAGATTCTACATATAAATGAAATGATACAGTATTTATCATTTTCTGACCGATATTTCATTTAGCATAATACCCTCTGGGTCCATCCATGTTGTTGCAAATAGCAAGATCTCATTCTTTTTTATGGCTAATATTCCATTGTATACGTATACCACATATTTTTTATCCACTCATCTATTGATGGACACTTTGGTTGCTTCCATATGTTGGCTATTGTATTTTGTTTTTAAAGTACACATCACACCCAGCATGGAGCCCAATGCAGGGCTTTGAACTCATGACCCTGAGACCGAGTCCTGAGCTGAGATCAAGAGTCAGACACTTAGCCAACTAAGCCACCTGGGCACCCCACTGGCTATTCTAAATAATGCTGCAAATAAACATAAGGGTGCTTTTATTCTTTTAATTCAAAAAGAATTAAACAGTAATGAAACACTAATTTAGTGTTTTTGCTTTCTCTGGATAAATACCCGGTAGTCGAATTTCTACTTTTGTTTCTATTTTTAATTTTTTGAGGAACGTTTATACTGTTTCCAACAGTGGCTGCGCCAATTTACATTCCAACCAACATGAGGGTTCCTTTTTGTCCACATCCTCACCATACTTGTTATTTCTGTCTTTTTGATTCTAGCCATTTGAATAGGTGTGAGGTGGTATCTCATTGCGGTTTTGATTTCCATCTTCCTGATGATTAGAGATGCTGAACATCTGTTCATGTGTCTGTTGGCCATCTGGATGGCTTCTTTGGAGAAACGTTTATTCAGGTCCTCTGCCCGCTTTCAAATCAGATTATTTGTTTTTGTTTTTGTTTTTGTTTTCTCGGTGTTGAGTTGTATAAGTTCTTTATAGATCTTGAATATTAACCCCTTATTGGATATATCATTTGCAAGTATCTTCTCGCATTCATTAGGTTGTCTTTTTGTTTGGTTAACGGGTTTCTTTGCTGTGCAGAAGCTTTCTATTTTGGTATGGTCCCAATGGCTTTTCATTTCCTTAAGAAGAAAGTCCAAGTCCTTCTTGTAGCAGTGAAGAGCCTCTAAGAGATGGCCCTTGCTATCACTTACTGCTCTCTGCCTCACTACCTACGCTCCAATAACCAACTTAACCTATTTCTTGGCCTCTCTCCTGTGCATTTTCACTCCCCTCTGCCTGGAATGCAATTTTCTTTCTCTTCTTTACCTGAGCCTCTAAGACCCAGCCTAGATGTTCCCTCTAGGCAACATCTCTATACTACTAGGTCTTGTCAGTCTGAGTTTAGCTGTTTCTTTTGGAGGATCGCATAAAAACCCAGGCATCTCTCTATCACTATGTATACTCTCACTCTACTGTGAGCAAGTGAGACAGAGCAGGGACTGGACTTGAGTCCCCTCAATCCTGATTAAGCAACCCAGTGTCCCTTGATAGGTGAAGCCCTAGGCCCCTTAAGTAGCATATTTTGCAGGAATGTGGGAGCAGGATGCTTACCAAAGGAGGGTCTCGACTGGCAAAGACAAATCGAAACCAGCCTGCGCCAAGAGTGGACCCCAGCACTGACCTTTCACTGACTTCTTCCCCGATTATAATACTAAAAACACTCCCAGGGGTGGAGATTTAACATACTAATGAGACATGCAATGCACGATGAAGCATGTTCTGTTCACTATACCTGTGCACCCAATTTCCTGTATCTCTCCCCAACTACATGACTTAGAGTCACTCCTGCCCCATCTCAGTCTCTTTTAAAGAATGTTCTCTGGCCTTTGCCAGAGAGCCAGCACAAAGGACCCTTGTGCTTGAGCATAAGCTCCAATGAAAGCCTGAAACTCCTCCAGTCAATGCCTCTAGTAAATTTCTATTGCTTGGAGAACCCAAAGGACCTAAGTCAGTGACACAAGCCCTTCACTGTCTCATCTCTTCATCCAGTCGGTCAGAGCCCATGTCTGATTACTTTCTACATCCCCAGGAACCAGCAAGGGAGAACTCCTTTGGAGATCTATACCTATACAGTTATCTACCACCTTTATTCCTTGATAAGTGGACTCCATTTCATCCAAGTGGCAATTTCGTTCATCGCAAGCCAATCAGGGCAACTTCATTAAAACTGAAGTTTTAATGTGTGTGTGTGTGTGTGTGTGTGTGTGTGTGTGTGTGTGTGTCAGGCATTGGTCTAGAAATGGGTATATTACTTGGTTCTGCCAGTGGAAAGTAAGAAGAAGTTTTGCAAAGACTGCAGAACAGATTTTCCTTCCTTATAAAATGAGAGAGGCATATTAATGAAGTCTGTTTTTCTGCCCATCCCCATTCTCCTGGCTTGGGAGGGTATGTGGCCATGATGGTGATGTCTGGAACAATGGCAGCCATTTCGTGGTCATGTTCAGGAAGCCCCTGGAAGAAAACCAATGGGACGGTGGACTGGAAGAATTATAATAAACTCAATTCTTGTTCAGACTCAGAACCTACTTCCTTCCAATTAAAAAAAATTTTTTTAATGTTTATTTTTATTTTTGAGAGAGAGAGAGATAGAGTGCGAGTCATGGAGGGGCAGAGAGAGAAGGAGACACAGAATCCAAAGCAGGCTCCAGGCTCCGAGCTGTCAGCACAGAGCCTGATGCGGTCTCGAACTCACGAACTGTGAGATCATGACCTGAGCAGAAGTCGGACGCTTAACTGACTGAGCCACCCAGGTGCCCTGAAAAATATCTTTATTTTTTATGTTAGAGGTTTCACTAGGTACCCCTTGTGATTATATCTTTAGGGTAGTGCTGATTAACTACTTACAAGCTAGTAGGGTTCCCACAGATTCCTTGGCTGTCCAGCTGTGCCTGGGAGTTGATACAGACCCTATTGTTCTTTATTTCATCTGAAATGACAAGATGGACACAGGCTTTGGTTGTTTTTGAGTCATAACCTTTACATAATAAACTGGTAAACACAAGCAAATTGCCTTCCTGAGTTTGTTGGGCCACGCTAGCAAATTATTGAACCTAAGGGGGTCACAGGAGCTCCTGATTTAGCTGGTCAGTCAGAAGTACAGGTGGCAAGCTGAGAAGTAGCATCTGAAATGGGGGCAGGCTTGTGGGACTGAGCCCTTTACTACACTTTTGGTATCATGAGTGCTACATGGGCAGGGGTGCCTGGGTGGTTCAGTCAGTTAAGTATCTGACTCTTGATCTCAGGGTCATGAGTTCAAGCCCCATTTTGGGCTCCATGCCAGGCATGGAGCCTACTTAAAAAATAAACTAAGGGCGCCTGGGTGGCGCAGTCGGTTAAGCGTCCGACTTCAGCCAGGTCACGATCTCGCGGTCCGTGAGTTCGAGCCCCGCGTCGGGCTGTGGGCTGATGGCCCAGAGCCTGGAGCCTGCTTCTGATTCTGTGTCTCCCTCTCTCTCTGCCCCTCCCCCGTTCATGCTCTGTCTCTCTCTGTCTCAAAAATAAATAAAACGTTAAAAAAAAGATTTAAAAATAAATAAATAAATAAACTAAAAAACAACAACAACAACAAAAAAACTGTTGTGTGAGTAGAGAAACAAGATTTTGACTATCTTCTATGCTTTGTATTGCTTGCCTTGAGTTCCTCTCATCTAATTGTTTCTTTCATTTTCTTGAATCCCTGAAGGAGAAAGGGAGGGCCTGGACGTCCAGATTCCTTGATTCTTGACATTTAGAGGGCTGAATTCCTGTCTCCCGCAGAAGGTTGGAGGTGAGGGGAATATTCAGACTTCTAAGAAGGGGATGCTGACAACACATCCAGGCTGCTTTCTGGAAACTGCAAGAAGCCTGGGTTTCTGTCACCTGATTGGTCCCAGCTCCACTGTCCCTCCCCCTTGTCCAATAAAGCATCTGCCGGAGTTGAGTCACTCTGCAGGAAGCCAGGAACTAGAGACAGAAAAAGGATCTCAGCTGGTGGTAAGTTGGGGGCTTGACAATTTCAAAACTTATTATTTGAACCTCTACCGTGTGGCAGATTCCTCCTAAGCCCTTAGGCCGGGCTGTCCAATACAGAATCCACTTGCCACATATGGTTGTTGAGCTCTTGCTAGGCCAAACCGCGATGTGCTGGGAAGTGTGAAACCAATGTTATATTCAAAGACTTAGCATGAAAAAAGAATGTAAAATATCTGATTGGTAACTTTTTTTTTTTTTAATATTTATTTTTGAGAGAGAGAAAGCACAGGCAGAGGAGGGGCAAGGAGAGACTGGGACAGAGGATCCAAAGCAGGCTCTGTGCTGACAGCACAGTGGGGCTCGAACCCACTCACCGTGAGATTATGACGCTCAACCAACTGAGCCACCCAGGAGCCCCCTGACTCATGACTCTTATATTGGTTACATTTTCAAATAATATTCTTTTGATATGTTGGCTTACATAGAATATATTATCAAAGTTAATATGTTATTATAATCAATTTACTTTGTAAAGAGAATGGTAACCCTCATATATGGCTCATATTTATGGCTTACATTTATGTTTCCATTGGAGAGCGTTACTCTAGAAGTATAACATTGAAAGAATTTGGTAGTCTTCTAGCATATATGCTAATGTGGAGATATTTAGAGTAGAAAATAAACACATGGATACACAGGAAAAATATCTGGTATAGCTCCTCTGCATTATGGGCCAGGTGGGGCCTCTGAACATGTTAGTATCTAAGCTTGGGCTGAATATTCAGTAAGAGCCAAATGTGGGAAGCCCGAAAGAGCATCGTAGGCAGAAGGAACAGAGGATCCAGAAGCCCTGAGATGGCAGTGAGCTCAGCATGTTGGAGGAATTGAAGGAATTCAATTTGGATGGAGCCCATTATGTAAGATCACAGTGAATGTATGAAGTACGATCCAGTGTGATGTTGTGATACATAGTAAGAAATATATGTCGGGTCTTCATCCTGTTTCTGGCACCAAGCTCCTAAAACCCTGGGAATTTCCTAAGTGATGAGAGCAATAGAGGTGTCTTTTGTTATGTTAATGAGTGATTTGGGGGAGGCACCTAAGGCTGGGGGCTGGTTGCCAGAACTTTCAGGTTCAGCCCCCTGACCTCCAGGGAGAGAAGAAGTGGTAGAAACTGAGTTCAATCCCCAGTTCAATCCCCAATCCTCATTAACCCCAATGAGTTAATCAGTCATGCCTATGTAATGAACACTCCATAAAACCCCAAAAGGACGCAGGGTTCAGAGAGCTTCCGGGTTGGTGAAAACATATGGAGATGCCTGGAGAGCGGCACACCTGGAGGGCCCATAGAAGCCTCGCGCCTTTGCCTCATACCTGGCCCTATGCATCTCTTCCAACTGGCTGTTCCTCAGTTACAACCTTTTCTAATCAACTGGTCATCTAGTACGTAAAATATTTCTCTGGGTTCTGGAAATCATTAAGTTTTGTGAGGAAGAGGTTATGGGAACCTCTGATTTACAGCCAGTCAGTCAGTCGCACAGGTACCCTGGGCTTGCAGCTGGTGTCTGATTTGGCCCAGGGGCAGGAGGGGCATCTTTTAGGACTGAACCTTTAACCGGTGTGATCTGACGGTGTCAGAACTGAGCTGAATTCTTGGAAATTGTTTGTTGGTGTGGGGACTCCCTCACACTTTGGAAATTGGGTCACAAAAGAAGGATAGACAGGGCAGATCCAACAGTGCTTGGTAAGCTTGAGTTAGGAGTTTGGAAACCACTGGAGGGTGTTGAACAGAATAATGTCATGATCTGTGTTTTTAAAAGGTCATATGGCCACTGTCTGGAGAATGGATGTTTTGGGGTGAGTGGGGGGAGGCATTCGGAACAGGAACAAGCTATTTTCAAGGTCAGTGGAAACATGCAGACCAGAAGAGGGGGCGTGGGCAAGGGCAGTGGAGATGGAAGTGATTCTGGGTGTGGATTCAGTTGCTTTGCAGACAGAATCTATAAACTTGGATTGCTTTGGGTGATAAGGCAAAGACAGCAAGGATACGATTTAGATTTGGAGCTTTAACAGCTGGGTGTTTACATTCCAAATAGATACAGGATACTGTGAGAGAGGCAGATTTGGGAGGATGGAATAGTTGAGTTTGGTTTGGGTAATGTCAGGTTTGGAGTGCCTATGGCATTCCCACAGGGAGGTGTCAGGAAGTCAGGTGGTTATATCAGGCTAGAGCTCTAAGGAGAAGCCAAGGCTGATGCCTTAGATGAGAAGTTTTCAGTATAGGTGCCCTGGGTTGGCTCAGCTGGTGGAGTGTGGGACTCTTGACCTCGGGGTTGTTGGGTGTGGAGATGACTTAAATAAAAAAAACCTAAAAAGAAAGTTATCAGTGTAGTATTATAAGCCATGAGACCAGATGATACTACCTATGGAAAGACTACATAGAGAGGATGGAGGGGAGCAGGTACAAACCCTGGGCTGCCCTAACATTGAAAGTGAAATTTAGAGGGGGCTCTTGGCTGGCTCAGTCAGTGGAGTGTGTGACTCTTGATCTCAGGGCTGTGACTTTAAACCCCATGTTGGGTATAGAGATTTCTTAAAAATGAAATCTTTAAAAAACAGAACAGGATGGTTTCTTTTTATTTTTAAATATTCATTTATTTGTTTATTTACTTATTAGGTTTATTTTTGAGAGTGTGGGGGAGGAGCAAAAGGAGAGGGGGACAGAGGATCTAAAGTAGGCTCTGTGCTGACAGCAGAGACCCCAACTCAGGGCTTGAATCCACAAACTGTGAGATCATGAGCTGAAGTTGGATGCTTAACCCATTGAGCCACCCAGGTGCCCCACTTATTTTTTAAAGTAAGCTTCACACCCAGCGTGGAGCCCAACATGGGGCTTGAACTCACGACCCTGAGATCAAGACCTGAGCTCAAAACCTGAGCTGAGATCAAGAGTCAGATGTTTGACCAACTGGGCCCCTTGGGTCCCCAGGATGGTTTCTTTTTATTTAAAAAAAAATTTTTTTTGAAGTTTATTTATTTTGAGAGAGAGAGAGAGTGAGAGCTGGGTAGGGGCAGAGAGAGAGGGGAGAGAGAATCCCAAGCACACTTTGCACTGTCAGCACAGAGCCTGATGCGGGGCTTGAATTCACGACCATGAATCCATGACCTGAGCCCAGATCAAGTCTGTTGCTTAACTGACTCAGCCACCCAGGAGCCCCTGGGATGGTTTCTTTGTAAGGGGAAGAGATAAGATAACATAATCTAATTTTAAGAAAATCTTGGGTTTTTGTTCTTGGTAAAAAAGAAAAAGGGATAATGCAGGAGGAAAGTTCTTGGGAAGGTGAGGTAGAGAGGGATCCAGAGCAAACATGGGAAGGTAGCCACTGGGATGAACGAGAACTCTACACTGACTGTAGCAGTGCAGGCAGATTGGAAGGTTTGGGGCAGGGAAGGCTAAAAAGTTCCAATGGTTACCATTTTCCCGTTAAAATATGAGGCAAAGGCATCAGATGAGCACACAGATGAGGAGGGGAGAGGCCAGGGAAAAGCAGACGGGAGGAAGTGGAACTACAACAGTTATTTCAAAACTTGGAAATGCAAATATGCTGGAGAAGTAGAGTCAGCAGACACACAAATGCT
Source organism: Lynx rufus (assembly GCF_022079265.1). Lineage (NCBI taxonomy): Eukaryota > Metazoa > Chordata > Mammalia > Carnivora > Felidae > Lynx > Lynx rufus. The sequence continues at coordinate 2,781,623 of NW_025814830.1, read as the reverse complement.
GAGCTGCCATATGAAATTCGGTCAGAAATCCAACTGTGCCCCTTAGTAATTGCGACACTGGACAAGTCACTTCCCCTGCCAGAGTCATGGCTTCCTTTTACGTTATGTGGTAATGATACTTCAGTTTTTTATTTTTTTTTAAGTTTATTTATTTATTTTGAGAGAGAGCAAGGTAGGGGCAGAGAGACAGGGAGAGAGAGCGAATCCCAAGCAGGCTCCGCGATCACAGAGCCCGATGTTCGGCTCAAGCTCACAAACAGCGAGATCATGACCTGAGCAGAAGTCAACAGTGGGACGCTTAATTGACTGAGCCACCCAAGCGCCCCAATGATGTGGTAATCATACTTATCCAAAAGCAAGACTGTTGTAATTGGAGATCATAAAAGGTACAGTGACTGGCACATTTGAGGGGCTTACCAAATAGTAGTCATCATAATCCACTGGGGTATCGTCTGTGGTTTGCAGGTTCTGTGTCCCACACTGCAACCAGGGTGCAGCCCTAATTTTACAACTTTGGGGGCGCCTGGGTGGCGCAGTCGGTTAAGCGTCCGACTTCAGCCAGGTCACGATCTCGCGGTCCGTGAGTTCGAGCCCCGCGTCGGGCTCTGGGCTGATGGCTCAGAGCCTGGAGTCTGTTTCCGATTCTGTGTCTCCCTCTCTCTCTGCCCCTCCCCCGTTCATGCTCTGTCTCTCTCTGTCCCAAAAATAAATAAACGTTGAAAAAAAAATATATACCTAATTTTACAACTTTGTCTCACTGGCCTTTCCTCTCCTGTCATTGCACAATTGGCTTTCCCTGTTGCAGCAACATCATCCCTTCTGAGTGCCTTGTAGGGTGCTTAGTGAGTGGGTAGAGAGAACTTGACTCTGTTATGGAAGTATAGCAGGTGGAAGAAGGTTGAGAGGACAATTCTGGTGGAATCTGTCTGGTTGAGCTCAAATTCTGGCACACGTCAATCCTCAAACGCCATACACAAGGGTTGTGGTGAGGGCTACAGGAACTTTTGGCATATGGAAAATGCTCGCAAGTACTAGCTGCTACTGTTGTGAGCACTGTACTTGACCTGAACTTGAGATTCCATGATGCGTGGATGGCCCAGGACTAAGCCCCAGGGCACAGCATAGAGCCTGGGGAAAACAGAAAGTTCCCATCTGTTAGACTCACTTGGTCTTGCCTGAAAGACTTCCATGTCCGCTCTCAACTAACCCTCACCTGAAAATCAGTCTCCTCCATAAAATGGCCTCTATTCTGTGGAGGAGCAAACTGAAGCTCAAAGAGATGTCACCAAGAACCCACTGGGCAGGTGTCAGATGAGAATACAGACTGACCTCCCCCCAGAGCCCAACACTCTTCATACTGTTAACAGTGGCTCTCAACTGGGAGTGATTCTCCCCCACCCACCCACCCAGGGGACATTTGATAACGTCTGTAGATACTTTTGCATGTCACAACTGGGGGTGGGGCTGCTAGATGGGGGCCAGGGATGTTGCTAAAACATTGTACAATGTACAGGAAAGTCTTCCACAGCTAAGCATTTATCCAGTTCCAAATGTTCAATGGTGCCAAGGCTGAGAAACTCTGCATGACATTAAGCAATGTGCCTCCTCTGCTGACTCTGAGTCTAGCGCTTCCCTCACTAAGCTGTAACTGGCTCCTAATCAATTTCTCTTATCTATTCACCCTCGGTGTAGTTTTCTGCTAGTAAACAGGAGCCTTGTAATCCTCTTGGCTAAGCAATCAGCCTGATAGGTGGAATGCATATGAATTATTATGGGAATATGGAGAACTATTCTTTCCCAAAGTAATAGCCAAAAGAGTGTCAATTTTATAGTATAACCGGCCAAGTTTCAGTAGAGTGGGGGTCCTACTTGGAGTGGTAGTTGATGTTGTCCATGAATAGGGAGGCTGTAAGATGGTTCATGGATTGGAAATGGCCATTGTTGAAATGTTTCAGGTGTGTGCAAGATGGAAACCAACCTCTCCATCACTCCGAATGAATATGAAGAGATACTCCACGAGTCTGCTGGCTACACTGTTCTGTGGATCCTATCACTGGTGGTGCTTGGGATCACCTTTGTCCTTGGCATCCTGGGCAATGGGCTTGTGATCTGGGTGGCTGGATTCCGGATGGCACGCAGTGTCACCACCATCTGTTACCTGAACTTGGCCTTGGCCGACTTCTCTTTCACTGCCACTCTGCCATTTCTCATTGTCTCAATGGCCATGAAAGAACGGTGGCCTTTTGGCTGGTTCCTGTGTAAGGTAATTCACATTGTGGTGGACATCAACCTGTTTGGAAGTGTCTTCCTCATTGCTTTCATTGCCCTGGACCGCTGTATTTGTGTCTTGCATCCAGTCTGGGCCCAGAACCACCGCACTGTAAGTCTGGCTACAAAACTCATCATTGGACCCTGGATTTTTGCCCTAGTCCTTACCTTGCCAGTTTTCATCTTCTTGACTACAGTAAATGATGGAACAGGGAATATATACTGTACTTTCAACTTTGCACACTGGGGCAACAGTATTGAACAGAGGCTGAAGGTGGCTATCACCATGTTGACAATCAGAGGGATCATCCGGTTTATCATTGGCTTCAGTATGCCAATGTCCATTGTTGCTATCTGCTATGGGCTCATTGCTGCCAAGATACGTAAAAAAGGCATGATTAAATCCAGCCGTCCCTTAAGGGTCCTTACTGCTGTTGTGGCTTCCTTCTTTCTCTGTTGGTTCCCCTTTCAAATGGTTGCCCTTTTAAGCACAGTCTGGCTCAAACAGATACTGTTTGAGGGCAAGTACAAAATCCTTGATGTCCTGACTAATCCAACAAGCTCCCTGGCCTTCTTCAACAGCTGCCTCAATCCAATCCTTTACGTCTTCATGGGCCAAGACTTCCGAGAGAGACTGATCCACTCCCTGCCTGCCAGTCTGGAGAGGGCCCTTACTGAGGACTTATCCCAGACCAGTGACACAACAAACAAATCCACTTTACCTCATGAAGAAGCAGAGTTACAGGCAATGTGAGGGCAGCTGGGGGACATTTTTGAGCTCTGTATGCTCCTACCCTTCTCCCATTTCCAGCTCCATCTTACCTTGGGTCATACTGAGACACGCATCATGAAAGGAAAAAGTAACATAAGATGTCATTTTTGGATTTTGGGCCTCAGCTTCTTCCTCTGGATAAGTGGAGACTGTAAAGGGGTACAAGGGAGGAGAAGAGAAAGTGATGGGGAACTGGTAACGCTTAGATAAGAGGGTATGGTAAGGGGAAAACTTTAGTTATTTTACCATTAAGATGTTCGCCGTAGGTTTTATTTTAAGCTATTTTTAATAAGATTACAGGAATTTCTTTGTATTAATAGTTTACGAAGAGTTTTCTTCCTTTAAAAATCATGAATGGCTATAGAACTGTATCAAATGAATTTTATGCATATATGAAGATATTATTTTTATCCTTTTATTTACGCCATCATACATTACCTTGATTGATTTTTGCATGTGAAACTACCCTTGCGTTCCTAGAATAAACCAGGATTGGTCATGATGTATTTTGTCTAATTATAATTTACGTCACTAGATTTGTTTATAACTTATGCATTTATGTTTATGTAAAGATGGGTCTGTTATTTTCCTTTCCACTAATATCCTGGTCAGCTTTTGCACCAAACTTCTAATGGCCTCCTACACAGACTTGGGAAGTGATTTCTCTGACTATATTCTTTCATAAATGTTCAGAAATTCACCAGCGAAGACAGTTGGCCCTGGGTTTTCTTTCTGGGAAGGCTTTTAGTAACGAGTTCAATTTCTTTCATAGTTATGGGACTATTCAGATTTTCTATTTCCTCTTCCATCAATTTTGACAAACTGTGACTTTTAATGAATTTAGCCATTTCATCCAAACTGTCAAATCTATTGGCATGAAATGGTATAATAACTGTGTGTAGTACTTGGTATGCTTTCCTTTACATAATGAGAATGTAAGCTATCTGAAGGCAGGGATTTTGGTCCATATTGTTCACCAATGGATCCCCATACCATATGTGTAAAATAGTGCCCAACATGTGATAGACAGATACTCAATAAATATTGAATTGATGAATAAACAATGGTATCATCCAAATATCAAGTGAGAGCCTTTATTTTATTAAAAATTTTTTTAATGTTTTATTTATTTTTGAGAGAGAGAGACAGAGCATGATTAGGGGAGGGGCAGAGAGAGGGAGACACAGAATCTGAAGCAGGCTCCAGGCTCTGAGCTGTCAGCACAGAGCCCAGCATGGGGCTTGAACTTATGAACCATGAGATCATGACCTGAGCTGAAGTTGGACGCTTAACCGACTGAGCCACCCAGGCACCCCAAGTGAGAACCTTTAAAGCTAGCTAAAATGATCTCTGACCCTCATATCATTGCAGTTTACAAGATTTACAAATTCCCATGTGGCTTACATTTTTATGAATCTGGTTTTGAATTTCTACTTCAAGTAAAGCACTCTGACTGTTGCTTGGTGCTTCTGTTTTGACATAAATCAGTCTACAATAATACTCGGCTTTTTTTTTTTTTTTTTTTTGGCTTTCTGCAAATAATCACTTGCAAATAATCCATTACTGTGTAACATACTTTCCTGATGCATTGGCAAAAGAAAGAACTCAAAATAAATATTAGGTAGTCTTGTTATCAAAAGCCCTTCACCCAGGGGCTCCTGGGTGGCTCAGTCGGTTAAGCGTCCAACTTCGGCTCAGGTCATGATCTCATGGTTTGTGGGTTCAAGTCCCACATCGGGCTCTGTGCTGACAGCTCAGAGCCTGAAGCCTGCTTGGGATTCTGTGTCTCCCTCTCTCTCTGCCCCTCCCCTGCTCATGCTCTGTCTCTCTCTCTCTCAAAAATAAATAAACATTAAAAAAAATAAAAATAAAAAATCTTAAAAAAAAAAAAAAGATCCCTATACCCAGCAATCCCACATACCCTCAATTTTATATATTCATGTCAACAGCACATGTTTTCACAAATGGTCACTGTAGAATTGTTTACAACAGCCCCAAACTATAAACAACCCAAAAGTTCATTAACAGAATAAAGTTAGTAATAGTAAATTACTAATAGTAATAGTAAAGTAGTAATAGTAAATTACTCTTCAGCAATAAAATATTTAAAAACTACAACATGAATCTATCACATAGACAAAATAAAAAGACAACAGTATGTACAGCATTCCATTTATGTTTTCAAAATTTTTAGTTAATAAAGTTGAACTGTATTTTTATTTATTTATTTATTCTGAGAGAGAGGGGGCGAGCACAAGTGGAGGAGGGGCAGAGAGAGGAAGAGAGAGAATCCCAAGCAGACTCTGCACCATCAGTGCAGAGCTGGACACGGAGCTCAAATCCACAAACCATGAGCTCATGACCTGAGCCCAAATCAAGAGTCAGACACTTAAATGACTGAGCCACCCAGATGCCCCTAAACTATATAGTTTAGAGATACAGACCTATGCAGTAAAATTATGAAGGAAAGTGATGAATTGATTGCCATAATCAAGATAGTGGTTATATAATTGGAAGAAAGGAGAGAAACTGATCAGGAAAATGTATGTTGCAGCTGATGGCTTCTGGAATGCTGTGATCTCTACTGCTGGTGGTACATGGGGATTTCCTTTATGCAAATATGTTAATCTCCATGTTTATCTTCTATCTGTTTTTGCCCTTAGGTTTGTTATATTCCTTTTTTTTTTTTTTTTAACAGTTCAGGGAAATTCAGATCCCTTCTCCTTCATACCAGGAAAACTTCATAGCTTCTGGATTTAGGCTGATTCAAGTAGGGCAACCCATTCATACAGACACTGCAGTTCTCTAAATTTGGATTTATTAGGACAGGGAGAGCTGAGGGGTCAAAGGGAAGCAAGCAGCAGTGAACAATCCCAGCTTTGGTGTCCTTTAAGCACTAAAGAAAACAGACTTAGAAATAGAGCTCCACCTTGTGGCTTCCAGAAAACTAAGCAAGGAAACAGGCGTCTGGCCGCCTCCTCAGCTCTACAACCTAACCTCACTGGGAGAGATCCTCTAGAAGAACCAGATTCTCTTCCAGGTGAGTTCCCCCAAAGTGAATTTCCAAGTGCATCTGAATAAGCAAATCTGTTTTGTAATCCAGGAAGTCCCCCTCATTCATTCCAGAATGTTCATTCCAGAGATAGGAGAGTGGGCATGTCTCCTGTATCTCATCCCACCCTAAGATACTAGATAAACTCGCTACTAGATAATAAGGGACTTTGTGTGAATGTCTCATAATCTTGGGACACTGAAGATTGAGCAACTGTGTTTTTTCCTTGTGTTTCCATCTCCTGGCTCTCCCAGCTCCAAATACCATCTAGGTAACTGTTTCCCAAATAAGGATCTACAACTGATGCTGTTCCATCAGAATCACCTGGGGAGGTACGTTTTTAAATATGGGTTAGGTCACTGCAGCACCAAGCCATCTGATCGACAGAGTCTGATACAGAAGGCAGGAATCTGTATTCATTCACAAAGCTCCCTGGTAGCTATTTGTACAATCAGATTCCTGTGCTGATTAGCAGTTGAATAAGTGTTCTCTTTACAAGAGAACCGACTAAGAACCAGTATCAGATCTTGGAGACACAGATATATCTTTAAAGTCCACACCCAAGAACAAATGGTCTTCTTATGGGGTGCTGAGGCAGCTCTTAGGAGGGCAATGTGGGCAGTTAAGTTAGCAAAATAAAAAAAAATTTTAATGTTTATTTACTTTTGAGAGAGAGAGAGAGCACACAAGCGAGAGAACACATGAGCAGGGGAGGGGCAGAGAGAGGGGGAGAGAGAGAATCCCAAGCAGGCTCTGTGCTCTCAGCCCAGAGCCTGATGCGGGGCTTGAACTCACGAACCATGAGATCGTGACCTGAGCCAAAGTCGGTCACCCAACCGACTGAGCCACTCAGGTGCCCCAGCAAAATAAATCTTAACAGAAAGGTTGCTGTACAGTATCTTGTTTGAGATCCTCTGGAGCTGCTTTGGTCTTGAAATGGCAGATGGGGGTGAGGTAATTCTATTCTAAAAGGAGAGGTTCTCAGGAACAGCTAACAAGTTACTAATGAGGAAGACATCTTCCTCACCCTTTCCAACTCCAAATTCTCAGCCTCCATAATCATGTGAGTGGATACCTCACAATAAATCACACACCCACACCCATGCAACCTATTGGTTCTGTTTCTTTGGAGAACCCTAATATATTTTTAAAAATTATTGTTAATTGTTGGGTGTAATGGTGGCTATAGTCTTTTTAAACCCTTATCTGTTACAGATACATACTAAAGTATTTACAGGGAAAATGACACGACACATGATATCTGATTAGAGATAATCCCCAGAGGAAAAAAAGGCAATCAGTGAGAGATCAACAGAATGTTTTCAACTTTTGAAGCTTACTACTCTTGTATATGTTTCCATTTTCCACTTCAAAGTCTTTTAAAAGTCACTCTATGACCCAACAAATCCACTCCTAGATAAATGCATAAATGCCCTACCAACAAATGTGTGCCTATGAACACCAGGGTACATACATCGTAGGTAAGGGAAAAACACAGCTGAACAAGTGTGTGTCCAAGATTATAAAATACGTACATATTTCATAATAGCACCAAACTGCAAACAAATCTAATGTCCATCAACAGTAGGATCAACAATTGCAGGGGTGCCTGGGTGGCTCAGTTGGTTAAGCGTCTGACTTCGGCTCAGGTGACGATCTCACAGTTTGTGGGTTCAAGCCCCGCATCGGGCTCTGTGCTGGCAGCTCAGAGCCTGGAGCCTGCTTCGGATTCTGTATCTCCCTTTCTCTCTGCCCGTCCCCTGCTTGCACTCTGAATGTCTCTCTCTCTCTCAAAAATAAATAAGTAAACATTAAAAAAATTGCAGTATATTCCTAAAATGAATTACTATACAATAAGATAACTGAAGTAGTCTGCACATGGATCAATCTTAAGATCATCACGCTAAATGAAAAAGCCACAGATATCAGAATAGATCTGTTATATTCTTTTTTACGTGCAGTTTTCCAAAAGGCAAAATTAAACTCTACTACTTAGGTACACATAATTAGGTTTATTTTATTTTCTTTTTAGATTTTTAAACTATGTATTTAATAGCAAAACCTTCAGTAATGGGGATACAAACATGCCTTGGAAAATGCAAAAGCAATTAACTCAATGTAATGGTAGGGGCACCTGGGTGACTCAGTTGGTGAAGTGTCCAACTTCAGCTCAGGTCATGATCTTGTGGCTCGTGAGTTCAAGCCCCGCTTTGGGGTCTGTGCTGACAGCTCAGAGGCTGGAGCCTGCTTCGGATTCTGTGTCTCCCTCTCTCCCTGCCCCTTCCCTGCTTGTGCTCTCTCTTTCTCTCTCAAAGAATAAATAAACTTTTTTTTTAATTTTTTTTTTAACGTTTATATATTTTTGAGACAGAGAGAGAGCATGAACAGGGGAGGGGCAGAGAGAGAGGGAGACACAGAATCTGAAGCAGGCTCCAGGCTCTGAGCTGTCAGCACAGAGCCCGACGCGGGGCTCGAACTCACGGACCGTGAGATCATGACCTGAGCCGAAGTCAGACGCTTAACCGACCAAGCCACCCAGGCGCCCCAATAAACTTTTTTTTAAGGGGGGGGCATTAAAAAAATGAATTCATTCCTTTCCCTTTACACTAAAGAAGCCTCTTGGCTTCTGGGTTCCAGGCAGTCTGAAGTAGGGCATCCTATTCATATCAGAGCTATGTTATCTAAAATTGGGCTTATTAGAAGAGAGAAATCTGGGAGATCAAAGAGACAGCAAGCAAAACAACTTGGGCCTGACCTGAGATTGATGCCACTCCTATTTTATTTGTTCAAGAGCTAATGAAAACTTGAGTTAGAACACAACCCCAATGGGGGCGCCTGGGTGGCTCAGTTGGTTAAGCATCTGACTTTGGCCCAGGTCATGATCTCATAGTTTATGAGTTCGAGCCTCACTAGAGTCCTGACAGTACAGAGCCTGCTTGGGATTCTCTCTCCCTCTCCCTCTCTCTCCGCCACTGCCATGCTCTGTCAAAAATAAATAAAAATTTAAAAAAAGAAAAAAGAAAAAAAAAAAAAAGAACACAAACCCCACCCAGTGGTTACTTGGAGCTCTGGCACAATTAAGGAAGAGGAAGTTTGGCAGAATCTCATTTCTTCACCCCCATTGGGAGAGACTCCTAACTCACCTACCTCTCTGTCAGCTTCTCCAGATTGAGTCTTCTGGGGCCCCTAAACAAACAACCTTCCAAGAAATCCAGAATATCCTCATCCATCCAAATATGTATTCAAGAGACTGGCCCTCACCTCACCCCTCACTGTTACTAGGCTGAAGAAAATAGGTTATAACTACTGTATACTGTTCGCCCCTGAATTCCCAGCTTCCCCCACCCTCCCCCAAATATCTTCCCCAAATACCACCTGTGGCAATTTTTCCATAAGTCCACAGTGGACTTTCCATAATGTCCACAACATTTATTTGCGACAACAAGGATGGACCTTAAAGGCACTATGCTAAGTGAAACAAATCTGAGGAAGACAAGTACTGTATGATCTCACTTAAGTGTGGAATCTAAAAACAAAACAACAACAAAAAAAAACCACATCAAACTCCTAGAGAAAGAGATCAACCAACGGTGATTGTTGGTGACCAACAGTGGGAACAGGGGCAGGGGAATCAGAGGCAGGTGGTCAAAGGTACAAACTTCCAGTTACCAGATGAAGAAGTACTGGGGACGGAATGGACACCATGATGATGATGGGGAACACTACCATACAGGGTACTTGAAAGTTGTTAAGAGGGTAAATCCTAAGAGCTCTCATTACAAGGAAAAACAAATTTTTTTTCTCTTTTTGCTTTCTCTTTATTGCATCTAAGAGATGATAGATGATGGACAAGTCAATTTACTGTGGTGATCATTCCACAATATATGTAAGCCAAACTACTGTGTGATACACCATAAACTTAACGGTGTTTCATGTCAATTAGATCCTAACAAAACTGCATGTTTTACTTTACTTTATTTATTAAAAATGTTTTTTAATGCTTATTTTTGAGATACAAAACAAACGCATGTGGGGGAAGGGGAGAGAGAGGGGGAAACAGAATCCAAAGTAGGCTCTGCCCTGTCAGCACAGAGCCCCACAGGGGGCTTGAACTCAGGAACCGTGAAATCATGATCTGAGCTGAAGTTAGACACTCAAATGACTGAACCACCCAGGTGCCCCTAAAACTACATATTAAAAAAAAATTGTTTAATGTTTATATTTGAGAGAGAGAGAGAGAGAGAGAGAGAGAGCAAGCAGTGGAGGGTCAGAGAGAGAGGGAGACACAGAATCCGAAGCAGGCTCCAGGCTCTGAGCTGTCAGCACAGAGCCCCACATGGGGCTCAAACCCACAGACTGCGAGATCATGACCTGAGCCAAAGTCGGATGCTTAACCAATGGAACCACCCAGGTGCCCCCAATTTTTTTTAATGTTTATTTATTTTTGAGAGAGACAGAGAGACAGACAGGGCATGAGCAGTGGAGGGTCAGAGAGAGAGAGAGGGAGACACAGAATCTGAAGCAGGCTCCAGGCTCTGAGCTGTCAGCACAGAGCCCGATGTGGGGCTCGAACTCACAAACGGTGAGATCATGACCTGAGCCGAAGTCTGATGCTTCCAACTGAGCCACCCACGCGCCCCTACAACTACATATTTCAAACAGCTCCTCAGATACCAGATATTTACCCAAAGAAACCCAAAACATATTTCAACAAAAAGACTATAAGAAGGTTCACAGTAGCTTTATTATTTTTTTTAATATTTATTTTTGAGAGAGAGAGAACAGAAGCTGGGGAGGGGCAGAGAGAGAGGGAGACAGATGATCCGAAGTGGGCTCTGTGCTGTAAGGACAGAGCCCAATATGGGACTCAAAGTCACCAGCCATAAGATCATGACCGAGCTGAAGTCAGGCCAACCAACTGAGCCACCCAGGCACCCCCATATTAGCTTTATTTATAATAGCCCCCAACTGGAAACAACCCAGGAGTGTATTCATAGGTGTGTGGATAAACTGTGGTATATTCATTTATGTTTTCTGCAATGTCCTTTCTCTTTTTTTTTTAAGTAATCTCTACCCCCATTGTGGGGCTTGAACTCACAACCCTGAGATCAAGAGTCGCATGCTCTACTGACTGAGCCAGACAGGCGCCCCCTTATTGCTTTAAAACAATAAAACGCTTGGTTTCTAAAGATTTTGTCTTGTGGAAATTTGCAGAGAAACAAAAATGAAGCCAAATTATTTTTTACTGCTCCAAAATGTCCCAAATTCTCTTAAGTATGTGACTAGTATAATAAGGGTGTTGTGACATTATCGTCAGGCACGTCATGAAATTCCTATGATGATAAAAATGGAAAGACACTGAAATCTTACTGTTCAAATATAGTTAAGTACTGATCACAAGTACTTGGGTTAGACGCTTTTTGTCAAGTAGGTAGGTATTGATGTGGGAAACAAAGGCAAATGAAAAATTAAATTTCATCACTGCCTACAGCCCGTTGGCAAGTCCTTGAAACAGGCAGAGTGACCTTCCTCTAGGAGCTTAGCTGCCTGGATGATGACATACTGCTCAGGGCAAAAGGCAATCTTAGCCCACCTGCCCCCCCCCCCCCCGCCGTAAGTCTAACATACACAGATTCCTCTGGAAACTTCCTTTGTCTCTATACCCAAAATATATATTAGCAATCATCCTCCAAGCATATGGCCCACTGATATACATCAGAAGGGTCTCATGACTAAAGTTTTATTAGACAGTAATAAACGACCTTTTGTAACAACAGTTCGCTCCTTCAAGGTCCTGGAAACCTTTTTTTCCAAAATACCTGTGCTATCTCGAACCCCCTCCCAACTTGAAAGTATAGGGGTGCCTGGGTGGCTCAGGTCATGATCTCTTGGTTCAAGAGACAGTTCGAGCCCTGTGTCAGGCTCTGTGCTGACAGCTCAGAGCCTGGAGCATGGTTAGGATTCTGTGTCTCCCTCTCTCTGCCCCTCTTCCATTCACGCTCTGTCTCTCTGTCTCTGTCTCTCAAAAATAACTAAACATTAAAAAAAATTTTTTTAAACCAAAAAGAAAGTATACAAGTCACCCAGTGTAGCTCTTCCTGCCCATGGATCCTGCTTTAATAAAACCACCTTTGTGCACCGAAGACATCTCAAGAATGCTTTCTTAGCCATTGGCTCTGAACCCCAACATTTTCTACATCAGGTATCACAGTGAAAACAAAAAAAAGGTGATGTGGTGATATTTTATTCACAGATTAGTACTTTATGAAATTATAGTATTTCATAAAAGGACTATTATATACATGTAAGATAGAAAAAAAATTAGTGAAGACTCCCATTCACCACCAGGCTTAAGAGAGAGGACACTACCAACGCTATGAAAGTTTTGTCTTTGCCCTTCTCTGACCAAATTCCCCTTTTATACCCGTAAGTAACTACTTTCCTAAATTTTGTGTCTAGCATTCCTCTAACTATTCTTTATAGCTTTACTATATATCTCTCTAAGAAACTTATTTGTCTGTACCATTTTATTTATTTATATTTTAATTAATTTTTTTAAATGTTTATTTATTTTGAGAGAGAGAGAGAGAGAGAGAGAGAATCACAAGCAGGCTCCATGCTGTCAGTACAGAGCCTGATGTGGGACTCGAACTCAAGAACTGTGAGATCATGACCTGAGTTGAAATCAAGGGTCAGACACTTAACTGACTGAGCCACCTGGGCTCCTCTTTATTTTGGGGGCCTCTAGGTGGCTCAATCGGTTAAGCCTACAACTTGGGCTGATACTCTTAGGAAGTAACACATAGATATAGAGTTGAAATAGTTGATGACTTCTTCTCTTATTCTGAATATTCCATTTACTCACACACTTAAAAACTTTCATACCATCTCTTCTTCCTACTGAAAGCCTTTTGAAATATATATATATATATATATATATATATATATATATATTTTTTTTTTTTTTTTTTTTTTTTGCGAGAGAGAGAGAACATGAGCAGGGGAGGGGTTGGGGGAGAGAGAATCCCAAGCAGGCTCTGCACTGTCAGCTCAGAGCCAGATATGGGGCCTGATCTCACTACCTGAGCCAAAATCAAGAGTTGGACACTTAACCAACTGAGCCACCCAGGCACCCCTGAAATATTTTATCAACATGGTATTCACAGCAAGAACATGACTTTACAAAATTATTTCTAGAGAAAATGATTTCCTCGATTCACTGACCTGGCTTAATTTTTCATAAACATAAATTATCTTATACACAATGAAGTTTATTCATGGTATAGTCATCCCCACACTTAATACATTCATAGGTTTGCATTTTTTTTATTTATTTTTTTTAACGTTTATTTATTTTTGAGACAGAGAGAGACAGAGCATGAACGGGGGGGGGGGGGGTCAGAGAGAGGGAGACACAGAATCTGAAACAGGCTCCAGGCTCTGAGCTGTCAGCACAGAGCCCGACGCGGGGCTCGAACTCACAGACCGCAAGATCGTGACCTAAGCTGAAGTTGGCCGCTCAACCGACTGAGCCACCCAGGCGCCCCTAGGTTTGCATTTTTATATGTATTGTCTGTACACATTTTTTTAATAATCAGAAAAGGTTTTCAAGCATTGTATGGCAATCGAAGTTATTCCTTAGTGTAAACTCTCTAATACCACATGCTTATGACTTTCAACAAAAGGTTTTTCTCACATTTATTACTCTTCTATGATTCACTCTGGAGTAAACTCTCTGATGCATCCGGAATTTGGTTTCTCAATGAAAATACTACAACATTCCCTCCCTTGTACAATTTCTTTTCCATATGAGTTTCTCCGATATAAAATGACCTACACTTCTTGAAAGTTTTCACAAAATTACTACATTCACAGTGGCTGTCTTTCTGTTGTATAATGAGTGCACACCACTTCTTTTATAAATTTTTATTTATGTATTTTTTTAATTTTAATGTTTATTTTTGACAGACAGAGAGAGAGAGAGAGAGAGAGAGAGAGAGAGAGACAGAGCATGAGCAGGGGAGGGGCAGAGAGAGAAGGAGACACAGAATCCAAAGCAGGCTCCAGGCTCTGAGCTGTCGGCACGGAGCGTGACAACGGGGCTCGAACTCACAAACCATGAGATCATGACCTGAGCTGAAGTCAGACCCTCAACCGACTGAGCCACCCCGGCACCCCTATTTATGTATTTTTTAGAGAGACAGTGGATGCACACACACCCAAGCTGGGGAGGGGCAGAGGGGGAGGGAGGGAGAGAGAGACACAGAGAGAGACAGAGAGAGACAGAGAGAGAAAGAGAGAGAATCCCAAGCAGGCTCCACAGCCAGCACAGAGCTGGATGTGCGGGGCTTGGCTCGTTCCCATGACTGCGAGATCACGACCTGAGTCGAAATCTAGACTCAGACGCTTAAGCGACTAAGCCTCCTAAGTGCCTGCTAACACTTCTGTGTGAAAAACTTTTGCACATTTGCTAAATTCAGTTTCTCCCATGTATGCATTTTCCTGATGAACAACGCACTACAGGTTGTTACTGAAGATTTTGTCATATTTTTTAAAAAAATTTTTAATGTTTATTATTTTTTTTTATTTTAAAAAAAAAAATTTTTTTCAACGTTTATTTATTTTTGGGACAGAGAGAGACAGAGCATGAACGGGGGAGGGGCAGAGAGAGAGGGAGACACAGAATCGGAAACAGGCTCCAGGCTCCGAGCCATCAGCCCAGAGCCCGACGCGGGGCTCGAACTCACGGACCGTGAGATCGTGACCTGGCTGAAGTCGGACGCCCAACCGACTGCGCCACCCAGGCGCCCAAAAAAAATTTTAATGTTTATTTTTGAGAGACAGAGTGTAAGCAGGGGAGGGGCAGAGAGAGAGGGGGAGACACAGAATCCGAAACAGGCTCCAGGCTCTGAGCTGTCAGCACAGAGTCCAGCGTGGGGCTCAAACTCACAAGCCAAGCGATCATGACCTGAGCCGAAGTCAGACGGTTAACTGACTGAGCCACCCAAGAGCCCCGATTTTGTCATATTTATTTACTGCACTAGATTTCTCTCTCATTTTAGCTTCCTATAAAAGTAAACATCCTTGTGGAAGCTTCTCCTTAGTCACCATAAGAATTCTCTCCCATATAAGGGCACCTGGGTGGCTCAGGCAGTTAAACGCCAGACTTCAGCTCTGGTCATGATCATACAGTTTGTGGGTTCGAGCCCTGCGTCTGTGCGAAAGACAGACAGTCAGAGCCTGGAGCCTGCTTCAGATTCTGTGTCTCCCTCTCTCTCTGCCCCTCCCCCACTAGTCTGTCTCTCTCTCTCTCTCCAAAATAAATAAACATTTTAAAAAATTAAAAAAAAAAAGAATTCTCTCCCATATGCCTGCAATTTCATGCTGGAATGACCTCTTTAAAGCCTTCCTCATTTTCACCATACCCATCTGATTTTGCCCTCTTTGGTGTCTACCGAGGTGTGCCTTGACACTAAAGGATTTCACACACTCACTGCCTCTGTAGGGTCTCTCTCCTGTATGTGTTCTTTGATGCCTACTTTGACTAGGCTTCCAGGCGAAAGGTTTCCCACCTTCGCTACATACACAGGGCTTTCCTCCTGCGTGGGTTCTCCCGTGTATGATGAGTGGGGACTTATGGCTGAAGGTTTTCTGACAATTACTTCATTCACAGGGTTTCTCTCCTGTGTAGGTTCTTTGATGCACAATGAGTTGTGACTTCAAACTTTCCCACAACCACTGCATCTGTAGGGTTTCTCTCCCGTGTGTGTCCTCTGGTGTATAGCGAGTGTTGATTTGGAACTGAAGGCTTTCTGGCATTCACTACAGCGGAAAGGCTTCTCCCTGGTATGAACTCTCTGATATAAAGGGAGCTCTGACTTCCAGATGAAAGCCTTCTGGCATTCTTTTTTGTTTTTTAATTTTTTAATTTTTTAAAATTTACACCCAAATTAGTTAGTATATAGTGCAACAATGACCTCAGGAGTAGGTTCCTTGATGCCCCTTCCCCATTTAGCCCATCCGCCCCTCCCACAACCCCTCCAGCAACCCTCAGTTTGTTCCCCATATTTATGAGTCTCTTCTGTTTTGTTCCCCTCCCTGTTTTTATATTATTTTTGTTTCCCTTCCTTTATGTTCATCTGTTTTGTCTCTTAAAGTCCTCATATGAGTGAAGTCATATGATATTTGTCTTTCTCTGACTAATTTCACTTAGCAATACCCTCCACTTCCATCCACGTAGTTGCAAATGGCAAGATTGCATTCTTTTTGATTGCCGAGTAATACTCCATTGTATATCTATATACCACATCTTCTTTATCCGTTCATCCATCGATGGACGTTTGGGCTCTTTCCATACTTGGCTATTGTCGATAGCGCTGCTATAAACATGGGGGTGCACGTATCCCTTCGAAACAGCACACCTGTATCCCGTGGATAAATGCCTAGTAGTGCAATTGCTGGGTCATAGGGTAGTTCTATTTTTAGTTTTTTGAGGAACCTCCATACTGTTTTCCAGAGTGGCTGCACCAGCCTGCATTCCCAGCCTTCTGGTGTTCTTTACATGAAAAGGGTTTTTCTCCAGTGTGCTGTCTTCGGTGTTCAATGAGCTGTGACCTGTGGATGAAAGCTCTCTGACAATGACTGCATTCGCTGGGCTTTTCTGCAGTACGCATTTTGTAAAGTAAAGTGAGACTAAACTTAAGAGAGAAAGTTCTTCCACGTTCCTTACAGCCACAGGGGTTCTCACCTGTATGAGTTCTCTCACGCTTAACAAGATGTGTCTTACTAATGAAGGTTTTCCGACATTCATTACATTCATAGGGTTTCTCTCCTGTGTGAGTTCTCTGATATAAAATACGCTCTACCTTCTGAATAAAAGCTTAGAGACATCCGTCACATTCATATGTTTTTTCTCCTGTATGAGTTCTCTGGTGTACCATGAGCTGTGATTTCTGGGAGAAAATTTTTCTTCATTCACTGTATCCATAGGGTTTCTGTCCTGTGTGACTTCTCTGGTGTAGAAGGAGTTACGGCACATGGTTAAAGGATCTTTGACATTTACTACCTTTATAAAACCTCATTTCTATATGACTTATATTCAGGCATGACATCTTATTGACAGCTTCTCCATAATCATATTCACAGCAATTAATTCCAGAATGAGCATTTTTATGCACAGTATGGAAAAACAATTTCTCATAGATTTAACTTCTTAGCTTTTTCACTTATATAATTTCTGTTCTGGAAAAGTAAATCTAAATTATGTTTCAAAGTTTTCCCATTTGAATCAAATTGATCAAAGTCTTTTCTCAGGTGAGACATTTTGTCAAATACGTCACATTCCTGGTGCCTCGCCATGGGATCAAGTTTGTCAGAGTTTTCCTGGAGCCAGTCTGTCTCATCATCAACTTGCTAGGCATCTTCTAGGAAGGAGACCGATGAATCCGTATACAATTAGGCAGTGGAAGAGGCCAACTCTCACAATGAGGATCAAGGATCCTTACAAATGAGGATTTTTAATCAGGAAACAAGTTAGAGGCATCCAGTAGAAGAAGAGAAAATAGAAGGGAAGCAGAGGGACATGGTAAAGGGGAAAAATTCATGTGTATCTGGAAGCTTAATTCTAACCAGAGGTGAGATGTTGAGTAGGAGGAAGGCAACATGAGCAGTACTGGTGATGAAGAGTGAGGATGCTAGAAACGGAGAATAACTAAGAGAGCTGGGTCCTAGTTGAGTCCAAGGTCTGACACAGAGTGCAAAGACATAATGGCCTATCTCCTTTTTTTGGAAGCTTATTTATTTATTTTCAGTAATCTCTACACCCAATGTGGGTCTTGAACTCATGACCCGATCAAGAGTCACATGATCTACCAACTGAGCCAACCAGGAGCCCCAAAGGTTCAAGGGTTTTTAAATAATGTCCTCAAAATAACCTATCAAAGGTTCTAGCTCCTGGGGCGCCTGGGTGGCTGAGTCGGTTGGGCATCCGGCTTCCACTCAGGTCATGATCTCACAGTCCCTGGGTTCAAGCCCTACGTCGGGCTCTGTGCTGACAGCTCAGAGCCTGGAACCTGCTTTGGATTCTGTGTCTCCCTCTCTCTCTGCCCCTCCCTTACTCGCACTCTGTCTCTCTCTCTCTCAAAAATAAAGAAACATTAAAAAAAATAAATTAAAAAAAAGTTATAGCTCTTTAGGCTTTCACTCATCTACCTGGCTGTTATCCACTCCCCCAGATGGTCCTTACTACTGACTTCCCCCTCTACAATCCATGGCTCCCTGCTCCAGCTGGAGGACCGCTGCTAGTCGGGAAGCCTAACAATTTGATCACGGCTAAACACGGTGCCAAGAGGTTGATCTTCAGAACCTCTGAAGAAGTAGGAAGGGGCTGTTCCAGAGTCAACACCTCAGCAAAGTGAAAAAAAAAATTTTTAAGTTTATTTATTTATTTTGAGAGAGACAGAGATAGCACCAGTGCAGGAGGGGCAGAGAGAGAGAGGGAGAGAGAGAGGGGGAGAGAGAGAAAGAGAGAGAGAGAGAGAGACAGAGAGAGAGAGAATCCCAAGCAGGTTCCACACTGCCAGTGCAGAGCCTAATGTGGGGCTTGAACCCATGAACCGTGAGGTGACGACCTGAGCCTTAACCAAGAGTTGGACATTTAACTGACTGAGCCACCCAGGCGCCCCATGAAAAACTTTAATTTGGGAGGTGAGAGCATGATCCTCTCTCCACGTTCAGACAGACACAAAGGCTCTATCATTTATAAATCCTAAGTTCAAAGACATTAAACACTTCAGAGAGCTTCTAAATTCCAGCAGTTAAAAAAGAAATGGCAACAGACTGGGGCTCACCACAGTCCTTGCCCACTGACCTGAGGTTGCTGTAAGTTTCCAACATTACAACCCAGTACAGCTTCTTCTGGACCACATCCAGTAGTCGCCAGTCCTCTGACGTGAAGTACACGGCCACATCCTCAGGTGAGTGTTACCTGTAATGACACATTGTTTCAAGTGACTTTTCACTCAGTGGTATGGAAAAAAATGCACATGAATTTATTATGATCATTTTCACAATACATTATATACCCGAGGTTTGGTGAATCTAAATTTGCCTTGTACCTACGGAAGAAACTTACAGCTCATTAAAAATATCCTGCCATTCAAAAATCAACCAGTGTAACTCACCACATTGACAGAATCAAGGATAAAAATATTTTTTTAGGTTATTTATTTATTTTTGAGAGAGAGAGAGAAAGAGAGCGCATGAGTGGGGCAGAGAGAGAGGGAGAGAGAGAATCCCAAGGCGGCTCCATGCTGTTAGTGCAGAGCGCAGCCTAGAGCTTGATCTCATGAACTGCAAATCATAACCTGGGCTGATACCAAGAGTCAGACCCTTAACCGACTGAGCCACCCAGGTGCCCCAAGGATAAAAATCTTATCATCATGACAATGGATCCACGGAAAGCATGTGACACCAGCGAGCACACATATGTCTAAACTATTGAATGGATTGCTAAGATTTGTATATTTGGTTGTATATAAGTTTTACTTCAAAATAAATAAAAGTACTATAAACACATATTAAACTCTAGTTAATAATATACATGCTGGAGTATTTAGGAGTTTACTAATTTTTTTAAAATATATTTTTAAGTGTATTTATTTATTTTGAGAGACAGAGAGAGCAAGCGGGGGAGGCGCAGAGAGTGAGGGAGAGAGGGAGAATCCCAAGCAGGCTCCACAATGTCAGCCCAGAGCCCAATGCAAGGCTCGAACTCATGAACCGTGAGATCAGACCTGAGCTGAAACCAAGAGTCACATGCTTAACCAACTGAGCCACCCAGGCATCCCCTAATGTTTGAAATTTACTTCAAAATACATTTAAAAAAAACCCAAGGGAGCAAGGGATGGCTACATAAAAGCAAATATTTTGGTATTCTGAGACCCAATTTCTAACATGGCAGAGGGGTGGTTCCCTCATAAAAACAATAAGCAATTCTTGGGACACCAGCTCAGTGTCCCACAATTCAACTTAATTCTGATATTATCTACCTGCAGATAGCATCAGATTCCACACTTTAAGGGGTCAGTCCCACAAGACTGCCTTTCCCCTCTGCCACCTCAGATCCCAGTTACAAGTCTAGGGTGTCACCTGTACTGCTGACTGACTGGCTATAAATCAGAGGTTCCTAAAACTTCTGCTTCAGGTTCAATTAATTTGCTAGAATAGCTCAAAGAACTCAGAGAAACATTTTACTTTCTAGAAGAAGAGTTTACTATGAAAGGATTTAACAAGGGAAGAGACAAGTGAAAGGGATGCGTAGGGCCAGGTATGGGGCAAGGACATGGGGCTTCCACACTCTCCAGGTGCACCACCCTCCCCAGTCTCCATCAACCCGGAAGCTGTCCAAACACTCTCCTTTTGGGTTTTTATGAGGGCTTCATTGCATAGGCATGACTGATTAAATCACTGGCTGCTGGCAACAGATTCAATCTCTTACCCTTTTCCCATTCCCTTAGGTCAGGGGGGTGTGACTGAAAGTTCCAGTCCTCTCAACACATGATTGATTCTCCTGGCAACCAGCCCTCTTCCTTGGAGGCTTCCAAGAAGTCATCATTCACGTAACAAAAGACACTGTTATCACTCTCAGTATTTAGGAAATTCCAAGGATCTGGGGAGCTGTGAGCCAGGAACTCTGGATAAGACCAAATATACATGAAAAATGTATTTTGGTTGACTGAATGACCAAATGCATATTTCTTATGAATCATAGTATCACATAGCTGATAAAGCAAGTAAAACATTAATTATAGAATTTAGTTGGTTGGTATATAGGTGTTCACTGTAAAATTCTTTCAACTTTTCTGTACATCTGAAATTTTTTATAACAAAACATCAAAAAAATATTAGAAAAAAAGCACATAGTAAAATTTAACACCCTTTAATGATGAAAACTCTTAGCAAATTAGGAATATGAGTAATCTGCCTTAATCTGAAAAAATAATATCCATAGGGGCATCTGGGTGGTTCAGTCAAGCGTCTGACTCTTGACTTTGGCTCAGGTCATGATCTCATGGTTTGTGAGATCGAGCCCTGCATCGGGCTCCACGCTGACAATGCAGAGCCTGCTTGGGATTCTCTCTCTCCCTCTCTCTCTCTCTCTGCCCCTCCCCTGTTTGCACATGTGCACTCTCTCTCTCTCTCTCTCTCTCAAAAAAAATCCATATAAAACCTAAAGCAAACATTACATTTAGTGGTGAATTATTAAAAGTCTTTGCATGGAGGTAAGAATGAGGCAAGGATGCCTATCACCATTTCTATTCAAATGGTACTGAAGGCCCTGCCAGTGCAACTGGGCAAGAAAAAGAAGTAAGAGGCAAAAGAATTAGGAAGAAATTTATCATTCACAGAGGACGTGATTTGGAAAGTAGAAAATCCGTAAGAATTATAAACTATTAGAATTCATAAATGAATTTCTCAAAATCACTGACCATAAAATCAGTATTAATAAACCAACTGTATTTCAACAGTAGCCAACTACTAGTAGCCAACTACTAGGAAATGAAATTAAATAATAATACACTCATAATAGTATCAAACAGCAAATGCCTAGAAATAATTCCTTTTTTTAATTAAAAAATTTTTTTAATGTTTTTATTTATTTTTGAGACAGAGCATGAGCAGGGGAGGGGCAGAGAGAGAGGGAGACACAGAGTCCGAAGCAGGCTCCAGGCTCTGAGCTGTCAGCACAGACTCCAATGTGGGGCTCGAACCCACAGACTGTGAGATTGTGACCTGAGCCGAAGTCAGACGCTCAACCGACTGAGCCACCCAGGCACCCCTGCCTAGAAATAATTCTTAAAAGGACGTGCAAGACCTCAATATTGAAAACCATAAAACTCTATTGAAACACGTTACAGAAAATGTGAATAAAGGCAAGAATATGCCATGTCTTGGATTAGAAAATTCCACCGTACAGGCATGTTGATTATCCCCCAAATTAATACAGCCAATGCAATAAAACCAATATCCTAGCAGGTGTTTTCTGGAAACCGACAAGCTGATTCTAAAATTTACAAGAGCAGCTCCTGGGTGGTTCAGTTGGTTGAGGGTCTGATTCTTGATTTCGGCTCAGGTCATGATCCTAGGGTTGTGGGATTGAGCCCTGTGGCGGGCTCTGTACTAAGCACGGAATCCTGCTCAGGATTCTCTCTCTCTCTCTCTCTCTCTCTCTGCCCCCCTGCCCCACCCTTTGCGAGTTGTCTCTAAAATAAAAAAATAATTTTAAAATACTGTTTTAAAAAATAAACAAAACTCATAAGAAAATACCAAGGGTCTGGAGAGGAGCCTGCGACACAGCAAGAACGTGAGCAAGAACAGTGAGGCGGCAGCTGCAGTGGTCCAAGTGACCGATGACGATGGCTCTGACTAGGGTAGTGCTGTGGCAAGGAAGAGCGACAGATCTGAGTTCGGCTTTGTAAACAGAACCAACAGGATTTGCCCTCGCATGATGGGAAACACAGAGACCGATGAAAGTGTGAGAAGTGAAGATGTGTCCGCTATGGCTGCTGTTGTGCTGTGGTGGCAGAGTTGAGTAGTTGCAGCAGAGAGTATCTGGCCCACAAAGGCTTATTATTTTGCCCTTCACAGAAGTTTGCTGACCCCTCATCTGAGAAGCTAAGAGAAGCTATTCATTGAAAGAGGAAAACTGTGGAAGGAACAGGCTTCAGGGGAGATTCAGAGCTAGCTTTGGTAAATGGCAAAATGGATGCACCTGTAGAGATGTGCACCTTAGAGATGTCAAGGAGGCAGTAAGGTACAGGAGGTGATGCTTGGCGGACAAGTGCAGGCTGGAGATAGAAAGAGGAAGCCATCGGCATGAGTGCGGTTTAAACTGTGACACCAGACGAGAGCACTAACGAGAAAGTACAGACACAAAAGATGCAGGGAATGAGCCCTGAGACAAGATAAGAGGATTGGGAGACAAGACAAATTACAAAAAGAAGTTGAACCCTAGAAGTGGCCAATAAGGCAGAAACACCGAGAGAGCATGGGGTTCTGAACACCAAATGACAAGAGTACTTCAAGGAAGAAGGAAGTATCGACAATGTTAGATGCTGCTGGAAGGTCCAGTAAAAACTGAGCATGGGATTTAACAATAGGAAGTCACCGAGGATCCTGATAAAAACCACTTTTGGAGGAAGGAGGGGATTAAAAGCAACTGAAGTGGGTTCAAATAAGAGAGGGAGGAGGGACTGGTGATATGGAGTTTGGGCGACTCTTTTGGTTTTTGATGAAGACCTTGTTGCCTAAGTGACAGAAACCATTTATTGACTGTGAGGAACTGTCTTAATGGAAAATGTACTTCATAAAAATGCCTGTTTCTCTTTTGATTACGGCTGCCATCCGCACCAGCGGAAAATCAGCAACCCTGCTCTGGACTGTATGGTTCACGCGGCAATGTTTCAACGTGAAGCGCTCTCACCCACGATCTATGTAGGCTCCACCTGGCTGTGTCTTAATCTTCTATCTTCTCGTCCATGCTTTTTCCCACGTGACTATTATGTTCACATAGTGTTGCTCTCAAAATCGTGCACGTTCTTAGAAATCTCCCCAAATCCTTTGGAAAGACAGCTCACCTAGGACTTGGTCATTTTCAGCTGCTCTTGGGAAATGGCCAGTGAGTCCAACATCTGCCCAAAGGACTCTTCCAGCTCTTCTCTGAATCTTGGTATGAACTCTCCGGTCAAGAGAACCGTCAGTGACAAGGCACCGCTTACTCGGGAATGCTACGTCCTCACATTACGTAATCTTTTCCCAGAAAGTGAGACCTGTGGATTTAAGGGGAATACTTATGTTAGATGGCATGTTAACACCAGGCTCTGAATCTCTGCTTTTATTGTCGAGGCCTTATCCTCACATGGAACTCCAGGCTAGGCTTTCTGCTGATTCTGATCAGGCTTCTGGGAACAAAAATAGCCTTAAGTGTTTGGTTTAATCCAAAGGCTCTGGAAATACAGTGTCCAAGGCTGAGATGCTATTAATATTCCCAAGGACATCCTAAGCATACTTATGGATTGGTGACTTTCCCACGTACTGTTACCAGACCCAAGTCCATTTCCAGCAACGATGGAAATGAGGCTGGACCCAGAATTTAAAGCACAGGGAAGGCTTTATTGGGGCTTATGCTCAAGCACAAGGGAGGCAGCACTAAGGGAGGAATCCTTAAGCTGACCTCAAGGAGAGGTCAGGGAAAGTTTTTAAAGAAACTTAGGTGGGAAAAGGTTATTTACACCTGTGCATTTAAAGGTCACACTTCTGGGGCGCCTGGGTGGCTCAGTTGGTTGAGTGTCCAGCTTTGGCTCAGGTCATGATCTCATGGTTTGTGAGTTCGAGCCCCACGTCGGGCTCTGTGCTGACAGCTTGGAGCCTGGAGCCTGTTTCGGATTCTGTGTCTCCCTCTCTCTCTGCCCCTCTCCTGTTCGTGCTCTGTCTCTGTCTCTCAAAAATAAATAAATAAACATTAAAAAAAAAATTAAAGGTCACACTTCTTCATGTGTTATGTGTCTAACATGTTAAAATCTCCACCCCTTGCATGTGATTTTTACTATTATAATGAGGGCAAAAGTCAGTAAAAGGTCAAATCTGGCAGACACTGTGTCTCAGACTAGTTTGCTCTGATCCTTAGCTGGTGTCTTGCTCTGCAAGAGAAGTGGTAATGGCCAGCACGGAGCTTCCCAGGGGCACAGAGGCTTGTTCCCAAGGTTTTTACTGTCTCAGTACAATACAGTTATATTAAAATTTGAGTCTTTGAATATATATTAAAACGTGCAACTTCACAAGTATAGTCTATTGGGAAACATACAATAACTGGTAAAAACTGAGTTTTGAGAACAGTCCAAGAGAAGAAAACTACAGGCAAATCTCATACATGAACACTAGTGACACTATGTACAAGAATAATAAATCGGCAGTGCTTTCTGCCCACAGATCCTGTCCCCATGCTTTACCAAACCATCCCTTTGCACCAGGAGGAGGAGGGGCAGAGAAGGGGGAGGATAATGGGGAGAGGGAGGAGGAGAAATCAAATCTAGCAAAAGCTGATTTAGGATGTCATCAAGGGTTTTACCCTAGGAGTACAAAGTTGATTTAAAACCTAAAGTTACAGGCGCCTGGGTGGCTCAATCAGTTAAGTGTCCGACTTTGGCTCAGGTCATGATCCCGTGGTTCATGGGTTCCAGCCCTGTGTCAGGTTCTGGGCTGACAGCTCAGAGCCTGGAGCTTGCTTGGGATACTGTGTCTCCCTTTCTCTCTGCCCCTTCCCCTCTCATGCTCTGTTTCTGTCTCTCTCTCTCAAAAAATAAATAAACATTAAAAAAAAAAAAAACCCTAAAGTTAGGGCCCCTAAAAGTTAAAATATCCTAAAATTAGGATGTCATCAGGGTATTTACCCCAGGAGTACAGAGTTCATTTAAAATCCGAAAGTTGGGGCACCTGGGTGGCTCAGTTGGTTAAGCATCTGACTTCAGGTCAGGTGATGATCTCGTCGGGTTCTGTGCTGATAGCTCAGAGCCTGGAGCCTGCTTCAGATTCTAGGTCTCCCTCTCTCTCTGCCCCTTCCCCATTTGTGTTCTCTCTCTCTCTCTCTCTCTCTCTCTCTCTCTCTCTCTCTCTCTCTCTCTCTCTCTCTCAAAAATAAATAAACATTAAAAAAATTTTTTTAATAAAATAAAGTTCTAAAGTTAGGGGGCACCTGGGTGGCTCAGTCAGTTAAGCGTCTGACTTTGGCTCAGGTCATGACACCACGGTTTGTGGGTTTGAGCTCTGCGTTGGGCTCTGTGCTGACAGCTCAAAGCCTGGAGCCTGGTTCAGATTCTGTATCTCCCTCTCTCTCTGCCCCTCCCCTGCTTGAGCCTGCGTGGAATTCTCTCTCTCACCCTCTCTCTCCCTCTCCTGCTCACATTCACACACCTGTGCTCTCTCTCTCAAAATAAATAAAAACTTAAAAAAAAATCCTAAAGCCAATAAACATAATTCGTCACAACAATTAAATAAAAAACATCAAGATAATGAAAAACATTTCAGAAAATTCAAGTTACATTGATGACTAAAACAACAGTAAAAATTATTAAAGACAACAAAAATATCCAGCACATAATTAAACCAGAAAATTTTCTTGAGGAGCTGGAGAGAGAGACCAATTTGTATTAAGTTAAAAGTAGGGGTGCCTGGGTGGTTCAGTTGGGTAAGTGTCGAACTTTGGCTCAGGTTACGATCTCACAGTTCGTGGGTTCAAGCCCCGCATCGGGCTCTGTGCTGACAGCTCAGAGCCAAGAGCCTGCTTTGGATTCTGTGTCTCCCTCTCTCTCTCTGCTCCTCCCCCGCTTGCACTCTCTTTCTCTGAAAAATAAACAAAAAACATTTTTTTAAAGTATAGATTGTTTTGCCCAAATTTATGTTTAGTTCTTTTTAAATTTTATTATTATTTTTTTTTTTACAGAGAGAACACCAGGGAGAAGGCAGGAGAGGGAGAGAGAGAATTCTAAGCAGCCTCCACATTCAGCAGAAAGCCCAACATGGGGCTCGATCCCACAACCCTGGGATCATGATGTGAGCCGAAATCAAGTTGGCTCAACCAACTAAGCCACCCAAGTGTCCCTGGTTTTAATGTGACACCAGTCAAAATTCCATTGTACATTCACTTAATGGAATACTAAAAGTATTTTTTAACTTAAAAAATAAATTTAAAAGAATATGGGAATGCATACATAATAAACTCAGTTTTAAGAAACTGCTCAATTAATAACTTTTCAAAATGCATAAAAAGCCTTAAGAAATAATGAAAATTTAACAACTGTTATCTCTAGGTAGCATATATGGGGGGATGAGGAACTGGCTTGTTTCTCACTACCTGTGTCATGATCAACCACAAAGGAAATACTCAAGTGAAATTTACAAAACTCAAAAGTCAAAAAGGCAGAAGCTTTTTGACTTTCATAACACACATAGTTTTCAGATTAATCTAATCACTTCAAAGTATTTTCATTTTTCATAGAATAAGAGGAGAGTAGGACTTGAGGTCAAAGGAGAGTCGAAAACGGACCTTGAGTAGGAGATTGGATATGATGGACCAAACTGTGTGTCAGCTGTGAGAATCATACGCTAAAGAGCCTGCTCCCATTTTCCCAGGTGGTGGACTCAAATTACTGAAACCCTCTGTCCATCAAGACCTCCCCAATTCACTGCACTTCTCAGACCCGTGCATACTCCAACAAGCTACCCAATCACAAACATAAATAAGGCTGTCCAATTGATGTGGAAATCTTGAAATTTGGAGCTGAGGGCCAAGGAAGAATTCTTGAGACGTTGGTGCAAAAAAACTGCTTTATTAAAGCACTGGACAGGACACGTGGGCAGGAAGAGAGCTGCACTAGAGTCCTAAAGGGTTAGGGACAGCACAAGCCTCCAAGAATTTTGGAAACAAGGTTTCCAGGACCTTGAGGGGGTAGCTGTGGTTCGGGAAAGGTCATTTATTACTGTTTAGTAAACCCTCAGTCATGTGACCCTTCAGCTGTGAATCAGTGGGCCATATACTTAGAGGATGATGGCTAACATGTATCTTGGGAGGTAGAAATAAAGGAAGCTTCCAAAGGAATTTCTGTATGTTTTAAGTAGGCACACAGGATCCTGGGGGTTTGGGATAATGCTAAGCTAAGATTGCCTTTTGCCCTTAGCAAAGTGTCAACATCCAGGCAGCTGACCTCTTGGAAAACAGTCACTCTGCCTATTTCAAGGACTTGCCAATGGGCTGTAAGTTATAAAGAAATTTAATTTTTTCTTTTGCCTTTGTTCCTCACATCACAATCACTCAAGCCCACTCTTCTATCTTATCCTGAACCAAGTCACCCCATTCAAAAACCCACGGCATTTAAGTTATCGCGGACTCTCGCAGCCAACCAAACATAGACCACCAAAAGTCCCCAGGGAGGGGCGCCGGGTGGCTCAGTTCATTAAGCAGCAGACTCAGGCTCAGGTCATGATCTTACGGTTCATGAGTTCCAGCCCGTGTTGGGCTTTGCACGGACAGTGCACAATCTTCTTGTCTCTCTGCCCCTCCCCTGCTTGCGCTTTCTCTCTCAAAATAAATAAAAACTTAAAAAAAAAAGTCCTCATGGAGTAATCCGTAAGCCCCGCTGACGTACTCCCGTGACACCTGCTCTCACGCCGAAGCCTCCTCTCCCCTCACTCATCACAGATCCCCTAACCCATCGCCAGATGCCCCCAGGCTGCCTTCACCAACTACAGACCGCACCACCACCCCGCCCAAGCACTCGTTAGGCGCCGCCCCTCTAAGCAAGCACTACAGACTTAGCCCATCACCGGAGGTTTAAAAGAACGGCACACGACACTTCCGTTTCCGGCGCACCCCGCGCCGACCACCTCTGCCGCTCACTCTTGGGCACGCGGAGATAAGAGGGCCGCATCCTCCCAAACACTGGAATTCAGGGCCGTGGATACACGTCAAGTAATGCTGCTGCCCGCACTGAGCGGCTTCACAATGGGAGCTGTTGTCTTGAAATACGTGCGGGTCCGAGGCCTCCGCTCACGTCTCCTGCCCTGTCTCGCTCCCTCGCTTCCAGGCCCGCGCCTCTGCAGCCCGCCCGGGCCGCCACGCATGCTCAGTAGCGCGTCCAGACCGCCGCGCCTCCGTGAGCCGCTACGCATGCTCAGTAGGGCGTCCGATGCGCAGCGCCTCCCGAGTGGGCACCTCCAGCAGGAGGGTTGGTAGCGGAATCCGAGAAGACTTCTGATGAAGGGCAGCGGGCTCTGGGGGACACAGTAGAGGAGAGGTAACTCTAGGGTATTCGTATAGAGGTTGTGGCAGAGGTAAAGGGAAAGGAGACACCGGGGCCAGTAGGAGGGGAAAGCCAACTGTGAGGGCGGGCTGCGTGCCTGACCTTGAGAAAGAGGGCCCAGTGGAGGGGGGGCGGGGGAGCTCTGCACGTGGCCGAGGCGCCCGGCCGCAGCAGAGCCGGGGAACTGTTGCGAATGCTAAAGCCAGAAAAAGTGCAGATCGGAACTACTGCATTTCTGGAATCGTCTGCCGGGCTCCGCTGATCATACCAACCAGCCCTACCCCAAACTCCACAGTCTGTGACACATCCTGGGAAACAAGAGTTCAAGTTACTCCATCAAAGAACAGTATACTTCACCTGGACGCCTCCAACCTATCTGGGTTGGAGATGTCACATAAAGGCTTGGCTTTAAGTGCTTCTTCAACACGCAGGAAGAGTATTTTGTCATCTTCCCAACGACAAAGTGGAGACCCAGGCCCAAATGGGACTGGTCATGTTAATGTGACCTGCCGTCAGGCGGCAGCCAAGTCTCCTGGTGTACACTTTTATGGCTCTTATTACTTAGGGAATCCCCAGTGGCTTAACTTCCACTGTTTAATTTCTTAGGTTTAGTAATGATGTTTTGATTATGTAGGGGATGCATGATAATATAGATGTGATAGTATCTTTACGACCAGAGGATTCTGAAAAGATAAACAGGTAGGTAACTAAATGGAAAATAGGTACATAACAAAATGGTGAAGTTGCTGAACCTATTTTGTAGGTACATAGGCCTCATCATTATTTAGACTTTCAACCTTTTTATACTTAAAAATTGTTAGAATGCAAAGTTGGAAAAATAACGATTTCTTCTTTGACTCCTGCAATGTGGGGGGATAAGTTTAAGAATTCTCTGAACTTGCACCAATGGGTTCACAAGGCTTAGGGCGGAAAGCCGCTTTCACAGGACGAAAGCCTCCGAGAACTGGTAGAGGCGGAGAGCCGCGGCTGCAGGGCTTTGTCCCAGGTTTGCTAGCGAGAAATATGACTTGTTAAGCCTGAGGTGGCATGCCCCATTCATCTTAGTCCCTAGAAAAGGTAGACAAATACGGTGCCAGCAGTGAAGGGCTGCCTGCTTGGCACCAAGATGTTGATTTGTCTTGACCCTAACCCCTAACATCACATACCTTTGGAACCCCTTTTCTCTCACACACATGAATAATGATAACTGTTTTATTGTCTCTTTCGGCATGACCATCATATATGTAGTCCTTCTGATCCTAATATGGAGAAAGGACCTTACTCAGGGCTCTTGTCTCCTCCCAGACATTAGCCTCTCTCGCGTTCATTTCTGCGTCTGCTCTCTTGCTGAACATGAGAGAACTCCAGACTCAAGGTCTGCAACAATGTAATATTTATAATTTATTTCTTGATTCCCAGAATTACAGATTTCTAGCTAATTTTTGTCCTGGACTTAGTGTATGCCGGCTTACAGAACAAGAGTGCACATTATTTAGTCCTTTCAGGTTTGTTGAGATTTGCATTATAGGCTAGAACATGGCCAACACGGTAAACTTTGGAAAATAAGTGCTTGAAAATTCTGTGAATTTTGAGAACATTGTATACAATACCTCCATTATATTGATTTTTGTTATGTTGTTCAAAACTTCCTTTCATAAATATTTTTATCAGCGTAAATTTATCTTTTTTTATTCCACGTTTCTTTATGCTCTGCCTTCTTTTGGGTTCATGGTTATTTTTGTTTTTTAATCATTCTGCCTTTGCCCTTGACTAGTTTGGAAAATATGCACTCTGTTCCTGTTCCCTTAATGATTACTTTAAACATGGATTTTTTTTTCTTAGGTTTTATTTACTTAAAATTAAAGTTTATTTTTTATTTTAGAGAGTATATGAGTAGGGGAGTGGGGCAGATACCAGCTGCTTCCAGTTTTTCAAAACTCAGGGACAGAAGAGTTGTGATTACTCATCACTCTTAAATCTCAGTATTTTGGGGTGTACCTGGGTGGCCCAGTTAAGCTTCCGACTCTGAATTTTGGCTCCTGATCTCATGGTTCGGGAGATTGAGCCCAGCATTGGGCTCTGCATTGACAGTGTGGAGTCTGCCTGGGATTCTCTTTCTCCTTCTCTCTCTCTCTCTCTCTCTGCCCCTCCCCTGCTCATGCGCACATACTCTCTCTCTCTCAAATAAACATTAAAAAAAATAATAATGGAAAAGGAAAGGGAGGATTTGGGGAAATGGTGAAAAGGGACCTTGTTTATTCTATAGACTTATTTAACTTTTACACCACACGTATTGATATATTTAAATCAATTAAATCAGAGTGGCAGAAGACAATTTGTGTTAAAAAAGAATATTATCCCAAATGGCTAAAAAGTATTACCAGATCCATTTACACATACCAGCCAAGTTTTTTTTTTTTTTAAGTCTTGTTTAGTTTTAAGCCTAATTACTTCCCTTGCAATTTATAAGATACACAAAAATTTACAATGCTGGCATTTCTTGATGGATTCTACACCTACAAACAAGAATTTTATGGTATACGATTTTCTTTCATGATCTTATGAAACCTGAAACTCAGGACATACATGTGCTACAAAAATCCTCTGGGCACAAAATCACATACATCTTGGACCTTTCTTAATTTACTGCTTTGACTATTCCATATATTCAAACGTGAAACAAAACTGTCTTTTAGCATACTGCAGTTATTTGCTCTTCTTGACTACTTCATGTTGTATTTTTTATAAATAACTGGTAATGTGACAGGAACAGAATTTCTATTATAAAGTTTATATGTAAGCAACTGGCCCAGTGTCATTACATTACACTAACTCTCCTTAATAAGTATTATCTGATGCACACTAAGTTTTGGACTTCATGCCACAGGCATCTCTTATCACAAATCTTCAGTCAGCTATCTTCTTTGGTGTGAAAGCTCATTTGTTTGGAAGGTGTTCCAGGATTCCCAACATTTACGAGTTTTTTCCTTCCCCCTCAGTGAAAACTATTACATGATGACCCCTCAAACACATCTGTTGCGGCCAGGTTTTATTTCTGTGTGACGTATAATGGGATTTCTCTTCTCGAGAAAAGATGTTGACTTTTCACCTCATTTGTAGGCCTTTCCCTAATGAAATTAGGCTACACTGGTGGTAGATGGTTTTCCTATATTCACTGCATTTAAAAGGTCCCTCCTGGATAAGTTTTCTGGAACTGACAAAGACCAAAATTATCCTAACGTTCCCTGCATTCAGAGGGTGTCCTTTGGGTGGATTCTTTTGTATTCCGTGAGATCTGGCCCTTCACTAAAGTCTTTCCAGCGCTGTGTTCCCGAGATTTCTTTCCTGTGTGAATTTCCTCGTGTGAAGTGAGAAAGAATTTGACAGAGAATGTTTTCCCACACTCATTACAGTGATAAGGTTTCTGTCCCACGTGACTTCTCTGATGAACACTGAGGTATGATTTCTCAAAAAAGGCTTTCCCACATTGAGTGCACTGATACGGTTTCTCTCCTGTGTGGCGTCTCTGATGTCTAATGAGCTGTGACTTCTGGTTGAAGATCTGACCGCATGGAACACACCCATAGGGTTTCTCTCCAGTATGGCACCGTTGATGGATAATAAGATGGCTTTTTTGGCGGAAAGCTTTTCCACATTCATTGCATCCATGGGGTTTCTCTCCTGTGTGAATCAACTGATGTCTACTGAGCATTGCCATACTGCTAAAGGCTTTCTGGCATTCGAGACATACAAAGGGTTTCTCTCCTGTATGCGTTCTGTGATGGACAATGAGCATTGCCTTTCGTATGAAAGCTTTTCCACACTCACT
Source organism: Lynx rufus (assembly GCF_022079265.1). Taxonomy (NCBI): domain Eukaryota; kingdom Metazoa; phylum Chordata; class Mammalia; order Carnivora; family Felidae; genus Lynx; species Lynx rufus. The sequence goes on along the minus strand of NW_025814830.1, from coordinate 2,748,849 downwards.
GCATTCATAGGGTTTCTCTCCTGTATGAGTTCGCTGATGGACAATGAGATGTGACTTGTCTATGAAGGCTTTTCCACACTCACTGCATTCATAAGGCTTCTCTCCTGTATGAATTCTCTGATGTGTTATGAGGGATGACTTTTTATTAAAGGCTTTCCCACATTCCTTGCACTCATAAGGTTTCTCTCCTGTGTGAGTTCTTCGATGAACGATAAGCTGGGAGTTGTCTATAAATGCTTTTCCACATTCACTGCATTCATAAGGCTTCTCTCCCGTATGGATTCTCTGATGTGTTATGAAGTGTGACTTTTTATTGAAGGCTTTCCCACATTCCTTACACTCATAAGGTTTTCTTCCTGTATGATTTCTCTGATGTACAATGAGCTGTGATGTGTGTACGAAAGCTTTTCCACACTCATTGCATTCATAAGGCTTCTCTCCTATATGAATTCTCTGATGTGTCAGGAGATGTGAGTTTTTACTGAAAGCTTTCCCACATTCCTTGCATTCGTACGATTTTTCTCGTGTGTGAGTTCGCTGGTGAACAACAAGCTGAGACTTGCTGCAGAAGGTCTTTTCACATTCTTTACATGCATAGGGTCTGTCTCCTGTATGAGCTCTTTGATGGATAAGTAGGTTTGACTTCTGCATGAAACCTTTCCCACAGTCACTACACTCAAAAGGTTTCTCTCCTGTGTGTGTGCGGTAATGCAACCTGAGCTTTGTCTTCTCTCTGTAGGCTTTGCCACACTCTTTGCATTCATAGGGTTTCTCTCCTGTGTGAGTCCTGTGGTGTAAAATGAGATGATACTTTGTTCTGAAAGACTTTGGACACTCAAAACATCCATACGGTTTCTCTCCTGTATGAGTTCTCTGGTGCAGAGTAAGATGACATTTTGTACTGAAAGCTTTCTGACATTCAGGGCATCTGTACGGCTTCTCTCCTGTATGAGTTCTCTGGTGTATTATGAGCTTTGACTTATACCTGAAGGATTTGGGACATTCACTGCATTCATAAGGTTTTCCTTCTGTGTGAATTCTGTGATGTCTTTTGAGATTTTTCACCGTGCTGAAAGTCTTCACACAGAAATTATGTTCACTGTACTGGGCTGAAGTATGGCAGGTTTCATGTAGAGTATGGAAAAATGATTTCCCATGGCCACTTAATTCATTGGAATTCATTTCTGCAGAATTTTTATTCTGAAGTTTTGAATCTGAATATTGTTTCAAACGTATTCCTCTTGAGAAACACTGAAGGGGTCTTTCTACAAATGGAACAAAGTTTTGCTCAGAGAAAAATTTTTTCCCAATGCATTATTTTCATTATTGCTTAACAGATTCATCATTCTCAATATTTTCCTGATACTAATCCTAAACCTGCCACATTACTTCAGGGAAAAAAAAAAAATCCTATCATTATGAAATGGAGGGGGATGGAATCTCAAGTCCCTATCTAAAGAGAATGGAGAAAGTGATACAGCAGGTGCACAGAAGTCAGAGGCATCCAATAAAAGAAATAGATAATATGTAATGAACTGAAGGACATGGGTGTCATCAAATTTTGGAGGGAATCTATGAAATCTCCAGAAGCGTAACAGAAGGGCTATGTGGGGGTGCCTGGGTGGCTCAGTTGGTTGAGTGTCCGCAACTTCAGCTCAGGTCATGATCTTATGGTTTGAGGGTTCAAGCCCCATGTTGGGCTTTGCACTGACAGCGCGAGCCTGCTTGGGATTCTCTGTCTCCCCTTCCCTCTCCCCTCCCCTGCTCATTCTCCCTCTTTCTCGAAAACAAACATTAAAAAAAAAAAGCCTACCTCTTTAAAAAAAAAAAAAAAAAAAAAAGGAGAGCTAAGTGAATATGGGTAAGACATGGGGAAAGTGGGTTGTGTCTAACAAGCTGCAAAAGAACAACTGAGCCAAAAAAGAAAGACCGAATGAAACAGGCCAAGATCTGACCCAGGGCAGATAAAAGGAGGTACGTCTTCTCTGAGGTGGCTAGCAAATGAGTCATACACGGTAAGAGAAGGAAGCACCATTCACACTGGTGACCTCTGTTCACTCAAAGTCACCTCTAAAGGTTCAAAGACGATGAGAAAAAAACCCCAAAATAACAAGGATCCCAAAGCACCAAGATCAACTGTCACTTGGCTTCCGCTAACTCCCACTGCGCTGGTATACTCACCTGGACTACACGAACTTGGGAATTCTCTCTCTACCAGTCCTTGCACTCCTTTCTCCACAGGAACCGTTGCTTCTGGCCAGGGAGCGTGATAACCTGTCAAGGGGTCATCACAGAGAACTGAGCAGTATTAGGGCCTATTGAAGGAAAGTTCTGTTTTAGGGAACAGGCAGTAAATCTCAGCAGAACAGAAACTCTTTATTCCAAAATTGAAAATAAGTACCGTCACTGGTCATAAGGAAAATAGGTTCTATCACCTTTCCAAGTCCAAAATCATTAAGGATATCAGAGTACCCATAAATTGTAGCAATGGGGGGAAAAAAGCAATTAATGGGCTCATGCTGAGATATTTAGGAAAGTTGTCTTTACCCAATGACATTAGGTTGCTGTAATTTTCCAACATCACATCCCGGTAGAGGTTCTTCTGAACAGTATCTAGTAGCTCCCATTCTTCGCAGGTGAAATCCACAGCCACATCACTGAATGACAATAAGCCCTGTAATAACATAACCCTTTTTGATCTGGAGTTAATATAATGGAAAAAATGTAGGAGACAGATCTTATTCTGATTATTTTTGCTATAGACATTTATAAACAAGTATTTATGCCTAGTTTTGATTTATGCTTTGTGGGCTAATAACTTCATTTAAGCTATCCTTTCTGCATTCTTCATTCACTTCACTCATTCATTCACCCATGCAAAATGTTGCTAAAACTTTGCCTAAAAACCATCTGCAACCCACCTTAGGAGTGTTTAATGTTGGGGCGCCTGGGTGGCTCAGTTGGTTAAGTGTCCGACTCTTGAGCTCAGCTCAGGTCATGATCTCACGGTTTGTGAGATCAAGCCCCGAGTCGGCTCTGTGCTGACCGCGCGGAGACTGGTTGGGATGGATGGATTGATTCATTCATTCATTCTCTCTCTCTCTCTCTCTCTCTCTCCCGCCCCCTGCCCCTCTCTGCCCCTCCCCATTCACACGTGCGCATACTCTTTTCTCTCAAGTTAACTTTTTAAAAATGAGTAATGTTACCTACTGTAATAGGAATACATATGCACTAAAAAAGGAAATAAAGCATAATCCAGCCTTCATGTAGCTTCTGATAGTGCAGAGTGGCAAGTACACTCCTTGACAGAGTTGACATATGGGAAGACATTATGGTTTAAGGGTTACGACAGAAGTATACTCAAGTTAAAACATGGGCACAAGTAGGTGGAGAAATAACAGTCCTGAAGAAGTGGTCAAGCTAGAGCTACATCCGGTATGTTCAGTGGTGTGTCCCACAGTAAGAGCTAGAAGAGGTGGGAGCCATGGGTCTTCCAAAGGGAGGACGAGTTCAAAGTGTTAAATCCTGGGGAGCCTGGGTGGCTCGGTCAGTGGAACAGCTGACTCTTGATTTCAGCTCAGGTCTTGATCTCACGGTTCGTGGGTTCAAGCCCCAAGTTGGGCTTTGTGCTGACAGCGCTGAGCCTGCTTGGGATCCTCTCTCTCCCCCTCTCCTGCTTGTGCTCTTTCTTTTTCTCTCAAAATAAATAAAGTTAAAAAAAAAAGTGTTAAGTACCATTCTGGCTTCAAGAAACTGCAAAAAGTTCAGCGAGACAAAAGAGGCCAAAGAGAACAGATGCCCTGGGCACAGGCAGCAACAGACCTTGGAGCAAGTGTTTATATGTCCTATAGACACTTGGTAGACACTACAGTGTTTTTCTTTTTTCTTTTTTTTTTTTTTAAGTTAGTTTATGTATGTAATCTCTACACCAAATGCAGGGCTTGAACTCATGACCCCAAGATCAAGAGTCACATGCTCTTCCAACCGAGCCAGCCAGGTGCGCCTGCAGTGTTTTTCATATACAAAAATATGTTATGCTCAGAATTACCTTTTAGAAATTGACTGTGCTACATATTAACTCATGATACAAAAGCAAACAGAAAGCACTTACTATGTATTGCTCTAAACACTTCATATGTATTAACACAATGATCTGCACAATGACCCTTAGGTAAGCATTACTCTTCGCAAATAAGAAGATATTTTTTTTAAGTTTTCTAGCTATGCCTTTTATATCTCCTACATTTCCTTAGGAAGATGACCGTTCACTGGGTCCACACTCTGTAGAAGGACAGGAGAGGAAGACCCATTGATGTTTGAGGACACTTCTTCACACTTAATGCCTGGGAAATATTTACTCAAAAAGTTCATGTGCTTTCTCCTTATATACAAAGTAAATCCCTTTTTTAAAAAATGTTTATTAATTTTTGAGAGAAAGAGAGACAGAGCATGAGCAGGGGAGGGGCAGAGAGAGAGGAAGACACAGAATTGGAAGGAGGCTCCAAGCTCTGAGCTGTCAGCACAGAGCCTGATGCGGGGCTCGAACTCACAAGTGGTTAGATCATGACCTGAGCGCAAGTCAGACACTTTAACTAACTGAGCCACCCAGGTGCCCCTATACAAAGTAAATCTCATAACATGTTTTTATTCTTTTGTGATGGTTTCCAGTATTACCACAGATCTGTCTGCAACTCAGCTCTGGATCCCACTGCTTGTGTGGCAATGTTCCAACTGTTAGCACCTTGCAACATGTGACATGCAGATTAGCTAGAACTCCCTTCCTCATTAGCTCCTCTGGATCATTTATTCCGCCTCTGGGTCTAAGCACATCTCTCCCAGCTGCAGTGTATCTATATACATAGTTCACTTGGATTGTGTACGTGTTTTAAATTGTTAACTAGTTAATTAGTTGTCACACAATGTTACATTAGTTTCAGTTGTATAATAGAGATTCAACAAACTATAGTCATGTCGTGTTCACGGCATGTGTAGCTGTCTAAATACAACACTATCGGGGCGCCTGGGTGGCGCAGTCGGTTAAGCGTCCGACTTCAGCCAGGTCACGATCTCGCGGTCCGTGAGTTCGAGCCCCGCGTCAGGCTCTGGGCTGATGGCTCGGAGCCCGGAGCCTGCTTCCGATTCTGTGTCTCCCTCTCTCTCTGCCCCTCCCCCATTCATGCTCTGTCTCTCTCTGTCCCCAAAATAAATAAACGTTGAAAAAAAAATTTAAAAAAAAAATAAATAAATACAACACTATTACAGTATCATTGATTACATTCCCTATGCTGTACATTAAAAAAATTTTTTTTAATTGTTTTATTTTAAATTTTTTTTTTTCCAACGTTTATTTATTTTTGGGACAGAAAGAGACAGAGCATGAACGGGGGAGGGGCAGAGAGAGAGGGAGACACAGAATCGGAAACAGGCTCCAGGCTCCGAGCCATCAGCCCAGAGCCTGACGCGGGGCTCGAACTCACGCACCGCGAGATCGTGACCTGGCTGAAGTCGGACGCTTAACCGACTGCGCCACCCAGGTGCCCCTAATTGTTTTATTTTAGAAAGAGAGTGTGAGTAGGGAAGGGGCAGAGGGAGAGAGGGAATTTTAGGCTCTCAGCGTGAAGCCTGATATGGGACTCGATTCCAAGATCCTGGGATCATGACTTGAGTGAAATCAAGAGCCGGCCGCTCAACCGACTGGGCCACCCAGGTGCTACCCTATGCTGTAGCTTTTATGCTCATGATTTCTTCATTCCAAAATTGAAAGTCTGTATCTTCCACTTCCCTTCACCCATTTTGCCCAACTCCTCACTCCCTTACCAACTCTGGCAAGCATCAGATTGTATGCATTTTTATAAACCTCTAGAAATATGGGAAATAAACAGCTCACCTGGGACTTGGTCATTTTCAGCATTCAGGTGTCTCCGGTGTCAAGAGTATCCTCAGTAAGGATGAATTTCTCGACTCGAGATCTGCTTTTTTTCCTTTATAGGAAGTGCCTCATTCTGGGAAGGCAGCATCTATGGATTCAAAGAAAGATTTGTTTGGCATGGAAATAATAATAAAAGCAAGTTCCTGTGCAGGCAAGGAACTGTTTTTAAGCGTCTTCTTTTCTCACGTAACCCTCACAATCCTAGTGGCTAGACAATAATTATTCCATTTGAAAGAAAAGAAAGATCAAACACCTAACTAAAAGCCACACAGTAACTGGTGGACCAAGGATTAAGACGCAAACCCTCAGAAATGATAGAATCTGATTCCAGGGAAATTACCAGAATGATGAATTATCCTTTCAGCCTAAACAACTAAAAAAAATGGGGGAAATATCTAAAACGACTATTTTCAGACACAGAAGTCAGAGAAGAAGGGGAACATTTGTGTGCTGAGACTCACTGCCTGGAGACCTTCTAGGCCACAGTTGGGGAGAAGGAACCCAAAGAGTCTAGCAGGCTTGCTGAATTAATGATAAAAAAGTCAAAGTCTGAGGAAGCAAAGATGACAAGCACTTGCCAGGCAGTATACCAGAGAAGAGAGAGAGGGAAAACTCACTCTGCAGATGCACAGAGGGTTCTTTTGAGTCTCTGGCTAAGGTCTAATGAACTGTGAGGAAAGGAGAAGGTCCAACAATTCCTGGAGCTCACCCCAGATCAGGAACAGCCAGTGTTCCCACTAGCCTGGGCGGAAAGACCTTCTAGTATGCCTGTTTTTCAAATGTGCAGAGGTCTCAGGAGAATATTACCTCAATAATGGGGACAAAATGTGCAGAGGTCTCGGGAGAATATTACCTCAATAATGGGGACAAAATAAGACCAAAAAGACTCTTATGGCCCCACCTAAGAAAGCTTAAAAGAAAGCCTCCAAAGAATCAAAACTCTTTCAGAGTAACTTGGTTACATCCCAGAGCAAACCTCAAAAGTAGTGAAAGGAATAAAAGAAAATCCTGCAAACAGTGTGAAGCTGACGATATATGATATCCAATCAAAAATGACCAGAGATGCAGAGAAGCAAGGAAATATGACCCACGGCTAGGGGGGAAATCAAGCAAGAGAAAGAGACAAAAATGGCCAAAGGGAGAGACCTGGCACCCAGTACACTAAAAACGCTATCATAGGCACACCTGGGTGGCTCAGTAGGGTAAGCTCAGGTCATGATCTCGTGGTTTGTGGGTTCGAGCCCCGTGTTGGGCTCTGTGCTGACAGCTTGTAGCCTGGAGCCTGCTTTGGATTCTTTGTCTCCCTCTATCTCTGTCCCTCCCCTGCTTGTGCTGTCTGTCTGTCTGTCTCTTTCTCTCTCTCTCCCTCAAAAATAAACATTAAAAAATTAAAAACAAATGCTAGGGGCGCCTGGGTGGCGCAGTCGGTTAAGCGTCCGACTTCAGCCAGGTCACGATCTCGCGGTCCGTGAGTTCGAGCCCCGCGTCAGGCTCTGGGCTGATGGCTCAGAGCCTGGAGCCTGTTTCTGATTCTGTGTCTCCCTCTCTCTCTGCCCCTCCCCTGTTCATGCTCTGTTTCTCTCTGTCCCAAAAATAAATAAACGTTGAAAAAAAAAATTAAAAAAAAAAAAAAAACAAAAAACAAATGCTATTATATATATACTCCATATATTCAACACATTAGAGACAAGCATGAACATGATGAAAAACTATTAAAATGTTTAACAAATGTGACTGAAACACTAGGAGGACATTTATGTTTACCTCATACCAAAATTAACTCAAATAGATTACAGTTGTAAGAATTGAAACTGTGATACTTCTAGAAGAAAGCACAGAAAAAAAATTTTAAGTTTATTTATTTGTTTTAGGAGAGAGAAGAGAGAAGGGGGAGGAAGCGGGGCAGAGAGAGAGAGAAAGAGAGAATCCCAAGCAGCCTCTGTGTTGTCAGTGGACATGAGATCATGACTTGAGCTGAAATCAAGAGTTGAATGCTTAACTGACTGAGCCATCCAGGAGCCCCAAGCACAGAAAAACTTTAAGTGATCTTGGATTAGGCAAAGATTTATTACAGGGCACAAAATGCACAATAAAAAAAAAATTGATAAATTGGACTTCCTCATTACTAAACATTTTTGATATGCAAAAGATAGTTGTAAAATGAAGGATGAAGCCAGAGGAGGTTAGAGTAAAACATTAATGAAGTGCATACTTGATTGAAAGACTTCTATGTAAAAAATATGAAGAACTTTTCCAACTTCACAAAAGAGACAATCTAGTAAAAAAAGGAACAAAAGATTTAAACAAACACTTCCTCCCAAACATACAGAGAAAGCAATTAAGCACATGAAAAACTGTTTTAGGTTACACAACGAAAGCAAATTAAAACCAAAATAAAATATTGCTACAAACCTGTTAGAATGGTCATTTATTTATGTGTTTACATATGTGTGTATATATGTATTTATTTATTTATAAGTAAGCTCTAGGCCCAATGTGGAGCTCCAACTCACGACCCTGAGATCAAGACTTGCCAGGTGCCCCAGAATGGCTATAATTTAGAAGACCGAGGGGCACCTGGGTGGCTTAGTTGGTTGAGCATCTGAGTTCGATCAGGTAATGATCTCACAGTTTGTGAGTTCGAGCCCCACAATGGGCTCTGCGCTGATAGTGCAGAGCCTGTTTGGGATTCTCTCTCTCTCTCTCTCTCTCTCTCTCTCTCTCTCTCTCTCTCTCTCTCTCTCTCTCCCCATCCTCCACTGACACTCCCTTGCTCAAAAAAAAGAAAAAAAAAAAGAACTGATAAGTGTTATTGTATGTAAATTATACCTCAATCAAGCTAACTTTTGCCTACAAAAGCAAAACAAATACAGGCTGTCTGCCTCTGAACAAAGTTTGTGTCCTTCAATTCTGCAATGAAGTCTCAACTAAAATCTCAAATACTTATCTCTTGTTGAGACTTTATCTTCACACAAAATCCCAGCTGGATCTCTTATGTACTCCGAGCAGTGCTGACTGTTAAAGAATTAATTCTGGCTATGCAAAATTAATTTACCACAGAGTAATGTAGAGATGCCAGGACATCCTGGAAATACTTGGACACAGTTTATTACTCTCAATATCACACTGCTGAGAACTCTGAAAGAAAATACAACTCTGTGTCTTAGACTGTAGGAGAACTGAAGAAAACAGAACTGGATTTCAAAGACAATGGGAGAAAGAAATTTATAGGCCAATTGCATTTATTAGCTTCTCTATAAAAACCTGAAATAAGGGACTCCTGGCTGGCTCAGTGGGTAGAGCATGCAACTCTTTTGTTTTTAATGGTATTCTCTTTTTTTAATGTTTCTTTGTATCTGAGAGAGAGAGAAGAGTGAGCGCGCATGAGAGGGAGAGGGGCAGAGAGAGAGGGAGACAGAGGATCCAAAGCTGAAAGCACAGAGCTTGATGCAGGGCTTGAACTCATCAACCACAAGATCATGACCTGAGCCAGAGTCAGACGTTTAACCGACTGAGCCACCCAGGCGCCCTGAGGATGCAACTCTTGATCTCAGGGTTGTGAGTTTGAGCCCCATGTTGGGTGCAGAAATTGCTTAGGAAAAAAATACTCGAAATAAAATGCTAGATAACTGTATCCACTGGTATGTAGGAGGTATATACTAGGAAAACTGAATACAGAAGAACTGTACTATGCACAGCTGACTTTATTCCAGTAATGCAAGGATAGTTTAATAAGAACCATTTAATTCTCTCAAAAGATGAAGAAAAGAGATGTCAGAAAACCCCAAGCCACTCAATTAAAAAAATATATATTACTAAACTAGAAATAGACAAGAAAGAGTATCTACAAAATAATCCACAGCACATTTCTTTAAACTCAGGGACATGGATAACCTCTCACTGAACCTTTAGTCAAAAATGTACCACAGATCAGAACCTGAGCAATAAAATGGGCAAAACCAATTGAAAGAAGACTGGAAAAAAACCAAAACTGTCATTATGCAACTGTTTTGAGATCAATATAAACATCAATTGGAATTTCACATTCAAACAACAATTAAGGTTTAAAAGGGGTTAAAACCAGTATTCACGATACCAGCAAAACCTGTGAAGTACCTGGGGGAACCTGTGCAAGGTAACAGATTATAGCAAAAGAATGCAAATCGTAAGCAGTCAAATGGAGAGAGGGACAAAAGGGTGAGGTTCGGGAGGATCCCAAACCAGAAGTTTCCATTGTCCTATCCTCTGGGAGTCAGGACACATTACATATCCGTCCAGCATATCCACGAGTGCCAATATGTAGGGTATTGCCACCACAGAGGTGCATCTGAGTTTCAGTGTCTGTAGTTTTTATTAGAATTTCATTAATCAGTAAGCAGGACTGATTTAATCACTGGCCATTTGACTCAGCCTCCAGCACCACTACCATCTTGGAGCTAAGGCTGGTCTCACCAGGCTCAAAGCCCCCACCCCCTAATTGCATGGTTGGTCTTTCTGGCATAAATAGCCCCATGCCAAGTCTCCTCATTGGCATAAACTATCCATAGACCCACCATGAATAATAACAAGGACACGCCTGTCACTTAGGACATTCCAACAGTTTAGAGGCTACCTCCCAGGAACTGGGGACAAAGCCCAGGCAAATGGTTTATCACAAAATACCTAGCAAAAGACTAAGTTTCTAAGTACGTGACTATTCTCTAAAATGAGTAAAGACGAACTTGTAAGTTTTAAAATTGGCCAACGTAATATATAAAGATGTTGAATCACTATGTTGTACACTTGTAACGTTGTTGCATCAACTGTAATGAAATTTAAAAATTAAAGTAAGTAAATAAAACTGGCCAATGAACATATAAAAAGATAATCGGGGCACCCAGGTGGCTCAGTTGGTTAAGTATCCGACTCTTGATCTCGGCTCAGGTCATGATCTCACGGTTTTGTGAGTTTGAGCCCCACATCAGGCACTGTGCTGACAGCGTGGAGCCTGCCTAGGATTCTCTCTCTCCTCTCTCTCTGCCCCTCCCCCAGTCATGCTGTGTCTTTCTCTCTCTCAAAATAAATAAACATTAAAATTAAAGAAAAAAGATAATCAACCATCATAGTTATGAGAATAGTACATATGGAGACCACAACGAGAGGACTTTGACACCCAAAAGATGGTCAAAAACAAGAATGAAAATACTAAGTGTTGGAAAGCTTACTGATCAACAGGCACTTTTACAATACTGATGAGAGAGTAAGGTGGTACAAGAGAAATTTGGCTTTTCCTTTAGATGAAAATTCATCTATTTTATGTCAGAAATAATACTTCTGGGCTAGACTATATAAATTCTCACAATGACCAGGAGATATATAAGACTTTGGAACTTCACTACTTTTAACAGCCGAAACCCAGAAACAATACGAATGTCCAACAGTAGGAGAATGGATGTGTGAACTACACTATATTCATGCAATGAAATTCATTTTAATGAGCCAAACTTACATGCAAGATGGATGAATCACAGACTTTTTTTTTTTAATTAAACAAAATTGGGGGCACCTGGGTGGCTCAGTCGGTTAGGCGTCCGACTTCAGCTCAGGTCATGATCTCACAGTCCATGAGTTTGAACCCTGCATCGGGCTCTGTGCTGATAGCCTGGAGCCTGCTTCTGATCCTGTGTGTCTCTCTCTGCCCCTCCCCTGCTCATGCTCTGTCTCTGTCTCAAAAATAAAAACATTTAAGAAATGTTTTTAATAAATAATTAAAAAAAATTTTTTTTTATTTTAGAGCGAGAGTGCGAGCAGGGGAGAGGGGCAGAGGGAGAGAGCATCTTAAGCAGGCTCCAGGCTGAGCATCGAGCCTGACACAGGGCTCGATCCCATGACCCTAGGATCATGACCTGAGCTGAAATCGAGAGTCAGATGCTCAACTGACTGAGCCACCCAGGCGCCCGCAATCACAGACTTGTAATGAATCAAGAAAAGCAAGCCTCAGAAGACCACATTATAAGATCCTTATTATAACACTTACAAACTAGAAGAATTAAAGAGTGTACTCTTATGGTATTCATAGACGTGATAAAATTATAAAAGTCAAGGGAATACTACATACTAATTTGTGAACAGTAGTTCCAAAGTTTGGGAGAGTTAAAAGGAGGGACTAGGAAGATGAATAAGCATGGAGACTTTTCCATTTTTAAATAATCAAATATGACCTTTAATTAAAACTATAAAGAAAAGCTGAGGTTAATCACCTTTTTCTAAATGGGGCTATCACACTAGAAAAGACTCATAAAAGGATGATACACCCACTGTCGCTAAAGGTGTAGAAAAGCCTGGCACATGGCGTGTGCAAGCATTACATAATGGAACATTACTGGGGAGTTTGGTAAAACTAAACCAGAAGCCTTTGAAATATGCATTTAAGCCGGCCTACTTTTATATATTAAAAAAGGAAATGATGATAAGTATATAACGATAACTTCCTTTTGTCAAGTACCTACCTGTTATGGACTTAATATTTATGTCGTCTAGGTGGCGCCTGGCTGACTCAGTCAGTAGAGCATGCCACGCTTGATCTCAGGGTCCGGGGTTGTGAGTTCAAGCCCTACCTAGGGCGGGGAACCTACTTAAAAAATTTAAAAAAAATTCACAGCCCCCAAACTCAGGTTTAGTTGTGTATTTGCACACAGGGCCTTTGGGAGATAATTAGGTTTGATGAGGTCATGAAGGTAGGGCCCTCAGGAGTACCTCTGTGAGGTAGATACCAATTTGTCTGCATGGGAAAAATGCGAATTATAGATAGAACTTGGTACCTCACCCCAAATCACACAAACAAGTAGCAGAACGGACATAAAAAGCTAGGACTAACATGATTTCACTTGCATGCAAACACGTATACACTGGCTGACACGCGCACACAGTGTTTATGGCATAATTTTTAACAATGGATCTATCTATAGCAGGTATACTCGTGATCACTTTGCTATTCTTTCGAGTTCTCTTTATGCTTAAAATTCAGTATGAAAAGCTGGGAAACGTAATACTTCAATGCTTCATACACACCCAAATGTCTGTCTACCTGAGGCCTCCTCGCGTGCCAACCCCACCCACCTCTCCCACGGATGCCAGGCTGCTGCACACCCTGCACTTCGCTCTTGCACCTACTCACAGCACCCCCCCCCCCGACAGCTATTTTCACAGGGATCACGAACCCCTCGGATGCTCGAACTCGGACCACAGGAACCCCAGACGACTAACCCCCAATCCTTTCCTCACCGACCGGACCCCGATGGGCCCCTGGGTCAGTGGCTCCCCCAGAGCCTCTGTCTACGGCCTGGGGGCGCGTTCCGAAGCACACCTGTCACTGTCAGCAGGAACGGTCTCTCGTCCTAAACACTGATGCCAGCCGAAGACTCCGACAGCCTCCAAACCGCCTTAAACAAGCACCTTCCTACGAGCACCCACCGCAAACCGCAGCTCAGGTCGAGGAATTCCCACAACGCGGGACTCTGAAAGGAGCCTGTAGAAAGCTCACAGGACCTCGACCGCGAATCTGTGACCTTACGCCGTGGGAACCCAATCCTCAATACGCCACTTCCGCTTCCGTTCACCTGGTGTGCTGGCCCGTGTCCAGGGCCATTACTCAGATTCAGTAGCACTTTGGAGTGAGCGATCAAGCCACAAACCCTCACTCCGGCCCCGGCTAGAATTACCGCTGGCTAACTCCGCCGCGACGATTTCGCTGCGTATTGGTGGGAGCGGCCATTGCGGATCGTGCCCGCCATCTTGCGTCGTGCGCTGTACGGAGAGCGAGACGGCCACCGTAGGCGACCGGAGTAGGCCGGCCAGACACGAAAGGTGCAAATCCAGCCCATCCTTTCTCCGCTTTTCGAGACTTCTCATGTCCGGTTCTTCCACCTCGGCAGCGGCTGTCAGTGCCGTCGCGCATGCTTAGTAGGACCTCAGCGCTCTCTCCTGCAGTCTTCCAATCTCACCGGGACGCTAAGCCAATCACAGACCAGGCCTGAGCCGGAAATGGCCGCTCCCGCTCTGTCTCGTCGCCCTTTGGAAGCCGCTCTGAGGGCGCGGCCATATTGGGAAAGTCTGGATCCGTACAGGGAAGAGCGGACTTCAGGGCTGGGAATCCGGAGGCGTTCACGGCACATTTGAGAAAACGGGGATTAGGAGGCTAGAACTGGATCTGGAGGAGCAGGGGCGGTACGAGGAGAGCGCTCTGGATGTGTGCTTCGCGATGAGAGACGGTTGTGAAGCATTCACTGGGACCCGAGGTCCACGCCAGAAGATTAACTCTTGTATCTCGTGTCCCAACATAAACTGAGTACATTAAAGAAGGATCCTGTGTATCCTCGTTAGTCACAGCCCACCAGTCATTTGTTTTTGTGAATACCGCACAGATAATGATCCCAGCAGCATTATTTAGTCGGTTTCCCCCACTGCTATGTAGTACCATGTGTCATAAATCAAGTCTCCTTACCTTCATGACTCTGACTTAGGACGTTCTGTTCCATTGGTCTCTTTGTTTATCCCCGTGCCGGTACCACTATGTTTTAGCTATGGGAGCTTTCCAAGTCTTAACAATCCGATAAAGCAAGGTCTCCTACCATATTCTTTTCCTATGAGCCTGTCTTTGTTCTTTAGGCCCTTTATATTTTCAAATAAGATTTTTTAAGTTTATTTTTGAGAGAGACAGAGACTGTGAGTGGCAGAAGGGCAGAGAAAGGGACAGAAAGAATCCCAAACAGGCTCCCGCCTTCAGCACCGAGCCTGAAGCAGAGCTCCAACCCAGGAACCATGAGATCATGACCTGAGCCAAAATCGAGTCAGACACTTAACCAACTGAGTCATCCAGACACCCCTATATTTTCAAATAAAATTTTAACTCACCTTGTGAACTTCCACACACACAGAAGTGTTTGTGGAAAAAATCTAGAATAGCATTCCAGGGCTATCTCTGTGAAGGGATCGGGACCATTGAAAATGATGAGAAGGAGGAACGCCTGGGTGGCTCAGTCACTTAAGCATCTGACTTTGGCTCAGATCATGATCTCCAGGTTCGAGAGTTCGAGCCCCATGTTGGGCTCTGTGCTGACAGCTCAGAGCCTGGAGCCTGCTTCGGATTCCGTGTCTCCCTGTCTGTCTGCCCCTCCCCCGCTTGCACTCTGTCTTTCTCTCTCTCTCAAAAATAAATATTAAAAATTTAAAAATGATGTAAGGGTGTTTACTGGAAAGGGATAAATAGGGCTTCTGGAATGTTCTATGGCTTGATCTGAGTGGTAGCACATAATTGTTAACACATGGGTGTTGCCATTTTATGTTAAACTAATACATATGTGTGTGATTGTATTTAATATACTTTTCTGTATGGTATATTCTAGAATACAAATGTTTTAATAATTGTACATACTCCACTTTACACAGCTGGCAACTAGGTAGAATTAATAGATTTTTAGTTACAGGCAACAACTGCCTTCACTTTTATGAATACTTCACGGAACCAAATAGCTTAAACATCCCAAAAGAGAGGATTGTGTTTGGGGTACCTGGCTTGCTCAGTGGAGCATGTGACTCTTGATCTTGGGGTTGTGAGTTCGAACCCCACATTGGGTGTAGACATTACTTAAAAGTAAAATCATTAAGGGGCACCTGGGTGGCTCAGTCAGTTGAGCGTCTGACTCTTGGTTTTGGCTCAGGTCATGATCCTGAAGTTTGCAAGTTCAAGCCCCATGTGAGGCTCCACACTGACAGTATGGAGCCTGCTTGGGATTCTCTCCCTCTCTCTCTGCCCCTTCCCTGTTCTCGCTCACTCTCTCAAAAAAAAAAAATCTTAAAAAAATAAGGGGGGGGGGACGCTTGGGTGGCCCGATGGTTGAGCATCCGACTTTAGCTCAGGTCATGATCTCAGTGTTGGTGAGTTTGAGCCTCACATCAGCACAGAGCCCACTTCAGATCCTCTGTCCTCCCTCTCTCTATCCCTCCCCTGCTTGTTCTTTCTCTCTCAAAAATAAATAAATCTTGTAAAAATATAAAAAATACAGACAGAGAGGATTGTGTTTAGCTAGGCCCGAGTGTCTGGTCTAGGAGCCAAAAGCTCATGTGAAAAGAGCACTATCCTAAGAGCTCCCATTTTCCCCTCCTTTTCATTGACCTGCTAGATCTTGAGTGTTGAGCTCAATTGTTTCATTCTTTTCACAGAGGCATTAAAGGACTCTGGTCTTCAATTTGCCCAACTTAAAGGACTATGGTTGTCCAGTCCCAATACCTAGTAACCATGTGGAAGCTAATACAGTAGGGCCTGATTCTGAACACGGTCATAGGATTTTTAAATTTCATGAAGGTTCTGTTGCTGCTTTATATTGTATCTTTGGCTTTGGGGGCTTCCTGGCCCCAGGAAGCTTCACTGTGGCTTTCTTGTCTGACACTTTCAGTGAAGCGAGGTTTCTCTTTTCAGTATCTGGGCCTTATTTTTTTCCAAATACCACACTATCAAAGGATTAGCATCAGAAAGACACTGTGGTTTGTAGAAGAGTATCTTTTATTATTAGAAGATTCAAGTTGAAGGCTCCTGGATGGCTCAGTTGGTTGAACGTCTGACTTTGGCTCAGGTTCATGAGTTCGAGCCCCACATCTGGTTTGCTGCTGTCAGCACAGAGCCCACTTCGCTTCAGATCCTCTTTCTCCCTCTCTCTCTGCCCCTCCCCCACTCGTGTTCTCTCTCTCTCTCTCTCTCTCTCTCTCTCTCCCTCTCAAAAATAAATAAAGAAGATTCTAATTGAGGTATTTGGCAGCGAAGGATCATATGACTGCCATCTTACTTTCAATTAGTTCAATCAAAAGTAGATTGGGGGTGACTGGGTGGCTCAGTTGGTTAAGCATCTGACTTTGGCTCAGGTCATGATTTCATGGTTCACGTGTTCGAGCCCCACATCGGGCTCTCTACTGTCAGTGCGGAGCATGCATCAGATCCTCTGTCCCTCCCTCTCTCTCTCTGCCCCTCCCCCACTCATGTTTTTTCTCTCTTCCTCTCTCAAAAATAAATGAACTTAAAAAAATGTTTACTTTAAAAAAGCAGTAAATTGGATAGTAGAGATGGATGGATAAGTAGAAGATACACAGATAAAGCAAATACAGCAAAATGTAACATTTACTGAACTTGTGTGATCTATATAATGGTGTCCACTGTACTGTTCTTTGAGTTTTTGTATGTACATGAAGATTTTTATGATAAAAGGCTTGGGAAACTACTAGTGACTGCTTTTGGATATGTAACTGATTCTCCTTAGTGTGTTTGTTTGCAGTTGGGAGGAAGTGGGAGAAGAAAGTAGAGGTTCTGTCCAAACTTAGATTACTGGTAGAAATCAGCACTCATCTGGAAGAACCCATTCTATACTCATCCCCAGGGAGAAGCAGGGTTTCTGTCTGGCTTCCTGGACTGAAAGCCTGCGGGGAAGGTAATGAATTGACGCTACTTTGGGAGTATGTGAGCTTCTTGGATGTATAGAGTGTTTTCATCAAATTTGGAAGTTTTTGTCATTATTTGTTCAAATATACCTTCTGCCATGTATTCTCTCCCCCTTCTAGGGATTCCATTATGCATACGGTGGTATGCTTGAGGGTGTGCTTTAGATCTCTGAGGCTCGGATCACTTTTTCTTTTTTTCTACTTCACTTTTTCCTTTTTCTCACAGTGGATAATGTTTATTGATCTTTCTTCGTGTTGGCTTGTTCTGTCTTGTGCCAGATCAAATTTGCTCTGAGCCCCTCTGGTAAATTTATCGTTTTTATCTCTTTGTTGATATATGCCATTTGGTAAAGAACCATTATCATACTTCCCTTTAGTTCTTTAGTTTTCTGCTCCTCGAACACACTTCTAACAGCTGATAATGTCATTGTGTATTAAGTCTGACACAGAAGACCTCTCGGGGACAGTTCCTATGGACTCCTTTTTTCCTTGTGTATGGGCCACACTTTTCTGATTCTTTGTGTATCACAAATTTTTATTGAAACTAGACATTTTAGATAATATAAAGTTGCCCCCCTTGCCTCATGGTTTGTTGCAGTTACTGTTGTTGCAATTTGTGTGTTTGGTGACATTCCTGGACTAATTCAGTAAAGTCTGTTTTCACTGTAGAATGTGGTCACTGAAATCCTTGCTTGGCTATCAGATTAGTCAGGGATTTCCTTAGCTGCCTTGGAAGTCTTCCCCTTTTGCCAAGAATAATTTGTGTGTTGAGGCACCACTTCAATGCTGAGGCAGGTGACAGTTTGGCCATGCTTCCATCAATTATTTCAAAGAAAAAAAAATCACAAAGCGCTGAGACAATATAGACATTTATGCATTATTGTATTTATTTGATTGCCTTCTAAGCGAAACTGAAAGCCTCTCCATGACTACGACGTCATGTAAATCTTTTTATCATCAGTATCTTGGGTACGTGTCTGTCACGTTCTAGACAGCCCTATATCTTTGCTTGAGTCAGTGAATAACCAGATTCTTTGAAGAAAAGAGAAAGTGTTGTGAATGCATCGTTAGTAACTCGGGATTTTTTCTGCACCATTTAAGAGCAGAATCTTGGCGCTTGGGGATCTCGATGCAACAGTATCAGGGGGCTGAGGGTGGGATAAGATGCGGCCAGAAAGGTGGTGGTTTGCTGCATCCAGAGGTGAGACTTGAACAAAACACTGTAAAATGTAAGGACAGAATTGGTGAAGTAAAAAAATGTGAAGGTGCTTGCTAGAAGCAAGATGGTTTGAGTGGCTCTCCCCTCTGGAGAGAATCTATGGGCGTTTTTGAGGGTGTGAATGTGCCTCACTCTCCGGTGGTGTCTATGAAGGAAAAGTACCATGTGAACACTGGCCCCAATCATGACTCCAATGAAGACAACATCTGGGAAAGTCATTAGAATTGTGTATTTTGTAGCACCAGGTGTTTCAGGAGTTTTAGAAGAGCACAGTCCATAATCCTGTATGTTGGTAGAATTGTGAACAGGCTGCAGAGATTCTAAATTTATGGGAATAAAGATGTTTATCAGCAGGTTGGAGATCCAACATAAAAAGCAAGAAGACCTGATGTTTTTCCAGGCTCTTTCTTTGAGGCCCATCCACCTGCCGGCTCTGGGGCTGATGGTGACTGCCTGAAAACTGCTCAGGAGGGAAGTGGTGCAGAGAGAAAGGCCTCGGGCCATTCTATGGATGTAATAGACAAATTTACACCCGATGGTGCCCAGCACACGTGTTACTCCCCAGGTGAGTATCGTCTGGGGGATCCCCTTGGAGACAAGAACCAAGAGGTCGGCCATGTTGGTGAGAATCAGGTGTATGGGCCTCAGGGCACGGTCAGTACATGGCGTGGAAGCATAGGATGAGAGAAGAAAGGTATTCCCCAGGACCCCAACCCCAGTCTGGACAAAGAAAAGTAGCATCAGGATCAAGTCGCCAAACATCATTCTCTTGGGATCATGGGAAGAAGCGGTTCAGCAAAGAGCCTGAAGATCACAAAGTTAGAACTCAGTGTGACGGCATCGGTCACAGATTTGTTCCAGTATTTCCAGCTCTGAAAGGGACTCTTGGGTCCTTGACAACTACCCTTTCTGAGGATGGAAATAACGTTTCTGGGAAGGGCACTCCACACCAGTGAGTTCAAAACTGCCCCTCAGAGTAGCCATCCTGGCATGTTTCTGCTTATGTTCATATAGCCATTCAAGATGGTTCATTATTTAGTCTATTCCCAAATCCTTGAGTGTATGTGCCCAGGACATAACCTCCACTCCCAATGAGTGGATTCTAAAGATTAAATGAAGAATAACATGCTAGGTTAGGTAGGAAAAGTATAAAATTGCTATGAGCTAGAGAGTAGTTCTATCAGAAATTAAAACATACTTCAAAGTCTCTGTAATTAAGAGTGTCATATTTGCACACAGACAAACAGAACAGTGGAGCAGATGAGAGCAGAAAGATAACTAAGATAAATAAGTCTGTTAAAATGAAACACTCCATATAAATATTAGAAGATGTAAAATCTGGGAAATGCTTTCTAATGGACTCAAAATCAGAAGGTAATAAAATATCAATGAAGTCAACTACACCAAAGATTAAAAGAAAGAAGTCTTCCCGGCCAAAACACTAACAGTCAACTAGAAAAGAAAGAGCAGTTCCTGCTTCTGGTAATAGCTGAGCAACTCTCACTGAACCAGCTTCTTTGCAAACAATCGCCATAGACTCCAGACAAAATATTTTTTTTAATGACTAACTAAAGAGTTAGTTCGCTAAAGAGGGAACAACAACAAGCAGATCCTGGAAGGGGTTGACACTTGGAAGAACTATGGGTTTTCCTTTTTTTTTTTTTTTAATGTCTATTTATTTTTGAGAGGGAGAGAGACGTTGCGGGCACAAGGGAGGGAGGGGCAGAAAGCGGGGGAGAAGGATCCAAAGAAGGCTCTGTGCTGACAGTAGACAGCCTGATGCGGGGCTCGAACTCACGAGCTGTAAGATCATGACCTGAACTGAAGTGAGACGCTCAGCTGACTGAGCCACCCAGGCGCCCCAGGTTTTCCATTTTTTTTAATGACACTGTTTCTGAGGTTCAGGCTGTAGCTGGCAACATGCAAAATGCCTGAAGCCAAACAGATCTCCGTAGTCCTGTTGGTCTAAAGAACCAAAAAACAAAGTTCAGGATGATCACAGAAGCTGCAAAGGAGAAGGAAGTCTGTGAAAAAAGAAAGCCACAAAGGAGGAACTATAGATTTGGATGTAACCTCTATCCAAGGCTCTGGCTGACCCCTGACTATGCACATGTGGACGAGATGGCAAGTGGTCCATCTAAGCCTAAACTATCCAAACTGAGATTTCAAAATATGGTATTTAAACTTAGCCAAATTAAATGTTGGCTGAAAGAAAATAATCTATATTCTTTGGGGAAATGTAACAAAATCCACTCTCTACAGTGTATCAGTAAACAACCCTCAATTTCTTTTTTTTTTTTTTTCAACGTTTATTTATTTTGGGGACAGAGAGAGACAGAGCATGAACGGGGGAGGAGCAGAGAGAGAGAGAGACACAGAATCGGAAACAGGCTCCAGGCTCTGAGCCATCAGCCCAGAGCCCGACGCGGGGCTCGAGCTCCCGGACCGCGAGATCGTGACCTGGCTGAAGTCGGACGCTTAACCGACTGCGCCACCCAGGTGCCCCAACAACCCTCAATTTCTAAACATACAAAGGAACATGAAAATGTAGCCCATGCTCAAGGAAGAAAAATAAATAAATAAAGTAACCAATAGAGACTAAACCCGAGATGACCCAGATGTTGGAACTGGCAGACAATGATTTTAAAACATTTTATAACTGTGATCAGGGTAGTAAAGGGAATTTCTCTTCATTTAGTTCCTTGATCACAGTTACAACAGCAGGGCTTACCATCTCAAGGTGCCAGGGAACAGAATTCAGGGATAAAGAAAAAAAAAAAAGCTGCAAATTTAAGGAAATCCTAGAAGTGGGAGAACTGAAGACGAAATAAACACCCACTCTAAATATGGATACTTCTAAAACCGCCGACTCACACCAAAACCTAACGGGTGCAGGAGAGATCCCAGAAGTCGGAGGGACTTTCTGTGACTTCTAAACTATTCCCATATAAAAGGGTTTTTAAAAATGGTTAAAGTTGGGGGCGCCTGGGTGGCTCAGTCGGTTGAGCGGCCAGCTTCGGCTCAGGTCATGATCTCACGGTCCGTGAGTTCGAGCCCAGTGTCGGGCTGTGTGCTGACAGCTTAGAGCCTGGAGCCTGTTTCAGATTCTGTGTCTCCCTCTCTCTGATCCTCCTCCGTTCATGCTCTGCCTCTCTTTGTCTCAAAAATAAATAAACGTTAAAAAAATTTTTTTTTTAAAAATGGTTAAAGTTGAATGATATTGAAAACACTATACTTCTAAGCCTTGGAGTTTGTTAGAGCTATTCTCAGAGGTAAATGTATATCCTAAATGTTGAAAGAGAAAGAAATTAGAGAAAGAAAGAAGATAGGGAAAGAAAATTAAGAGGTATAAAGTTCTAGTTATAAGTCAAGGTGGCGGGGGGCAGCACCTGGCTGGCTTCAGTCAGTGGAGAGGGCGACTCTTGATCTTGGGGTTGTGAGTTCAAGCCTCCTGTTGGGTGCAGGGGTTACTTAAAAATAAAATCTTTAAAAATAAAATAGCGCCCAAGGGGCTCAGTCAGTTAAGCATCTGACTTCGGCTCAGGTCACACAAATCGTGGGTTCAAGCCCCGCGTCGGGCTCTGTGCTGACAGCTCAGAGCCTGGAGCCTGCTTCAGATTCTGTGTCTCCCTCTCTCTCTGCCACTCCCCCGCTTGTGCTCTCTCCCTCTCTCTCAAATATAAACATTAAAAATACTTTTTAGATTAAAATAATAAAATAAAATAATAAAAATAAATAATAAAGTAAAGTAAAATAAAATAAAATAAAATAAAATAAAATAAAATAAAATAAAATAAAATAAAATAATGGGGCTCCTGGGTGGCTCAGTCAGTTGAGTGTCCAAGTCTTCATTTTGGCTCAGGTCATGATCTCATGGTTTGTGGGTTCAAGTCCTGAGTCAGGCCCTGCCCTAATGGTGTGGAGCCTGCTTGGGATTCTCTCTCCCTCTCTGTCCCTCTCCTGCTCTCTCTCTCAAAAATAAATAAATAAACATTAAAGAAATAAAAATTAAAAAGTCATGGGGATGTAAAGTACAGCACAGATAAAATAATGAATCGTATTTTAGTGACTCTGTATGGTGACAGATGGTAACTAGACTTACCATAGAGATTGTTTCATAACGTATATAAATGTTGAATCACCATGTGCACCTGAAACTAACATAATACTGTATGTCAATTCTACTTCATAAAAAAAAACTGAACATAAAATGCCAAACGTTTATAAAATTAGTAAAATAAATGTCCCCTCCCCCACCAAAAAGAAGAAAGAACTAAAAATGGAACTTTTAAATTTATAAATTTGGCTTCAGGTAAGTGTATCTGGCACGTCTCTTGTCAGTATTGTTTTCTTTTCAAATTATTTGTCATTTTCCCACATTTTCTTCTTTAAGTGAATTATTAGAATAGTTTAAGTTTTGGCTGGAATTTCTCTAAATTCATAGAGAAAAAGGAGAAGAACTAATATCCTTATAATATTGTGAGATACATTTCCTAATTTTTTCTCTTTCTTTACTGCTCTGCTTATTTTCAGCTCACGTGTGTTTTTTTTTCTGCACACTTCTTTCAAACTTATTCCATTTACTGCTACTCTTTGCCACATTAATTTCTTATTTCCTATTTGCTATTAATTTCTATTCCTATTTCTTATTTCCTATTTTCTTGCTTTTGTATAAGAAAGCTAATGATCATCATCTCTTATTTCCCTAACTGAACAAGCATATTACTACTCATATTTTTTCCATTAATTCTCTTGGACTGTCCAGCAGTGTTGCTACATTATCAGTAATTGAGATGGCAATTTGTCCCATTTATACCCGACACGGCCCTTGCTTCCCACCAATGCATTCTCCAGAGCAGGCTAATACTTTTGGAACCTGGATTGTATCACGTCACTCCCCGGATAAGCTTTCGCTGACATCCCATTGTGTTTAGGATTAAAAGACAAAATCCTTCCCCTAGTCCTACCTTCCCGGCTTCATCTTCCTGCCCCTGTGCACAGCCAGTACGCCCCCCGGGATGCAGCTGTCCTTCTCAGGACTTGTGTTTTCAAGCCCGTTCCTATTTTCAAGACAGAGAATGTTCTCTTTGCCTGCAACATCCTCCACAGTCCATAGGCCAGCATTACTCTGAGTCATTACTTCGGTCTCAGCTACGGTTGCTCTGTCTGCGACGCTGGCGCTAAGCCTTCCTCCTAAATCAGGTGCCACCAGTTATTTTTTCCCTTGGAGCAAAAATCCTTCAGCTTTCACTCAGGCCTCTTTCTGCTATTCATACAAGATTTTTTTTTTTTTTAATTTTTTTTTTTCAACGTTTATTTATTTTTGGGACAGAGAGAGACAGAGCATGAACGGGCGAGGGGCAGAGAGAGAGGGAGACACAGAATCGGAAACAGGCTCCAGGCTCTGAGCCATCAGCCCAGAGCCCGACGCGGGGCGCGAACTCACGGACCGCGAGATCGTGACCTGGCTGAAGTCGGACGCTTAACCGACTGCGCCACCCAGGCGCCCCTATTCATACAAGATTTTATAGCCACTTTGTGTTTCAGCCCCCCAGCTTAAATTCAGCATCAGCAGGGGACGCGTTTGTTCTGTGGTCTCTGCCTACCCAGCACTCGGCAGGCTACCTGGCCCACAGGACACGTCAACAAATAGTTTCGAAATGACTGCAGTGGCTTGAGTTTCATTGGCAACTTTCTCAACCACTCCCCCACGTGGCCGTCAATCATTCCTGGAGGCGGCAAGGTTATGCATGGCCCCGGAGGAGGCAAGATTTAGGACTGTGAATTTTTGACACAGGTTTTCATTCTAGTTAAAACACACACACACACACACACACGGGGACACAGACTAAGGGCTCAACATAACCCTGGAGGTGAATTTACTACCATCTTTACCAACACGCAAGACTTTTTTTTTTTTTTCCAAAAATAGTAAGTAGCAAATACCTCCAAGATTCTGCTTTTTTCCATTCTAAAGTGAATATGGTGTACCGGGGAACACGTATCTCATGCTTAATAAAAAGGTCTTACGACAATATATAATGATGGTATTGTCTGAGTATCCCGAGAGGCTCCCCATAGTAAGGACAAAGAGTGCCCCACCTAGTAAAGAAAGCATCTAGGCCTGAAGAACAGAGGTGAGAGATCCGGGTTACAGTCTAGGACTAGTCAGGTCTACCTGCAAATCTGTTTGACTATCAGCCACAGCTCTGCGTTTTGCGACCTAATTACGTCTTCCTTCTAACATTTGTCTTTCAGTCCAGACTGTAACAAGACCCACTGGCTTGTCTGTCCCAGGGAGACTTTTCTATAGAGTAACAGTGCCGGCTCCATAAAGAGCTGTGACACCCACAGACAGTATTGCTGAGTTCCTGTAAAACCCTCTCATGCTGACTCTCGTCGACACGGCCACCCTCCTGTTCTCCAGCAGCGAGGGCACCATCAGGACCAGAAACTGCAGAACGCGCGCGCGAGAATAGCACAGCCAGGTCATGGATCAAATTGGGGCTGGGTGAATTAGTGTTTCCTTCTGGAAAGGTGACACATGGTTCCGATACATCAAATCCCACCAAATCCCAGCCCTGCTCCAGGCTCCAAATGAAACACGCACTATAACCTATGCTTTGTAAGACCAGGACAATAAGGATAATAAGGAATTAGTGAAAACTCACTGAGTATTGACTCTGTGCCAGCTCTCAGGGTTTTGAATACAGTGATTTCATTTAATGCCCACGTAACCCAATGGGATAAATAGAGTAATTATTCTTCTCATTTGGCAGGTAGCGACAATGAAACCCAGACAGTGCAAACCTTGCCCAAAGTCACAAAGTTAGTTAGTGGTGGGTGTGGGAGCTGACCCCCGCAAACCAGGTCTTAGGGATCCTGTGTCATCTGCTTTGTTTTGCCACGGACTAAAAGTCTCTGCAGTGGACCCCAAGATGTCCACTGGGTTTCCTTCTTCCCCTGGGTGCCTGTGCTTTGTGGGGTCTTCTTTACGGAAACAAATTTTAAGCTGACGGCAGGAACGAGGGGGGAAAAACTCCATTAATGCAAGTGCCCCAGGGGCAAGCCCTCGTCAGAAATAAACATGAAAATTAAAATAAATGGAACTGTGAGGGACAGGTCCAGTACCGGTGACTTAGGCACAGTCAGATGTGCTAGCTGGAGCCAAGCGGGAGCGATGTTTGAGAGAGCTCCTGGCTTCAAGAGTTCTGGATATAACCCCTGGGTCTCACTTAGAGATGACCGACAAGGAAGAAGAATGGGACTGGAAGAACCTAGTGACCTAAGGGGGAGCATAATGAGAGGCAGGAGAGGAAAAGAGAAGGAGTAGGAAGAGAGAAATGCAGACAACAGAAAGAAGACGTTAGAACAGAGCTACCATTTCCTGTATTTCTAACCCACTTCCCAACAAGTGGCTCACAGTCTGTTCAGAGAAACTATGAACAGATACAATTGCTTGATGACCTTCTCTGTATGTTGGGCATTAGGGGGAAGTACAGGGCCTTCATTAACACGGAGTGTTCGGTGTTAAAGAATATTCTTATCCTATTTTACATGGATAGAAAATGAGGCAGAGAGAATTCAACTTTCTCAAGGTCACTCAATTCCAGTACATGGCAGACAAGGTCTGATGACCTGAGGTATGTAATGTCTCATTATTCATACATATCTGGGAGAGGATTAATTCACCGGAATACTGGTAAGCATGGTGTCTAGATACCCGTGTCCAGCTTTGGTCTCCCAAACACACACACACACACACACACACACACACACACACACACACACACAGTCATTCAGACTCATCCCACAAAGTATCCAAAACCACACAAAAATGGAGTTGGGACGTCAATAGGGAGAGTCACACAGAGATGGGGTGAATTTGATGATGCGGCTGCCAGCTGTGTGTCCATCTTATTGCAAAACACTGGCTCTAGAATCATGCAGAAGGGACCTATGACTACTATTTGCTAGAGATTTCCTGTGTACCAGCAACGCCACCCTCTTTCAGTCACTCTACTTGGTGTGCGGACTGACCCTGCATTCCTATCCCTGGCTCACAGGTTGGGACGTTGAGACGCATGGTCAGGAGCTCCCAGTCCCTCAGGGAGGGAGGCTGAGTCAGGAATTGAAAAAAAAAAAAAAAAAAGCTGCCCCTCGTTCTAAAGGCTGGACTCTTCGTCAGTGTTGCTTTTAAATGGTGCCTTTCAGTGGTGAAGAAAAGCCACACGCTATCACAACCCACATCCATCCATCTCTCCAGCTCCATTCCAAATCCTGAAATCTGTCTGCGGGAGGTCCTGAAGCAGCAGGAGTCTGTGTGTGTATGCGTGGGAGCCCACCTAGAGGCTGAACGTTCACCCCGAACTCTTGACATCAAATTTATCAACTGCTCCCAGCCCAGTTCTCAGTGGTTTGAGCCAATGAAACCCCTCGTCTGCACTCTTAAGGGGAAAGCGGAGGGAGAATTGCAACTCTTTCCCCTCAGGCTGGCCTCAGCCTCAGCAATGTCCAGCCCCATCCAGGCTCGTACCCATGACCATCCCTTGCCTGCCTTGGGGTCTCTGTGGTCACGCTGTCCCACCACTCTGTCAGCCAAGAAAGGAATCCAGAGCTGAGGCAAAGTTGCCCCGAGACCCAAGGGGAAAACCGCCGTCCCGTTCAGTTCTGTACCTGCCCTCTCCCCTCAGACATTCCCCCCATACCTTATCCGAGTCTAAGCCGTAATGAGACACTCACCAGGGCTACAGGAACCGGCAGCAGGTCTGTGGCCATCAGTAAATATATGCCAAGTAGAACCAGAGCAGTCATCTGTCTTGAGATTCCCCAAGTTCATTTCCCCCCATGAGCCGCAATTACCCTGTCATCTGCGAGGCACTGACACCTTCTGCAAAGGGACCACGGTGCATCTGCAGAGAAGCTGTAAATGTTAGTCCCAAGACAAGTCAGCATCAGCAGTTCCTGGGGATCATTAAGACATAGACTAATTAACAGCAGGTGCAGCTGCGAGAAAACTTTGCCGAGCCCCCTGCGGTGAACCTTGCGTCTAAGGGAGTGAGGGACAGACAGGGCGTGCTCAGCTCTGTGCTGAGAAAGGTCCTACCAGCGTCTGCAAAGTGAATCGTCATTTCCAAGTCCTGCTCCCACTTAGGGTCACAGTGATGAGATGTGTCACATACACCCTAGACTCTGAGTTCTAATGGTTCACTGTTAAGGGCGTGACCTCGGCTGATAGTCTGAGTCACCCAGACATTGGGAAGGCTGCAACAAGTGCTATCCCCATCCTCCGGTGGGGGCTCTGGCCATTACTGCCAGTCCTACCCACCTCTCAGGCCGTTCCCAAATTTGTCTTCTCGAGCTGTCCTGCCAAGGCAGCGTGGCCAACAAGTGACTCCGCTTTCCATTTCTGAAGGTGCCTCCACCCTAATCCTGGAATCCCTACTATGAGGAATAGTACAAATCACACCGTTCTGCTTCCTTTCTTTCCTTCCACTACCCAGAGCTGACTACAGATCTTTCTCGACGTTTCTTTATATACTTTATGTGTATTTGTTCTTCCATTTTTTGATAAGTCGGTTTAGATATTTACCTCCCTCCCTAAGATGATGAGATCAAGGTTCTCACATTACCTTTCACCTTCTTTCCCCAATTCTCTCCCAAATTTTTGTTTTACAATTTCTATGTTATCATTGTTTTTAGCACTTACATTAGGCTCTGTGACTAAAATTCCCATAATCTACTAAAGGCTTTTATATCTCTGGTTAAAGGGATTTGAGGCTTACACTCAGTTCTTTTGCCATTGTTTACCTGTTCATCTCTTATGGGTAAAATTCACGTTCCAGTAACTTCTTGAAGAAGTTCATGGGAACTACACTTCATCAGTTCTTGCCTGTTCAGCAATGTTTGACTGCATCTTGGCACTTGGAAGACTTATTTATCGGAGATGAAGGTGGTCTTAGTGACCCTGAGCCTTCACATTTAGTAACCTATCTACCTCTTCCTTTATTTCGGTTATCTCGAGTAGTTTTCAATAAAGTGGTATAAAACTGTCTAATTCTCTTATAATGTTTATCGTGAACAGAGAACTTAAAAAATTTTTTTTTACATTTATTTATGTTTGAGAGACAGAGCACAGGTGGGGGCAGAAATAGGAGACAGAATCTGAAACAGGATCCAGGCTCTGAGCTGTCAGCACAGAGCCCGACGCAAGGCCCGAACTCACAAACTGAGATCATGACCTGAGCCGAAGTCAGACGCTTAACCGACGGAGTCACCCAGGTGTCCCGTGAACAGAGTACTTTTCAAAAATGTTCTGATTATTGCCTAGCACTCAACTGAAGCTGCATATTGATCAAGCATCCAGAGAATCCTCCTGGGTTCTCTTACTATTCTACGTGGTTGCCTGTGGATTCTCCTGCCATGTAGGCAATCATATCATCTGCAAATAATGGCAATTTTTTCCTGTTTCCAATTTTAAGCCCTTTCGTTTTTATTATTGTCATATTGTGCCGATTGAGATCTCCAGGAGTGCTCAGGAGAAAGGTGGCAGCAGATGTGTGTACCCCATTGCCCAACAACCTGGGAACATCTTTGAGGGTCTATCATTAAATGTGATGTTAGCTGTAAAGTTTTGCTAGCCAATACCCATTAAGCCGAGAAGATATATTTGCATCTGCTTTGCGGAGAAATTATGTTTTTCACAAATAACTGTTGACTTTTATCTGTATTTTGAGGGCCAGGGTTCTTGCAATGATATTCTTTTCAAGTATATTTTTATTGATGTAGAAGTTGACATAATATGTTAGCCTTTCAAAGTATACAATTCAGTGATGTTTACACCTTCACGATGCTATGCTACCACCATCTCCACCTCGTTCCAAAACATTTTCATCGTTCTAAAACCAAACCCAACCCGTGACCATGAATCAGTCAGTCTCCATGCCCTCTTCTCCCCAGGCCCTGATAGCCAATCCAACAATTTGCTGTATTTTTTTTTTCAAGTTTTATTTATTTGAGCAATTTCTACACCCAATTGTGGGGCTTGAACTCACGACCTCCAGATCAAGACTTGAATGCTCCTCTGACTGGGCCCGCCATGCGCCCCACCGCCAACTTGCTTTATGTCTCTATATAGATTTACCTATTCTGCACATTTTATGTAAACAGGAATACAACATGTGGTCCTCTTTGTCTGGCTTCTCTCACTTAACATGTTTTTGAGGCTTCTGTGATAACATTTAACAACACTTCACTTGTATAGGTAATCGATATTCCATCACAGATATATGAGTGTATACGTGTGTGTATGTGTGTATATACACACGTGTATATATATACACGTATACATATACACGTGTATAAATATATATACACGCATATATATACACATATATACATAAATATATATACATGCATATATGTACACACATATATATACATACACATAATATATACATGTATGTATATACATACCACATTTTGTTTGCCCATTCATTCACTGATGGACATCTAGATATTTCCACCTTTTGGTTATCGTGAATAGTGCTGCTGTGAACATTCATGTACAAGTATTGAAGTACCTGTTTTCAATTTTGTTGAATATATACCTATGAGTGGAATTCTGGGGTCATACGGAATTCCATATTTAACTTTTTGGAGGGACCGCCAAATTGTTTTCCACAGCAACTGAACCACTTCACATTCCAGTTATGTTCAAGAATTCCAATTTCTGCAATGTCATTCCTAATGTTAGTAAATACTGGGTATTTTAGGGAATGCTAAGACAGAAAATGTTTCTAGTGCTTAAGGACGTGTTTTCATAATAAATCCAAAGTTCCTGCATGATACAGCACTTGCAATAAATATACATGAACACACACACACACAAACCCAAGTCTTTTCTTCCCCTTTGTCTCATGTGTTGCTTGGTTTTTAGTATTTCATGTAAATCTTGTATCACTTTTGCATATTTAAGAAATAAGGCTCTAGAAAAACAGAGGCTTCAAGTAGTGACGATTATCACACTTGGCAGAAACATTACAAAACACAGTAAAAATAAGGAGAGCAAACTTATGCAGTCTAATTCTTTATAATACTTATTAATGAGTCAAATTACATATTACAAGACATTCTGACTCATAAGGAAATAGAACATCCCTATTTACACAAGATTGTGTTACTCAATATTCTATGTCTATGCTGAGAAATAAACCCTAAAAATAATGTTCCTTCATGTAACTCTAAGAAATAATAAAGGTAAATACATAAAGTCTACATTACACAGCATAGTCCAGAACATAACTCCTATAAACCTTTGTCACTATTCAACTTCTTATTCTGATTTTTTAAATGTATTCAAATGGTGTCATATTTGCAGAGAAAATATCTTATATCTCTGGAATCCTTTCTAAAACCATTATGTTAATCCCTTATAAAATAATTTCGTTCTATATATAGCTTCCAAGTTTAGCTAATAACCCAAATCTAAAATGCCATCAAACATAGAAAAACCCTGACATTCCATCAAATCTAACATGCATCACACGTAAGATATGGTCAGATGTGAAGAAATAAATCCAGAAATGCAAAAGTAAAACACAATCTATTACTGATGCTTTTGCCACATTCACTGCTCTGTGGACAGCAAATTCTATTTTTAAGAGCTTATTATGCTCAATGATATCCAATCCTCCACAGAAAGCATTTTTAGTGACTATGATCACAGTATTTCTATAATATATCAGACGTGATTCCTTATGGGTTTTATAACTTCACTGAACCTGGAAATTGTTTCCTCGTCTGAGAATAGGATCTCTCTGCTACGGGAGTTAGGGGGCAATTAAAAAGCTCTGAATTGTATCTTGTTTGAGGAAAGCGTCAGCATCCTAGAAAGTCTGATTGGAAAGCAAGGGCTTTGGGTGAATGCACTAACCTCTGCCTCTATACTTGCCAGCCTGCTGTCTCCTACAGGTCCAGCCCAGCCATCCCTGCTGCAGACTGGCTGCCCCCACAGCCCACATCCTGCCATCCTGTCCATTTCTCCTGCCTCATGGGGTTTTCTGCAATTTGGAGTTTTTCTATAAACTGACACTCTTATTTGTGTAGCCTTTAGTTAAGAAGAGATTTTTGCAGTAAGAAACTAAGGACCTCCCTTCAGCCCTGAACAGGTCTCCCCTCGGATTGCAACTCAAAGTTTTACATACCTTTCCAGTTTACTACTCACTAAATGTGTGACTATGACTTCACCCCCCTTCACTCTTCTACATTCTTAAAGTCTTATTTTAGCTTTACATTTCAGAAGTGGTGAAAGATCCATCTGTTCAACAAGATATGAAATTATTTTTAAAAAGCTCTGAATTGTAGGGGCGCCTGGGTAGTTCGGTCGGTTAAGCATCTGACTTCAGCTCAGGTCATGATTTGCAGTTCGTGAGCTTGAGCCCCACATTGGGATCTGTGCTAATGGCTCAGAGCCTGGAGCCTGCTTTGGATTCTGTGTCTCCCTTTCTCTGCCCCTCCCCAACTTGTACTCTCTCTCTCTCTCTCTCTCTCTCTCAAGAAAATAATAAAAATAAAAAATAAAAAGCAATTTAAAAAGCTCTGATTGTAAATAAAGTATTAAGTTTTTTTAAATGTTTATTTAGTTTTGAGAGAAAGAGAGAGATTGTGAGCAGGGGAGGGGCAGAGAGAGAGGGAGACACAAACTCAAAGCAGGCTCTGGGGTCCAGGCTCCACACTGTCAGCACAGAGCCTGACACAGGGCTCTAACTACAAACTGTGAGATCATGACCTGAGCCGAAGCCGGAAACTTAACCGACTGAGCCACCCAGGAACCCCATGTAAATAAAGCATTTTAGATAATCAGTGTAATTAATGGCATTTCTTTCTTGCTATGCAATGAGTTTTGTGGCCAAAGGATTTACCTACTATATGAGTTTGCAGATAATTAGTGAGCTCTGACGTCTAGATGCAGCCTTTACAACATTTGCTACATTAATAGGGTTTTCCTCCTACATGAGTTTGTTGATGTACAAAGATATGCATTAATTGGAGGACTGTATCACATTCACAGTATTTCTCTCCTGCACAAGATGGTCAACGAGTCTGACTTTCCAGAGAATGGTAAGTCCTTTATCACAACCTTCCTGTAATTTTTATTTTTACGTACAATGAGATGTGATTTTCCTTGGCTTTTCTGCACTCACTGCAACTCTAGGGTCCCTCTCCTGAACGAGTACCCTAAAGTATAACAAATGTGCTTTCAAAATGATTTGAAATTGATTTCCCACTTTCCCTGCATCCCACAGGTATTGCCTCCTAAATGCACAGCGTCTTCCAAATGACATTTTTTAAATGTTTGTTTACTTTTGAGGGGGGGAGGGAGGCACAGAATCTAAAACAGACTCCAGGCTCTGAGCTGTCAGCACAGAGCCCAACGTGGGACTCGAACTCTGGAATGGTGAGATCATGACCTAGGCTGAAGTCTGATGCTTAACTGACTGAGCCACCCAGAGGCCCCCAAATGAAATTTTTGACAATCACTGCATTTATAATGTTTCTCTCTTTTGGTGAGATCCCTGTGGTATACTGAGAGGAGTCTTCGGATGAAAGGCTTACAACTTTCCTTGCATCTATAAGGTTTACTTCCTATTGAAGTTTCAGAAAGGTCTACTATAATCACAGCATTCATGGCATTTCTATTCTGAATGAGTTCTCTGAACAGAGAGGACTGACTCATCAAAACCTATTTCTCATGTTCCTATGGTCACTGCATAGACACTTTTCCTCTATGCTGAGTTTGCTGATGATTAAGAACAGCTGACTTCCGAAAGAAGGCTTTTTGGCATTCATTGCATCCATAGGGCCTCTCTCCTGTGTGAGTTCTCCGGTGGCCTATGAGAGTTGACAAAGTAGCAAATGCTTTCTTACAGTCAGAGCATTCATATGGTCTCTCTCCTGTATGAATTCTCTGATGGACAGTGAGATACGATTTAGCCGTGAAGGCTTTATCACATACGTTACATTTGAAAGGCTTCTCACCGGTATGGGTTCTCTGATGTATAATGAGAGTTGACTTACAGGACAAAACCTTTCCACATTCACTGCAGCCATGAGATTTCACTCTTGCATGACAATTTTGCATATGGTTAGTGAGACCTGATTTCTGGATGAAAGCCTGTTGACATTCACGGCATTCATAGGGTCTCTCTCCTGTGTGAATTCGCTGGTGAATCATAAGATGTGCCTTAGTGGAGAAGGCTTTCTCACAATCCAAACATTCATATGGTTTCTCTCCTGTATGAATTCTCTGGTGGACAATAAGATGTGCCTTTGATGTGAAGGCTTTATCACATACACTGCACTTGAAGGGCTTCTCACCTGTATGGGTTCTCTGATGTATAACGAGAGTTGACTTAGAGGACAAAACCTTCCCACATTCACCGCATCCATGAGATTTCCCTATTGCATGCTGAGTTTTCTTATGATTAGTTAGATCTGACCTCTGGATGAAGGCTTGTTGACACTGACTGCATTCATAGGGTCTCTCTCCTGCGTGAATGCGCTGATGAACCATGAGTTGAGCCTTTTTTGAGAATGCTTTCTCACAATCCAAGCATTCATACGGTTTCTCTCCGGTGTGAGTTCTCTGATGCACAGTGAGATGTGTCCGAACCATGAAGGCTTTATCACATACTTTGCATCTGAAAGGTCTCTCTCCCGAATGAGTTCTCTGATGTAAGGTGAGTTTTGACTTCCAAGGAAAAGCTTTCCCACATTTACTGCATCCATAGGATTTTCCTTCACTATGACGAGTTTTCTGATGATAGATGAGTGCTGACTTTGTAATGAACGCTTTCTGACATTGACTGCATCTGTATGGTCTCTCTCCTGTGTGAATTCGCTGATGGATTACGAGCTGAGCCTTTTTTGAGAACGTTTTTTCACAATCCAAGCATTTATATGGTCTCTCTCCTGTGTGAGTTCTCTGATGTACAGTCAGATGTGTCTGAACCATGAAGGCTTTATCACATACTCTGCATCTGAAAGGTCTCTCTCCCGAATGAGTTCTCTGATGTAATTCGAGTTTTGACTTCCAAGGAAAAGCTTTCCCACATTTACTGCATGCATAGGATTTCCCTTCTCTATGATGAGTTTTCTGATGGCAGCTGAGTGCTGACTTTGTAACGAAGGCTTTTTGACATTGACTGCACCCGAACGGTCTCTCCCTTGTGTGAGTCTGCTGATGAGTAGCTTTACTTATTAGCTTCACCTTAGTGGGAAAGGCTTTCCTACAATCAGTGCATTCATGGGATTTCCTTCCTGCACGAGTTCTCCGAAGCACAGTCATGGGTGGTTCAAAAGCGTTCACTGCACATTCATTGCATCCATATGGTTTCTTCCCTAAAGGAGTTAGGTGATAATTAGCGAGCTCTGACTTCTGGGTGAAAGCCAGTGTACCCACAATAGAATGAGCGAGATAATAAGGAAAGGTCCAGAAAAAATTTATTTCATTTACTATAAAAAAAAAATTGGTGAGAAAATCAGTAAAGTTTGAGGAAGCTCTGTATATTGTGTAATAGTTCTGTATCAATGTCAGTATTCTGATTTGGATTATTTTTTTGATAATTTTTTGAATATTTTGGTTATATGAAAACACTAACTTGTTCCTAGGAAACACACACTTACATATTTAGGGGTAAAGAGTTCAGAAAAACAGTATGTACATATGTATGGAATAATAGGTAGATATACTATGGTAAAGCAAATGTGGTAGAATATTACCAGTTAGGGAAACCTATAAAAACAATGTGTAAGAAATTTGTGTATAATTTTGGGATTTCTCATTGAGTTAAACTATTCAGAAATAAACATTTTCAAATGGAGAAAAATAAAAAATAAAAGACATCTATGTAAAGATATATAGGAATATTACTTACAACACCCGAATGTGGAAGAGATTATTTTATGTTCACACAGTGGATCTTGCATAGAACTCTGGTACTTTTGATCTACTGCTGGTTACACAGTATACTGATTGTAAAAAATTAACTGAGCCGGACCCTTGTATCTATACACTTTTGTGTGTGTATGCTATACTTAAAAAAAATTTTTAGGGGCGCCTGGGTAGTCGGTTAAGCGTCCGACTCTTGATTTCGGCTCAAGTCATGATCTCACAGTTCATCAGTTTGAGGCCTGTGTTGGGCTCTGCGCTGGCAGCTCAGAGCTTGCTTGGGATTCTCTGTCTCTCTCTCTCAAAAATAAATAAACATTAAAAATTTTTACATAAAAAAGTAAGCAAAAATTTGGGCAAGAATCAGGAAATGCTCACATGT
The DNA here is from genome assembly GCF_022079265.1 of Lynx rufus. Classification (NCBI taxonomy): domain Eukaryota; kingdom Metazoa; phylum Chordata; class Mammalia; order Carnivora; family Felidae; genus Lynx; species Lynx rufus. Next base: position 2,712,902 of record NW_025814830.1, on the reverse strand, counting down.
GGGAGGATCCTGGAAAGAATTAAGATATTATACTAATAGTTGCAAGATGCCATTCAAGGTAACAGTGGGAGACAGGTGACATGTCCTGATTTTCTCTTTAAGAATGTCATCCTGTGTGTATATATCCGTTATCACACTAATAAGGTCTTAAGTATTGCTACGTAAACACTATTTTTAGGATTGTGGACTATGCTTGTGAAAATTGGTAAAGATCTACTATTGCATACAGGATTTTTCTTGGATTATACTTTAGATATTTCCCTCTATTCTCTAACTCAGAAGATCATTCTTTCTATATGATGGCTTAATTAACTTCCATACCCATTTCTTCCTACCCAAGTAACTGTCAGAACGTGATATCTTTATAAATCCAGATTTATAAAGTTTGTTTCTGTGTCCATGAATTTGGAGGGTGAAAGGCTGGAAAAACTGACTTCTATTACTTTTTTTTTTTTTTAATGTTTATTCATTTCTGAAAGAGACAGAGTGTAAGTGGAGGAGGTGCAGAGAGAGAGGGAGACACAGAATCTGAAACAGCTCCAGGCTCTGAACTGTCAGCACAGAGCCCAACGCAGGGCTCAAACCGACAAACTGTGAGATCATGACCTGAGCCAAAGTCAGACGCTCGACCAACTGAGCCACCCAGGCTCCCCCTATTACTTTTAAAAACAAGCAATAAAATCAGACAAAAAAAAAAAAAAATCTGGCTGTTATGTGGCGAACAGAGAGAAGCAAGAGTAAAGAAGTGAGAGCATTTTCAAGAAAACTATATTAATTTTGGAAAGAGACGATGAACGTTGGGCCTTGGGTGAAACATTAGTTACAGAAAGGAGTGGAGGACCTCCAGATACAATAAGGAGAAAGTATAGACTGAAGTCGCTTATGGATTTGTGGTGTAAGTGAAAAGAGGAACCAGGTGACATGATGTTTGAAGCAGCTATTAAGTCTCCAAATGCAGAAATGAAATATCTAAGTCAATGTGCATGGATAAGAGAAGGTCTGGCCTACAAACAAACATTTGGGGGTCATCAGCACATAAATGGTATTCTTAAGTCCAGGAAAATGAATGAAACCACTGAGAGCAAATGATAGAAATGGGCAAGGATGAAGCTTCAGGCTCTCTGACTCTGGAGACTTTAGAAGATGCCCAGAGAATGAAGTAAGTCCATCCATCAGGTGCAAACGATGACCAAGGAAAGATACCAACTTAAGTCTTGAACAAATACCTGGGAGAAGCAGGTTAAATTTAGAGACCTTCGGCTTCTCACTGCAAGATAAGCATAGTTATTCTCTCGTACTGATTCTTCTCTAGTTCTCCATGCTATAGACAGTGAACCTTCCCAAAGCTCTAATATCATATTTAGAGAATACCACTGTGGTCAGTCAACATTCCCAACTTCTCGCTTGTTTTGATACATTTTTCACATGGCCCACAGAAATCCAAAAACCAGATCCCTGGATAAAAGGCTTCGGTGTTAACTAGGTGAATTGTGACATTATTCAGTCAGGTGAGAGGGGTGAAAACAAGAGCTGCGGAGAACACAGGGAGGGACATTGCCAGGCAGGAGGCAGAAGAGGAGAAGGAAGTCTGCAAGCTGCAAAGAAAACATCCTCCTGAATATGAATCAACCCAAAAGAGAGAACAAGAGGTGCATCTCCCTTGAAACACCAGGCAAATGAGAGCCTCGTTAATGACTTAGGTATCTGCAATGATCTTTAACGTTTTGGCCTTGTTAAACACATTCGGAAGGGGTCATCCCCTCATGGGCAACTACTTTACTTTCAAAGTCTCACAGCTTCCTGGTTCTCAGCTGCTCACTTACCTGAAGAGTACTGACATTGCATTTCATCTTCTATGCTCCATGGCTTCCCTCCGTGCTCGAAATTAAGGATCATATGTGGGTTGGTAGCTGGATAGCCTGTTCATGGGAAATGACAAAGACTTGGACACTTATAATCTGACTGGGTGGGGGATACCCAGGAAAAGCACAAGGTCTCAGGAACTGACATACTTCCACTCTGGCAGATTAAGGATCTATTGAAGGTGACAGCACATAAATTCTGTCTGGGAACAGAAAACAGATTAAGAATCTATTGCCTATAAACTAAAGTCCAGTATGTTGAAGCTCTTTGGAAGCCAGGGCAAATGAAAAACGAAAGGCTACTGTCTGTGACACTCTGATTGACACAGGGCAATCATCTTGAACTGCTGTCACAGGTTGCTATAATTCTCCAACATCATATCTTGGTATAGATTCTTCTGAGCAGAACTAGAAGGCACCACTCACCCCAGTGAAGTCCACAGATACATCCTTAAATGACACGAATCCCTATAGTAACACATTCTTCTTCAATTTGTGGTGATCGTTACTGTCGTGAGAAAGATCTCTAGGTATATGTTTCGGTTGTTTTTACCATACCTTACAAAGGCTATGTTTTTGTGTAATACTTTTCATTATTCATTATGGTAAGAAATAAAATGCCATTAAATCTGCCTTCCCATATTATAATACATAGATGTGTCAAATCAACATGTTACACACCTTCAATTTATACGATGTTATATGTCAAATATATTTCAATTTAAAAAATATATTGCAATTGTGCACTTAACTATCAACTAATCCAATAAATTAGAAGTTTGGGGGCACCTGGCTGGCCCAGTGGGTAGAGCATGTGACTCATAATCTCAGGGTTGTGAGATCAATGTGGAGCCTACTTTAAAAAATAAATAAGTAAATTAGGAGTTTTTGAAAGGAATACTTAAATCCTACAGGTAAAATATCCCTGAAATAGAAATCTCTGAAAAACATTTTTAATGTTTGAGAGAGAGAGACAGAGAAAGGGAGGGAGGTGTGCCCACGGGCACGGGGACACAGAGGAGGGGCAGAGAGAGAGAGGGGGAGAGAGAATCCTAAACAGAGTCCTTGATGTCAGAGTAAAGCCTGACACAGGGCTCAATCTCATGACCGTAAGATGCACAACTGGAGCCAAAATCAAGAGTAGGCACTTAACCTACTGAGCCACCCACGCGCCCCTCTGAAAAACATTTTTAACATCTACTTAAAAGGTAGAGAGCAAAGTGCTAACATAAAAACACAGCAAGTAGCCCTCAAGGACCTTTTATCTTTTTTCCAACTAAACACTACCTTTCATTTATTTTTATTGAGGTATAATTGACATACATTATATCAGTCTCAGGTGTGCAACATAATGATTTGCAAAAGATCTGTGAGATGACTGTCGCAGTAAGTCTAGTTAACATCTATCACAATGCACAGTTACAGGGAAACATGTATCAACAGAGAGAACACAGAATCAGACATGAAATGACTGCACATGCGTTAATTATCAGCATGGGCCATCAGTATGTTGTAATATATTGAGAAATAACACATCCAAAATATGAGGAAAGAATGAGATATTATTAAAATGACCATTCAGGGCGCCTGGCTGGCTCAGTTGGAAGACTATGTGACTCTTGATTTCAGGGTTGTGAGATCGAGCCCCAATTTGGGTGTGGAGATTACTTAAAAATAAAATCTTGGGGCGCCTGGGTGGCTCAGTCGGTTGAGCGTCCGACTTCACCTCAGGTCACGATCTCGCGGTTCGTGAGTTCGAGCCCCGCGTCAGGCTCTGGGCTGATGGCTCGGAGCCTGGAGCCTGCTTCTGATTCTGTGTCTCCCTCTCTCTCTGCCCCTCCCCCGTTCATGCTCTGTCTCTCTCTGTCTCAAAAATAAATAAACATTAAAAAAAATTAAAAAATAAAATAAAATCTTGGGGCTCCTGGGTGGCTCAGTTGATTAAGCATCCAACCCTTTTTTAAAAAATATTTATTTACTATTTTTGAGAGAGACAGAGCACGAGCAGGGGAGGGGCAGAGAGGTTGGGAGACACAGAATCTGAAGCAGGCTCCAGGCTCTGAGCCATCAGCACAGAGCCTGACTTGGGGCTCAAACTCGTGAACCGTGAGATCATGGTTTGCACCAAAGTTGGACACTTAACCGACTGAGCCACCCAGGCGCCCCATCATCTAACTCTTGATTCTAGCTCGGGTCATGATCTCACAGTTTATGAGTTTGAGTCCCACATTGGGCTCTGTGCTGACAGCATTCGGAGACTGCTTGGGATTCTCTCTTTTTTTCTCTCTTCTCTTTCTGCCCAACCCCCTGCTCTCACTCATGCGTGCACACTCTTCTCTCTCTAAAAATAAATAAACTCAAGGGTGGCTGAGTGGCTCAGTCGGTTAAGCATCGGACTTCAGCTCAGGTCATGATCTCACAGTTCAGGAGTTCGAGCTCTGCATCGGGTGAGCTTGAGCCCCACTTCGGGTGAGCACAAGCCCTGCTTCTCTCTCACTCCCTCTCTCTCTGCCCCTCACTCACTTGTGGCCTCTAATTAAATAAATAAATAAATAAATAAATAAACGAACTAACTAAAAAAATTTTTTAAATATATTAAAATTTTTTATTTTTATTTTTTTTAACATTTGTGTATTTTTGAGAGAGAGAGAGAGAGAGACAGAGCATGAGCAGGGAAGGGGCAGAGAGAGGAGGAGACACAGAATCCGAAGCAGGCTCCAGGCTCCGAGCTGTCAGCACAGAGCCCGATGTGGGGCTCGAACCCACGAACTGTGAGATCATGACCTTAGCCGAAGTCAGACGCTCAACCGACTGAGCCACCCAGGTGCCCCTAATTTTTTTTTTAATGTTTATTTATTTTTGAGAGAGAGACAGAGTGTGAGTGGCGGAGGGGCAGAGAGAGAAGGAGATACAGAATCCAAAACAGGCTCCAGGCTGTGAGCTGTCAGCGCATAGCCCGACACGGGGCTCAAATTCATGAACAGTGAGATCATAACCCAAGCTGAAGTGAGAGGCTTAACTGACTGAGCCACCCAGCACCCCTATTTTTTTTAAGTTTATTTATTTATTTTAAGAGAGAGAGAAGAGGGGCGGGGGGGGGGGGGGCGGGGAGAGAGAATCCCAAGCAAGACTTGTGGGCCTTGAACCCATGAACTGCAAGATCATAATCTGAGCCAAAGTTAGACACTTAATGACTGAGCAACCCAGGCTCTCATAAAAAAATTTTTAATGACTATTCACATGTATATGAACCTGTTGACCCTTGAACAATGTGAGGGTTAGAGGCAGCAACCCCTTATGCAGTCAAAAATCCATGTATAACTTTTGACCCCCCAAAAACTTACCTACTAATAGCCTAATGTTGACCAGAAGCCTTACCAATAACATAAACCATTAACACATATTTTGTATATGTTTAAATACTGTAGTCCTTCAATAAAGGATGTTAGAGAAATGTGACGGATCCACGCAGTTCAAACCCATTGTTGTTCAAGGGGTCAAGTGTACAGTCAACCCTCATTAGTCACAGAGGGTTTCTTGACTGTGAATTCACCTACCTGCTAATATTTCATTGTAACCCCGATATCAACAGTCACAGTGAAATTCTGCAGGGAGCAAAGAGTCATTTGAGCAGTGGGTAATTGGAATTGCCCCCTTGGGTATATTCCCAGTTGAGTTTGAACAAAATGATGTCCTGCCTTCTTGTTTCAGTTCTCATACTGTAAACCAGGGTCCTTTTCATGGTCTATTTAATGCCATTGTTTTTGGGTTTTTTCCCCCACGTTTTTGCTTTTTTCTTAGTGATTTTGCTATTTGAAATGGTCCCCAAGCACGTGCTGAAAAACTGTTTAATGTTCCTAAGTGCAATAAGGCAGTAAGGCAGTGATGCCCCTTATGGAGAAAATATATGTGTTAGATAAGCTCTGTATAGGCATGAGTTATAATGTAGTTGGTCATGAGATTTATATCAATAAATTAATGATATATGTTAAATAAGGTGTCTTTAAACATAAGCACACAAAAACCAAGGTTATGCATTGCTTGACGAAAATGTTGTGACCAGGGGCTCACAGGAATCTAACCCATATTTCTCCTAGGAGCAATTGTTCAATATTTGGTAATCAGTGTTCATGGTGACTTTACAGAATGTAACTATTGTCAATAATAAGAACTGACTGTATATAGTGTATATAGTAACTAAAACTGGTGACCTAATTGACAATTTAATAGCTGAACAGATACAGATGAAGAATTAGTATATTGGAATAGAGATCTAAACCCCCAGCCTGAAATGCAAAGGAGAGAGTAAGAAACATAGAGGTCAATTCTAAACTGTATACAGATGTAGAAAAGACTTGGAATATCCAAGGCAATGTTGAAGAAGAAAAAACCTGGAGAGCATAACCCTCACAGATTTTAAGACTTAATACATAAAAACCTATAGTAATCAAGATATGGTAGTATTATTAGTACGAGGATAGTAAATACAACAATAGAAAAAAATACAAAGATCCCAGAAAGACGACTCAGTATACAAAATTACCTATTTTATGACAAGATGCCAATGTAATTCAGTAGGGGAAAAACAATGGTCTTTTCAACAACAGTTGTTCAATTGGATAACTATATAGGGAGGGGGCAAGATTTTCACTCCCACCTCACACATACCGAAAAGTAAATACAGGATGGATCACAGGCCTAAATATAAACAATGAAGTATTCAAATTTCTAGGGAAAAACTTACAAGACTCATTGATTATTATGGGATATGCAAAGATTTCATATACAAGATGCAAAAAGCACTAACTAGGAAGGAAAATATTGACAAAGTGGGTTATTACCAGGCATGACTGATCTTTACCAATTCTCAAAACCATGGCCCACTTTAAAAATATCATTCTGGGGGTGCCTGGGTGGCTCAGGTGGTTGAGCATCCAACTTCAGGTCGGGTCCTGATCTTACAGCTGGTGGGTTCGAGCCCTGCATCGGGCTCTCTGCTGTCAGCACAGAGCCTGCTTTGGATCCTCTGTCCCCCTCTTTGCCCCTCTCCCTCTCCCTCCCTCCCTCCCTCCCTCCCTCCATGTCTCTCCCTCTCTCTCTCTCTCTCTCTTTTTCAAAAACAAATAAAAAAAATTAGAGGTGCCTGGGTGGCTTAGTCGGTTAAGCATCTGACTTTAGCTCATGATCTCCCAGTTCACAAGTTTGAGCCCTGCATCAGGCTCTGGGCTGACAGCTCAGAGCCTGGAGTCTACTTCAGACTCTGTGTTTCCCTCTCTCTCTCTGCCCCTCCCCCACTCATGCTCTGTCTCTCTCTCAAAGAAAAAAAAGAATATTTTTTTAAAAATTAAAAAAATCATTGTGTGTGCTTGGCAGTTATACTGATAAGGTCTACATAACATAAATGCAGCCTACCAGTGGTTATAGGTAAAAGAGAAAGGTGTAAAATCAATGATCTAATTGCCACTTTATGAGGCTAGGGGGAAAAACAGCAAACAAACTAAACACGCTAAAAACAAATGAATAGGAAACTGATAAACAAGAAAATTGAAAAGATTACTAAAATTGGTAAAGCCATAGGGAGACTGATTAACAAAAAAGAGAGAAGAGAAACTAAAACAAAGTGATGAAAAATTAATCAACACTACTAACCCTAAAGACATTAAAAGGAAAATATGATATCTTTTAATGACAAAGCACATTTCAGGCACATCACACTGAAGCTGCTGAAAACCAAAGATAAAAACTAAATCTTGAAAAGAGTCAGAGGGGGAAAAACGCACATTATATACTGGGAAATAGCGATAGGAATGATTGCTGACTTCTAACCAGAAACAATTCTGGGAGGTCAGAAGATACTTTAATCACATCTTTAAAGTGACCAATAAACAAACAAACAAACAAACAAACAAACAAACAAGCACTGTTAACCCAGAATTCTATCCTCAGGGAAAATATTATTTTAAAAGCAGTGTGAAATAAAGACATTTTCGTCACTAGAAGTCCAATGCACTACACATTACACCACAGAGCCACTGGAGATACATTTTTAAATAAGCAAAATCTGAGAGAATTCACTGCTGAAAGATCTGCACAAATGAAATCCTAAAGGATGTTTTCAGGCTGAAAGAAAATTTTCTAGTTGAAAACTCCGATCAGTAGAAAGTAGTCAACACCAGATATGGTAAATAATAAGATATTCTTCTCATTTTCCTTAAAGGATGAATTGTTTAGAAGCGAGGTCCATAGGCCAAATTCAGCTCCCTGACTACTTCTGTAAATTAAGTTTTATTGGAACATAGCCACATCCATTTGTTTACATATCTCTGAATGCTTTTGCTCTAGAAGAGATCATTGAACAGATGTGATAGAGACTGTATAGCCAGCAAAGCTGAAAATATTTACTATCTCACCGTTTATTGCCTTAGTACAAAATAAATAACACTGTAAGGTGGGCTTATAACAATAAAAAACTAAAAAGTGGGACAACAATAGCTCAAAAGACAAGGTGTGGACCTAAAAGGAATTATATGGCCCTTAGGTTATTACATTTTTGGAAGTGTGATGTGGAATGTGTGAATTACAAGTGTGAAGCAGGAAAGGTAAGGTGTCATGTGTGAAATGAATAGTGTAAAATGGCACAATATCAATTCTAAGTCAACCTTGATGAATTAAAAGATGTCACACTGTGAGCTCTATAGCTACCACTAAAATAATAATAAAATTAACAACAATAATAAAAACAAGACATACCATTCAACCCAGCACAGTCTGTCCTTGAGGCACCAAAATTCACAACCATTCCAGGTGCAAAATGCACTTTTCCTTTAAGACTGAGAATGAGACAAAATGTTCACTCCCATACTCTACATCACACTAGAGGACCTCACAGCGCGATAAGACATGAAAAATAATAGGATTAAGTATCAGAAAAGAATATTGTTATTTGCAGACAACAGGATTCTGTATAAAGAAAACCCAAGAAAGCCTACAGAAACTACAAAATTTATGAGTGAATCTACCAAATACATAAGATAAAATGTCGGGGTGGCTGGGTGGCTTAGTTGGTCAGGTGTCTGACTCTTGGTTTCAGCTCAGGTCATGATTTCACGGTTCATGAGTTCAAGCCCCACATTGGGCTCTGTGCTGACAGCTCAGAGCCTGGAGCCTGCTTCAGATTCTGTGTCTCCCTCTTTCTCTGCCCCTCCCCAGCTCGCGCTCTCTCTCTCTCTCTCTCTCTCTCTCTCTCTCAAAAAAATAAATAAATAAATAAAAACATTTTTAAAAAAGCCCTGTGGGTCCACACCTTGATTTCAGTCTTATGGAATTCAGGGCAGAGAAATTAGCCAAGCCAATCCAAACCTCTGTGGGATAATAAATTTGCATTATAAAAGTTTGTGAGAATTTTTTGGGCAAGAGAAAACTAACACATTATTGATAATGGAAACATTAGAAAGTATTTGTAATTTGGGGCACCTGGCTGGCTCAGTCAGTAGAGTGTGAGACTCTTGATCCTGGGGTTGAGTCTGAGCCCCACGTTGAGCATGGAGATTACTTAAAAATAAAATCTATAAAGTATTTGTAATTCAACTTACATACATCATACATTCTTACATATCTATTCACCAGTATTCCTTTAAGTGAACTCTATGGTCTACATTTCCCTATTCTACCTTTGTCCTAATCTTAATGTTATGGCTTATTTTTCCTTAAATTCTGAATTTAGGAAAGCGTATGTTTCCATTTGATAATTATTTTTACATGCCTCTGCAAACCCATGAGAATGAAGGCAAAATACAGAAACAAACAAAAACCCACCAGGACCTTCAAGTTTTCTTCTGTTCTTAGGAAATGGTCAGCATTTTTAGTCAATTGTCTTTTCTGGTTCTGAACATCTGACAAGAGAGCGCTGACCAAGGATAAAGGAGCCATTTTTTAAAAATGTTTATTTATTTTTGAGAGGGAGAGAGACAGAGAGAGACAGAGCGCGAGCAGGGGAAGAATAGAGAGAGAGACACACATAGAATTTGAAGCAGGCTCCAGGCTGTCAGCACAGAGCCCGGCGCAGGGCTCAAACCCACAAACCATGAGGTCATGACCTGAGCCGAAGTCGGCCGCTTAACGGACTGAACCACCCAGGCGCCCCTAAAGGAGACATTTCAATGAGAGGCTAGCTTTTAGGGTTTTGACAATTACTCAACTCCCCTCTTTTCATGAAGGATGAACCCTCAAAAGCACAAAGCTAAGGTTAGGAAGACAGCCTCAGACAGGGGACTAATCAGCCCACACACCAACTAGGAATCTCTAGTCTTCTACCTTCACCCCTAAAACAAACCTACAAACACAGAAAAAGGCAAACCTGGAGTAAATCCTCCCCTGTACCAAATCAGCACCAGACAACTTGTTGTGGGGTAGCTGATTCTGGACTTCTCCTCTGAGGTCTGGCAGGTTCTAAAATCTAGAGACTGAAGCTCTAGGCTGGAAATCAAGACAAAGTAGGTAGAATCTATAAATGTGTACAGATTGTTGTATGTTCTAAAGTGTGTAAATCAAATTTCTTTCTGCCTAAATCATCTCATTCATAAGAATACTATTTGAAAGTTGCTTGCTTAGTCCTCAAGGCACTGCATGGCAGACACTGTTCTAGAAGTTTTTTGTTCATGGTGACACAGCGGGTAAGAGGAGGCCAGGACAAGACACCCCACAGAACACAAAGACACTCCAAGTTTTTCTGGGGACCAGGAGGGGAAGGGGTGGGATAGAAGGTATAGTAAGGTTCAGTAGGACCCACAATCAAATTCCCCTCCCAAGCTCCCAACACGGGGTCCATCTAGCCACCTAGAACCCGGAGGAACAAGGGCGAATGCCTCCCACACAACAAAGGAGCTGTCTAGTGCCATCTCTTACCCCAGCCATACAGCAGGACAGACCTACCAAGATCTGACCTTGCCCAAGCTGAGCCACAGGATGAGTTTGGAACTGACCCATGGAAAGCCAGCTCCCTCACATGCTGCATACAGAAGCCCCAGCGGTCTTTGATAAGGTTCTGACAGGCACCCTCTTCAACAACCGCTTGGACCCAGGCCAGATTCTCATGTGAAGAAAAACAGACAAAGGCAGATGAACTACATGTGCCAGAACCCCCGTGGCAGCCAAACAGCCAAGAAGCACCAGCCCGTAACTAGGAAGACCATGCACCCCAAACCACACTTTCCAGAAACCTGTGGCCGTGCACAGGTGCCTCAGTTCCCACAAAAACCAAAGACGGACTAGACACAGACCAAACTACACTCCCCAACTTCAGTGGGTCTGGGTCTCCTCCTCACAGGACCTGGTCCTCACTGATAGAAATGATCTTCTGGCCTCTTCCTGGGAGGCTGAACAACCTGGGGTTAGGGGCTCCAGTGACTAGACTGGGCCTCATCTATCCCTTTGCTCCCGTGGAGAGAAACCCCAGGAAATTATAATTCTTATAATCCACTTGACACCACCTTCTTGAGCATACAGAACACTTACAATGGCTGTTTTTAACATCATTTTCTGTTAATTCTGTCACCCATGCCAATTCTGGGTCTCTATTGACTTTTCTTCACGTTTACAGGTCCTGTTTTCCTGTTTTTGTTTTTGTTTTTATTTGCATCCCTGGGTAGGTTTTGACTAGATGCCAGACACTGAGTTTGACATTGTTGGTCGATGGGATTCCTTTCTATTCTTTAAATACTACTGGGCTTTGGTCTGGGAAGGAGTTAAATTACTTGGAAACAGTTTGCGTTGGTAGCCGCTTGCATTTCTACTTTGTCAGGAGGGTTCAGAGCAGCCTTTAGTCTAGAGCCAACATGAATCACCCAGTAGAGTCACTATTTTTCTGAAGTCCCACTGTGATTCTCCCGATGTTAGGAGGGGTTTCCATTCCAGCTGGTGGAAACACAAATTATTCCCCACGTGTGCAACCTCCAAGGATGGTTCTGCCTGTTCATTTCCAGTGGTTCTTTCTCCAGCCCTGGGAGTTTCCGCACATATATGTGCTGCTCACAACTGAAAATCCTATGGGGGGAACTCTCTCACCCTGGGTGCAGCTCTGTCCTCTCCTGTGATCTGCCCCATGAACTTGAGTCGCTTTGAATTCCCCGAACTCTAAACTGTCTCAGTTCACAGACTGCCAGGATCTGATTAGATTCCCTCTCCCTGTGCTGCAGAATGGAAACTCTCTCCAGGCTATAAGCTGGGGGCAATCATAAGGCTTCCTTCATTTGTTTCCTTTCTCTGAGAGACAGCTGTCCTGATGTCCCTATTACCCTATGTCTGCAGTCCATTTCTGTATTTTTCTATTATTTTCCATTCTGTATTACAGTCCATTTCAGTCCATTTCTGTATTTTTCATTATTTAATGAGGGTATATACATTAAACATTTACTGTTAAAGAAAAAGGGCTGTTGGAATTGGCTGTGAAAAATTCTCACACTTAGGTGTGGTATGGAGTACCATACTCAGAACGGGATAATTTATACAATCTCAGAATAGATACAAACATACGTTTGGCAACATCTGCAGCACATAAATCTCATGTTCCTTTAAAACATTTAGTTCTTCTCCAGTGTATCACTTGATTTACATATTTCAAGAGCATTCCATGGTGATCACATCTAATGACACAAGTGTAAGATTCCTTGATTTCAGGGAAAAAAGTTACTGTATTTGGACCATGATAACTAAAGACAATTACTTCTCTGAGAACATGCTTCTCTACATTTATTTAATGGCTAGGTAGGAATTTACTGTAGTATGAATTCTCTGAAATGTAATGTTTTTGTGGTAGACAAAATGATCTCCCAAACACATTCATGTCCTAATCCCCAGAACCTGTAAATACGTTACGCTACAGGGCACAGGGCATTTGAAGTAAAAGACGCAATTGGGTATTTTAGGGCCATGTGACTCATTTCTGGAGTCTCACGGGCTCACAGTCAAGAGAGGAATTGTGCCTCAGGACAATCTATACGCAGAGCCTCACCCAATGCTTGATTTAGAGCTTTTGAGCTAATAAGATTTAGGTGGGATTTTTGGACTTTGAGTTGGTGCTGTTAATAGTTTGTGACATTTGGAGGTGCTGGGATAGAGCGAATGTATTTTCCATGTGGTATGGACACAAATCACTGGGTGCCAGATGGTGGTCTGCAATAGGCAGGATAATGGCCCCCCAAAGATATCCACATCTTAATCTCCAGGACCTGTGAATATGTCAGAGAATAAGGCAAGGGAGAATCAAGGTAGTTAGGTGGAGTTAAGGTTGCTAATTAGCTGATTTTAAATAGGAAGGTTATCCTGGATTATCTGGGTGGGCCCAATGTAGTCACACAGGTCCTTAAATGTGGGAGAGGGAGGCAGGAGGCAGTGCCAGAATGATGGAGGAGTTGACTGGCCATTGCTGGCTTTGAGGTGGAAGGGACCTGCAAGCCACAGATTTGGGCAGCTTCTAGAAACTGGAAGGACAAAGAGAACAGGTTCTCCCTGGAGCCTCCAGAAAGAAATGCAGTCCTGCCAACCCCTTGCTCTGAGCCCAGTGAGATGCATTTCAGACTTCAGACCTCCAGAACTATAAGATAATACATCTCTGTTATTTTAAGCCAACAAATTTATGGTAATTTGTTACAGCAGCGATAAGAAACTAATACACTTGTATCTCCACATTCATCATATTCATAGGTTTTTGCTACATAACGCAATTCCTGGTGCCCAAGATTTCATTTATTAGAGAAGTCTTTCCCAGATTCATTCCCAAGGTATAAAATTGTGACACATTAGTTAGTTTGGTGATAGAATTTCCATCTTTTATTGCATTCAGGGGTCTGTCTTTCCTATGAGTTCTTCCACATTTTACTAAAAATGCTGTCTGTATTCAGTGTCTCTAATATCTTTCTACACTTCTCTGGCATGTGATTAGGTACAACTTATCATTGAAAACATCATCACATTCTTTCCTCATGTTCTGGTCCTGTGGGAATTCTTTGATAGCAATGGAGATAATCATCTCCAGGAAACGGGTTCCCCACAATAGCTGCATTTCTGTGGACTGGGCTTTCATGGATATTTAATAAGTCTGAATTCTCACAGACGTAGCCTCCACCACCGCTGCCTCCATAGCATTTCTGCCCAAAATGAGCTCTCACATAGAATGTGTGGAGGATTCTTGCTAAAGGCTTTTCTAGTATCAGATAGATCCTGGTACCAGAGGATTTTCTTTCTTACACAATGTCTGTAACATATAAAACATAATTTATTACAGAAGGTGTGGTCACATTCACTGCATTTGCAAGACATATTCCCTGTGCAAATTCCAGATTACTTACTGAGGCCTGACTTCTTAGAAAAGGCTGTTCCACAAACACTACATTTCTACCCCCAAGGAGCTCACTGAGGTTTAACAAGGGCTGAGTTCCCGAAGAAGGCATTTCCACAGGCACCGTGTTCATCTGGTTTTGCTCCTGGGCAAGTTTACTCACGTATAAAGAGCTATGACTCCCTGAGGAAGGTTTCTCCACTTTCAGTGAATTTATAGTTTTCTCTCTTGCATGAGTTTTCTTATGTTTCATGAGGACTGACATGTGGGCAAAGGCTTTGCCACATTCACTGCATGCATACGGCCTCTCTCCAGTATGAGTTCGCTGATGCTGAATGAGCTTTGACTTGCTCCTGAAGGCTTTTTCGCACTCACTGCATTCATAAGGTTTCTCTCCTGTATGAATTCTCTGATGCTTGGTCAGGTCTGACTTAAAAAAGAAAGTTCTTCCACATTCACTGCACTCGTAAGGCTTCTCTCCTGTGTGAAGTCTCTGATGTGCAATGAGGTATGCCTTCTGGGAAAAGGCCTTCCCACACACGCTGCATCCATAGAGTTTCTCTCCAGTGTGAGATCGCTGGTGTCTATTGAGCCGGCACTTCCTGCTGAAGGCTTTTCCACATTCACTGCATCCATAGGGTTTCTCTCCTGTGTGAGTTCTCTGATGTACCATAAGCTGTGACTTCCTAGAGAACGCTTTTCCACATTCATTACATTCATGGGGCTTCTCTCCAGTATGAATTCTCTGGTGTTCAGTGAGCTGAATCTTCCTCATGAATGTCTTCCCACATTCACTGCACCCATGGGGCTTTTCTCCTCTTTCAGTTCTCTGATGTCTAATGAGCTGTGCCTTCCTGGAGAAGACCTTACCGCACTCACTGCATTCATGTGGTTTCTCTTCTGCGTAAGTTTTTTGATGTTCACCGAGCTGTGATTTAGTGCATTTAATTCCAGTAAGAGTTGTATCCTGTTGGATGTAGACAGAGGATTTCCCATATCCACTAAACTCATCAGGATCTTCTCCTGCGTATCTTCTATTCTGGAGAACAAAACCTAAATGTGATTTTAAACCTTTACAATGTGAACCAAATTTATTGTGTCTTTGTGTTAAAGGAACAAGACTTTTGCATAAATTGAAATTATTTCCAAGTGCATAATTTTGCTGACATCTTTCCAAAGTTTTAATCTCGTTTTGGTTTTCTGGGTGCCACTGCATATGGTCAATCTCCCATATTTCTTCTAGGAAAAAGAACAATGAAAACATCCATGATAATTTTAGGGGGAAAAGAACGTTAAAAAAAAAAAAAGCCATGGTTTGGGCTAGCTCTAAGATCGAAGTCTAAGAGAAATGTACCCTGTGCTCTGTGAGAAAAAGACAACACTATAAAACAGCAAAAGGAAAAACATGTACTTTAGAAACAACAATGGATAGTCTACAATGAATAAATATAACTTAGGCTTCTCTCCAAAAAGGACCTTGCAAAATGGAGACAAGTAAAAACAGAACCACACTGTGACTGGAACAGAACAAAAGATGGAGGGGATGGATCCTTTCATCCAACAAACACTGAATGCGCTGGTGTTTGGGAATACATTAGAATATGATATTAGAATATTACCATACTATGTTTGAATATTAGAATTACAATATATCGGTCACACTAAGGTAACTTATATATTCTGTCTCTGTGGAGCTGTCATTCTAGTAGCGAGACAGAGAAAAACATGGGAGTAAGGGAGGATCAACAAGTAACCAAAGAAATAAAAAAATTACAGAACGTGCAAAACAGTGTGTATGAAGAAGGTGACAGAGTAGTAGTAGGTTAGTCTTAGATAAAATAATCATCCATGAGACAAGGAAGTTAAGGTGACGTCACAGGGTAAGAATGAGCGGTGTTATACAGATAACTCAATGAATAACATTCCAAAAAGGAACAACCAATGCAAAAACTCAGAAGCAGAAAAACTTAGGCATGATCAAGGAACATAAGAGAGGCTGGTGCACCTCGACTATGTCCTTGGCTTGAGTGAAGTAGAAACAGGTAAGTTTGGAAAGGGAGGCAGAACTGAGACCATATAGATGATGTAGGGAGACTTTGTTAGAAACTGGATTTTCGGGGCGCCTGGGTGGCGCAGTCGGTTAAGCGTCCGACTTCAGCCAGGTCACGATCTCGCGGTCTGGGAGTTCGAGCCCCGCGTCGGGCTCTGGGCTGATGGCTCCGAGTCTGGAGCCTGTTTCCGATTCTGTGTCTCCCTCTCTCTCTGCCCCTCCCCCGTTCATGCTCTGTCTCTCTCCCAAAAAAAAATAAATGTTGAAAAAAAAAAAATTAAAAAAAAAAAAGAAACTGGATTTTCTATTGGGGTGCCTGGGTGGTGGCTCATTTGGTTAAGCATCCAACTCTTGATTTTGGCTCAGGTCATGATCTCAAGGTTCATGGGTTCAAGACCCCGCATTGGGCTCTGCACTTGACAACACGCAGCCCGCCTGGAATTCTATCTCCCCCTCTCTCTGCCCCTCCCCTGTCTGCATGCACATGTGTGCTCTCTCTCTCTCTCACACAATAAATAAACATTAAAAAAAAAAAGTTAAAAAAAACTGGACTTTATGATAAGAGCGATGGCCAGAAGCCACCAAACATTTTCTGGCAGGAATACAACCCATTCTGAATTGGTATTTCCAAATGCCACATGGCTGTTGCATGAAGAATGAACTGGAGAGGTGAAAATATTGAAAGAATACACAAGAATCTACAGTAGAGTTCAGGCAAGAGGTAACAGCACCTTCTGGGGAACCTGGATGGTTCAGTAGGTTAAGCGTCCAACTCGATATTGGCTCAGGTCGTGATCTTACGGTTGTGAGACTGAGTCCTGTGCCAGGATCTGTGCTGAGTGTGGAGCCTGCTTGGGATTCTTTCTCTCCCTGACTCTCTCTGCCTCTCCCCCACTCAAAAGAGGTAACAAACAGCAGCTTCACTGTGACTGACTACAATGGAGTTAGAGAAATGTACAAAAACAAGGACATAGTACAGAGAAGGGAAAGAGTGACAGGAGGAAAAGAGAAGGCTCAGTCAAGAATGAGTGCTAGAAGAAGAAAAGGGAATCATTGAGGATAGCTCCTCGATACGTGGCTTAAGCATTTGTGTAGGGTGCTGGTGCCATTTAATATGATGAGGAAAATCAGGGCGTTAGGTTTGGTATGTGTGGGGAATCAAGCGTTCCGTTTTGAGGAATGCATCAGGTCTGAGATAAACATTCAAGAACAAATATGAAGTATCTGCTTAGATCTAGGAGTGTGGAGAAAGTTCCAGACTTCAGATAACAATTTTAAGTTGAGTATATAAACAGTACTTAAACATTTGGACTACACAGAACCAGATGAGGTAATGGACAGAGAAAGGGGAAGGCCCTGGACAAGAATTTCATGGATTCCAAGTCATAAGAGTTTTGGGAGAGTGATATGCAAAGAGAATATGAAAATCCCATCCAGAAACATCAAACAAATGCTGACCAAACATATAAACAATGGAGGTTTTCATAAGAATGGGCTGAAATTGGAAAATCAGAATGCAGGATCTACGGAATCTTATCCCAAGATTATTGAGGCAAAATAGTCAATAATCCCTTGTTACTAAACCTTTCCCCTCTCATTCCACCTGCACATCAAAACTAAACTTTTATAATAACACCAATTACCTATTTAGAGTAGTACAGTAGCCAATACTTCAACTTTCTATGTAAAAACGATACAACCTCCCTCAGTCCAATATATCCAGACACGTATATGTCCACCTGGAATTTAAAAATAGGTCCTTGGGCCATCCGCCCTTGCCCCAGAGAAGAGTATAGCTGTCCTAACTGGTGGAAACATCAGCTTCTCCTCAGTTTCATCATACTGCAACTGTGTACTGTGCTATTCAATAAAATCTTCTGCAACAATGGGAATGTTTTATATCTGTGTTTTCTAATATGGTACCCACTAGCTGTGTGTGGCTATTGGGCACCTGAATGTGGGTGGCCAGAGTGACAGGAGAACTGAATTTGTAACTTTACGTAATGTTAAATAAATTTAAGTAGCCACATGTGACCAGTGGCCAACACAATGGACGGCACAGTATAGACCATCACATCCGTATATACCGTAATATCCATATTTGCCATTATAATCTACTTGATAGACTCATCTCCCAATTTTTTCCCTTCAACTAATGCTACATTCTTCCTTAATCTCTGTTCCTATCTCCTCTCTGGCACCAGTTAAGAGATTCTGAAGAATCATCCTCTATCCAGGAACAAAACATTGACCTGCCTTATCTTCCACTTATTCTAGAGCTCCAAGCTCTAACTTCTTATTGTTCCAATGCTACTACCCAGCTATCTATCAAGCAAGACTCTCTAGAAATAGCAAAAAAAAGCTCAAACAGAACCAAAGTCACACTTTCTAAGCCAATTATTAACATAAAATCCACAGTAATCAGCCATTTCCTTTCACATAGTCTCATCTCTCAATTGCCTTCCTCATTTCCATCTCCAAAATCTTTTTACTGACCCACAGGCCTTCCATCATCATTTTTATTTGAAACTCTAACATCTTTCTTGCAGAAATTATTTTATCATGCTTCCAAAAAGTACTTCATTCTTTCTGTAACACATTATCAAAGCTCAATTTTCTCTAACTTTACAAAAACAGTCCTTTCTATGTCTCATAATCAAATGCTAACAATTTTAGAATTTCAGGCATCTCTGTCAACCCTTCGCAACTGAGGACTTTGGACACTTGGAAGGTATTTCTGTCCTTCATTACATTTGAACCTTTTGGAGCTGTATTTGGGTGGCAGTTCTACTACAGGGATCAAAGCACAGCTGGCCTAGCGAGCATTTCCAACCTCATTTGCTCAGGACCCTCCCCATACCTAGTAGATCAGAAGATAAATCTTAAGAGACAAAGTCTGTGGTTTGAAAAACTTCCCACACAGTTTACACAGATCCCTGATTTAAAAACAAAACAAACAAAAAACCGAAGCAAGACCTGTTTTCAAGATGTGATGAACAGATGCACGTGAATGATTATGCAATTTGTACGCAGTAAGGAAGAATGAGATAGAGACCCTTTCTCTGTATGGAAAAGGAAGCCTCATCCTAACCAGCGAAGCAATACAATAACACCTGTCGATCATGACTGAGTCAGTGCAGTTTAGACAGAGTACAGAGACATTAGGGAAGATGGAGTTCCAAGTGTGCACTGGAACTTTGGGGAGATAAAAAGAAGGCAGTATCTGGACGTGAAAATGCAACACAATCAAATGCATAGATGCCAGCCATTAGTTCACTGGACATTGTGGTATCTGTGGCATTCAATAAACTATATCACTTCTGTCTCCCCGGAATAAGTTTGTGGCTTGTTTCTGGGACATCTTCTGACTCTCCTCCTCCCAGAGCCCTGATACTTCTCACTCTACCTGGCTGGGTTCTTATCTTCTCAACTTCTAAATATATGTGGGCCTTTTTTTTTTTTTTTAACCAATTCTCACTTTCATGTTTTCTCATTAAGTTTCACAGCTTTAATGCCCCCTGCCCACAAAGGAATGCAACCGTACCATTAAAAGGGACTAACTGGGGATGCCTGGGTGGCTCAGTCGGTTAAGTGTCTGACTCCTGATTTTGTCTCAGGTCATGATCTCACAGTCATGAGATCAAGCCACATGTCAGGCTCTGTGCTGGGTGTGGAGCCTGCTTACGATTCTCTCTCACCCTCTCCTTCTGCCCCCCTTTCCCCTTCATACTCTCTCTCTCAAAAGAAAAGAAAAAAAAGGGACAAACCAAAAACTGGAAACAGCCAGTGTGGGGGTGAGTGTAGCAACTCAGCAATCCAAGTCTAAATGATCACAGCCTACTCTGAGGTGGGAATTGAGCATGTGCATGCAATTTCCAAAGGCCTTTCCAAAACAACAAAAAGAGCTTTTTTAAAGATTGTATTTTTAAGTAATCTCTACACTCAATGCGGGGCTCGAACTCACAACCCCGAGATCAAGAGTCGCATGCTCCACTGACTGAGCCAGCCAGGCACCCCAAAACAACAAATTTAATACAAACAGCAAAGACCTTCCAAAAAGTAATAGAGAAATACGGAAAACTCAAGGCAAAACTCACCGGTGACCAGGCACCAGTGTGAACAGCAGTACAGCAGAAACTAAGTAAAATGCACTAGGAATGAAAGGATTCACCAGGAGGAAAAATGATCTCAGGTTCCGGCACTGAAGCAGAAGGAAAAAGGATTTCACAGGATAATTATCCTGGGTGCAGGCAAAATAGAGAATTAGAGGTCAGATCAGACTACAGAAGGGCAGGTGTCCACTTGGGAATAACTGTCAGACTACAGAAAGCTTAGCTCGTCAGTATATATGAATACGCTCTATGATGGCGAAGACATCATCTGGGAGAAAGGAGGACTCTGGTTTTGCATATGGGGAGTAGGACGTCAAAGGGTAGCTGCCCTGGTGGCTGGCAACGTACCTGCATTACAGTGCAGATTAGTCGTTAGCAGAAGAGGTCAATTTGGGACTCTCCCAACCTGGGACTCTCTCAGAACAGGAGCTTAGGCCTTGACAATGAATGAAACTTTTAATATGAGAATCAAGCAGAAGATTTAAAAAAAACAACAGAACCTGCAAGTTGGGGAAGCAGAGGGTGAAGAAATAGATAGAGGTAGCCTGAGAGACAAGGTACGTGTGGTTTCAGATGACCTCAGGGGACCTGAGTTGTCAGGGAGGGATACCAGCCCTTTCAAAAGGGGCAGGGATGTGCAGAAGATGAGAGCTGGGCCAAGTGCAAAGCCATCTGTTTGAGAGCAAGCACGCGGAGAAGAGGAAGTGGGAACACTGCAGAAAAAGAAAGGGAGGGGCGCCTGGGGGGCTCAGTCAATTAAGCATCTGACTCTTGATTTCGGCTCAGGTCATGATCTCATAGTTCATGAGTTCGAGCCCTGAATTGGGCCCCTCACTGACAGTGCAGAGCCTGCTTGATATTCTCTCTTTCCCTCTCCCTCTGTCCCTCCCCCACTCCTGGGCGACCTCTATAAATAAATAAATATAAATAAATAAATAATGAAGAAGGTGTGCACAGCTGAGGCAGGAGAGAACCAGGTAAGAATATGGATCCAAGGTGGGACAGACTGTAATCAGATCTAGAAATGAGAAAAAAAAAAAAAACGGGGTGGGGGGAAAACCTTATCCTTTAATAGCTGACAAAGAACAGCCCTAATAAAGAACAAAGATACAGAAAGGAGTTGATTATATTTGTGTCACCAACTGGTATAAGAAAAGCTCTCCACACAACAAAGTGTTAACCTTTCCCTGACCGACAGGAATTCTAGTTTTCTTGGTTTTCCTTTCAGTCACTCACCTGGACAGGGTGGCCTCGGAGCTGCTCCCTCTACTGCCCACAGTGGCCCTCCATGCTCCAACTGGAAGAGTGAATCTGGTTCGCTGGCTTGGTATCCTGTAAAATGGGAAATCACTGAAGACTTGGCACCAAGTATTTTAGCTTGGGCACCTACAAAAACCAGAGAAAGTTTATGCATCATTTGTACTTCAGTAAAGTAAAATCTTTTTCCTGGGGGAAGGGAGAGCGTATACACTCTATGGCCAAACGGGAAAATAAAAGTCTATACCCTACAACATGTTAGTGCCAACCAGGAGATATTTCAGAGACACTATGGGTTCTACTCAATGAGAAATGAAAGACAACTGACTGTGATGCTGTCCTCACCCACTGACACCAGGTTCCTGTAGTTCTCCAGCATCACGTCCCGGTACAGGTCCTTCTGGGCGGGGACCAGGAGCCGCCACTCCTCCCGGGAGAAGCTCACGGCCACGTCCTCAAATGATAACGGTGCCTGTAACAACAAATGCCAATGCACTCTAAGGCAGAACAGATGATGCAGAAAAGCGGGACAGGAACACGTTCTGATTGACTTCCTGTGATAAATTATGTGCACGGTTACTATTTCACATACCACAGGACCCTGTGTCTTAGTCTCAGGCTGCTATAACAAAATAACACAGACTGGGTAGCTTATAAAAACAGAAATTTATTTCTCACAGTTGGGGAAGGTAGGAGGTCCCAGATCAAGGAGCCAGCATGGTTGTATTCTGTTGAGGGCCCACCTGCTGGTCCAAAGGCCCCCACCGCCTAACACCATCATCCCTGGGGGGCAAGATTTCAACATATAAATTTTGTGGGAACACAAACATTCAGACAACAGCACCATGGAATTCTACTAATTCGTTCTTTGTAGGCTAAAAGAGTATCAAAATAATATTCGAAAAAAAATATTTTCAGAGACAAAACAATGTGCAGAAGGAAATTGTTCATTCTTTGTTTATAAGTGAAAAACTATCCATCATCTAAACACCCATCAAAAGCAGGCAAGAATGTATTACAGCACCTCCATGCTGTAATATACCATGCAAATGTTAAAATCAATTTGGTAGATATAAACATTGGTATCAATGATCTTCAAGGCATTCTCTTACATGAAAAAAAAAAAAAAATCAAGTCCCCAACTAGTATATATGTATTCCAGACATATCTTTATAGATTAAAGACCAAAAATCTTTATAGATTTAAGATTTTTTTTTGATTTATTTATTTTTGAGAGAGACAGAAAAAGACTGCGAGTGGGAGAGGGGTAGACAGAGAGGGAAAAGATCTGAAGTGGGCTCTGAGCTGACAGCAGCAGGCCGGATGCAGGGCTCAAACTCACAAACCATGAAATCGTGACCTGAGCTGAGTCGGATGCTTAACTGACTGAACCACCCAGGCACCCCTAAAAAATCTTAACATATACACATACGTATGCATATAGAAATGCGTATAAATATATTCTACCACATGTCAATTATACAGAGATTAGTCAGAGACCCAAACTATTAACATCTGTTACTCCTTGGTTTGGGGGTTGGGCAGGAAAAGGTAAAAGGGGATATTCTCTTTTAGTGTAAATACTTCTTTTTGCTTGACTTTTTCACATTTAAATATAGCCATGCACCATTAAGTATTTAAAAATACAAAGGCCAGGGGCACCTGGGTGGCTCAGTCAGTTAAGCATCTGACTTTGGCTCAGGTCATGATCTCACAGTTCATGAGTTCGAGCCCCGCGTCGGGCTCTTTGCTGACACCTCAGAGCCTGGAGCCTGCTTCAGATTCTAAGTCTCCCTCTCTCTCTCAGCTCCTCCCCTACTTGTGCTCTGTCTGTCTCTCTCTCTCTCTCAAAAATAAATAAACATTAAAAAAAAATAAAATAAAAATACAAAGGCCAAACTAAGAATAGTTGACTCTGACTTCTTTTTCTGAACCTGTGGTTAAGAAGGTATAGGGGCGCCTGGGTGGCTCAGTTGCTTAAGTGTCCGATTTCGGCTCAGGTCATGATCTCACAGTCTGTGGGTTCGAGCTCTGTATCGGGCTCTGTGCTGACAGCTCAGAGCCTGGAGCCTGCTTTGGATTCTGTGTCTCCCTAGCTCTCTGCCCCTCCCCTACTCTCTCTCTCTCTCTCTCAAAATTAAATAAACATTAAAAAATTTAAAAAGTTAAAAAAGGAGGGGCCGTGCTGTCAGCACAAAGCCCGCTTTGGATCCTGTCTCCCCTTCTCTCTCTGCTCCTCTCACACATAACATGCGTGCAGGTGCATCCTCTCTCTCTTTTTCTCTCCCTAGAAAACAAACAAACAAAAAGGTGTACAGGGAGCATTGTCACTATCTGTATTCCAAGCTGTTATGAAAGAATGGAACTTTTAGCTGTCTTCCGCCAAATGGCAGAATTCTTCATGGAGAATGGCTCAAAGGTCAAGCAGCCCATTCATTCTATTAAATAATCCAGGCTTTATTCCTGGGTAAAGTGTGGACTGCTGGAAGGTTCTATTGTCAAGGTGCGCTGCTTTTGAAGAATTCTGTCCAATCCAGTTCTGCTCCGGCATTACCCCCTGAGCTTACTCTGAGGAACACGATGAGAAAAAGCCAAAGGAAGCATCCTATGCCTTTATTACATGGTTGATATCGAGGACACTGTCTACCACAAAATCTCTCTGGAGAGCTAGGAAAAGAAATTTCTTAGACTCTCTGAGCAATGAGATTACTTTCCCTGAAGAAATGGTTTGCTTTCTCCTCACGGACACTGCAAATCATGTAATATTTCGTGTTTTTCTTAGTACCACAGCTGCCAAGAGGAGGAGACACAAATTCAAAGCTAAGGCAGCCCACAAGGCCTTATACAGCCATTTAGCTCCCATCCTTAAGGACTTTGTATGGACCCTAGGACCTATACATATCCCTTGCTTCCTAATTCGCCCAGATTTGAAGATTATAACCCAAACTTATTTTCCAACAGATCCTGACTTTTATCAACATATACTGTCTCATTTTATCAGACTGTCTGTTAGAAGCTTCCACAAATCCACTGGGAAACAAAGGACAGAAAGGTACAACAAACCTCACCTGGGCCTTGGTCATTTTCCCCTGTTCTTAAAAAGGGCTAGAAACTCCAGGATATGCTCTGTCTTCTGTCTGCTCTGGGCCTGCCCAGAAGATACGGTCAAGGTATCTCAGGTCAGGCTGCTGCCAGAAATGATGATCTCCCAGGCCTGGAACCTCCTCCTTCTTCTAGGACCAATAATGCCTTGTTCCCCTGGACTAGAACCTGTGGATTCAAGAGCAAATTCAATGGCAAGAGGACATTCACCTGGGACCACAGCGCTCTACGGCTGTGTGGATTCTAACAACAGGCCCCAACATTTCCTCTGTCTCTTTAACACCCAGGAAGCTTTTACATCATGAGGCCAGGCTCCATGGGGAGATAAGGAATGGGTGAGAGGAATGCCTTTTTTTTGGGGGGGGGGGCAAAGTTGGACAAGAATGGATATGAAAGAAATGGGAGAAGAACACGGCTCATGGTCTTGCCTGCTGTCAATTTCTCACACAGATCAATTTTAGGAAAGATAATGTATATAAGTGGTGGCTTTGGAAACTGCCTTAAACCCACCTGTGCCTACACATCCCTAAAATTTTTGTTTATTGCACTGGAGCAATTATCCCATTTGAAGACCAAGGTACTATACAAATCATGACCATCGTCTTATTTAATCCTCAGTACTATTCTATAAGGTAAGCAGTATCTCCATTTTTTTTTAACGTTTATTTATTTTTGAGACAGAGAGAGACAGAGCATGAACGGGGGAGGGGCAGAGAGAGAGGGAGACACAGAATCCGAAACAGGCTCCAGGCTCCGAGCTGTCAGCACAAGGCCCGACGCGGGGCTCGAACTCACCAACCGCGAGATCATGACCTGAACCGAAGTCGGACGCTTAACCGACTGAGCCACCCAGGCGCCCCAGCATTGTCTCCATTTTAAGCGCAAGTAAGCTGAGGCTTGGTCAGGTGAAGTGTGTTGTCCAGGTTAACGTCCTTCCTAAGTAGCAATCTCTCTCTCTCTCTCTCTCTCTCTCATGCACTTTATGAACTTTACTCCCCTGGCACATCACACTGTGGAGTGGCCATACTGTGGAGTGGCTATATGGTCACAGTTACAAAAACAGAGCCCCTGCAACTGTCTCTTGTAATATCTGTTGTGCACCCCCAGCCAGCTCCTTCCACATAATCAGGAAAGCAAATGCAGCCTCATTCTTGCCTCAGCAGCAGCAGATCAGAGATCAGTCTCCCCACGGGCCAAGCCCTGGAGCCATGCTGGAAACTGGAAACCCACACCGAGGACACCAACACCATGAAGTCAATTTGAATACTGCTTTCACCCTACAAGGCAGCAACTAGGGAGTTAGACAGGAATCAGTTTACAACTGAGATCTCTAGGAATGGAGATCAAGGACCCAACTGTTTCCAAGAAGCTCCTTGGCAGACTTTCCCTCACATTTAACAGATCAGAGATGCATAAAATGTTCATGCCTGGAACACAGCAATGAAACTGAGAATGGCAATGGATGTACCCTGACTGGTAGGACTAATCTGCATTTCCTGCTGAACTGAATGTTAAGGTCAAGTTCCCAGATGGATAGCTGTCTAAATAAAATAGGGATTTTTTTTTTTAAGGGGCATAGATGTCAGGTTGGCAGCCAACCTCTTTATTTTATTAGCCCTTTATTTTAGTAGCCACTAAAATAAATTAATAGGTTACAGGAGAAAAGCCTAAATTGATATTTAAAAAGCAGTTCATGGGGCGCCTGGGTGGCGCAGTCGGTTAAGCGTCCAACTTCAGCCAGGTCACGATCTCGCGGTCCATGAGTTCAAGCCCCACGTCAGGCTCTGGGCTGATGGCTCAGAGCCTGGAGCCTGTTTCCGATTCTGTGTCTCCCTCTCTCTCTGCCCCTCCCCCGTTCATGCTCTGTCTCTCTCTGTCCCAAAAATAAATAAACGTTGGAAAAAAAAAAAAAGGCAGTTCATAAGATACAGTATTCTTTTTGTTACAAACCTAGGAATGGAGTGGCTACTTCCTTAGACTCATGGTACAATGGGAAATAGATATTTGGTATTTGTCCCAGATACCTGGCACAGAGCTCCTAAAATCTCTGGACTCTCTGGAGAGACAAGAGTAGCTTTCATATGCCAATGATTTATTGGTGGCTGGGGGTCCCCAAATAGCCTCAGGATGGGAGTTGGTCCCCCAAAAGACCAAGGCATGATTAGAGGGTTGGAACTTTCAGCCTCACCTCTGGAACCTCTGGGAAGCAGAGAAGGGCTGGAGATTGAGCTTGGTCAGTGATTTAATCAATCAGGCCTATTTAATCCACAAAATCTCCTACATTACAGGGTTTGGAGAGCTTCTGAGTTGGTGAACACTTCGAGGTGCCAAGAGGGTGGTGTACCCCAACCGCACAGGGACACAAGCTCCTGTGCTCAGGACCCTTCTGGACACTACCCTATGTACCTCTTCACCTGGCTGTTCCTTTGTATCTCTTATAATAAACTGGTGATAGTAAGTAAAGTAGTTACTTTACTGAGTTGTGAGCTGTTCCAGCAAATTACTGAACTTGAGGAGAGGGGGTGTGTAGAAACCCCTGAGGTACTGTTTAGGTCCACTGATAGAGGATTAACTGAATGAATAATTATATTCTACCTAATGGAATATTATGTGATTATTTAATATGTTAATACATATTTCCGAAAATAAAAAATGTCCACGCTATACAACTCAATGAACAAAGCACATTTCTACTCATTATGTATATAATATGATACTGTATTTCTGCCAAAGTAAAGCAATACATCTATATCTGTGTGTGTGTGTGTGTGTGTGTGTGTGTGTGTGTGTGTTTATACACACAAAAATAAATATAACAATGTGAATAACTGTTATAGCTGGCTCTGTAGATTGGGAAAAATGGAATTCACGTCTTTTGTCTTCCCTGCAATACCACAGGATTTTTTTTTAATTAAATATTTTTAAATAAAAAAAAATCTCCATTTGAAATAAAACTAAAGATGTTGCAAGTCATTGTAAATCGACAGCCATAGGCTTTGAGAAGGAATGAAGGGAGGACAGAAGAAAACAAGTACCCTGGCCCATAAGATACCCTAGCTTCAGGATTTGGCTGAGTGCTTCATCATTCTATAGTTTAACTTGTTCTTCCCCACCTCCCCTAAACTTTTCTTATAAACTGGGTAGTTGGACTTATGAGGTCTGATGACTCTTTTGGCAAGAATCTTTCATTAATGGTGCCATATACTTAATGCAACATGTTGACACATAAGAGGAGGAAAAAAGGAAACAAAAGAGGGGCTGTTAAAGAATAACAGAGGGGCGCCTGGGTGGCGCAGTCGGTTAAGCGTCCGACTTCAGCCAGGTCACGATCTTGCGGTCCGTGAGTTCGAGCCCCGCGTCGGGCTCTGGGCTGATGGCTCAGAGCCTGGAGCCTGTTTCCGATTCTGTGTCTCCCTCTCTCTGCCCCTCCCCCGTTCATGCTCTGTCTCTCTCTGTCCCAAAAATAAATAAACGTTGAAAAAAAAAAAATTAAGAATAACAGAGACCGAAGGGGTATAAGAAGGAAATGTAATGCACATTATTTGGGTCATAACTCAAACAATCCAATGTTAAGGGCAACATTGCCAATATCAGAAAAAATTTGAATATGAACATGCACTGGGTCTTGGATCAAATAAAAGAATTATTCATTTTGATACATTTGAAAATGGCCTACTGGTTATGAATTTTTTAAATGACCTTACCAGTTAGAGATACACAAGAGAATATTTACAAGTTTAAGGACAACAGGCCTTGGATGTGCTATGACATTCTCCAGAGAAAAATGAGAAGTGGCAGAGGCATGATGAACCTGACTGGCCATGAGTTGATAATTGTGGAAGCTTAGTGATGGGCATGAATTGTACTGTTCTCTCTACTCTGAATCTCCATGAAAAAAAGTTAAAAAGAAAAAAGTCATCAGGGCCTGATGACTTCTACGTAAAGTTTACAGTACAGATGATTCTGGTATTATATAAACTCTCACAGATCACAGTAAAGTAGGAGAAGTTTCTGTACTAATTGTATGAAGCCAGCACTTTAAAACACTAATCACTACGGGGCGCCTGGGTGGCTCAGTTGGTTGAGCATCTGACTTCAGCTTGGGTCATGATCTCGTGGTTCATGGGTTTGGGCCCCATGTCGGGCTCTGTGCTGACAGCTCGGAGCCTGGAGCCTGCTTCGGATTCTGTGTCTTCCCTGCTCACTCTATGTCTCTCTCTTTCTTTCTCCCTCTCTCTCTCTCTCAAAGATAAATAAATATTAGGGGTGCCTGGGTGGCTCAGTCGGTTAAGCGTCCGACCTCGGCTCAGGTCATGAACTTGGGGTTTGTGAGTTTGAGCCCCGCATCAGGGTCTGTGCTGACAGCTCGGAGCCTGGAGCCTGGTCCGGATTCTGTGTCTCCCTCTCTCTCTGCCCCTCCCCTGCTCATGCTCTGTCTCTCTCTGTCTCTCAAAAATAAATAATGTTAAAAAAATTTTTTTTATAAATAAATATTCAAGTAAATAAATAAAATACTAATCATTAGATTTTTTTTAGAAAAAGAACTACATAGATGCTTGCTTATACATTGATTTTCATTCTTCCTTCTTTTTTTTTTTTTTAATTTTTTTTTTCTTTCAATGTTTATTTATTTTTGGGACAGAGAGAGACAGAGCATGAACGGGGGAGGGGCAGAGAGAGAGGGAGACACAGAATCGGAAACAGGCTCCAGGCTCTGAGCCATCAGCCCAGAGCCCGACGCGGGGCTCGAACTCACCGACCGCGAGATCGTGACCTGGCTGAAGTCGGACGTTTAACTGACTGCGCCACCCAGGCGCCCCAGATTCTTCCTTCTTTTTAAAAAATGTTTATTTTAAGACAGAGCACAAGCATGAGTAGGGCAGGGACAGAGAGGGAGAGAGAAAGAATCCCAAACAGGCTTGGTGCTAAGAGTGCAGAGACTGATGTGGGACTTGAACTCACGAACTGTGAGATCACGGCCTAAGCCAAAATCAAGGGTAGGATGTTAACCGAATGAGCCACCCAGGCGCCCCAAAATGGAGATTTTTCTAGATATCATTTTGGTATTGCTTTCTAAGCTTAATTACACTGTAGTAGAGAAAATCTTCCAAATGATTTCAAACCTTTGAA
This sequence comes from Lynx rufus, assembly GCF_022079265.1. Classification (NCBI taxonomy): domain Eukaryota; kingdom Metazoa; phylum Chordata; class Mammalia; order Carnivora; family Felidae; genus Lynx; species Lynx rufus. The sequence goes on along the minus strand of NW_025814830.1, from coordinate 2,683,055 downwards.
ATTTGTTTAGACTGGCTTTATGGCCTACCACGTGCAAACTTTTTATAAATGTTCTATGTGCATCTAGGAAAATTGTTGGGTGGAGTGTTTCACATCAATCAAGTTTGTTAATCATGTTATTCTTGTTAATCATGTTATTCTAACGGTTCAGGGTTAGCACTATCGTAGGCTGGTGACCTGTTTTTGTAAATAATGTTTTTCCAGACCTCGGCCATACCCATTTGTTTATGTATTTTCTATGGCTACTTTCATCTTACAACGGCAGAGCTAAGCAGGTGCAGACAGACCATCTGGCCCACAGAGCCTAAAATATTTACTCTCGCTGCCCTTTACAGAAAGTTTGCTGACCACTGTTAAACTATAGCCTTCTGGCCTTTTCTCTCCTTGTTCTATGTTACTGAGAGAAGTGTGCTGAGAACTCCCATAATCACTGGGCATTTGTCATTTCTCCTTGTATCTAGTACACCCTACATTCAGGAATTCTACTAAGTGTATACCCAGTACAGCTTTTATGCACCAAAAAGTACAAAAATGTTCATGTCGGCACTACTCATAATAGACACAAGTCAGTAACAACCTAAATGTCTGTTAATAGCAGAATGGATACATAATATAATCACACCAAAGAATACTACACAGCAATGAAAAGAAATGACCTACTGCTATATGCAACAATTTAGATGAATTTCACAACAAAATACTGAGCAAAAGAAGGCAGATACAAAAGGACAGGTAACCTATGATTCCATCTGCATAAAGTTAACAACCAGGCAAATTTAATATAATGTTTTTAGGATAAGAATACCTCTAGAGAAGAAGGGGATTAGGATGAGTTGGCACTCCTAGGTTGTTATAATAGCTTATTTTTTCATTTTTCATTTATGCTTGAAAAATGCTTAAAATTTTTTTTTAATTAATTTATTTATTTCTGAGAGAGGGACAGAAAAAGCATGAGCAGGGGAGGGGCAGAGAGAGGGGGCGAGAGAGAATCCCAAGCAGGCTCCACACTGCCAGCATGGAGCCCAATGCGGGGCTCAGACTCACGAACCGTGAGATCATGACCTGAGCCAAAACCAAGAGCTGGATGCTTAACTGACTGAGCCACCCAGGTGTCCCTTGAAACATACTTTAAAATAATTTTTTAATGTTTAATTAATTTATTTTTGAGAGAGAGGGAGAGAGAAAGGAGAGAGCAAATAGAGAATCTCAAGCAGGCTCCAGGCCATCAGCACAGAGCCCAACGTGGGGCTGGAACCCACGAACCATGAGATCATGACCTGAGCTGAAATCAAAAGTCAGACACTGGGGCACCTGGGTGACTCAGTCAGTTGAGCCTCCAACTTCAGCTCAGGTCACGATCTCGCAATTCGTGAGTTTGAGCCCTGCATCGGGCTCTGTGCTGACAGCTCAGAGCCTGGAGCCTGCTTCAGATTTCTGTGCCTCCCACTCTCTGCCCCTCCCCCCACTCATGCTGTCTGTCTCTCTCTCAAAAATAAACATTAAAATTAAAAAAAATAAAAAAAGTAGGATGCTTAACCAACTGGCCCACCTAGGCGCCACTTAATTTTTTTTTAATGTTTATTTATTTGAGGGGGGAGGGGCAGAGAGAGACGGGGACAGAGGATCTGAAGCAGGCTCAGTGCTGACAGCAGTGGGCCCCATGCAGGGCTCCAACCCACAAACTGAAAGATCATGAGCTGATCCGAAATCAAAAGTTGGACTGACTCACCCAGATGCCCCTACTTGAAAAATACTTTTTTTTTTTTTTTCAATGTTTATCTACCTTTGGGACAGAGAGAGACAGAGCATGAACGGGGGAGGGGCAGAGAGAGAGGGAGACACAGAATCGGAAACAGGCTCCAGGCTCTGAGCCATCAGCCCAGAGCCTGACGCGGGGCTCGAACTCCTGGACCGCGAGATCGTGACCTGGCTGAAGTCGGACGCTTAACCGACTGCGCCACCCAGGCGCCCACCACTGGATTATTCTAAAGCAAATCTGAGACATCTTTTTATTTCTAGATGCAAAAATACTAAGTAAAATATTAGCAAATAAAACCCAACCACATATTAAAAGAACAAATCATTATGGAGAAGTATGGTTTCTCCCAGGAATATAAGACACTGGGAAATCTAGCCATCTATAAAGCAAATATTAGAGAGAGGAAAAATGTAAATGAAAATAATTTTATAAAGTGATTCGAAGAGCTTTAATATACAGCATAGTGATTACAGTCAACACTGTACCACAGAACTGAAAGCTTTAAGATCTAAGCAAGTAGATCTTAAATGTTTTCACCACATAAAAGAAATAGTAATTACGGGGGCACCTGGGTGGCTCAGTCGGTTGAGCGTCCGACTTCGGCTCAGGTCATGATCTCACAGTTTGTGAGTTCGAGCCCTGTGTCGGGCTCTGTGCTGACAGCTCAGAGCCTGGAGCCTGCTTCAGATTCTGTGTCTTCCTCTCTCGCTGCCCCTTCCCTGCTCATACTCTGTCTCTCTCTGTCTCTCAAAAATGAATAAACGTTAAAAAAAAAAATTTTTTTTAAAGAAATAGTAATTATGTGACATGATGCAGGTGTTAGCTAACCTAAGGTAATAATTATTTTGCAATACATAAGTATATTAAATCAACACAGTTGTACACCTTAAACTTACAGAATGTTATATGTCAATTATATCTCACTAAAGCTGGGGGGGGGAATCTTTGAGAATGGTGGGGGGGATCTTTGAGAAAGAGGAATAAAACTTGATAAATCATGGCTACCATTTATTCAGACTAGACTAGGTGCCAGGCACTACACTTTGTATTTATTTTATTTTTTTTTATTTTTTTTAAGGTTTTTAATTTTTTTTTTAACATTTATTTATTTTTGAGACAGGAAGAGACAGCTCACGAATGGGGGAGGGTCAGAGAGAGGGAGACACAGAATCTGAAACAGGCTCCAGGCTCTGAGCTGTCAGCACAGAGCCCGACGCAGGGCTCGAACTCACGGACCGTGAGATCATGACCTGAGCCGAAGTCAGCCGCTTAACCGACTGAGCCACCCAGGCGCCCCTACACTTTGTATTTAAAGAACATCTGCTAATTTAATTTTCATAATGACGCTACGAACTAGGAATTACGATAGCTTTTTCACAAATGAAGAAACTGACTCAGACATTAACCTACCCAAGTCAGAGGCAGAAGCAGGTTCTTCTTATTCCACAGTCCATACACTTGCCACCTGACCAAAATTATTTGCAGATAACAAAAACAGTCAACTAGAAAATATAAAGGAATTGATTTATAAGCTAGTAGCAGTAATGGTAGTAGACTGAGGTGACAGAATAAGGGCACCTTTTAAAGTTTTGTTCTTGTGCATTATATAAAATTAGAAGAAAGAAAAAAGAGGGAGTGGGGCCATATAGAGAAAAACCACACCATTTACCATTACAACAACAGTATAAACTATTTTAAATTTTTAAAAATGTTTTATTTATTTTTGAGAAAGAGTACAAGCCTGGGAGGGGCAGAAGAGAGGGATACACAGAATCGGAAACGGGCTCCAGACTCTGAGCTTTCAGCACAGAACCTGATGCGAGGCTGGAACTCAAGAACTGTGAGATCATGACCTCAGCCAAAGTCAGACGCTTAACCAACTGAGCCACCCAGACAACCCAACAGTATAAACTATTTAGGAATAAACATAACCAGATATGTCTAACACACATGTGGAAAAATTACCGCCACAGCTGGTGAAATCCTTTTTAAACACTTGGGTTAAAGGAAATCTATCAAATGTTCCAGAAAGTGGTGGACCTAACCCTCATCAGTTCCACCCAAATTAAAGCACCCACTTGATGGAACATAACTGCACTAATTAAAAAAAAGAAACATGAAAACTTCCAGAGTTAATAATATGAAAATAGCTGATAAAATTATGTCACTACCTACACAAAACTGATCCCAACACTAAAAGCGAAATACACTATTTTAACAAGAGTTATTTTCTGGAGTATGTAGGAGTTTGGGCATGTCATTACATGGGCAGGAAATAAAACTGAAAACATGTACTTTCAATAAGAACATACAGTAAACATGGACGCAAGTGGCCAGAAACCCCATCTTTGAAAGGAAGGATGTGAAAAGCATCAACAACGGAACTCCCCAAAGGCGGTCACCGACACGGACACGACTCCCGCTTTCCCCGACCACAGACACCCCACAGCGCTGCTCTCTCCGAGTGCACGTCCCAACACGGAACCCCCACGTGACCCTCCGACACAGAACACCCCAGCGGGAATTCCCACTAGCTTCCCCCAACACCGACCCCCCACGAGCTCCGGGGTTTGAAAAACAAAAAACAAAAAACCAACGAGCTCTCCCTGGTCCCGAAACACTCCCAGAACCGACACTGACCTGGCGATGGCCTCGCTCTTCACCACTGGAGAAAACCACGGTACCACGTCTCTAAACACTTTGCCTCTGTGTCCACAGACCACCCCCGAGCCCCACCTCAGCCTCTCCCAGACCCTCACGGAAAGGATGGTGACCGGTAAGGGTCAGCGCGCGTCGTTCCAGAGACGCGAATTCTGGCGCTAGGTTCGGCCTCTGTGACGTCATATTGCAGCGCCCGCTCCAGGCTACCTGAAGGGAGCCGCCGGTTCTCCACCTATTGCCCTACGGCGGGGGTCATCTCTTTTTCTGTTTTTCTCGGGAAGGCCCAAGACGGTGAGAAGCTATTGAAAACGCTTTATTTCACTTCATTTCCAGGCCACTTGACCCCCTGGGCCCCGAATTTACAACTTCCACCAGGGGCAGTGCATAAACTGCTTAGCTTCTCAGCAACTCGGGCCTGCCCAGAATTCTTCTCAGGACGGGCGAGAAGGTGGCGGACTTTGACACTTTGATTTCAAGGCTAGGGAAAAGCCGGGTGGGCGCAGCCAGCCTAGTAGAAGTTCGACAGGGAGGAAGCCCGAGCCGAAGGGAACAACAGTTGGGAGGGAACCCGGCTAGCATCTTGGGAATGCTGGCTAGAGGGGGCTTTGTGGAGAAAGTGGCATTTCAGGCCAGTCTAGGGTGTAGAGAACCGCTGAAAAAGCCGTTGGTCAGAGAGCAGGTAAACAGAATCATAGAGCTCTTGGTATGATTTGTGTAGGAGAAAATGTGGCTGCTGGTTGTTAGGGGTCAACAGAAGGGGCAGAGCCAATGGAGAATCGTGGCTCTCCCACGGTGGAAGGAGCCCAAGGCTGGGCAAGATTTTCCTTCCATAAAGATGGAAAATTCCTTGCATCAAAAGTGCTGACGCGGGGGGGGGGGGCTGTGGGGGGGCGCCTGGGTGGCTCAGTCGGCCAAGCATCCGACTTTGGCTCAGGTCATGACCTCACGGTTCCTGAGTTCCAATCCCGCGTTGGGCTCTGTGCTAACAACTCAGAGCCTGGAGCCTGCTTCCATTCTGTGTTTCCCTCTCTCTCTGCCCCTCCTCCACTCACACTCTGTCTGTCTCTCTCTCAAAAGTAAATTAAAAAAAATTTAAAAACATTAAAAAAAAAAAGTGCTGAGGGGGCCTCTCTGGCTCAGTTGGTAGAGCATGTGACTCTTGATCTTGGGGGTAGATTGTATTTAAAATTAAAAACTTGAAAAAAAAAAACTCTAAGAAAGGGAAGTGGTTGTATTCAATATTTCAGCCCAAATGATTAAACTGAGGAGCTCCCAGTGCAAAACTCATTCCCCATAGTTACACAACCACAATCAGAGCGCCTCCCCATTAAAGGGATTAATGATTCATTCATTCACTCAGCAGATGCTTATAAAATGTGGCATTGTTCTGCGTGCTGGGGATACAAAAGCTATAAGTGCAGACATACCCTTTGCACATAAGTGCAAAAATACCCTTCGTGGAGCTTAACGTTCTACTGACATGCAGAATGTAAAATTGATGGTTTGAATGTAAAGTTGCAAGACTGTTATGAGTCCTACCTACAATGCCTACCAGCCAGAGCATAACCGAAGATAAATTACCAAAGATCATTATTTTTTTTTAAAGCCTGTATTATTAGCTTCCATGCTTTAAGGAAAAAAAAATTTTAGAGAGTGAGAGAGCCGGGGGACAGGCAGAGCGAGAGAATCTTAAGCAGTCTCCATGCTCAGCACACAGCCAGGCTTGGGGCTCCATCCCACAACCCCAGGATCATGACCTGAGCCAAAATCAAGAGTTGGACCCACCGAGAGGTGCCAAGTGTCAGTTGGTTAAGTGTCGGACTTCGGCTCAGGTCATGCTCTGGTGATCCATGAAGTACAGCCCCGCATCAGGCTTTGCACCGACACCTCAGAGCCTGGAGCCTGCTTCAGATCATGTGTCTCCCTTTCTCTCTGCTTCTCTCAAAAATAAATAAACATTAAAAAAAAAAAAAAAAAGAGTTGGATGCACTGACTGAGCCAACCAGGCACTCCAAAGATGATTATTCTTGAGTCTTAAGATCTAATGGGATATGCTTTGCTAGGTTTTGGATTTGCTTGGGACTCATCACCCCCTTTCTTCTAATTTCTCTCTCTTGGAATGGGAATGTCTATCCTACCCCTGTCCCACCATTTTTTTTGGAAGTGAATCACCTCTCTAATTTTAGTTCACAGCTGGAGAGGAATTTTGCCTCAGGGTAAATTGTACCAGAAGTCTCACCTATATCTGACTTAGATGAGACTTAGATTATATAGACTTTAGAGTTGATGCTGGAATGAGTTAGACTTTGAGGGTTGTTGGGATGGAATGTGTTTTGCATGCAAAAAGGTGATGAATTGGGGGGTGTTTAGGGGTGGAATATTATGGACTGAATGTTGGTGTCCTCTTAGATTCACGGGTAGAAACCCTAACACCCAGTGTGGCCATATTAGGGGATGGGACCTCTAATGAAGTCATTAAAGTTAAATGAGGTCAAAGGGTAGGGCTCTGATCTTAGTAGTTTGGTGTCCTTAGTACAAGAGACACCAGAGTGCTCTTTGTCTGTACAGACAAACTGAGGAAATGCCTTGCAAGGACATGGGGAGACGGCAGCTAGAGTCCTGACCAGAAACCAAATCTGCTGGAAACTGGATTGTGAACTTCTAGCCTCAGGAACTGTAAGAAAATGAATTTCTGTTGTTTCAAACACCCACTCTGTGTTATTTTGTTATGACAGCCAAAGCAGTCTAATACAGTGGTGAGGGGTGCCTGGATGGCTCAGTCGGCTAAGCATCTGACTTAGGCGCAGGTCATGATCTCACAGTTAATGAGTTTGAGTCCCACATTAGGTGAGCTTGAGCCCCATTTTGGGTGAGCCCCGCTTCTCTCTCTCTTCCTCTCTTTCTCTCTGCCCCTTGTGGGATTCTCTCACTCCGCCCTTGCTCACTTGCATCCTCTCTCAATTAAAAAAAAAAAAAAAAATTAAACCAACTAACTTAATTTGCATCCCTTGGATAAACACAATGTAATTATGAAGTATTTATTTTTTTATATATATTGCTTATATAAAGAGAATCCTGGGAAACATTTGTGGGATTATGGTAAAAAGGAATAAAAATTTGGATCAGGCAAACTTAACAATATGGGCTGACCATGAATGGATTCTGGCTTTAATGTGTAAGCTCGGTTAGAATGGCTTTAGTTTGCTTTGTTGGTTGAATGTAACCTGACTCAAAGGCGGCCTAAAGTTTAAATGCCAGAAATTTCTTCATATTTTGTAAAGATTCTGAAAGTATATGGAGTTAGAAATGCTAATGTGTAATTAGGTAAAGCCAGTTTATCCATCCCCTAAAAATACATCCTAGGGTTTAAAAAAAAAAAAAAAAAGTGTCCCAGGAGCATCCAGAAGATAATCTCTTCAACGAAGCTGATCTGGCTGCAGAAAACTGAAGTATATGCTATTCCAAGATTCTAGTACTACATGCGAAAAGTATGATAACTTGAAGATACACTGTTAAGTGAATGATACATTCTGTAAACTCTAAAGGAACCACTTAAATAAGAGTTACACCTAATGAGCCGACAAAGGATATAAACAATCATAAAACATAGCTACTCCAAAAGAAGGTAGGAAAAGACAAAAAGGAGAGCAAAACCAGATAGAATAAATAACAAATTGCACATTATTTGAACATAACCACATTAATTATGAATGACCTAAATACCCCAATAAAAAGAGATTGTCAACTAGATTAAAAAACAAAACAAACAAAAGCCTAGGTCTAACTATATGCTGCCTACTTTTTAAAAAAAATACTTATTTTTGAGAGAGAGAGAGGGAGAGAATCCCAAGCACACTCTGCACTAGAGCCCAGTGTAGGGCTCGAACTCACAAACCATGGTAACATGACCTGAACCAAAATCAAGAGTCAGATGCTTAACTGAACCAGTCACTTTAAATACTGAAAACTCACTTTAAATACTGTCACAATTAGGTTAAAAGTAAACCATGTTGGGATGCCTGGCTGGCTCAGTCGGTAGAGTATGCGACTTGATTTCAGGGTTGTGATTTGTAGAGACTACTTAAATAAAAACTTAAAAAATGGGGCGCCTGGGTGGCGCAGTCGGTTAAGCATCCGACTTCAGCCAGGTCACGATCTCGCGGTCCGGGAGTTCGAGCCCCGCGTCAGGCTCTGGGCTGATGGCTTGGAGCCTGAAGCCTGTTTCCGATTCTGTGTCTCCCTCTCTCTCTGCCCCTCCCCCGCTCATGCTCTGTCTCTCTCTGTCCCAAAAATAAATAAACGTTGAAAAAAAAATTAAAAAAAAAAAAAAAAACTTAAAAAAAAAGTAAACCATGTTTTGTTTTTGTTTTTTGGTGCTTATTTATTTATTTTGAGAGAAAGAGAGAGACACACACAGCATCTGAAGCAGGCTCCAGGCTCCGAGTTGTCAGCACAGAGCCTAGTGTAGGGCTTGAACCCATGAACCCCAAGATCATGACATGAGTTGAAGTCAGACACTCAACTGACTGAGCCACCCAGACCCAAAAAATAAACCATATTAAATAGAGATATGAATGATCTAAAAAGAAAGGCCCAATTCAAATTTCTAGAAATAAGACATACTCTTGATGGGATTGATGGCAGAGTAAACATTGTTTCTTTTTAGTGTTTATTTATGTTTGAGAGAAAGAGGGAGATGAGTGTGAGTGAGGGGTGAGGGCAGAGAGAGAGAGACACAGAATCCAAAGCAGGCTCTAGGCCCTTGAGCTGTCAGCACAGAGCCTCATGTGGGGCTTAAACCCATGGACCACAAGATCATGACCTGAGCTGAAGTTGGAAGCTTAAAGGACTTATCCACCCAGGTGTCCCTAGCAGAGTAGACATTGTGTAAGAAAAAATTAGTGAACTGAAAAGACACAGCAATACAAACTATCCAAAATGAAAAACAGGTGGGCGGGAGTCTAAAAACTAGTTTACCCTATTCGTGTATGCAAAACATCAGTGAACTTTATGGCAAGGCAAAAGAAAGTACAAATTTAAGCATAATGAGGACAAAAGATTTTATTAAAAAGTGAAAAACTGTTCAGAGAACCTGAACTTAAAAAAAAAAAGGCGGCCTTATGTTCTTGGCCAAGTGGCAAAAGAGGTATTGTGAGGAATGCCTAGGGGAAACTGCTAACTGCCCTTCACTCTCTGATCAAGATAGTGAACAAACAACAGTATTCTGGGAAGGTTTATAAAATATGAAGTAAAATGTATTACATATCTTATCAACCCAAGACATTGTTGTTATTAACATGTTAATCATTCCTCTTTTTGATATAATGGAATACAGCTATAACCGTTTATACAATGTCTTTGTTCGCTCAATCTAGCGTTGATATCAGTTCTAGGTCACTTTTGATTGGTCTTTCAACACTGGTCACATTTTCCTGCCTGATAAGTTTGTCAACTTTATTATGGGATTATGGGGGAGTAGGTACAACAGGGGAGATCAGGATATTTTTGCACTCTATTTATTTAGTTAATTTATTGAGAGAGAGGAGAGTGGGGGTGGAGGGGCAGAGAGAGAGGGGCCAGAGAGAGAGAATCCCAAGCAGGCTCTGCACTGTCAGTGCAGGGCCCAGCATGGGACTCGAACCCACAAACTGTGAGATCATGACCTGAGCCAAAACCGAGTTGGATGCTAACCGACTGAGCCACCCAGACGCCTCTCTTACAAATATTCTTGAAGTGCCCCTCTTACAAAGAATTGTTTTGGGATACATTGAGGTTACTTGAAAAGTTTGGTCCTTTCTGGCCCTGTTTTATTATTTGGTTAGTTAATTTCTTCCTGGCCCTGCTTTAAATCTGTTAAGCAAGACAAGATTGCTTATTGGATGGGATTCAGTCAACTAACCATGTGTATCAAGTGCCTACCCTATATCACATATTCTTCTAGACATCTTGTATACAGGGGTTATCAGAAGTTCCCTACCCTCATGAAGCTTATAGTCTAACTTTTACAGTGTATAACTTACATTCAAGACCTGACACTTGCGCATAAAGTTGATATTGTAATATGGTTTGTATTAAAATTGGTAACGTTTATACAAGACCCAAGGTCTTTATATTCCATATCAAAATCTCGAAGAAAACAAGCGAAATGTTCTCTCCAAGTGATTCTAGTGGTGTTTACGTCACTGATTTACAAAAAAAAATCAACTGCCTAAATGCCACTCAACTATCTCGTCTGACAGACCTCTACCTTTAGTTTCTCCCTGAGACCTGACCTCATGCCCTTTTCAGATCAGTTTTTCACCAGGAGACGTGGTCTGAACTTCTTCCTGTATTGTTTATGCCAGCCCCTGTGATTACCCCTGACTACATTTAACTAATTATACATATCAGATTCCAAAAATACTTTCCAGGCTGGTTACAGGCCTTCAGTAATTCCAGCACTAGATTCACCCTACTCTTCCAGAAACCCTATGCCTACTCTAGGTCCAAATCCAAGTCTCTCTGGCTTTGTGGAACATGAGATCCCAGTCCAAGGCTGATTCTATGAAGATCTACTTTTGTCTTCCTCGTGTTTGTAGGACTCAGAGTCCCTCTGAGTTGAGAGAAAATGGGAATAGATACCAGGAAGAATGTTGGGGTGGTTCCATCAATGAAGCAAAAGTTAGGGTTAGACAGGGTACTGCCTCCAAGGGGAGGCAACTGGACAGTTATCCAGGCATTTAGAACTTCAGATTCCCAGCATTCTGAGAATTCAATAATCAGGGAAGGGACAGGGAGAGCTAGGATGGAAGTAATCCTCTTCATTTGTGTTCAAATTGCCTACCTTACTTTCTCATGTTTTCGAAAATGACTACTGAGAGCTTTGTTGGAATGTATTTTGTTATTTAATGTGTAGGTTTAAATTACTAATTGTACTTGGGCTTTTAGTTCATTTTGCAAACCTGGTTTCTCTATCGTTTCAGGTCTAGAAAATTTTAAAAATCGCTTTTATGGTGACATTGTGTAATGCTTGCTCTTATTTTTAAATTGAACTTAAACTCATCAAAGGACATTAAATTATATTCATGAGTTTAAAATATTCATTTCTTTTTGAAGGACTTCAGTTGCCTGAAATAAAATCTAAAGCCAAAGAAATCCAACAGGGTAAACATTATATGATACTGAAGAATTTTAGAATTGAAGAAAATTTTAGAAAAAGAGAAAGAGGTGCACCTGAGGTTACTTGGAAAGTTTGGTCCTTTCTGGCCCTGTTTTATTATTTACTTAATTTCTTCCTGGCCCTGTTTTAATTCTGAATGGCTCAGTTGGTTGAGCTTCCAACTCTTGATTTCAGTGGAGGTCATGATCCCAGGGTCATGCTTGAGTCTCTCTCTCCCTCTGCCCCTATCCCCAGCTCACACGTGTACACTGTACACTCTCTCTCTCTAAAACAAAATTTAAAAAAAAAGAATCCACAAACAGGAAAAGTGAATATAGTGTGATAATGTTAGCCAGTGATGTAGGGCAGAAACTATCTCCTCTAAATTATGGAATCACTAACATGGTAATTAGGAATGTGGTTCAAGGTACCCTGTCTGAAAATGTACATCAGGTGTATTACATGACATATAGGTCAAATTAGAAAAGGTACATAAAGCTCTCAAATGTTCCATATAGGTCAAATTAGAAAAGGTACATAAAGCTCTCAAATGTTCCTCATCTTCACAAACCTTTGTTTCACAAGAACTTTAGTATTTCGTTAAAGGAATTCCACAATTAGTGGATTAACAGAGTTTTATTTCTCTGTGATTTTACCTGCTAATGCATGAGGCAGAATGTACCACTGAAATCCCAGCCATGTTCACTGCCTTTTTTTTTTTTAATGTTTATTTTTGAGAGAGAGACAGAGCTGAGCGGGGGAGGGGCAGAGAGAGAGGGAGACACAGAATCAGAAGCAGGCTCCAGGCTCTGAGCTGTCAGCGCAGAGCCCGACACGGGGCTTGAGCTCACGAACCGTGAGATCATGACCTGAGCCACCTAGGTGCCCCACGTTCATTGCCTCCTGTTTCTCCTCAGTGTGAACTGACACATATTAAGGGTAGGGACTTTCCCACTATTGCCATGTCTCTACTCACTATAAGCTCCCTGATGAGCTATGTTGATCACTGATGACAGACAGAGTCAGTCTTCTAAAACTAGCCTCTGCACTCATGGGTTTTGTTTGTGTATAACCATATTATCAGCAAGACATTATTGCTCAAGGCTTTTCCTAATTGAATGTACCAGGTTTTTTCTATGTGTTTTTCGTGACATAAAATAAGATGTAATTGACCACTGAAGGCACAACCACATTCGCTGCATTCATAAGGTTTCTCTCCTGTACAAATTCTCCGTTATTTCCTGAGGGTGCACATCTGGCAGCTGGCTGTCCCACTAGGACCGCATTCCTATCTGCGAGGAGCCCACTGATGTTTAATGAGGTCTGAGGGATCGCGGAAGGCATCTGTGCAGTCACTGTATTAACAGGGCTTTTCCCCTGCATGAATTCACTAGTATCTAATAAGCTGTGACCCTCTGTGGAAGAATATTCAACCTTCACTGAATCTACATGTTTCTCTCTTGTGTGTATCCTCTTATGTTTAACAAGGCATGACATGTGGGAGAAAGCTTTCCCACATTCACTGCATCCATAGGGTCTCTCTCCTGTATGAGTTCTTTGATGGACAGTGAGCATTGTCTTTGTAGTGAAGGCTTTCCCACAGTCACTGCATTTATAGGGTTTCTCTCCTGTGTGAATTCTCTGATGTTTAATGAGTCCTGATTTCTGTGAACAAGATTTTCCACATTCAGTACATACGAAGGGAGTCTTTCCTGTATGGAATCGCTGATGTGCTATCAGGCACGCCTTCTGGCTGAAGGCCTTACCACATTCAGTGCATCCATAGGGTTTCTCTCCAGTATGAGTTCGTTGGTGTATAAGGAGATTGCCCTTCTGAATGAAACCTTTTCCACATTCACTGCATATATAAGATTTCTCTCCTGTATGAGTTTTCTGATGTAGAATGAGTTGTGATTTTCTGGCGAAACCTTTTCCACATTCACTGCACTGATGGGGCCTTTCTCCTCTTTCATTTCTCTGATGTATAATGAGTTCTGCCTTCCTGCAGAAGGCTTTGCCACATTCAGTACATCCATAAGGTTTCTCTCCTGTGTGAGTTCTCTGGTGTTCAGTCAGCTTGAACTTTCTGGAGAATGCTTTCCCACATATACCGCAGCCATGGGGTTTATTTCCTGTATGAGTCTTCTGATGTTCAGTAAGCTGAAATTTCCTGAGGAAGGCTTTCCCACACTCACAGCACTCATAGGGTTTCTCTCCTTTGTGAATTCGCTGATGTTCAGTGAGCTTGAACTTCTTGGAGAAGGTTCTCCCACATACACTACACCCATGGGGTTTTTTTCCTGTATGAATTCTCTTATGTTCTGTGAGCCGAGACTTCTTGAGGAAGGCTTTCCCACATTCAGGACATTCGTGGGCTGTCTCTATTTTGTGTATTTGCTGATGTTTAAGGAATTGTGACTTAGTGCTGGTGGGCCTTCTACTTTCATGGAATTGAATTTCAGTGTGAGTTTGCTTGTGATTAGCACTGAGAAATGATCTCCCGTCTCCACCAGACTCAGCAGGCTCTTTGTCACAGCTTCTGCTTCGGTTGATTAAGTGTGGTTTCAAAGTTTTTCCACGTAAATGAAACCTATCATGATTTGGCCTGAAAGGAAAATGACTTTTGCTCTGATGAACAGTCTTTCCACATGTGTTCAGTTCATAACACTGTTCCATCCTCTTCGGCATTTTGAGATTTTCTAAGTGCTGAGGCAGATGATCGTCAACTCTCTCAATTTCTAGGAAAGAAGACAACGGTGAATCTTTCCATGACCATCATATGGAATAAAACTGCTTCAAAAGTACTGTGGGGTGGGCTGGCTCTTTAGTGGAAAACTTTTAGTATCAACATAAAAGAAATTCCAAGCATATCCTTGTATACATATTCCTTATCTCTTTTTAAAGAAAGCTCTTAAAATTGTAGCTAAATACACATAAGGTAAAATTTGCCATTTTAACCATTTTTAAGCATACAGTTCTGTGTCATTAAGTACAGTCACGCTGTGGTGCAGCCACCACCATCATCCATCTCTAGAACATTTCTATCTTCCCCACCTAAAAAAATTCTGTACTCATGAAATACTAACTTATCTGTTAGAAATGTTTAAAAACACAGTAATACAAATACAACAAACCAAAAGATGGCAGCTGTCAGTGTCATATAGGGTAAATTCACAACAGATCAAGAATTATCTGCTTTGTAAATAAGGCCCTGGAGACAGTAAAATACAAGGAAGTCACTAGCAGCATCAGATCACAGAGGCTGTAGGGATACCTGATTCAAAATGGTAAGAGACAAAATCCACTCATTCAATACATCCTTCTTAAGTGGCTACTACCATATACCAGGTATCATGTTAGTGTTGGAGAAATAAAAAAATACTCTTTATTTTCACTGAACTCCTACTCTAAGGATGGAAAGAGAAACAGAATAAACACGCAAGAAAAAGAAGAAAGTAGGCAATTGCAAATGTGACCCTAGTTGGAGGAAGCAAAGGGAATGAAAAGTGGAAGAAATCTGGATGTGTTTTGAAGAATGGATAAGACCCATTACTGGATTTATCTGGGGATAAGTAACAGGAGGAAATCAAAGCGTGTTCCTAAGGATTTGGCTTGAGCTAATGGGTAAGTGGGTGATGCCTTTTAATAAGATGAAGATGTTGTTCAAGTTCAAATAGGATGAGAACAAGTGCATTTTGAAGCACTTCACCTTTTGAGGTGATTATTAGATATCCAAGTACAGACATGGAAAACCCAGTCAGATATATATGAAACTTGAGAGAGGTCTTAAATGGAGATATGTGGAAATCATCATAACGTAAAGATCACTAAGGTCAGAGTGTTAAACGGGATCACATTTCAGAAGGTCAAGACTGAAAGCAGATGAAGGCACAAGACTATGACCTTAGTCATTTCAACATACAGAGCTTTGGGACTCTGAGAGACCGCTGAAGAGACCCAAGCATCAACCACACTGATAGAGAAATAAGCGGACCCAGTGTTAGAACAAACATCCCAGAGACAAATCGGAATGTTGGATGCATAGAATCTGATTTCAAAAAAATTCTAACAGACTCCGGGTGCTCCCCTTGTTGCTAAAACACGTCATTCTTGTTCACTATGTAGACCATCATCAAATGAACTTTCCCAAACACTCTAACCTTTCTTCTAGGTGTGACACATTCTCATATGTTCCCACAGAAAGAGGGACATGATCATCCTTACAGACTTTTACAACATGCACAGTCTTCTCTACAAGCAGATCTGCTGCACCAGATGTGGGAACTGTCACCTTCTTCATCATACTGTACCTGCATGGAGATCATACACATTAACATGGAGTTAATACACATTAACTTTTGACTTACCCAAAACCTAACTATTAATAGTCTACTGTTGACCAGAAGCCTTGCCGATAACATAGACATTAACACATATTTTGTCTGTTATATGTGTTATATACTGTATTCTTATTTAAAAAAAAAAAAAGTAGAGAAAAATGTGTTATTTAAAAAATCATAAATTAGGGGCGCCTGGGTGGCTCAGTTGGTTGGGTGACTGACTTCGGTTCAGGTCATGATCTCAGTTTGTGAGTTCGAGCCTCGCGTCGGGCTCTGTGCTGATGGCTCAGAGCCTGGAGCCTATTTCAGATTCTGTGTCTCCCCCTCTCTCTACCCCTCCCCTGCTCATGCTCTGTGTCTGTCTCTCAATAATAAATAAATGTTAAAAAATTTTTTTTAAAAAATCATAAATTACATTTACAGAACTGTATTGGAAAAAAAATTGTGTATAAGTGGACCTGTGCCTTTTAAAGCTGTGTTGCTCAAGGGTCAACTGTAGTCCCTATGTTTATTATTTGCTTGAATTTTGTAGAGCCTTGAATTATAGCAAAAACATCTCACACAATCAAAAGCTTCATTTCTAAATATTACATGAAGATCTGTCCAATCTTTGCTTATCAAATCTTTGGTGTAGAGAAACACTTAACTTTGTTTCCCACTAATTTCAATCTCTTTTACTGTGTGTTAGGACTGTAGTTCATCAGCTTGGGTCACAATAGCACCCTTGGGGGGCTCTGCATAAAGACATGTGCGGGCCCTGAACCCTATTCTAATAAAACCCAACTCTCTGAGGAAGCAGCGTTGGTAAGATTATAATGAAAACTCCTTCAATACCAATCTGGCATTTAAGAAATCCTTGATAAACAGTTGGAAAAGTGTGGGTCTCTCTCCAACCTGGCTACAATAGTTATTTGATGAAGACATAAATGGATGACCAAGATGTATTTTCTTCTTGTACAAGGAGGAATGAAAAGCAAGCCCTTGACACAAGAATAGTAAAGAAGCCTCAGGTACCACCAAATCATAGAGATATAGTATCTTTAGGAGTGGCTGGTTAACTGGGGCCAAAGTACAATTCAGAGAAGGAAGATAATACTATATTTTTGTTTAGCAATAAACTATCTCATGGGAAGAATTCAAAGTGAAAATATATATTATTTGAGTGGGAAGAACAAACAAAAGTAAAAATATATATTATTTGAGTGGGAAGAACAAACAAAAAATGACGTACTTCTCCCTGAGTTCTTACCTTACTTGATGCATTGTCAACTCTCTAGAAAATGTTTGACTTTGTCTTTCACAAAACACTTGCTCATCATGCACTCTCTACCATGTTTGTTACACACTCATCTGTTGATCCCTGACTGTCCAAGGCTCTTGTTTTCTTTATCTGGACCCACTCCCCAGGAGATCTCATCTGGTCCAAATTTCTTTCTCTGCACCTCACCTCTCCCTGACCTTTCCAGGTACATCAAACTGCAACAGAGAGCCCCACTTAGATGCTAACAAGCACATCTAATTTACAATCTCCATTATAGAACTCTTGACTTCCCAGCCCAAATCTCCTCCTCCCACATATCTTCTCTATCACAGTAAATGACAGAAGAGTCACTCTTCTGATGACTCATGCTAAAAATTCTTAGCATCATCATTCATCTGTCTCCTTTTCTCACCCCATGTTGTGGGTTGAACTTGTTCCCCAAGGAGATATATTCAATTGCTAACCCCCTGGTACCTGTGAATGTGACCTTTTTTGGAAATAGTCTTTGCAGATATAAACAAATTAAGATGAGCTCACTTTGGATTAGGGTGTGACTAGCATCTTTATAAGGAAAAGGAGATTTGGGACACAGACACAGAAAATATACACGGAAATGGCCATAGGATGACAGAAGCAAAGACTGGAAAGGTGTTCCTACAAGTCAAGGAAGGCCAAGAATTTCCAACAACCACCAAAAGCTAGAAAGAGGCAAGAAAAGATTCCTATTTCGACTCTGGAGGGAACATAGCCTGCCAACACCTTGATTTCCAACTTTTAGCATCTAGAACTAGAAGGTAAATTTCGGTTGTTTTATGCCAGCTAACTTACAGTTATCTGTTAAGCAGCCCTAGGAAACTAAGATACCTGATATCTATTTTGATGGCAAATTCAGTCTTTATATATATATATATCTCCAGAATATTCTATTACTCACATCTCAAGCCTAGGGAAGCCCACCAATGACCAGGTCTCCTATCTGGCTTTCTGCTTCAACTTCTGCCCTATTCCAGTCTACCCACAGTCAAAGTGACACTTCCAAAATATAAATTGTATCTGTCACTGCTATACTATAAACTTTGTTTCTCAATTTACTAGGAGTAAAATCAAGTCCTCAGAATGGACTACAAGGCCCTCCATGACCAACCAACCTATCACCACTACTCCATTGACTTCATCTCCAGTAATTTTCCCTCTTGCTCACTCTGCAGTATCCACACAGGCTTCTTTGATGTTCCTCAGACACATTCTTGCCTCTGGCTCTGCACTTCCCATTCTCTTCATTTTTCACCCAGGAAACCTACTCCCTGTCACTCATCCTCTGCTCACAGGCGTCTTGTAGTCCACAGACATTCCTATCTGTAGAAGGGCAGACCCCATCCCTTCCACCCACTGTTCCGTGATGCCAACGGATTGGTGTTCACAGCCCTTTTCACCACTAGACATAGTTTCTATGTACTTTTCCCACTTCTTAAATTGTGATAAAATCCACAACACAAAATTTATCATCTTAACCACTCTGAGTTTACAGTTTAGTGGTATCAAATATATTCATAATGTCATGCAACCATCATCACTATCCATCTTCATAACTCTTTTCATCTAATAAAATTGAAACTCTGCATGTTTACTTTTGTTATATTTATGCCTCCCCCTTTCTGAGAGTAGAGACTTTAGGTCTTTGAAAGAAATAAAACTTCTGTGTCATGGATGATAATAGGGTCAACTGCAACTTACTGTCATCAATCTATGGGGAGACAAGGGAAAGCTTTAGGGACAATAATCCATTAGCAAAATCTAAGTTAAATTAAGAAAGAGTAGAAATAACAAATATACAAAGGAATTACAGTAAAGCAGACAGGAGGCTTTATTTAGGCTAGGAACTGAGAAGAAGAATTGTATCCTAATTAAAGAAGAGGAACAGTAGACACCTTAAATACCCTAGAGAGTAGAGAAGGTTCAGCATGGCCAGGATTTAAGATGTACAGAAGTACAAGAGAATTTCAAATAAAAAAAAAAATTTTTTTTAATGTTTATTTAAACATTATCATTGTCTTTTTAAAAACTGAAATTCTCTTGGGGCACACCTAGGTGGCTCAGCCGGTTAAGCCTCCCACTTCGGCTCAGATCATGATCTCACAGTTCGAGCCCTGTGTCAGGCTCTGTGCTGACAGCTCAGAGCCTGGAGCCTGCTTTGGATTCTGTGTTTCCCTCTCTCTCTGCCCCTCCCCCACTGGCGCTCTGTCTCTCTCTCTCCCTCCCTCAAAAATAAAAAATAAAATAAACATAAAAAATTGTTTTAAAAAATAAAATAGGGGCGCCTGGGTGGCGCAGTCGGTTAAGCGTCCGACTTCAGCCAGGTCACGATCTTGCGGTCCGTGGGTTCGAGCCCCGCGTCGGGCTCTGGGCTGATGGCTCAGCGCCTGGAGCCTGTTTCCGATTCTGTGTCTCTCTCTCTCTCTGCCCCTCCCCCATTCATGCTCTGTCTCTCTCTGTCCCAAAAAAAAAAAAAATAAAATAAAATAAAATAAAATAAAATAAAATAAAATAAAATAAAAAGACAATGAAACTGTAAAATAATGTAATGTCAATTATACCTCAACAAAACCCTAGCAAATATTAAAAATAAATTTTTAATGAAAAAGATAATGGAAAAGGGTTTTCTTAGAGGGAAGATCATTCTAGTTTCTCACATAAGTGTGAACTCTAGGGAGTTGCCATGGAAAGAGGTAAGCTACAGCTGACCCTTGAACAACACAGGAGTTGGGGTACCGACCCTCTGGGGCAGTCGAAAATATACATGCAACTTTGACTCCCCCAAAACACAACTAGTAATAGCCTATTGTTGATTGAAAGCCTTACTACCAACAGCCAGTTAGCACATATTTTGTATATGTATTATATACTGTATTCTTAGAATAAAGTGAGCAGAGGAAAGAAAATGTTAAGGAAATCATAGAAGAGACAGTATATTTATAGTACTATACTGTATGGAAAAGAATCCGTGCATAAGTGGAGCCAGGCAATTCAAACCCATGTTGTTCAAGAGTCAACTGTATATAGATTAGACAATATTAAAGGAGATCTCAACTTGGGAATCTCCACAAAGAACAGGAACTTAACATTTTTTAATAAAGTAAGGTTTTAAGGCCTTTGAGACAGAGCAGAGAATAAAAAGAGAACCTTTGAGTAACCCCAGAGTGGGGAAAGAGAGAAGCAGATAAATGCATAAGAAGAGACCAGGTTGGGGTGCCTGGGTGGCTCAGTCAGTTACGTGTCTGATTCCTGATTTTGGCTCACATCATGATCTCATGGTCCTGAGATCAAGCCCTGCATTGAGCTCTGCACTGGGCGTGGAGCCTGCTTGAAATTCTCTGTCTCTTTCTGCCCCTCCTCCATGCGTGCACTCCCTCAAAAAAAGAAGCAGCTTTAAAAAAGAGAGAGATGAGGTTACCGTGGAAGCAAGGCATCCAAGGGGGGGGGGGTTGGATGTTATGAAGGGAAATAAGTATTTCCCAACGGGGCAGGAAGGTGTATTAGAAGACAACAATGAATTCAAAGTTTTCTCTTAGCAAGACATGGAAGGAAAAATTTCATAAAGAGAGGTGAAAGGGACTCTGACAAGTGATGAAGTGGGAAGATGTGCAAATCTAAGCAAGAATAGTCCTAGGGTAAAAAATGTTGACATCTAAGAAAAAATAGGTAGGGATTAGTTCCATGAAGAGATCAAGCAGTATATTTTCCTCTAAATTCCTACAGCGAGAAAGAGTTCTCATCTGAGGAGAAAGATACATAGAAGTTCCAGTTCTGTAGCCCCAGACACCCTCACCACTATGATGCCTTCCTGAAATGACAAGAAAGTGATTTCCACAGCCTTCCCCTCCCCTCTCCCCCTCCCTCACTGCTGGTTTTCTCTCACCTGGATGGGTTTGACTTTGGACTTCATCTTTGAAAATCCATGGTGGTTCTTCTTGTTCCAATTCAGAGAGTGAATCTGGTTGGCGAGCTTGATACCCTGTATATGGGAAATGACAGAAGACTTATTAGGCTCATGAAACTGCCCTGGGCTCTGCAATATGAGGGTGATACATGTTAGGGACTGCACAATTTGCATGTCGCAAATCAAAGGCTTTTCTCTGAGACAAGGAGAGCTTCTACCTTCACATCAGGGGCCAGGGAAGGGACTGAAAACCTACACTTCAGCAAAAACACGCCACAGCCCTCAGAAGCTGACAGAGGAAAGGCCTCCGAGTGACAGGGAAGCTGTCCTCACCCAGTGACACCAGGTTCCTGTAGTTCTCCAGCATCACATTCCAGTACAGGTCCTTCTGGGCGGGGGCCAGGAGCTGCCACTCCTCCCACGTGAAGTCCACGGCCACATCCTCCAGTGTCAGCGATTCCTGTAACAAAATGGTCCTCTTTGGAAGTATTTCCCTTTTATTGAAATGGAAGGTGCGAGGTAATAGAAAATATATATATTGGGCTCTGTCCCTGGTTCCTGGCAGAGCTCCTAAAACCCCTATAATTTCCTAGGTGATAAGGGCCCTGGGAGCATCTTTTATTTTCTAATTGGTCTTTAACTCCAATTTCTCACAGCGTTCCTGAAACCGTTGTAAATTCCTAAGTGTTAAGAACGGTATGAATGTCTTTGTTCTGATGGGGCAACTGGCTGGGCTCCTGGATGCTGCTGGTCACCAGAAAGACCAAGCCATGATTAGAAGCTTGGAACTTTCAGACCAATTAACTTTCCTTAATTCTCATATCTCTTGAGATATGATATCTATTCTCTTGAGAACGGAGAGGGGCTGGAAAACAGTTAATGATCAATCATGCCTAGGTGAGGAAGCCTCCATAAAATCCCTAAAGTACAGGGTTTGGAGAGCTTCTGGGAGGATGGTGCCTGGAGAGGGGGTAGAGGCTCCATGCCCTTTCCCACACACCTCACCCTACACGTCTCTCCCGCCCAGCTATTCACCTGTGTCCTTTATTACCTTTTCTAATAAACTGGTAAGTGTGTTTCCCAAGTTCTGTGAGCCACTCTAGCAAATTCATTGAAACTGAATTTGAACTGGAGGAGGGGTCGTGGAGAACTTCCAATTTGTAGCCAAATCAGACGGAAGTTGTGAGTAACCTGGGGACCTACTGTTTTTCAATTAACATCTGAGTAGGGGACAGTCTTGTGGGAGTGAGCCCTTAACCTGGAATCTGATGCTAACTCTAGGAAGTGTCAGAATTGATTTGAATTGTAGGCCACCCAGCTGGTGTCAGAGAATTGTTTGGGGGGGGGGGTCCCCATGCCTGGCATCAGAAGTGATGTGACTGGCAGTGATATGAGAGTTAAGGAGACACAAAGGAGGAAGGGCGAGGTTTTCCCTACTCAAAAGGAATGTGAAGGAAGTGGTTCTGCTCATTTTCACCTTGTAAGCTGTTTCCATTCTTATTTTTTTCAATTAATCACAAAAGAAGCAAAGTCATTAAAATATTCAGTCATTCTTTTATCCCACAAATCACAGATATCTGTGATATGCAGCCATTAAATCCTCTTGCTAACCTGAGATCATTTGCAATCTGTGTATTTCAGCACCTATTTGTCAGTCACTGTATGAAATGCTAGGGACATCAGGGTGACATAGTATGAGTTTATGCTCGTAAAAATGTCTTCACAGGTGTAAGCATTTGCCTAAATAGATTCACGTAGATATATGCACACACAGGCATGCACATATACACACACACACATAGACACACATAGGTAAATGCCAGAACACAGAACACACTACCAAGCATGTGTTGATGATGTGCCAGAGAATTGTGGGCCAAAGAATGTATGGAGGGGAACTTTATCACTATGTGTACTATATAATGAGCCTTTTACATTGAAAATGTATCTGACTCTGTGGTTCTTCCTGACACCAAATACACGGTCTCTTCCAATACTAATTGTCCAAGTCTCTGATTCTCAGACACTGGGCGTCCTATAATTCAATCCTATCTGACACTAACTATTCAGAGTCAGCATCAGACTTTAACCGGCTTAAGGGCTCACTCGGTTCTACAAGACTGCCTTCACTTCAGAGACCGGTCACAAGTACCAGGTCCCCATGTTAGCTGCACTTCTATGCAACGTGGCTATAAATTTAGGGGTTCCCACAACCTTCCCCTCTCAGGTGTGATTTTGGTAGAACTCACTCAGGAAAATATTGGACTTAAAATTACAGTTTATTATGGGGGCACCTGGGTGGCTCAGTTGGTTAAGTATTCTACTTCGGCTCAGGTCACGATCTCACGGTTTGTGAGTTCCAGCCCTGAATCGGGCTCTTTACTCTCAGTGCAGAGCCTGTTTCCTGTCTCCCTGTCTCTATCTCTCTACCCCTCTCTCAAAAATAAACAAACATTAAAAAGTTAGTTTATTATAAATCATACTATGAAGAGGTACTCAGGTGAGGTCCAAAGAGGTCCTGCGTGGAGGAGCCTCTGTCCCCAAGGAGTTGGGGTGCACTGCCCTCCTAGCAGGTGGATGGATCTGCCCACGTGGAAGCTCTCTGAACCCTGTCAAGTTTCTATGGAGGTTCCGTTACACAGGCACGACTGATTAAATCACTGGTTACTGGTGACAGAACTCCAGCTGCAGCTCTTCTCCTGTCCCGAGTTCCAGGTGGAGCTGAAAGTTCCAGCCCTCTAATCAAAGCTTGGTCTTTTGGGGGACCAGCCCTCATCCTGAAGCTATCTAGGGGCTTACCTTGAGTCACCTCATTAGCATAAACTTAGATATGCTCAAAGGGGCTTGTCATGAAAACAAAGGACACTCCTGCCACTTAGGAAATAATGGGATATAGGAGCTCAGCCAGGAACCAGAGACAAAGAGCAAATACATATATATTTTTTATTATGCCACAATGAGTCATTTGTGTAATTAAAGGCACTACAAAGGTGGAAGGTGACAACTCGATTTTGAACACAGAAGGCTCTATGTTTTCTGAGATGAGCTGAAGTTCTAAGGCAACCCTGTGTAGATCTCAACAACCCGAGCCAGCACCAGATAAGAACTTGTAACTCCCTCTGGCCAAATCTGTACTCAAACACCAGTCCAGCGACCTGTTCACAGAGGGCCTCTGAAAGGTGTGCAAACCTTCCATTTTACTGGGCACTTTCAGTTCTACTCAAGGACAAATCCAGATGGAAGTAAGGCTGGGTATGGAAGTCATCGGGCTGTGGTCTCCTCAAAAACCAGTGTCTACTGAATTCTACTTGATCTACTCCCACAGGGGACTCAGAATAATCAGGTAAGTAGCAGCCATGCTCGTACACTGATTAGAAGAAGGCTGCTGAGATCACACAGCCTACCAGGTCACCTCTGGAAAGAAACCATCAAAGAGAGTTCCTAACGCTTACGTGCCATGAAATGGTGACCTCTCCTGAGGAACTGATATGCTTTGTCCTGAGTCAAGGCATCTGATGTAACTTACCGTGATTTTCTGGCTGCAATGGCTGTCAGAGATAGTAAGTAGGTACACGCTGATGGTTGTACCAGCAGGGTCCTGCAGATCCATACACCACAGTCCAGCACTAGTCATGCACGAACTCTAGGAACAACATGTTCCGGATCCCACTCTGCCCTAATTTTGAAGGGACGTCTATTTCTCCCCAGAGCCCATTTTTCCCCATTTACACTTTTTATTTACTCGAACTGATTTTTTCAGGCCTCCCCAAATCCATGAAAGACTCAACTTTTGAATACAACAAACCAAAAGTCACTTGGGCCTTCATCATTTTCTTCTGTTTCAGAAAATGCCCAGTAACAGGGATGTTAGTTCTTCTGGATCTGCCCTAATTTTCTGTTCAGAAATCTTGGTCTTAGGACAAGGATGTCCCACGAATGGCCGTATGCAACTCCAAGAACCCCTACTCGTCCTTTACTGGATCTCTCTTATTCCTGAGAATCCAGGACCTGTGGGGTGAAGGGCAAGTTCATTTTGGATGATCCATTCGCTCTGGGCACAGACACTGACACTGCTGCTGTGCACCCACCTTAAGTCAAAGTCAGTATCTGTAACTTTCTCTTTACTTGGTGCCCCCAAAGGCTTTCTAACCCAGGCAAATAAAACATAACATCTGAATGTGGGGGAGGCATGCCTTTCTTCTGTGAAGCAGAAGTGGCCTGAATGAGGGGTGCCTAGATGGCTTAGTCATTTAAGTGTCTGACTCTTCATCATGGCTCAGGTCATGACCTCACAGTTTGTGAGATCAAGTCTGGCATCAGGCTGTGCAATGACAGTGCAGACCCTGCCTGGGATGCTCTCTCTCAAAATAAATAAACTTAAAAAAGAAGCAGCAGCATGAATGAGAAAGGGAAAGTGGGAAAAAGGACATACAGAAGGTTAGACTCTGGACATATAATCCCTTAAAATCCACATCCCCATTTGTACTTGGTTAAATGGTCCCCCCCCCCAAAAAAAAAAAGCTGTATCCATGTGTTAACCCCATGAACCTGTGAATGAGACTTCATGTGGAAAAAGAGTCTTTGCCGATGTAATTAAGGATCTTAAGAGAATCCAGGAGTATCCAGATGGACCCTACATCCAGGGAAGATGAGACCACGTGAACATGGAGGCAGAGTAGAGACAAGCTGCCACAAGCCAAGGAACACCTGGAGAATCTGTTAGAAAAAGGGAAGGAAGTGAATGGATGTTGGGCAGATGTGCTGGAAATACCCAAGACCACCCCCCAGGGTCAGTGATTAACTAGGACTGACAGACCTCAGCAAATTATTACCACGAAAGCATACAAAGCAAAATCAGCAAAGAGAAAAAGTCCAAATGGCAAAATCTGGAGGAAATCAGGTGCAAGCTCTCAAGAGTCCTGTCTCTGTGAAGTCACACAGGAAGCCTTTACCTCCCCCAGCAACAAGCTGTGATAACACGCAATGTGTTGGCTTACTAGAGACATGGTGCCCACGGCTCTTACTGGGGGCTGTTCATGTAGGCACCCACTGCCTAGCACATGCCAAAATCCCAGATTCCCAGAGGAGAGCAGGTGTTGAGAATAAACCATAGTGCTTGAAAGAACGGTTTAAGCACAGTGAGCCATTCAATAGGGAGTGATGGGAACCCTCCCCAAAGCTAAGTTCCCAGATGCCAGGCAAGGGACCTGTAAGCAACCTTGTAAGGCCTTTCTAAAAAGCTGTGTTAACTCTTTTCTGCAACAGCAAGTAACCAACTGTGTCTGCTATAGTACATTAACAGGTTAGAAAAGTCCTACGGTCACCAAAATTGATGCTGAGAAAAACATTCCATAAAAATCCAAAACCTATTTCAAACTTGAGCCCTTGGTCAGTTAGGAATTCATTACTTCCACAGCATGAAGAACAAAACAAAACACTACCTGTAATTTTTTTTATTAGCACCACGCTCTAACCAGCTGAGCTAACTGGCCACCCTACCTGTAATTTTTTTAATACATACAATATACTACCATTCTCATGTTTCTAAAACTCGCACAAAAGATTATGTATTGTTTGTAGATACATACACATCTAGTAAAAGCATGAAGACGTGTGATATAAAACAAGACAGCAGTTATTATAGGAAGGAAAGAAAGACTGCACCTCCACCCCCCTCCACTGCTTCAAGTCAGTCCCAAATCCAGTTGTGACTTCTCTTTCTGACCAACTGGCTATAAATCAGGTTCCCATGACCTCCTCCTCGGGTGCAATTAATCTGAGAAAGTGGCTCACAGAAGTCAAACCTTTTACTTACTAGGTTACCAGCTTATTATAAGAGGCTGTCACTCGGGAACGGTCAGAAGAGACGCAGATGGCATGGGGAAAGGGTGTGGACCTTCCTTGCCCTTCTCCTGGTTCTCCACTCTCCCAGCTCCACACGTTCTCCAGGCCAGCAGCTCCCTGAACCGTGGCCATTTGGGGTTTTATGGAGGCTTTATGGAGGTTTTATTACATAGGCATGATTAACTCATTGGCCAGTGGTGACCGATTCCACCTACAGCTCCGGTCCCTCCCCAGAGGTTAGGGGGTGGCCTAAGAGTTTCAACCCTCCAATCACAAAGTTGGTTCCCCTGGCAACCAGCCCCCACCCACAGATGCTTAGCAAAAGTGGCCTCATTAATATAACAAAAGACACCTTAACCACTCTCACACTTGGAAAATCCCAAGGATTTTAGGAGCTCTTGCCAGGAACAGGGACGAAAACTATATATATACATGTGTGTGTGTGTGTGTGTGTGTGTGTGTGTGTATACAAACACACGTACATATATACATACATATATATACGTGTATATATATATACATATACGTATATATATACATACATATATATACGTGTATATACATATATACACATACGTGTATATATATATATATGCACGTATATGTATATATATATATATATTTAGTTTATTTTGGGAGCAAGCGAACGAGAGAGAGAGAGAGAGAGCGCGCGCGCGCGCGCGAGAGCAAGCTTGCGAGCAAGGGAGGGGGAGAAGGAGAGGGGGAGGGAGAGAGGGAAGAAGAGAGAGAATCCCAAGCAGGCTCCACACCCAGGGCAGAGCCGGACTCACGGCTCATTCTCACCAATGGTGAGACCATGACCTGAGCCAAAATCAAGAGAATAACTAAATCTTTTAAATATTCAAAAGCAATCCAAATAGATGCAAGTATTTAATCATATTCTAGTCACAACATCACTCCTTCTTTTACCTGTTTATTAGTGTAACCACTAAAACAATTTTTTCATAAGAATTTGTTTCATGGAAATGTTTAGAATATGAAATTAACTAAAAAGAGCAAATTATCCCAGTATTTCCAGAGTTTATCTGAATTGTGAAAATTAAGCAGAGGGACACCTGGGTGGCTCAGTCGGTTAATGATCGACTCGGGCTCAGGTCATGATCCCAGGGTTGTGTGATGGAGCCCCGAATAGGGCTCCGTGCTGAGCGTGGAGTCTACTTAAGATTCTCTCTCTCCCTCTGCCCCTCTCCCCAGCTTGCGCACTCTCTCTCTCTAAATGAAAGGGAATGAAAAGAAAAGAAAACAGAAAAGAAAAGACTTGAAATACACTTTTGATTAAAAATTATGTTTGGGAAATAGAATTTGGGAGGCTACAAATGTTGTTTTACTGGTGTCAGGATCTGAAAGCAAATATCCAAATAAACTTCCAGTGAAAACGGAAGTTTAGTTACAGTAAAGTCATTTTTAACAGAAGGCTTAGCAGTTTAGATTTGCTTAATCCTTGATCTCCCTAAAATTCTTATCTGTGGGGGCCTGAGGAGCCTTGCAAACCAGTCGGTGGAGAGGAAACTGAACAGCGCTTTCATCGACAGATACCCACTCCCCTCCAGTTCTCAATCCCGGAACGCCCCTGGCACAGTGACCCGCACAGACCCCAAACTCTGACCTCACGATCTCCACAGAGCCTGAATGCCCGACCACCGCAGTCCCCCGGGCCTGGCGGCAAAGGCATCGCAACCTCAGAGCCACGGACCTCCGTGGATCCTCTCCCCTCCTTAAGCTCTTCCGCCGAGACTCGCACGCTGATCTGGGTTCCCCCCGAGTCCACTGCGACCTCCGGCGGCCACGCCTCACCTCTGCGAATTCGCCCGTTCCCGGCCGCACATCCAGCTCTGGGGGCACCGGCTACGGCGGCCGGGGCGGGGGCGCGCGAGCGTCCCCACTTCCGGCGGCACCCTGGGCGCACGCGCGCTGCAAGGCGGTCTTTCGCCCCCGCGGTTTTTCCGCCGCTCACCTGGGGGGTTCCGGTCAGATTACTGGCGCCTACGTGTGTCCCTCCCATGGGGAAGCTCGCAAACAACGCTGCGCTCGCCCGAGAAATGGTCGGAAACGAGCGGGCTGTGAGCGCGGCCATGTTGGCGGACTGTCAGGGGTCTGTGGAGCCGGGAAGGGGGCGCGGGGGAGGGAAGGGTCCGCTCGGCTGGGATCTAAGTGGGCATCCTAGCCATTGAGGTTAGGCTTGGAAGGTGTGCTGGAGCGTCGCGATCTAAATTCCCAGCCAAGGTCGCCTTTTGTTCCGGGCCTGTTTGGAAAACACCAATTGTTGAAATCTGGAAGTATGGGCTATGAAATAACGGGATGTAAAAGCAGCTGTGACGCTATCGTAGCTTCAGCAATGCGGTGCGAATGGTTTTTGAAGAAATCACGCACCAGCATTCTTGATGGCAGTGTCATCAGGTCTTAAAGCCTGCTGCTTGCAGCTAACGTTACTGGAACCTCCGAGGATTCTGGAGCGCCTGCGTGCCGTTTTGCCGCTTTGGTGCGCAGGTCCGCGTTCTGTGCGCCCGCCTTACTTCTCTGCGCTCTAGGCCAGGCTGCCCCACGTGCAGCGGCTTTGAACCCTGACAGAGACATATCAAGTGCTGCAAACTTTTCAGACAATATACATGGGTCAACCGTGACTTTGTGAAAATCTCCGAAAGCTGTTAAAACTACCCATTCCAATAGGAGCTGCTGTGAATTTTTTTTGAAAAGATCAAAGAAATCTTAGAATTGGCTCATGCACAAATTGGGCTGCTTCCAATTTAAAATGTAGTTTCTTTGGGGCGCCTGGCCGGCTGGCTGAGGACCATGCGACTTTTGATCCCGGGTTGGGGAGTTTGAGCCCCATCTTGGGTGTAGAGATTAAAATTTTTTTAAAAAGTATCTTGTGTTCATTGGCTATTGAGAGTTGTCTCCTCCGTGAATATTTGCCTATTGGTTTTTACTCTTGTCATTTTCTTACTGATTCGTGAGAGTTCTTTATATAATCTTAAGTTTTCATCCTTTTTCGGTTAAGCATTACAAAAAGATGATCTCAGTGCGCAGCTTGTTCTTACTGTTTTTGATGTATTTTAGATGGAATATCTACTTTTAATGTAGCTGAAATTTAACAATCTTTCCTGTTGTAGTTTCTACCTGTCTTTTAAAAGAAATCCTTCCCCTCATTAAGATCATAAAGATAGTCTCTTTTATTTTCTTCTAAAACTTTTAGGGTTCCACAGGTCAGCACCTTATGGGCAAATTCCAGCTCCCAGCCTGTTTGGCTTTGCCCTTAAGATTGGTTTTTAAATTATTTTTGTAATTAAAAATTTTTTAATGTTTATTATTTTTGAGAGAGAGAGAGAGAGCGTGAGTGGGGCAAGGGCAGAGAGAGAGGGAGACACAGAATCCGAAGCAGGCTCCAGGCTCTGAGCTGTGAACAAAGAGACCTATGCTCATGAGCCGTGAGATCACGACCTGAGCCGAAGTCGGATGCTCAACCGACTGAGTCATCCAGGCGCCCCTGGTTTCTAAATTTTTAAAGGGTTAAATATATGGAGGTTGTATGTGGCCTGAAAATTCTAAAATACTGTCTGGCCCTGTGTCAAATCAGTTTGTTGTTTTTCAGTCTTAATACATGAAGCATTGATTTGTGTAGGGTGTCAAGTAGACACCTTAATTTACTTTTTCCATAGGATAACTAACTATCGTTGGACTGTTTTAAAAATAACCACCATAAGGGGTTTGGCTAGCCTTTGTCCCAGGTTCCTAAGAGGTAATCTCTAAACCCTTAGAATTTCCTGAGTGATAGGGGTGTCTTTTTATACATGAAGGGTCCCCAAACCACAAGGTAGTTTCTGCTGAGGAGATGACTCACCTCTGGAACTGGCCAGCCAGAAAAACCAACCATGTGATTAGAAGATTGAGGCCTTGAGCCATACGATATCATTCTGACCTCCAGGAGGTAGTAGAGACTAGAGATTGAGTTTGACCCCAAATCGATCATGTCTGTGTAATAAAACCCAAATTAGACCTCTGGATAGGAAGCTCAGGGGAAATTCCCTGGTTGGCAATACTCTTTTCAGTATGTCATTTCTCAGTGCCCGGTGGGTGATGCATCTGGAAGGGTGATGGAAGATTTAGGTTTACAAGCTTACAGACTTTTCTCTATGTGTCTCTTTTGGGTTGTTCTTATTTGTACCTTTATGCTATTATAAAACTAGAATAAGAATAGGACTTTTGGTGTTCTGTAAGTCTCTCTTTTTTTCAAGTTTATTTATTTTTGAGAGAGAGGGAATCCCAAGCAAATTCTGCACTATCAGCATGGAGCCCTACCGGGGACTCAAACTCATGAATCTTGAGATCATGACCTGAGCCAAAGTCAACAGTTGGTCGCTTAACCGCTTCACCTACTGAACCACCCAGGCACCCCTGTAAGTCTTTCTTATCTGAGGGTGGATATGGGAACTCCTAAATTTGTAGCCAATTGGTCAAAAGGTGAGAGTGGCCCTGGGAACCCCTGACCTTATAGCTGGTGGCTGAATTGAGGACAGTACCCTTAACCTTGATTTTAACTAACTCTGAATCATACCCCTTTTTGCACTGACTTGTAATGCCATCTCAGATATCCATATCCAATTTCCGTGTGTATAGATCAATTTCTGAGCTTTTACAATTTGTAATCTGTCTCTATCCCTGTACTTGATACTGCAATATATTAATTACTATTCATTTAGAGTAAATCTTGTTTGTTATTAAGTAGAGCAAAACCCCCATCATATTTCTGTGTTAGAATTCCTTGAAATATTTTTTGGCAGTTTGTCTCCTGTGAGAATTTTAGGACTGGCCTGTTAGGATTATAGAAACCCGATCGGGATGCTTTTTGGTTACACAATAGATAATAATACAAGGTCCTTGCATAGCATGTCAAGGAGATTGGACTTTTTTTTAAGTCCATAGAGAGTTACAAATGAATTTATTTATTTATTTTAATGTTTATTTATTTTGAGAGAGGGAGAGAGAGAATCCCAAGCAGGCTCCACACTGTCCGTGCAGAGCCCGAAGTGGGGCTCAAATTCACGAACCATGAGATCCTGCCATGAAGTGAAATCAAGAGTCAGATGCTTCACCAATTGAGCCACCCAGGCGCCCCAATGAATTTCTTAATAGGATTTCCAGACTGAGTGAGCGTGTTGCATTATGTTATAATAAAACCAACCCCAAAATATCTGTGGCTTAAAACAACAAAGATCAACTTCTCACTCATATTCATGTGCCTGTGGGTCGCCTGGGACTTCTGCTCCACATCATCATTGTCCTCACTCGGGATCCCTGGATAGGACTCCTCCCTGGAATATTACTGGTTCCTAGGAGAGATGGAACCAGAAGATAGAAGAGTACAAACTGGCTAAGGCTTCTGCTGATTCGTCAACCAAGCCTACCTCATGGTGATATGTAACTTCAAATACGTGGAGAAGCACAGTTGTTCTGTGTGTGTCCCAAAGGAGAAAGACTTGTGAACGGCCAGCCCTAATGACTTTCACAGCCCTCTACGAGGACTGAAATAATGGGGGTATGAAAAATGAAAACGACAGAAAGAATGGAGATGCAATTGTGCATAGGACTGTAGGCCCTAGAAACTACAGCATTTAAATCAGAGGGTCTGATAGGTGTTGGAAACGTGTACTTAACACTGACAAAGCCAGGGACCTCATGGCTAAATTGCTGGATTACAGGACAAGTCAGTGATTTTAAGAGCATTTTGCAACATCTTCTAAAACCCATGTACACTGGGGGTAGCCTCAGTCACACGGGTGAGCCAACCTGGATATCCAGCTTAAGGAATGTAGGGCTAGTCAGTAATGTCAAGTCTATACCTCTGCCTTCTGCCTTCTGTTTTTTTACAGCTTTCTGGGACCATGTGTTCCTTGCTTTTATCTTTCATTTAAAAAAAAAAAACTTGAGTCACGTAAAAAATAAAATTCTTTAAAAAAAATTTTTTTTAACATTTATTTATTATTGAGAGACAGACACAGAGCATGAGCAGGGGAGGGGTAGAGAGAGGAGGAGACACAGAATCTGAAGTAGGCTCCAGGCTCTGAGCCATCAGCACAGAGCCTGATGCAGGGCTCGAACTCATGATCTGTGAGATCATGACCTGAGCCGAAGTCCATCACCTAACCAACTGAGCCACCCAGGCACCCCACAAATAAAATTCTTAATTCCCACTATCCAGCATCAATATATGCCTTCCATTCATCAAGATTATTTTTCTGATTGAGGAATTTTGAGATAAACCAGTGATCCTTGGGTTTATATAATCTGATGCTCAGTAGAGGGCAAGTCTTGATGTAAAAATACCAAGAGGACCTGAATCCACGCGGTAACAAGGGTCCGCAAGGAGACCATCGCCAGATAAGTCCTCTACAGATATTTCTTCAACATGCCAGTTCTGAAAACCCACTGCCAATTTTATTTTATTTTATTTTATTTTAATTTTTTTAAATGTTTATTTATTTTTGAGACAGAGAGAGACACAGCATGAACGGGGGAGGGATAGAGAGAGAGGGAGACACAGAGTCGGAAGCAAGCTCCAGACTCTGAGCCTTCAGCCCAGAGCTAGACGCGGGGCTCGAACTCGCGGACCACGAGATCGTGACCTGAGCCGAAGTCGGACGCTTAACCGACTGAGCCACCCAGGCGCCCCCCCACTGCCAATTTTAGGGCCGTTACCTGTTATGATAGGATGGGGAAGTAAACTCAGAGAGGCCCGTACCATGTCGTGAGAATAAATGCAAAGCTTTATTCTTTTTTAATATGGGCTTGACATGTTTTTGCACCAGCCCCCACAATGCTGACAGTCAGCACAAGGTGAAAAAGATAAAGATTCTGTAGCTCAAAGTAGTCTTCTGTCACTGTTACACTTCCCTTGCACCCCAGGCAAACCATGGCTAGTTGAGAGAGAAGCCATGGGGTCCGCAATTCGATCACTAGCTCCTAGTCTCACGTCATAGTGAAAGAAATTGAGTCAAATGACATTGCCAATGGGTTTGTCAAGAAAGAGGTAGTTTATGTAACCTTCAATCTCACAAGATCCTGTAGATGCTGTAAATGTTTTGATGAAAGTCTAGGTTTGGAATTAAAATTTGAGAGAGGAGTGAGAGTAGTCTTTGCTGTACTTTGGTTGGTATCTGATAGCAGTTCCTTCCCTGCAAATACAGTTTGACTGACAGAGCGAGCAAGGATGAGTGATGAACCACATATTTTCCACCTTGGTAGTGAGTAGATTCTTCCCCTTTTAATACTTTGAACATGGCCAGGCAAAGTTGGGAAGCACTTATCCTGCTGACTTTCCTGTTGGAAAGTGGTCTGGGGTGGGAGCTCTGGAGGGACAAGATGGTGAAGACTCTTGATTCACTGAAATGCTTCTGGGCTCACAGGTAAGAATCTTTGTCTTCAAGAGAATAGTGCTCTCCTCAACTTCCCAGGCTTTACACTCAAGACAATGGAGAGCTTCCAGTCATTCCAGAACAAATCCTTTGGGAATGCACACAGTAGAACAGTAGTATTTATTTTGCTAACCATAATGTCACATTGTAGTTGACATGCCATTATGACCCTTCACACCCTCAACATTTGCAAACTTTCCCCATGTGCAAGACTAGCAGTGCCTGGGTTTGGGATAGAAAGTCTGTCAGCGTCCCTGGGATTAACGTGAGCCTTTCTTTCTTTTTTTTTTTTTTAATTTTTTTAATGTTTATTTATTTTTGAGAGAGAGAGAGAGAGAGAGTGAGCAGGGGAGGGGCAGAGAGAGAGGGAGACACAGAATCCGAAGCAGGCTCCAGGCTCTGAGCTGTCAGCACAGAGCCCGATGCAGGGCTTGAACCCACAAACCATGAGATCATGACCTGAGCCAAAGTCGGACGCTTAACCGACTGAGCCACCCAGGCACCCCAAACATGAGCCTTTCTGACTTTTGTCTCATGCTGTACTGTACTGCTCAGGGTGGGCATTACCACCTAGTCTACATCGCTTATTGAAAACAGAGGATCTACCCCTTTACAAAGGCTGCTTCTGGTTGTGTGACCAGTGAGTATAAAAGACCCCTGAGTAAACTTGTGCCTTGATTTCCCCGAAACTGAGACACTTCACATGTATGTTGGTGGCTTATGATTTAGAGACAGTGTGCTGTGACTGAAAAAGGTCCCTGGAATCTGTGCCCGCATGTTGCAGAGCACCTTGAGGTTTACCTGTTTTATTTTTTCTCAGGCTATGTGGTAGCATTTGTCTTTATTGGAGTCTTCTGTAAGTGTAAGTCGTGGAGCTGTGGGAGTCCATTCAGTCACCTCAAACTGGGTACCTGCTGTAGTGGTACTTCCCCCATTTTAATGTAAAACAATGTGCTTGGAAAGGAAACCTACTTTAGTAAAATTAAGCTCATTTTGTCTTAGAGTTTAATTCCCATGAGGGGGTGCCTGGATGGCTCCACTCTGACTCTCGATTTTGGTTCGGGTCATGATCTCATGGTCAATGAAATTGATTGGGCTCCAGGCTCTGTGCTGACAGTGTGGAGCCTGCTTGGCTCTCTCCCTCGCTCTCTGCCCCTCCCCTGCTCTCTCTCCTTGAAAATAAACATTTTTTTAAAAAGAAAATAATTTGTGAGACTTTCCAGCTACATTCTACGGAAGGATTAATAACACCTCTAAAGTTTCACTTATGCTCTTTCAAAGGGAAGCATAGCTTGTGTAGTATAGGGAAAATAGAAGCCTATTTTATTTATTATGGGAACAAGTTACATTGTCTAATCAAGCAATACCAGGACCAAAGCTAGTATTTATTTCTGTCTTTTAATATCAGGGACTATCTCGCAAACTGTTTAGAATTCACAGGGGTATACAACGTGTGAATACTTGGCATTTTCCAACCCTAAATATCTGATCAGTTTAGAAGATACAAAATTCTTTCTTAAAGATACTTCCACTGTATTGCATCCGATCTAAAATACCTTTGGTTGTGTGACGCACCATTATTTTATGTACTAAGCTATTTAAATATGTCAAACCATAAGGGCGGATGGGTGGCTTAGTCGGTTAAGCGTCCCACTTGAGCTCAGGTCATGATCTTGCAGTTCATGAGTTCGAGTCCTGCATTGGGCTCTGTGCCGACAGCTCAGAGTCTGGAGCCTCTTTTGATTCTGTGTGTGTGTGTGTGTGTGTGTGTGTGTGTGTGTGTGTCTCTGCTCCTCCCCCACTCACACTCTGCTTCTCTCTCTCTCTCTCAAAAATAAATAAAAACGTTAAAAAAATTTAAATGTGTTGGGGCAACTGGGTGGCTCAGTTGGTTAAGTGTCCGACTTTGGTTCAGGTCGTGATCTCACAGTCCGTGAGGTTGAGCCCTGTGTCGGGCTCTGTGCTGACAACTTGGAACCTGCTTTGAATTCTGTGTCTCTCTCTTTCTGCCCCTCCACCACTCATGCTCTGTCTCTCTCTCAAAAATAAATAAACATTAAAAATTTTTTTTTTAATTTAAAGATGTCAAACCATCAACTGTATGCTCCATTTTAACTTCATTTTTATTTTTATTTTTTTTTAAATTTTTTTTTTCAACGTTTATTTATTTTTGGGACAGAGAGAGACAGAGCATGAACGGGGGAGGGGCAGAGAGAGGGAGACACAGAATAGGAAATAGGCTCCAGGCTCTGAGCCATCAGCCCAGAGCCTGACGCGGGGCTCGAACTCACGGACCGTGAGATCGTGACCTGGCTGAAGTCGGACGCTTAACCGACTGCGCCACCCAGGCGCCCCTTAACTTCATTTTTAATTGTGTGGGGGAAAAAATTCTATCTTGGAATTGTTGAAAAAATGTTTTACTCAAGAAAGGCTACAAATCTTCCAGGCCCATTTACAAATACCAGTAAATAGAGGCGTGGCAGAGGAGGAGATATTCAGTATTTTATTAATTTTTATTCATAAAATAAATTTTATTAATTTTATAATATAAATTTATTTTTATTAATAACTTTTTTATTACTAAAATAATGAACTGTGTAGTTCAATTACAACAGATGTAATGATGTAAAAATGCAATGCAAATATTCTATTGGCAAGTTTTGTGTACATTTAAATATGTGTCCTAGGGAGTCCCAATTGGTATGATAATACAAGCAATTCCCAATTATGAACAATCATTTCAATAGTAAAAATAGATGTAAAACCCATATTCTCACATAGTTATATAATTTTTGCTTTATTTTTTGACACATATATTTACATACTTAATATTTCCCATAATTGTCTATTGTGTCACAATTACAGAATATGACATCCCTCATAAAACAACACCCATGAAAGATGATTCCTCAGATTCATTAAAGTATAGATTTTTTTTTTCCTCAGTGTCAGTTCTCTGATTATCAGCGTAGCAGGATTTCATGCCAACAACATCTTCACAATCTATACACACACACACACACACACACAGATCTTCCCTCCTATTTGTTCCCTCTGGGCTACATTCACCTGAAATGTACTGGGAAAGGGATTTCCTGCTGTCTGGCATTCTACCCAGTACCATCCTCTTATAAGCGATGACATGCGAGCTTGGGGAAAAAAAAAAGTGTGT
The DNA here is from genome assembly GCF_022079265.1 of Lynx rufus. NCBI lineage: Eukaryota > Metazoa > Chordata > Mammalia > Carnivora > Felidae > Lynx > Lynx rufus. Next base: position 2,645,513 of record NW_025814830.1, on the reverse strand, counting down.
CCACATCGGTAGCCTTTGTTTTGCTCCTATGTAAGCTCTGGTGTTATGAGCCATTCACTCTCAAAGACAAGTTTTGGATATTTCATGATTTCTCTCCCCTATGAGTTTTCTGATGTAACATGAGGCTGAATTTGTGGGAGAAAGTTTTCCAACACTCACTGCATCCATAAGGCTTCTCCCCTGTGTGAGTTCTTTGATGGATAATAAGATGTGACTTCTGGGCAAAAGATTTCTGACATTCACTGCATTCGTGGGGTTTCTCTCCCGTGTGTGTTTTCTGATGCAAAACGAGGCTGAACTTAATAGGAAAAGTTTTCCCACATTCACTGCATCCATAGGGTTTCTCTCCTGTATGGATTCTCTGATGAATAATAAGGCTAAACTTGTGAGAGAAAGTCTTCCCACACTGGATGCATTCATACGGTTTCTCTCCTGAGTGAATTCTCTGGTGAATGAGGAGATAGGACTTCCGGCTGAAGGCTCTGTGGCATTCGCTACACTCGTAAGGTTTCTCGCCGGTGTGAGACCGCTGATGAATAGTGAGGTGTGACTTTTGGGTGAAAGCTTTCTGACACTGACTGCATTCATAAGGTTTCTCACCCGTATGTGTTCTTTGGTGTAGGATGAGACTAAACTTGATGGAGAACGTCTTTCCACATTCACTGCACCCATAGGGTTTCTCTCCCGTATGAGTTCTCCAGTGAGTATTGAGGAGTGACTTTACACTGAAGCCTTTTCCACATTCACTGCAATGATAAGGTTTCTCTCCTGTGTGAGTTCTCTGATGTCTAATGAGCTCAGATCTCTGGATGAAGGCTTTTCCACAGTCACTGCATCCGTAAGGTTTTTCCCCTGTATGAGTTTTTTGATGTAAAATGAGGCTAAACTTAAGGGGGAAATTTTTCCCACATTTGTCGCAACCGTAAGGTTTCTCTCCCGTGTGAGATCTCTGATGAATAATGAGCTGTGACTTGTTGCTGAAGCTCTTCTCGCACTCACCACACCTGTAGGGCTTCTGTCCTGTATGAGTTCTTTGATGTGAGGTGAGTTGTGACTTACCGCCGAAGCTTTTCTGACATAGGCGACACTCAAACCGTTTCTCTCCTGTGTGAGTTCTCTGGTGTTTATTAAGGCATGACTTATCAGTAAAAGCTTTCCCACATTTATTGCATTCATAAGGTTTCTCTCCTGTGTGGGTTCTCTGATGTAAAATGAGATGGGACTTCCGGCTGAAGGCTTTCTCACATCTACTGCAACCATAGGGTTTCTCTCCTGTGTGTGTTCTCTGATGCTTAATGAGGTCTGCCTTCTGGGAAAAGACTCTCCCATAGTCACTGCAGTTAAACTGTTTCTCTCCTGCTTGAGTCTTCCAATGTTCAATAAGCTGTGACTTATGGCCGAAAGCCTTCAAATGTTCATTAAATTCATTATATTTTTCTCCATTATGAATTTTCCCATGCTTGGTATAAAGAACTACTTTGTCGTACCCATTAAATTCCACTTCGTTTCTTGCATAGCTTTTATTCTGAATAATGTGCTCTACGTTAGGTTTCAAGTGTTTCCCAAGTACGTCAAATGTATGGGATCTTTGTGCTAAAGGGACATCAGAATTTAAGCTTAGAGACAATATTTTTCTAAATGGGTTATTTATGTGGTGACTCTCCATAGTTTCAAGGTTGCCTTGGTTTTCTTGGTGCCAGTCTGTATGACTATCCACTTGCCAGGTGTCATCTAGAAAGGAGACCAAGGAACCACAATGATCATGTAATAGAAGGAGTGGAATTTCATAGCAAAGGCCAAGCAGAGAAGAGGAAACGAGACTGGGTACACAGTGAAAGTCTGAGACATTTGTAAGTGGAAGGAAGAAAAAAAGGGAATAAACTAGAAAATGAGAAGAGGGACAATTTATGAATGCTGAGTATATAAGAAAAGAAAGCTATAACTGTGGGTTAGGGAAACAAAGGTGAGAAGCCAGGTAAACTGAGGATGCCAAGGAGAAAGATTAATTAGGACAGGAAGTTCCAAGATGCACTAGAGGGGATCTGATCCAAATACAAAAGAGAAGGAGATGTATTCTTTCATTTTCTTTTATTTTTAATTTTTCTTTTTGAAGTAGGCTCCATGCCCAACACAGGGCTTGAACTCATGACCCTGTGATCAAGAGTCGCACACTCAGGGCACACGGGTGGCTCAGTTGGTTAAGCGTTTGACTTCGGCTCAGGTCATGATCTCGCGGTTCGTGGGTTGAGCCCTGTGTCGGGCTCTGTGCTGACGGCTCAGAGCCTGGAGCCTGCTTCGGATTCTGTGTCTCCCTCGCTCTCTGCCCCTCCCCCGCTCATGATCTGTCTCTCTCTGTCTCAAAAATAAAATAAACATTAAAAAAAAAAAAAAAGAGTCTCACACTCTACTGAATGAGCCAGCCAGGTGCTCCCGGAAATGTATTCTTTTAAAAACCAAGAAAAAGGGGAGCCTGGGTGGTTCAGTAAGTTAAGCATCCAACTCTTGGTTTTGGCTCAGGTCATGATCTCACGGTTTGTGAGACTGAGCCACATGTCAGGCTCTGCATTTACGGTGTGAAGCCTGCTTGGGATGCTCTCTCTCTCTCTCTCCCCCTCTCTCTGTCCCTCCTCTTCTCTATCTCACTGTCTCAAAATAAATAAATAAACATTAAAAAGAAATAAAAACCAAACAGAATCCTAATATGGAGAGATTAAAAAGTGGAATCAAAGGGCCTCTGGGTGGCTTAGTTGGTTGAGTGCTGGACTTCGGCTCAGGTCATGATCTGATGATTCGTGGGTTTGAGCCCCACATCAGGCTCTGTGCTGACAGCTCAGAGCCTGGCGCCTGCTTCGGTTTCTGTGTCTCCCTCTCTCTCTGCCCGTCCCTTGCTCGCGCTCTGTCTCTCTCTCTCTCTCTCAAAAATAAATAAACATTAGGGGCATCTGGGTGGCTCAGTTGGTTAAGCATCTGACTTTGGCTCAGGTCATGATCTCACAGTTCATGAGTTCAAGCCCTGTGTCAGGCTCTGTGCTAACAGCTCAGAGCTCAGAGCCTGGAGCCTGCTTCAGATTCTGTGCCTCCCACTCTCTCTGCCCCTCCCCCACTCACAGTCTGTCTGTCTCTCTGTCAAAAACAAACAAACATTAAAAATAAACAAACATTAAAAATAAACATTAAAAAAAAGTTACAAACGGAGAGGGAGGGAGGCAAACCATAAGAGACTCTTGAATACAGAGAACAAACTGAGGACTGACGGTGGGGGTGCGGGGGAAAGGGGAAAATGGGTGATGGGCATTGAGGAGGGCACTTGTTGGGATGAGCACTGGGCGTTGTATGTAAGAAATGAATCACGGGAATCTACCCCCAAAACCAAGAGCACACTGTATACACTGTATGTTAGCCAACTTGACAATAAATTATCTTTAAAAAAATTAAAAATTAAGAAAAAAGAATGAGATAACAAAAAAAACACCTTTTTTTTTTTTTTTTTGTGGAGTCAATATTAATGTTATGTGGGAGCTTACGTCCCCTGTTCTAAGTCACACTCAGAGCTTAAAAACTTCAAGAAGATTTCTCTGAACAACAATAGGTACCTCCCCATTTCTGACCAAATAGAAATTTACTTCCATTTGTGCCCCAGGGATGGTTTCTCACTCACCTGGACGAATCTGACTCTGGATGTCTTCCTCTGTTATCCATGGTGGTCCTTGTTCCAACTGGTAGAATGCATCTGCTTTGGTAACTTGACACCCTACTCAAGGAAAATTATAGCGGATCCATGGACCCACATACTTGGGCTTACAAGGCCTCTGAAAAACGGGGAAGGTTGTTTTAAGGGCCCGAACAATTTGCCTCTTAGCCAAGTAAAGGCCTTTTATTTTGGGAGCGAGAGAAAAACACTCTGTTAAAGGCCAGAATGTACTAAAATCTATGAGGTATGAAACTCAAGTTCAAAAAAGTAAGGTACTCGTAAGGCTCCACACATTTCATTGCTGAGAAAAGAAAGGCAACTGATTGCCTGCATTACCCTGGGAAGGCTCTGCTTACCCACTGATACCAGGTTGCTATAATTTTCCAACATCACATCTTGATACAGGTGCTTCTGAATGGGGTCCAGTAGCTGCCACTCCTCCCATGTAAAAACCACAGCCACATCCTTGAATGACAGTAAGCCCTGCAACAGAACGTTCCTGTTCATTCTAAAGGGATTATCATTGGTTAATACTACAAAAATAAGTATCATATAATAATTTTTCAGGTGGTAAGTCATTTGCCTTCTACATAACTAGTTTTGCATCATACTTTTTAGGAAAAACTAATTTTTTATTTAAAATTTCCTATCTTTGGGGCACCTGGATGGCTCAGTCACTTAAGCATCTGACTTCGGCTCAGGTCATGATCTCATGGTTCGTAGGTTCGAGCCCCACGTTGGGCTCTGTGCTGACAGCTCAGAGCTTGGAGCCTGCTTCGGATTCTGTGTCTCCCTCTCTCTCTGTTCCTCCCCTGCTCACGCTGTGTCTCTCTCTCTCAAAAATAAACATGAAAATTTTTTAAATATCCTATCTTGGTGCTTCCAATCATTCACTGATGTACATGTTCACTCTTTCATAAGAGACATAGACTAGAGCATCCTCAAATCCTTTAATCTTGGAACCAAGTACAACCTATGTGAACGCACCTCTATGTCAGACACTGCACTGGATACTCCTTTGTACGGAAGACTTGCTTCCACCCTGAAGGAGCATACTGGCTTGCAGAAAGAGGAATGGAAGTGCACAAGTCTACAATACATACATAGAGGGCAAGAAAGAAATACATACCATGTGGGCACCAACGGGGAGCAGAAAAATTATAAAGGTTGAACTTCAGAGGGGTAAGGAGAGAGGTGCATGGAATTCAAGAAAGAAGTAACATGAGGGGCACCTGGGTGGCTCAATCGGTTGAGTGTGTGACTTAGGCTCAGGTCGTGACCCCATGGTTCAAGGGTTTGAGCCCCATATAGGGCTCTCTGCTGTCACAGCGGAGCCTGCTTTGGATCCTCTGTCCTTCCCCCTCTCTGCCCCTCCCCCACTCATGAGCATGCGTGTGCTCTCTCTCAAAAATAAACATTAAAAAATACAAGAAAGAAGTAACATGAATGACAGCACAATGAAAAACCATGAGCATTTAAAACCCGCAAATACATCCTGAGTTGTGAAACCAAACGACTGAATTTAAAGCAGGTAGAGCACACTGTAAGCACTCAAAAAAAAAAAAAATGTTCACTTATTATTGTTTGTTACTGAAATGTTGATAGGGATGGATTTCCAAGGTACTGGCTTTAAGTACACTTAATAAGTTACAGAAAAGTACATGAACTATAATCTCAATTATGACAATGGGTTATTAGGGTCTGTGCAGAAAAGGGTTGACTCCGCAGGCCTGGGTTGCCAAAACCCTGCACGCTCCAAAGAAAAGCCTGTCTTCAGGAAGACCAGTCATTGACTTGCTCCTGGGTGATAACCTCTGAACCCCTGGAATATCCAGCCCAATACAGGTGTTTCCACATTCCTGAGGCTTGGGCCACGCTCTATCAGTTAGAATTTGGGGGGCCTGGAGACTGAGTAGCTAAGGTCAGTCACATATGCTAAATGCCTGTGTTGACTGACATTCAATACAACCCTGGACACCAAGCTGCAGGTGAGCCCCCCTGGATGGCAGCACTTTCCACCTGTTGCTACACATCGTCATGGGGAGAATTAAGTGCTATTCGAGCTACTCCACTGGGTTAGGATAGCTGGAGGCTGATGCCGAGTCTTTCCTGGATGCTACTCTGTATCTTTTGCCTTTGCTGATTTTACTTAAAAAAAATTTTTTTAAATGGGCTCCACAACCAGACTTGAACTCATGACCTTGAGACCAAGACTCAGATGCTTAATTAGAAAAAAAAAAAATTAAGAGTCAGATATTTAACCAATTGAGCCAAGCAGGTGCCCCTGCCTTTGCTGATTTTAATCTGTATTTTTTCCACTGTAATAATCCATAACTGTGAGTATAACAGCTTTTTTGGGTCCTTTTGAGTTCTTCTGGAGAATCATCAAGACGGAGGGTGGGCCAAGGACCCCCAACTCAAATATATAAAAACTCATAGTTATATATGTAATTGCTGACAGGGAAATTCAAAACAATACATATAACTTTTTAGATTATTTATTTTGAGGGTGGTGAAAAAGGATCAATGAGGGACTTACAAGTTTATCTCTAGAAACTTCTGTACTATTTGAAACTTTAGACATTGAGACTATTTTAAGGTTTACTAATATAATTGGAAAAATTTTATAATAGAAGAAATGAACTATGAACTGACAGTTGACATCTGCATTTTGGGGTGTGAAAAGATTACAAAGGAAATATTCTAAGACTTCACTAATAGGTTGGGGTTTCTCAGCCTCAACCCTACTGACATTTTGGGCTGGATAACTTCTTGTGATAGAGCCCTGTACTGTGTGCTGTAGGATGTTTACCAGCATCCCTGGCCTCTATTTACTAGATCCCATTAACAGTCATGACAATCAAAAATGTCCCAGAGGGGTGCCTGGGTGGCTCAGTTAAGTGTCAGACTCTTGATTTTGGCTCCAGTCATGATCTCACAGTTTGTGGGTTGAAGCCCCACATTGGACTCTGCAGCTGGCAGTGCGGAGCCTGCTTGGGATTCTCTCTCTCCCTCTCTGCCCCTCCCCTGTTTGTGATGTCTCCAACTCTCTCAAAGTAAATAAATAAACTTAAAAAAAAAAAGTCCCATACATTGTCAAATGTCCCCTGGGGAGACAAAATCATCTCGAATTGAGAATCACTGATTTAAAGAAAAAACTTAATTTTGAGAGCTGTTTGTGGAAGACCAAATGATGGTCTTAGAATCCATCCAGTCTTGTTGATAATCTAGGTGTTATCCCTGAATACAGTCAGACCACCAGGAAGCTGTGGACTTGAGCTACACTGTTTTGAACCCCTAAAGCACTCTGATCACTGAGTTTGGCTCTGGTGTAACACCACTGGCTTATCTGTGGATGGCTGAGAAATAATCAAAGGAAACTCACCACTTTTTTAGTCGTTTTCTATATGTAGAAGGCACTGAGCACTAAGCAATCTAACCTAAATACCCACCAAAGAAATGTCTTCTACTTATGTGACAGAAACTATCTACTTTTCTAGAGGAGCTTTCTCTTTAAGGTAAGGCAAATTGCCAATGATTGTTTTTTTAAGTTTATTTTGAGGGAGAGTATACACAGATGAGCAGGGGAGAGGCATAGGGGGGGAGAGAGAGAGAGAGAGAGAGAGAGAGAGAGAGAGAGAGAGAGAGAATCCCAAGCAGGCTCCTTGCCATCAGCACAGAGCCCGACTCAGGTCTTGATCTCATGAACCTAAAGATCATGACATGAGCCAAAATCAAGAGTCGGATGCTTGACTGACTGACCCACCTGGTTGCCCCTCACCAACAATTTTTTATTGACAGCCATGCAGTAGATTATATTTCCCAAGGATGACTACAATAATATGTCCCATTCCAAAGCCTTCTGCAACATGACCTTGCTACTCCCCTGTCAAGAGGCAGAACCTGTTCCCCTCTCCTGGAATCTAGTTTGTCTTAGGGTGTTGCTTGTAACAGAGAGGATGCAGCTGAAGGGATGATGCAGAAAAGGCCATGTAGTTTCAGTCTGGTTCTGTCATCATCTAGCATCATTCTCTGAGAAGCCCGAGCCACCCTGGGAGGCCGTGCATAAATACTCCAATAGCCCCAGCCCAGCCTAGCTTTTGAGTCATGTCGTCCTGGAAAACAGATACGGGAATGAAGAAGCCTTCAGATGGTTCCAGTTCCCAATCTTTGAGTCTTCCCAGCTGAGGTTCCAGAACCATGATGTGAAGACAAACTGCAATAAAGGAGTAACACAGCAGTCTGGGTTGTCCACACCCTGCACATGCCAAAGAAAGGTTTGGTCCTTACCTGTTCATAGGAAGTAACCTCTGAGCCCTGGAAATATCTTTACCTGAGAGCTCTGAGCTACACCAGATGATCTATGCTATCAATGTGATTCACGGTGGCGGGCTTGGGCCACACCGTAGCAGCTTGACTTCTGAAAGGCCTGGAGACTAACTAAGGTCAGCCATTGATGTAGTGAGTGTTGCCTACGTGCCCGAATCAAATAAACACCCTGCAGTGGCGCCTCGGTGTCTCAGTTGGTTAGGTGTCTGACTCTTGATTTAGGCTCAGGTCATGATCTCAGGGTCGTGAGATCAAGCCCCATGTCCATGTTGATATTCTCTCTCCCTCTCCCTTGACCCCTCCCCCCTGCTCTTGCACCACACACTCTCTCTCTCTCTTTAAAAACTCCAGGGGCGCCTGGGTGGCTCAGTCGGTTAAGCATCCAACTTCAGCTCAGGTCACGATCTCGCGGTCCGTGAGTTCGAGCCCCGCGTCGGGCTCTGGGCTGACGGCTCAGAGCCTGGAGCCTGCTTCAGACTCTGTGTCTCCCTCTCTCTCTGCCCCTCCCCCGTTCATGCTCTGTCTCTCTCTGTCTCAAAAAAAAATAAATAAACATTAAAAAAAAAATTAAAAAAAAAAAAATAAAAACTCCAAACCCTGGAAACTAAGGTGTGAGTGAGCTTCCCTGATTAGCAATACTCAATATGTGTTGTTACAAATCACTGCCGGGAAAATTCAACACTGTCCACGTGACTCCACGGAGAGAACTTTTTGCCTGGTGTCTCCTGGATCTGACCTTACAGACTTTCTCTGTGGCTGATTTTAATCTGTATCCTTTTGCTGTAATAAGCTATAATCGTGAATATAACAATGTTTCTGAGCACTCTGAATTCTAACAAATCACTGATTCTGAGGGTGGTCTTGGGAACTCATGAACAGGTAAGGCACCACCAAGGGGCCCTGTCTGACCCACTGAATTCCTGACCCACTGACTCCATGAGGATGATAAAATTAAATGCATATCACCAGGTTTCAGGGTGGCTTGTTATGCAGCAATAAATAACTGGAACAGGAAATACTAAAGACAAGTTTGTAGCTCAATTTTATGATTTAGAACTTTGTGGACTATAATCTATATTCTAACTTAAAACAATGTGTATAACATATGATTTACATATCCTCATTGCTACCTGGCTGTGAGGTTGATTCTTTGTCTATTTTTCCCAGATTCTGACATTTATCTCTTCATGCCTTATCTGGTATAGAGTAGTCAGCATAAATACTGAATAAACATATTCTTTTAATAGGTGTATTATTAAATCTCCCCAAACCCACTGCAAAGACTAATGGAAAAAATATATATAAATATACAACTCACTGGGGACTTGGACATTTTCTGGGGCCCTTAGACACTGTCAGAAAGTCTAATATCTGCTCTCTTGTTGATTCTGGGCTGTTTTCTGAAGCTCTAGTTCAAGGTCTCTGGTCAAGGATGCAGCGTTGATCTTTGTATCTTCACTTCCTTCCTTCATAAGAACTATTTTATCCCAGGAAGCCAGGACCTGGGAATTATAGAAATTGTAACTGTGAGTATAACAGATTTTTCTGAGTTGTTTGAGTCCTCATTTGTATGTGATTTGTATGTATATATGTATTTTAGATATACACAAATACAGGTATATCAAAAAATTGTTTTCTTTAGGTAAATATAATCGTCTAAAGAAAACAAGAAATATGTATTACCTGATGGCTCAATAATTATTATATAATAAACACTAACAATAAAGTGTCACCATTAAATTATGTAATTTTACCGAAACTGTACTCAAAACTAAATCTACACTTAGAGAAAGACCATTGCAAAGAAGTAGGGGAGAAAAATGTCCAATGAGAAAAATTTAAAAGCCTAAAAAATCCAGAGAAACGGGTATAAATACTGGAATACTGCTTGCTGACCTGTCTTGGGTATCCACTGTGTGATCCTTAACTGTATGAGTAGTTAGTACTGTTCTGTTTTTTTTGCTTTTTTTAACAAATGAGAAAAGAATCTCAGAGAGGTTGAGAAACTTGCTCAAGTTTACATAGTAAAGTGACAGAATATGGATAAAAACCTAGGTCTGCCCAAATCCAAAGTCCATATTCTTTTCTCTGAATTAAACTTACCTGCAGGTACTCTGACTGCTTACCTGGAAAACCTACAAGAATCAATTAGTAGTTACATTAGTAATAAGGGTTCAGTAAAGAAAGAAAAGAGAAAAACATTTTTTTTAATAGCTGCTTTTATATCTACCAGAAAATAAAAAATTAAATAACCACTGGAAACGCTCAAAGACAACAAAGCTGGCCAAGCACTGACCACAAGCCACTCCATTCATTGACCACCTCCAAAGGCACTCCCATTCCTGACTTCTTTCATGAACACCCCAAACACTGACCTCCCCATCATTTGCCTCTAATCAGTGACTTAACCTGAAAGACACCCCAAACATTAACCCTAAGCGCATTCCAAACACTGACCCAACGTCTAGGAAACGCCAGTCACTGATTTACCTCCAAGACCGCAGCCCAAGTCACTGACCTACCCCACAAAAGCAATACCCCAAGTCCTAACACCTTTCTCCAGGCCACTCCAATCCCTCACCAGCCCAGACCTACACCATTTCCGACAATCCCGCTTCCTCAATCATGGAATGCATCCACCGCCCACAACGGCTTGCTTCCCTCACGGACAACCCAAAACCTCCCTACCATAAACCCCAAATCTCCACAAACCAAGCTCAATCTGATTCCGCTCCCAGAACGCGAAACTGAGACCCCTTAATAGAGCCTTCGCGCACCAGTTGGGTTGGTCGAAAGGGCCACGGTCCATCACTTCGGCTTTAGACTCACAAGCGCTACTATTGCATCTCCCAGGTCAAGTTTAACGTCTTTGGTATCCGAGTCTGCGGGTTGCCAACCACCACACCGGGGGCGTCCTTCCACCGATGAAGATTCCGTTCAGCTTTCGGTCTTTTAAGACAAAGACACTACGAGATAGTATGGCGGCGCCCTGTTGGCCGACTTATGCGGGAGCCGCCATATTGGAAGATGCCGTACAACATCTTTTTCTGCCCTAGGTAACAGTACTACTCCACGTTACGTCAATTGTGAGCGACGCAAAGGGCGATGCTCTTCCTCCCGTCTGCTTGGAACCCGGAGGCGCACCAAGCCAAAGGCAGCAAAACTTGGCAAGCAGCAAAACTTGACAGCAGGCGCGGCCATTTTGACAAAGGTGCACATATCCGTGCTGGAAAGGGAGTCTTCCTTTAGGGAGTGCAAAGCAGGGGGAACAATCTCAGGAAGTGCTTATGAAGAACAATGTAGGGCTTGGAGAAGCCAAAGTAGTATGACAAAGGCAGCATGCCTCACTGTGGGCACAGAGTAAACTAATTTAGTTTAAGGAAAAGATCTCTTCCTGACAGGATTGCTGGTGGCCCCTCGGTGACATCTCCCGGTGAAAGGTGACAGGGTAGGTAGAGCTAATAGTGAGGGAGAGGTAACGGTATTGGCCAAGGTAGAGGGTGGCGAAATGCTAGGAATAGAAGACTAGAAATTGTTGGTAGAAATTAATTAACAGGCTTTACCTCAATTCAAATGTTTTCACATTTAATTTTTAGTGAAGTTATTGTAATTGGAATTGAGTCAAAGAGAATGTAAAAGTTTAATTGGGTAGATAATTCCAGATTGTTGTCCAAAACTGTCCTATTAGTGACACATTTTACTGGCTGCTTCCCTTCTTGAAGGACTATATCCTAAAACTAATAGCTAATTTTTAGTAAGTGTATACACATTTTTTTGAACAGGAAACTATTTCAGGCATAATAATTAGATTACCTTGGTACCTTGAAAGCTATAGATGGTGATCCTGAACATTACCCTCACTTCCCATATTGGGGGGGAGGGGAAGGCCAAATGTATCAGAATGTCTGTTTCCTCAACACCTCATCAATCTTTTAAATTGTGCCCATTTTAAGGGTGGGGTGCCTGGGTGGCTCAGTTGGTTGGGTGTCCAACTTTGGCTCAGGTCACGATCTCACCTTTTGTGGGTTCGAGCCCCGTGTCCGGCTCTGTGCTGACAGCTCAGTGCTTGGAGCCTGCTTCAGATTCTGTGTCTCCCTCTCTCTCTGACCCTCCCCCACTCACATTCTCTCTCTCTCTCTCTCTCTCTCTCAAAAATAAACATTAAAAAATTTTTTTTAAATCTTATTCGTTTATTTTATAAATTGTTTACTTCCATTTCCCTCAGTATTTTAAATTGGTTATCTTTTTCTTAATCATATTGGGGGCATTTATACCTATTAATTCTACCCCCATTCTCTTATATTTACAGACACCTATATTGTTTCTCATTTGGAGCTATTTGAGTAAAGGTGCTATGAACATTCTTGTGTAAATCTTCCTGAAGATATACCATTTCAGCATTGTTGAGTAGATATCTAGGAGTGGAACTGCTGCTCTCATATGGTTCTCAGTTTTATTTTGCAATTCTCTTAATCTTAGGAGTTAGTTTTGAAAGGATTTTTAGTCTTTTAAAGATTTCTGATATCTTAAGTAAAATGGATATACTTCTAATGGATTTATTTGGGGGCATGATTTATCATGAAGGACACTTCAAAACACTCTCCCGCAAATACAGTCTTCTGCCATAGGCATTTCCTTTTCCTCATTCTTCCAATCGAGTTGTATATATTTTTTTCATGTTTACTTATTTATTTATTTATTTGGAGAGAGCGCGTGAGCACAAGCAGGGGAGGGGCAGAGAGAGGAGAGAGAGAACCCCATACAGGCTCAGCACCATTAGTGCAGAGTCCAGTGCAGGGCTTGAACTCACACACCTGGAGATCATGACCTGAGCTGAGATCAAGAGTTAGATGCTTAACCAACTGAGACACCCAGGCACCCCCAAGTTACATGTCAATTTTGGTTGGATTAGATTGGTGTTTACTTTATGATAACTATGTAAATACTACTTATAGCTCAGCCATGTAGTATACTATGATTATTTTTCCTTTCTTGCACAATTTTTTATTGTCCCTGGAGTTGCCTTATTCCTTCCTTCCGGAAATTCTGGCCTTTGGTTCTCAGAGAACCAATGGTCCTTGTCACTGGCTCCACAGCAGGATGGGGAGCCTGCTACCACATGTAACTTGCCATCTGGACATTGGCTGGAGACTGCTCTCCTCACCTTGACTGGGCGGTAATTGTGTTCTTGGGGGCTCACATCTGGGATCCAGAGACTGTGTTTCCACTTCCTTTGTCACCAGGGTGCGAACCTTGGAGCTCCAGGAGAAGTGACCTTGCTTAGCGTCAGTGGACCGCTTGGCTAGGATGCACAACGGAACCCAGTGAGGCCCAGGAACCAGCTCAGGGAGCGCCGCCCATCAGACTGGTAAGAACCTGGGTTCATTTTGGTAGACCTGTCCCTAAGAGGCAGAAGGGGAGCCTGATCATCTCCCAGAGTTGCCTGAGTAGTTCCATAAGGGACAAAACTGCAATTTCAAGGCGCTGGGTGCTGGACGGTGGGTTGGAGTCCCTATGTGACTGTGTGTGAATGAGACAGACAGTGGAAAGGCTCCTACCTGACCATTGGGCCACAGTAAGTGTTGAGTCCCCGCTGCGGTTCCGTGGGGACCTCATACGGCTTAGGGTGGTGTCAGACTTCCTCAGGAGTCTGATCCCTGTCAGGACTTGATACTGAACCCGCCAATGCTGAGAGGCGCCTACAATATCTCCTAGAGGAGAGCGGCAGGAAACTGGCAAAGCGAGTGTGCATCCTGTCCAAATTAGTCCCTCCCTTCCCCTTTTTTCCTCTCTTGTGCGGGAAAGTTGTCCATTAGGGGGAGGAAATGGGTGGAAAGCAGAGTAAACTGACTCCCCTAGAGTGTATGTTGAGGAATTTCAAAAAGCGATATTCAGAAGACTATGGTATGAAATTAACTCCCAGAAAGCTCCAGACAATCTGTGAAATTGATTGGCCATCGTTCAAGGTGGGCTGGTCCTCTGAGGACTCATTGATAAGAAACTAGTTGGCCGAGTGTTCAGGGTTGTTGTGGGGGATCCAGGCCACCCCAACCAATTTCCTTACATTGATTTTTGGCAAGACCTGGTCCTATCCTGGCTACCTTGGCTAAAAGTCTGTATTGAGGAGAACTGTAAAGTTATGATGGCTCGTGTCACAGCTTTCTCCAAATGCCAGCCCAAAACTGAAAAACCCATGCTGTCAGGAGAACTTGAGGAGACCCCACCACGATATGCCCCACTGTCCCCCTCACTGCCACGTGTGCCTCCAGCCACTGGGCTGCCGAAACCCTACCGGAGCCTGCCTCTAGTCCTGAGACCTCACCACCTCCAGCACCACCGGCCTCTCCAGATGTGATGGGCTTGCCTGGACCACTTGTCCTAAACCCATACACCCCTCCTGGAAAGCAACTAGAAGATCAGGCCAGCAGAGACAGTCCCTCCCTGCAGCAACACCAGAGCCCTACAGATGCCACTAAGGGAAACTAAGGGACCTGTCTCTTATGATCAGGAAGGCCAGATCTGAGGAGACCAGCATGTTTTTGTGTACCCAGCCTTTACCACTATGGACCTCCTAAATTGGAAGCACCATACTCCTTCCCATACGGAGAAGCCCAGGCTATGATTGAACTAATCCATAATTCACACCCACAAACCTGCCTGGATGGACTGCCGCCAACTCCTCCTGACCCTCTTTGACACAGAGGGGCGTTGTGGAATTACCCAGGCAGCCCTAAAATGCTTACAGGAGAATGCCCCGGCTGGGATGCTAGACACCCAGGCTTATGCTCAAGCTCACTTCCCTGGGGAGGATCCCACATGACTCAAGTGTAGATGGAGGGCTCGCAAGGACTGAACAGTCTCAAGAAGCCCTTCTAAATGGCATGAAGGAAGGGGGTGAAAAGGCCATAAATGTGAGTAAAACATCAGAAGTGCTCCAGGCACCCGAGGAGAGCCCAAGCCAGTTCTACAAGACATTATGTGAGACATTTCGTCTCTACACCCATTTTGATCCCGAAGTGCCCGTGACCCAGCAAATGGTCAATGGGCTTTTGTCAGTCACGCCCAACGGGACATCTGGCCCAAGCTGCAAAAGCTGGAGGGTTTTGCTGGCATGAATGCCAGTCAGTTGCTGGAAGTAGCAACTCAGGTGTTTGTCATTAGTGACCAGGTGGCATGGAGGAAAGAATGCCAGAAGGTGCCGAAGAAGGCAGACTTGTTAGCTGCTGCCTTGGTGGAGCAGTCGGAACACTCCTGGAAAGGTGCCCCACAGGGACGGAGCCGGGGCCAAAAAGGGGACAGGCGGGGAGGATCATCTTGCCCAGGACCAAAGTTAGGATGGAACCAGTGTGCTCACTGCCATCAGGAGAGCCACTGGAAAAATGAGTGCCCCCTGCGGCTGGGTAATTCTCAGCAGGGCCCCAAGCAGAAACAAAGGGGCCATGTGGTCCAGGGCCAGTACCAACCAGCATCATGGCCTCATGGGGCCCCCAAAGATGATTTTGTGGAGCTGCCATGGAGGACTATGAGGAGGACTAGGACAGACTGGGCTCTATTTTGTTAGGCCCCCAAGAGCCTATGGTCCAATTGAATATGGGGGGCTGATCCACTGACTTCATGGTAGATACTGGAGCAGAACACTCGGTGGTGACGCAACCAGTGGGCCCCCTCTCGCAGAGACAAGCTACTGTTGTGGGGGCCACAGGCAATCAGACATGCAGTCCCTTCCTGCTGCCTCGGTAATGCAGTTTAGGCGGCCGTGAAGTCATCCATGAATTCCTGTACCTCCCCTCCTGCCCTGTGGCTTTAATGGGCCAGGACCTGTTGGGAAAGCCGCAGGCCCAGATAACTTTCAACTCCCATGGACAAGCTGCTCTGGACCCTACGAAAGCCGGAAGCAAAGATTATGACTGTCAGGATTCCTCAAGGGGAAGAATGGCGCCTCTACAGTCTCATGGAGGAACCACAACAGGGACCTGAGCTGCCCTTCAGAGTACCCTTGTGTGGGCTGAGGACAACCCCCCAGGACTGGCCTGGAACATACCTCCAGTAATTGCAGCCAGGGGCAGAGCCTATCCACCAAAAACAACATTTCATCCCTCGTAAGGCACAGGTAGGGCTACAGAAGCACCTGGAGAGACTTCTAAAATATGGGATCCTCCAACCCCGTCAGTCGTCTTGGAACATGCCTCTCATACCAGTCCAGAGCCGGGCACCAATGACTATCAGCCAGTCCAAGACCTGCATGCTATCACCAGGTCAGTAAACCAGGCCGTTGTCACCCTACACCCGGTTGTCCCAAACCCATACACTCTCTTGGATCTTATCCCCACAGAAGCTGCCTTCTTCACATGCCTACAGCTCAAGGATGCCTTCTGCATCCACCTAGCCCCCCGGAGTCAACCAGTCTTTGCCTTCCAGTGGGAGAATCCTGAAAATGGTGACAACGACCGGTTGACTTGGACCAGATTGCCTCAGGGGTTCAAAAACTCCCCAGCTATTTTCGGCACTGCATTAGCCTCAGACCTAAAAGCCTTCCCAGCGGATCAACATGGCTGTGTCCTGCTTCCGTATTAGATGATTTACTGTTGGCTGGAAGGTCTCGGGAGGATTGCATGGAAGGAACTCGGGAACTCCTTACCCTCCTATGGGAAACTGGCTATAAAGTCTCAAGAAAAAGGCCCAAATCTGTCAAAAGAAAGTCAAGTACCTTGGCTTTCACCTCTCCCAGGGGCAGTGCCAACTCGGCCTGGAGAGAAAATAGGCCATATGTTTAATTCCGGTCCTGTCGACCCGACGTCAGGTTCGGGAGTTACTCGGGGCTGCAGGTTTCTGTAGAATCTGGATACCTAACTTCTCGGTCTTGGCAAAACCCCTTTATGAGGCCACAAGTGGGGAGAGCAGGAATGCCTGTTACGGGAGCAAGTACAGCAAAGGGCCTTTAAAGAGCTCAAGTGGGCCCTTGCCAACATGCCTGGTCTGGGGCTCCCAGACACGTCCAAGCCCTTCTTCTTGTATGTTCATGAACATACTGGCATTGTGCTGAGAGTCCTAACTCAGATGTTGGGGTCATGGCACCTCCCGGTGGCACATCTGTGCAACCTGACTCTGTTGCCCAAGGCTGGCCACCCTGCCTATGGGCACTTGCAGCCACGGCCCTCTTAGTGTCTGAGGCTGACAAGTTAACTATGGGACAAGAACTGACAGTCTGAGTGCCACATTCAGTATTGACATTTATGGAGTACAAGGGACAGTACTGGCTATCCAAAGCCCGGATGACCACATATCAGGGAATGCTATGTGAGAACCCATGCATTCACCTAGAGGTAGTGCAGCCCCTAAACCCTGCAACCCTATTGCCTGTCAGGCCAGGTCAACCAGATCGTGACTGCATTGAAGTCATGGATGAGGTGTTCTCCAGCTGACCAGACTTGAGGGACCAGCCCCTCAAGGACCCCAACTCTGAGTATTTCCCCGATGGTAGCAGTTTTGTGAAAGAGGGAGAACGCCTTGCAGGGTATTCCATGGTGGCCCTGAGTTGTATCGAGGCCAAACCCCTGCCAAAGGGGACTTCGGCACAGAAGGCAGAGTTCATCGCACTAACCAGAGTCCTCCAACTGGTGGCAGGGATACGTGTTAATATATACACAGACTGTAGTATGCCTGCACCACCCTCCACGTACATGGGGCTTTATATAAAAAGAAGGGTCAATAAACTCACGAGGAAAATACACAAAGTATGGTAAGGAAATCCTTGAACTCTTAGACGCTGTGTGAGCCCCTAAAAGAGTGGCAGTCAGGCATTGTTGGGGACATCAAAGGGGAGACACCACGGCTGCACGGGGAAACTGTAAGGCAGACCAAGAGACAAAGCTTGCAGCCTCCAAAGGAACAGCGGAATCAGCAGCTTTAACCACCACACTGTTCCCTAGTCCACTGGGCAGAGTGGGACCCTAATTACTCACAACATGATAGTACCTGGTTTAAGACTGAAAATGGAAGCTACCTCCTAGGTGGATGGTGGAAATTCGAAGACAGCCGAGTAGCGATTCCTAAGGCCCTGGCCCTTACTCTTGTCAAGCAGTTCCATCAGGAAACCCATATTGGCCAGACAGCTCTTGAGACTACTTTGAGCCTACATTTCTACATCCCTTTACTCTCTAGCATAGCCTGAGCAGTAGGCAAGCAATGTGAAATGTGTGCCCAGCATAACCCATGTCGGGGACCCAAGGCTGCCCTTGGGGTACAGAGTGTTGGGGGAAGCCCCATTTGAAAATATCATGGTGGGGGCACCTGGATGGCTCAGTCAGTTAAGCATCTGACTTTGGCTCAGGTCTTGGGTTTGAGCCCCGCGTCGGGCTCTTTGCTGACAGCTTGGATCCTGGAGCCTGCTTCAGATTCTGTGTCTCCCTCTCTCTCTGCTCCTTCCCTGCTCACGCTCTCTTTCTTTCTCTCTTTCTCAAAAAAAATAAACATTAAAAGAAAATTTAAAAAAAAGAATATATGACGGTGGACTTCACTGAGCTTCCCCAGGTCCAAGTCTGTAAATATCTGTTGGTCTTGGTGTGCACCTTCTCTGGCTGGGTGGAAGCCTTCCCTACTCACATAGAAAAGGCACATGAAGTGGCCCAACTTCTAAAAGAAATCATTCCTCCATTTGGGATCCTTATCACTATGGGATCAGATAACGGGCCAGCATTCGTGGCCAAGGTGGTGCATCTGGTGGCAAAGGGGTTAAAGATCACCTGGAAGTTACACACAACATACCGACCCCAGAGCTCCGGGGAGGTGGAACAAATGACCTGAACCCTGAAGCTGCAAGTAAGTAAACTATGTCAGGAAACCCACCTATACTGGGACCAGGTGTTGCAAATTGCCTTGTTAAGAATCAAGGTGTAGGGGTCCCTGGGTGGCTCAGTAGGTTAAGCGTCCTACTTCAGCTCTGTCATGATCTCATGTTTCATGGATTCGAACCCCACGTCGGGCTCTGTGCTGACAGCTCAGATCCTGGAGCCTGCTTCGGATTCTGTGACCATCTCTCTCTGCTCTTTCTCAAATATAAATAAACATTAAAAATTAAAAAAAAACTTTTTAAAAAAAGGTGTAGCCCCACTAAGCAGATGGGGTTCTCCCCTTATGAAATCCATTATGTGCGCCTTCCCTGTATTTTCAAGGGCATAAGGAGGGATCTAAATGAGATAGGGAATCTAATCCTAAGACAACAGATGTGGGCCCTTGGCTCTACCCTAACCATCTTCCACCACTGGGTTAGGGAGCAATTACCTGTGAGTCTGACCACAGAGACACTCACCCCTTTAAACCAGGAGATGCTAGGGGCGCCTGGGTGGCGCAGTCGGTTAAGCGTCCGACTTCAGCCAGGTCACGATCTCGCGGTCCGGGAGTTCGAGCCCCGCGTCGGGCTCTGGGCTGATGGCTCGGAGCCTGGAGCCTGTTTCCGATTCTGTGTCCCCCTCTCTCTCTGCCCCTCCCCCGTTCATGCTCTGTCTCTCTCTGTCCCAAAAATAAATAAACGTTGAAAAAAAAAATTTAAACCAGGAGATGCTATATGGGTGAAGGAGCGGAACGTCCAGTCCCTAAAACCCCTCTAGAGGGACCCGGTCACTGTCATTTTGTCTGCCCCTCCTGCAGTAAAGGTGGCCGAGGTGGATCCCTTGGATTCACCACAGCAGAGTGAAGCTGGCATCTCCAAACTGGGAGTACATTCCTGATGCATCAGTGCCATGCAAGCTGACCATACGGAAGAAGCAATGTGCAACTCCAGAGGCTCCGGGAGACTGCAGCCCTGCTTCAGTCACTCCGGAAGCTGACTGATCCATGCATGGCAGAAGCTTGAGGAGTCGACGGTCCGGTGGAACAAATAGACTGTCCTTATTTTCTATATCTGTTTCCTTACTCTGATGCGCTGTCACCTTTCATCTCTCACTGTTATTGTGATTCTTGCTCTACTTTTTGCCATAGGATTGGCAGAGGCCGCCCCGGCCAGCGGGGAGTGTGGTGAGAGGTTTCTGTTAGCATTCGCCTTCCTTTTGTGGATAGGATAGTTTGTTGGCATTGGTTGCTTCTAATCTGGACCCCTTCTGTAGACCTAGATTCTTCATCACGTGACCCATGTATTCACATAACCAGGTCAGGCCAGGGAGTCACTTGGACCTTACTATACCATACCCACTTCTCATGCCAGGGAAGGGTCCTGGGGCCCTGCAGACACAATAAGACCACCTATTCTATCTGCCAACGCGAGAGTCAATACACTTGCTTTGGCCCACAATACTCCCCCAGTGAAGACTGGTTAGAAGTCCAATCCTACCAAGGGTGGGGGCTGGAGGGGGGGGCTTGTCAGCCAGACATAAATTACTAACCCAAAGCGACCTGTGTCAATGCTGTTTGACGTCTGTGTGGTTATAAGTATTGGCCCAGGGGCATCTGTCATACGAAAAACGCGGGCACTTGTCATAGAGGGCCCACAGACTCTTGGTACACCATGCAGAGGCTTAGATTGGGAGCCGGAATACTGACTCAATGACAAATACGTGTGTGAGGAAAGCGGTTTATGTGCCTATACACCTGAGTTTTTATGCCCCAGCTGGAGCAGTGTTTCATGGGCTACTTGGAAAAAAGAAGGCACAACAGTGCTCCTTCAGAAGGGGCTACTACATCAGATTGTCGATCGAAGGCCTGTAACCCTGTTAATTTTACCATTATTAACCCAGGAGATTCCAAATGGCCATGGGGCACCTGAATTGGCATCTGGATCCATGGGTGAGGCAGAGACCCAGGGACTGTGCTATATTTCAAGAGAGTCACTACCGCCCATCCAACCATGTTCCGTCAAGTCTTCCATGCCTTCTATGGAGAAATAAGAAGTAGCCCCCCTCCCACTTCAGTCACAGTAAGAAACTTGTTTCTAGCCCTAGGAGAGACATAGCCCGAACTCTAAAGATCTCTTCTTGCTATGTATGCAGGGGAACCAACATGGGGGATCAATGGCCATGGGAGACTATAGAATTAGATCCCTGTGAAGCTTATAATGGAACAGAATACCCCAGTCCTACTACTGGGGCTTGGCTCCTCAAAAACTCAATTATAGGGAAAAATTGCCTTGCCCAGTGGGGAAGAAAGCTCACCATTTCTGTTGGAAACATAACATGCCTAGGCCAAAGATTTTATAACTCAACCACCTGGGAAACCCAATGGTGGGGGTCCCCAGATCACCTTGAACCAGATCCCCACCCCTTGTCTAACTTCTCTCATCTCTGAGAGGCCTGGGATAATGTTGACACAGCCATCAAATGGCGGGCCCAGGTGAATTATACTGGATATGTGGAAGGACAGCCTATACAGCACTTCCCTCAGGCTGGTCAGGGTTATGTGTGCTGGAAACTATTCATCCATCCTCTCTTCCTGCTCCCACTTGCCAGAGGGGAATATTTGGGGGTCCAAGTGTATGGGGACAGAGAGACTCAAAGGAAATGATGTGCCCTACAAATTGGCAATTGGAAAGGTGGTGAATGGCCTCCCTAGCATATAATCCAATATTATGGTCCTGCCACCTGGGCAGAGGATGGGACCTGGGGTTACCGCACTCCCATTTACATGCTAAACAGAATAATCAGACTGTAAGCAGTTGTAGAAATTATAACCAATGAAACTGCTAGGGCTCTTAACTTACTAGCTAAACAGAGAAACAAAATGTGCAATACCATCTATCAAAATCGCTTGGCCTTAGATTATCTGCTTGCCTCTGAAGGAGGACTTTGTGGAAAGTTTAACCTGAACAACTGCTGCCTACAGATAGATGGTGAAGGAAAAGTCATAGAGGAGATCACAGATCGAATGAGAAAGATTGCTCATGTCCCATCCAGATCTGGAAAGGTTGGGACCCCGGGGAGTTATTTGGAGATTGGTTTTCAACTCTTGGAGGATTCAAAACCCTCATAGATACTATTCTCTTGATTTTGGGAACTTGCTTAATCCTACCTTGCCTAGCTCCCCTGGTTATACCGTCTGTCTCCAGCCTCATTGAGGCAATGGTCAAAAAGAAATGGCCATGCATGTGATGATGTTATGGAAATACATACCTCTAAACCAAGGTGATGCTCTTTGACCCAAAGGAAGGGGGGGTTCCAGCCTCAAAGGAGGAAATGTGGTAGAGTCCCTCCCTAAGGAAGGTGGTGGAGGCCTCCTCAGAACAAAGGAAGGTAACGTGGCCCAATCAACTCCTATAGGCATATGCGTAGCTCTGACATTACTCTGTAACTTGGCCTGTGTCCGGTCAGACTGTATGTCATTATACATGGGAGACAAAGAAGTATAAATTGCGTAAAAGCTACACTCCTCTGTGCCTGAGACTCAGTTTTGGGGTATGAACCCACTGAGCCTGTGCAGGCACGACAAATAAAGTTGCGTATTGGACTGAAAAGCCTATGTGTCCCATCTCTCTGTGTGAGAATCCTGCTGTAGTGTCTCCCTCCACCTCCCCAAAGGAAGCTTGGTTTCTTCCGGTCGCTGTTCTTCACTTCCTTGGATGGCGTTATCACTCTCCCTATATTGTGAGTGCTTCTCCAGATACTGGAGAAGATACTGAAGATTCTCCAAATCTTCCTCTTGCCCTCTATATCCAGTCATCAGCGTTCCTGGGGTATTTACCCTTTATGTTTGCCCTTTATCCTCCATTGACAGGTGTTTTCCTTTGTAGAGACACGCAACTTCTAAGAAGACTGCGCCTTGTGTCTTTCGGCAATCTTTCTTTGCGCAAAGTCGTTTACTTTTCTCGCGAGCCCGCTGAGATGGACATAGCTTATTACCCCATGTTTGTCTTGTGTAAACTCGAGCTTCTGAATATCCGTGCGGTTTGCAGCGCAAGATTTAAGGTGCGAGAAATGGGAGTGTTTTCCGTAGGTGCTCACTGTGCCGAGCCTTACCTGGCGACTCGCCAATAGGACTACTTCGCCTTCTGTACGTCAAGTACAGAAGGATGGCCGCCTGGGACACCCGTGGCCAGATGGGCGCGGACATATTGACTCCGGGAAAAGCCGGAAGTCCAGGCGTCCGTGCTCCGTAGAAACGCCGCTGGCCCTCGCCGGCCGCCGTCGCTGGCGGGGAGCTGGGCACGGGCGCGGCAGGAGAATTCGCGGAAGTGCAGTTTGTAGGAGGTCGTCGTGGGGTCTCTAGAAAATCAGGTCTGTGTGTGGGTCCGTCTGGGGAACAGGGTGAGAGGACCGAGGTGACTGTGGGGTCCGTGGGGAGAGGACGGAAGTGGGAGCCCGTGGTCGGGTGTGTGTGGGTGCAGTGCCTCTGGAGTCGGTCCTGAAGGATTGTGAGGGTCAGTGATTACACGTCTGTCGAGATCCACGTTTCCGAGTCTGTGGTCAGGGTTCGGTGCCCGTCTGTAGCGCCCAGCGACTGAGGACTAGTTTTGGAAGTGGGTTTTGTTCACGAAAGCGGTGTCCGCTTCGGATTCGGGTTTTACCCTGTGGCTCATTGACAGGAGCGAGGGCGCGCGGTTAGCGAACACAGGTGTCTGGTACAGGTTTCGGGATTATTCCAGGGTGGGGGGTGACGAGTGTTTGGGGGAAGTCCAGGTGTGTCGGCCCTTGAGAGGTTTGTGAGGGCTGAAGCAGGTGGGTGGGTGGGTTCCAACGTTTCTTTCCCTGTCAGCCCTTGCAATCCAAGCCCTAGTTTGCCTTCCTTCCTCTCTTCCTCTATTCCTCGGGGTCGCATCTCTTCCTCTCGACCCCCTAGATATGAGAGCTTTGTTGGAAATCGAGCATTAAACACAACCAAAGTGGTAAGGTTTCTACTAAAGATGAGGATTTTGCCCTTTCTGGAAGTTTACTGTGTGTACACATACACACACACTTGGAAACACTTCTTTTCGATGCCACTGTAACACAAGTAAAATAATATATATATTTTTAAAGTTTATGTATTTATTGTGAGAGAGAGCGAGGGAGAGGCAGAGAGAGGGGAGAGGGAGAGAGAATCCCAAGCAGGCTTGACACCGTTAGCACAGAGCCGAAGTGGGGCTCTTTCTCATGGCTGTGAGATCGGGACCTGCGTAGAAATCAAGAGTCAGACGCTTCAGGGGACTGATCCACGCAGGCGCCCGTGTGTACAAAGTTTTGTGTGGACATGCCTTTAGTTCTGGGTATAAACCTGGTGTGGAATTGCTGGGTCACACGGTAAATATGTTTAACTGTTGGAGGAATCACCACACTATTTTCCAAAGTGGCTGCACCATTTTGCATTTCCACGAGCAGTTATGAGGGTTCCATTTCCTCCACATATTCATCAACGCTTGCGATTTTCTTTTTTCTTTTTCTTTTTTTTTTTTTAACTATATCTCAATTGTGGTTTTGATGTTCATTTCTCTGAAGAAGAATGATATTGGGCATCTTTTCATGTGCTTATGCTATGCGTAACTTCAAGGTATATATCTTTTCACTAAATATAGATTGTTAGCATTTCTCATAGCTGCATAATATTTCACTGGATGTGTATACTTTTATGCATTCAATTAACTCTCTATTAGCAGACCTAAAATTATACTTTTATATCAACTTGGCCTGCTTGTTCCATTATTTCTTTTGCAACTTTTCCTAAAAGTGGATTTTTTTTTGTATTCTAGCAAAATCTCTATTGAAAGTGTTCAATACGAAGTGTTAAGCCATTCCCCTAATAGTCAGTCATGTAACACTACTGTAAGAAATGTGTGTTTTGGAATGCTATCTATTTAAAATTTTTTTCTGTTTATTTATTTTGGACAGAGAGAGGCAGAGTGTGAGCAGGGGAGGGACAGAGAAAGGGAGACATAGAATGTGAAGCAGACTCCAGGCTCTGATTGTCAGCACAGAGTCCGACGCGGGGCTCGAACTCACAAACCGCAAGATCATGACCTGAGCCAAAGTCAGATGCTTAACAGACTGAGCCACCCAGGCGCCCCCCAAGTTGCCTCTTTGTTGATTGAGTGATCACTCTGCTGCTATAAACCTATGAGTTTAGAGTTCTTCAGAGTTATGATAAAGGTTTTGTTTTGTTTTTTATTCTGACAGTTCTTGCTTGTTTTTTTGATGTTTCTGTGGAGTTATGGGCCCTTGAAACTTCCCACTCTGTCATTGTCATTCAGTGGGAATTTTCCTTCAGGATGTACCTGATTTGTTTTGGTTTTTTTTGTTGGTCACCGGTACTTTTTAAAGAAATAAACTGATCGCGGGGCGCCTGGCTGGCTCATTCGGAGGAGTGTGCCACTCTTGATCTTGGGGTTGTGAGTTTGAGCCCCACGTTGGGTGCAGAGATTACTTAAAAATAAATAAACAAATAAAAATCTTTAAAAAAAAATTCACTGACTGCAAATGCAACTTAAGTGATGGCCTCTAATCCACCCCCCACCCCCAGAGATAATGGCTTTCTTTCTCTTTCTTTCTTTCTTTTAAAGATTTTACCCTTTTTTTTTTTAAGTTCATTTAGTTTTGAGAGAGTACACGCACACGCACATGAGCAGGGGAAGGGCAGAGAGGGGGACAGAGGATCTGAAGCGAGCTCTGTGCTGGCAACATAGAGCCTAATGTGGGGCTCAAACTCACAGACTGTGAGATCATGACCTGAGCTGAAGTCAGATGCTTAACTGAGCCACCCAGGCGCCCCAAGATTTTACCTTTTTAAAGTAATCTCTGTACCCATCATGGGGCTTGAACCCACAACCCTGAGATCGAGTCACACGCTTCACTGATTGGGCCAGCCAAGCACTACTATGACTTTCTTGAACTTGGCTTATTATTTTTTTTATTTTTTATTAAAAAAAATTTTTTTTAATGTTTATCTTTGAGCGACAGAGTGCGAGCGGGGTGGGGAGCGGTGGGGCAGAGAGAGAGGGAGACACAGAATCGGAAGCAGACTCCAGGCTCTGAGCTGTCAGCACAGAGCCCAATGCGGGACTCGAACTCACGAACTGCAAGATCATGACCTGAACTGAAGCCGGACACTTAACCGACTGAGCCATCCAGACGCCCCTGAACTCGGTTTATATAAAGCATGTTTTTATAGTTTCATTCAATGTGTATATAGCCAGAAAGAATAGCCTTGTCCAATATGCTTTAATTTTTTTCCCATTGGTTTGGCTTTATTTCTTTCACATAACAATTAATGAAAATGGTTTGTTAGATAATGCTTTGCTGAGCACATTGGGTCTTCAAACTGAGCCATGTATGAAGACTTTTGAGGAGGTACACGAACACATGTGATTTTAAAGGAATAGATGTCCAAATTCTCACCTTTTACTTCTTCTCCTCCCAAACACTGACCTGTGTGAGAGGCCCCCGTTGGGGGCGTCACGCTGTGTTGTCTCTCCTTTCATGGCGCCTTTTGCAGACCCCACTTTCACTTCCTAGAAGAAAGTGCCCACACACTCACAGTCTGGTGTTTCTTTGCTCCAGAGTGCAGTAGCCTCTGGGGCTCCATACAAAGGGACAGATGGCCTTGAAATCAGGTGAGTGACAGTAGCAGTGATAGCATCTGGGCCCAGAGGAAATGTGCACTCAAAGTGAACTTACTTTTCAGCCCACAGGTCCCAGCTCTGGGAGCAAAATCCATCAAGCGAAGCAAGGAGCGGGTCTCGGGACCTGCGTGCGGTCATTTGTGGGGACACCACTGACCAGAGACCAAGATTTCTAACCAGGAATTTAGGGCAATGCAAGGAGAAACTAGAGACACAGCGTCCCCGTTACTGGCTGTTTTCCAATAACAGAAGAAAATGATTAAGGACCAGGTGACTTTATTTTATTCTTCCCTTAATTCTGTGATTGATTTTTGGAGGACTTTAAAATGCAACTGAGGGGCGCCTGGATGGCACAGTCGGTTAAGCATCCGACTTCGGCTCAGGTCACGATCGCGCGCTCCGTGAGTTCGAGCCCCGCGTCAGGCTCTGGGCTGACGGCTCGGAGCCTGGAGCCTGTTTCCAATTCTGTGTCTCCCTCTCTCTCTGCCCCTCCCCCGTTCATGCTCTGTCTCTCTCTGTCCCCAAAATAAATAAACGTTAAAAAAAAAAATTAAAAAAAAAAAATAAAATGCAACTGAATTAAACGGAAGAGCATACGTTGGTAAATAGGATTTGTGCAGAAATAGATTTAGATTCCAATTCCAGTATCGAGGCAGATAGGCTCAGGAACATGTTGTTAGAATCCACACTAGCTCGTGTTAGAACATCCCGTGTGGCTGGAGCATCTTCTGGGCTACGTTAGCTGTTGGCTTATGTCTGATGTCTTTGACGGCCGTCGTAACCGGAGAATCACGATGATCACAGGATAGACCGTGACTGAGGAGAAAGCAGACCGGTTCCACAAGGATGTCACTATATATTTCATGGCACCCAGGCATCCGGACTTTTGTCTAGGGGTGCTTCCTAGATGTGAGATGGTGTCTTGAACTTCAACCTTCTCCTAAATGCAAAACAGGGTTCCTCAGAGTCCTCTTTGAGAATAGACCAGGAGACCTCAGTGGGCACAGTTTTTTCTGGGACCATAACGAGAGGGCCCATGGATCCAGCCTTGGGGCCATCAGGGTTATTCTGAAAATAAAACCCAGGTGACCTAAGAAAATGGAAGGACTGCATGACTTTAAAAAGTCCTTATGAACAGGGGGCTGAACTGGTTGGAGTTTGAGTTCAAATATGGCAGTAGAGAGTTGAAGGTACTGGTGTTGGGTGAGGTTGTGGGGATCCAGGCAGTTTGCTTTCAGACTCCCCCTTAATGTAAGATAGTACATGCTCCTTGCTCACGTTCAAAGCCAATTTCTATTGTCTCCTATTTTATTTTATTTACTAAATATTTTTAATGTTTGTTTATTTTTGAGAGAGAGAGAGACAGAGCATGAGCAGGGGAGGAGCAGAGAGAGAGGGAGACACAATCTGAGGCAGACTCCACGCTCTGAGCTGTCAGCACAGAGCCTGATGCAGGGCTTGAACCCACGGACCGCGAGATCATGACCTGAGCTGAAGTCGGATGCTTAACCGACTGAGCCACCCAGGCACCCCTATTTAAAAAAAAGGTTTTTTTTACATTTATTTATTTTTGAAAGACAGAGAGAGACAGCATGAGCAGGGAAGGGGCACAGAGAGAGGGAGACAGAATCAGAAGCAGGCTCCAGGCTCCGAGCTGTCAGCACAGAGTCCGACGTGGGTCTTGAACCCATGAACCGTGAGATCGTGACCTGAGCTGAAGTTGGACCCTTGACTGACTGAGCCACCCAGGTGCCCCTGGGCGCCCCTATTTTATTTGTTTTTTGAGATACAGTATATTTTTTTTTAATTTTTTTTTTTTTACCATTTATTTATTTTTGAGACAGAGAGAGACAGAGCATGAACGGGGGGAGGGCCAGAGAGAGAGGGAGACACAGAATCTGAAGCAGGCTCCAGGCTCTGAGCTGTCAGCACAGAGCCTGATGCGGGGCTCGAACTCACGGACCGTGAGATCGTGACCTGAGCAAAGTCGGACGCTCAACCGACTGAGCCACCCAGGCGCCCCAAGATACAGTATATTTTTAAGGATTTTTTTAAAGTTTATTTTTGAGAAAGAGAGAGAGAGAAAGCGGGGTAGAGGAAGAGAGAGAGGGAAACACAGAATCTGAACCAGGGTGCAGGCTCTGAGCTGTCAGCACCCTGACGTGAGGCTTGAATCATGAACTGTGAGATCAACACCTGAACCAAAGTCAGATGCTTGACCGACTAAGCTACTCAGACACCCCATTGGAATACAGTATATTTTTTAAAGTTTATTTATTTTGAGAGAGGGAGTGTGTGTGTGAGTGAGGAAGGGGCAGAGGGAGAGAGAGAATCCCAGGAGGCCCTGTGACTCAAGGCTCAAACCCACGAACTGTGAGATCATGACCTGAGCCTAAATCGAGAGTGAGCTGACTGAGCCATTCAGGTGCCATCTCCTTCTATTACCTTTTAAATATTAACCCCATAGAACAGCCTGGATATATTTTAAAGGTAAAAAACTCCAATGATTACAGAGTTATATAGCAAAAGTATGATTCTTCTTCATGTATAGATACAGCCAGTGCTTCAAATACATATATTGCAAATGTTTTTAGTTTAGCAGAATTTAATGACTACTTATTACAGAAACTTCTGATTTGTTGAATGATGCTTCACTGCACGCTTACTGAGTATTTTGTTATATATACTTTAAACATGGATGTATTTTGCTTCTATAGCAACATAGTTTAAAAAATATCTGGGGTGACTTAGTGGCTCAGTCAGTTAAGTGTCTGACTTTGGCTTAGGTCATGACCTCGTGGTTCGTTTGAGCCCCGTGTCGGGCTCTGTGCTGACAGGTCAGAGCCTGGAGCCTGCTTCGGATTCTGTGTCTCCCTCTCTCTCTCTGCCCCTCCCCTGCTCACACTCTGTCTCTCTCTGTCTCTCAAAAATGAATAAACGTTAAAAAAAAAATTTTTTTTTAAAATATCCAAAGACCTGGGACACCTGGATGGTTCAGTCAGTTAAGTGTCTGACTTCAGCTCAGGTCATGATCTCGCAGTTCACGAGTTCAAGCCCCCCGTTGGGCTCTGCGCTGACAGCTCAGAGCCTGAAGCCTGTTTCGGATTCTGTGTGTCCCTCTCTCTCTGCCCCCCCCCTGCTCACACTATCTTTCTCTCTCTCAAAAATAAATAAACTGGGGCGCCTGGGTGGCTTAGTCGGTTAAGCGGCCGACTTCAGCTCCGGTCATGATCTCGCGGTCCATGAGTTCGAGCCCCGTGTCGGGCTCTGTGCTGACAGCTCAGAGCCGGGAGCCTGTTTCAGATTCTGTGTCTCCCTCTCTCTGACCCTCCCCCGTTCATGCTCTGTCTCTCTCTGTCTCAAAAATAAATAAACGTTAAAAAAAAAGAAAGAAAAATAAACATTGAAATTTTTTTTTTTTTTTTTTTAATTTTTTTTTTTTTTTTTTTTCAACGTTTATTTATTTTTGGGACAGAGAGAGACAGAGCATGAACGGGGGAGGGGCAGAGAGAGAGGGGGACACAGAATCGGAAACAGGCTCCAGGCTCTGAGCCATCAGCCCAGAGCCCGACGCGGGGCTCGAACTCACAGACCGCGAGATCGTGACCTGGCTGAAGTCGGACGCTTAACCGACTGCGCCACCCAGGCGCCCCTGAAATTTTTTTTAATAAAATTAAAAATAAAACAAAAAATAATAAATTAAAAAAATATATCCAAAGACCTAAGTGTACATATGTGGCCTATGTGGCGAAAATGAGAACAACTCCCCTTATATTCCTTCCATTTCAGGAACTCGAGGAACAGTCATGTTAAACAGGACTGTGTTGTTACAGGAATCACTGACACTGGAGGATGTGGCCGTGGACTTCACCCAGGAGGAGTGGCGGCTCCTGGCCCCTGCCCAGAAGGACCTGTACCGGGACGTGATGCTGGAGAACTTCAGGAACCTGGTGTCAGTGGGTGAGGACGGCTCCCCTGTGTCTCTCTTTTAGGGGGTTCCCAGTCAGTGGCCTTTCCTCTGTCAGCTTCGGAGAGCTCTGGCTTGTCTGTGCTGCTCTGACATGTAGGTTCTCAGTCCGTCCCCTCTGGCCCCAGATTCGAGGGTGTCATGTGCCTTTCCCGAGACAAGCCCTTT
The DNA here is from genome assembly GCF_022079265.1 of Lynx rufus. Lineage (NCBI taxonomy): Eukaryota > Metazoa > Chordata > Mammalia > Carnivora > Felidae > Lynx > Lynx rufus. Next base: position 2,614,847 of record NW_025814830.1, on the reverse strand, counting down.
ATCTTTGCCTGCCTGGAAATTGCAATTGCATGGCCCCTGACATAGAACGTTGTTCTGTGTTGGCAGACCACGGCCCAGTTCACAGAGCCTGCCTCTTCTGTCGTTTCCCACGAACAGGGTATGTGGCCAGCATGCCGGCTGCACTCTCCAGACTGGAACGAGGGGGACGGTGGATGACAGAAGATGAAACCCGCCGTGGGATCTGTCCAGGTGAGAGCCAGTGGGGAAGATGGTGAGGAGGTCGCATTTAGTCACTCAGAGTGTCACGGCTGCAAGGGTGTCTGAGGACGTGTGTCACAGAGCTCCGAGAATCTCCCGTAGAAGGGTCCTTTCTCTTTTAGGTGCTTAGAGGACCTGTCTCTGCTTGGGTTCAATTCGTGGTTGTTTCATACAGGTCTCCGTTGTTTTTCTCTCTGGGTTTCTTTTTCGAATCTTCAAATCTCATCAGCCTTCTTTGCCCGGTGCTGTATCATCACCTGTTCCTTCTGCTTCCCTTGCTCCGAAAGTCCACCTTCCACACCTGTCTCCAAAGAGAAGTGTTCAATTTGAGCCCCGTCTTCTGACTAGTACCCCTTCCTGTCCCTTTGGATAACGTCATTTTCCCTTCCTAACATTCACTTCTGGTTTTGATTGGGAGTTAGGATTTCAACATGTGAATTTGGGAGGGATGTAACTTCTGATCTTCCCATCTTGCATCCGGGCTGTGTAGAAAACCTCTCGTATCTCTCCTTTGACACCACGGCCACATGCACAGAACTTCTGATGCTACATGTTGGGGTTTCTCCCCACACCAGGCAGTTCTTTGTGACACCGGCTGGGTGTCTTATGATTGAACTCAGTTCTGACATTATCTACCTGGAGGGTAGTGTTAGATCCCATAGGTTAAGGGCAGATCCCATGAGACTGCCCCCCGCTTTAGATATCAATCAGGTTACTCACAGCTTCTGTCTGACTTGGCTACAAATTTGAGGTTCCCATGACCTCCTCCCCCTTGAATTTGATTATTTGCTAGAATAATTCAGAGAATTTGGGGAAATACTTATTGTTTACTAGTTTGTTATAAAAGGATATGATAAAGCATACAGATGAACATCCAGGTGGAAGAGGTGTGTAGGGAGAGGTATGTGGAAAGGGGCACAGAGCTTTCATCCCTCTCCAGGCCTCTGTCTCCCCACACCTCCATGCGTTCAGCAACCCGGAAGCTCCCTGAACCCCACAGTACAGGGATTTTCTGGAGGCTTCATTACACACACGATCAATCATGAACTCTCTCTCCAGTCTCTTCTTTCTGGAGGATGGAGGGTGGGGCTGAAAGTTCCAAGCTTCTAATCAGGCCTGGTCTTTCTGCTGACCAGCCCCCATCCAGCAGCCCACCCAGAGTCACCTTATTAGAACAAAAGATACTCTTATCACCCAGGAAATTCCAAGGGATTTATGAGCCCTGTGTCAGGAACCGAGGTCAGAAACCAAACATTAGAACAGAAGATGCTGAGTGCTCTTATCACTTAGGAAATTGTAAGGGTTTGGGGTGTTTTCTGTGGGAACCTGGGGCAGTGAAGTGTGTCTTTTTTCCTCGACACTTCCCTACCTCCTTAGCTCTCTTATTTAAAGCCTTTTGATTTCTTAAAATTTCTCATTCTTTGTTCTCCGCCCAGACTACATCATTGCTTTTATTTCCTTGTATAATTATTCATTCTGATCTTTCCTTTAGTCTTCCTAAATGAGACTGCTGGATTCATTCCCTTGAATCTTTCCTTTTCCTTATGATAATCACCAACATTAAATCCCAACTAATCACATTACCAGTCTTATATAGGACAGAAATTTCTCTTCGATCAACAGTCTCGATAATATGCTGTCTCTTGCTTATATAGAATTTGCTTCCCTTTTCCTAAAGTCAAGATTAACTGTATTGGAAGGAGTCTTTTTTTTTCTTTTTTTCTTTTTTTAGATTTTATTTTTTCTTTTTTAAAATTTACATCCAAATTGGTTAGCATATAGTGCAACAGTGATTTCAGGAGTAGATTCCTCAATGCCCCTTACCCATTTAGCCCATCCCCCTCCCACAACCCCTCCAGTAACTCTGTTTGTTCTCCATATTTATGAGTCTCTTCTGTTTTGTTCCCCTCCCTGTTTTTATATTATTTTCTTTCCCTTCTCTTATGTTCATCCGTTTTGTCTCTTAAAGTCCTCATATGAGTGAAATCATATGATTTTTGTCTTTCTCTGACTAATTTCACTTAGCATAATACCCTCCAGTTCCATCCACGTAGTTGCAAATGGCAAGATTTCATTCTTTTTGATTGCCAAGTAATACTCCATTGTGTATCTGTATACCACATCTTCTTTATCCATTCATCCATCGATGGACATTTGGGCTCTTTCCATACTTTGGCTGTTGTTGATAGAGCTGCTATAAACATGGGGGTGCATGTGTCCCTTCGAAACAGCACGCCTGTATCCCGTGGATAAATGCCTAGTAATGCAATTGCTGGGTCATAGGATAGTTCTATTTTTAGTTTTTTGAGGAACCTCCATACTGTTTTCCAGAGTGGCTGCACCAGCTTGCATTCCCACCAACAATGCAAAAGAGATCCTCTTTCTCCGCATCCTTGCCAACATCTGCTGTTGCCTGAGTTGTTAATGTTAGCCATTCTGACAGGTGTGAGGTGGTATCTCATTGCAGTTTTGATTTGTATTTCCCTGATGATGAGTGATGAGGAGCATTTTTTCATGTGTCGTTTGGCCATCTGGATGTCTTTCTTGGAGAAGTGTCTATTCATGTCTTTCGCCCTTTTGTTCACTGGATTATTTGTTTTTTGGGTGTGGAGTTTGAGAAGTTCTTTAGATTTTGGATACTAACTCTTTATCTGATATGTCGTTTGCAAATATCTTTTCCCGTTCTGTCGGTTGCCTTTTAGTTTTGCTGATTGTTTCCTTCACTGTGCAGAAGCTTTTTATTTTGATGAGGTCCCAGTAGTTCATTTTTGCTTTTGTTTCCCTTGCCTCCAGAGACGTGTTGAGCAAGAAGTTGCTGTGGCCAAGATCAAAGAGGTTTTTGCTTGCTTTCTGCTCGAGGATTTTGATGGCTTCCTGTCTTACATTGAGGTCTTTCAACCATTTTGAGTTTCTTTTTGTGTATGGTATAAGAAAGTGGTCCAGGTTCATTCTTCTGCATGTCGCTGTCCAGTTTTCCCAGCACCACTTGCTGAAGAGACTGTCTTTATTCCATTGGATATTCTTTCCTGCTTTGTCAAAGATTAGTTGGCCATACGTTTGTGGGTCCATTTCTGGGTTCTCTATTCTATTCCATTGATCTGAGTGTCTGTTCTTGTGCCAGTACCATACTGTCTTGATGATTACAGCTTTGTAGTATAACTTGAAGTCTGGGATTGTGATGCCTCCTGCTTTGGTTTTCTTTTTCAAGATTGCTTTGACTATTTGGGGTCTTTTCTGGTTCCGTACAAATTTTAGGATTATTTGTTCTAGCCCTGTGAAGAATGCTGGTGTTACTTTGATAAGGATTGCATTGAATATGTAGATTGCTTTGGGTAGTATCGACATTTTAACAGTATTTTTTCTGCCTATCCAGGAGCATGGAATCTTTATCCATGTTTTTGTGTCTTCTTCAATTTCTTTCATAAGCTTTCTAGTTTTCAGTGTGTAGATTTTTCACCTCTTTGGTTAGATTTATTCGTAGGTATTTTATGGTTTTTGGTGCAACTGTAAATGGGATCGATTCCTTGATTTCTCTTTCTGTCGCTTCATTGTTGGTGTATAGGATGAAGGAGTCTTTTTAATGTGTTCCATACATGAGGATCTTTCCTTGGTTCATTGTTTGAAATATTTTCTGATTACCTTAAATGGGTTTTTGGTAGCCTTGTACACGTAGGCACCGACAGCCGTGAGCAACAACAGCAATAACAAATTATTTTCAGAGATGACTTTGTACGAGGGGAAACGAAGTTGATTAAAACAAGCAAATAAGTGTAACACCTTGTGGGGAAAAGTCCGGGAAGATCGGTGGGACAGCAGTGGAATTGTGTGCGAGGCCCCAGAGCTGCTGGAGGAGCTGGGAGTCTAGCTGGGGCCTCTAAGCTTAGGTCTTCAGGGATGGGAGTAACTCTTTGGTAAGACGCCTTTGAGCAGCTGTATGAGGAGTGTGAGGGCCTCGGGTGAACTGAGCTGCCAGAGGACATCATTGCAAGTTCAAAGGCCTGAGGCAGGAACATGTTTGAGGAACCTCAGGGAAACTGGTGTGAGTACAGGGAAGGGAGCCAGAGGGACAGTGGCTGGTGATCACATGGAGATAAGGGCAATGGGGTAGTGGCTGGAGTTAGATTAGACATCTCGTGTACCTTGGAAGCACATTTCAAGGACTTGATGTTTTTAAAATATTTTTTTATTTTTGAGAGAGAGAGGGAGAGAGAGAGAAGACAGGCCGGGAAGGGGCAGAGAGAGAGGGAGAGACAGAATCCCAAGCAGGCTCTGTGCTGTAAGCGCAGAGCCCAATGCAGGGCTTGAACTCACGAACAGTGAGATCATGACCTGAACTGAAATCAAGAGTCAGTCACTTAAACAACTGAGCCACCCAGGTGCCCCAAGGACTTGATATTTTTAAATAACGAGATAAGAAAGCATTAGGGAGTTTTCAGTAGAGAATGAATACAAAATCATTTCTATTTAAAATGATGGCTTTGGCTACTTTGTAGAAAGGAGATGGTAGCAGACAGGCTGAGGGCTGAAGTCCAGCTGGGAACCTGTTGCTATGGTCCAGGACACCTGGGCAGAGAGGGTGAGGGTCGGTGTTCTTCTGAACGTGTTTATAAAGAGGGCAGAAATAATTTCCTACTGAAGTACGTAGAGGCTGCGAGAGAAGACACAGAAGCAGGATGACAGGAAGTCTTTCGGGTGCAAGTCCGGGAGGAGTAGAGTTTCCATTTCTGAGATGAAGACGACATGCGGAGGAGGAGGTGTGGGTTGAGAAGTCGTGAGTTCTGTTTTGCACATTGTACATCAGACTGTGCTCACGCGTGTCCAGGCTAGCATGCTGCGTTTGGATATGGCAGAGGAGTCCAGGGAGAGTTTAGGACTAGAGATGGAAATATGGATTGAGTATATCTCGTGTCGTATGTGGACAGATTAAGAAGAGCCTTGGACAGAGGTGCCTGGGTGGCTCAGTCGGTTAAACGTCCAACTTCCTCTGAGGTCATGATCTCGCCGTCCGTGAGTTCAAGCCCATCGTTGGGCTCTGTGCTGATTGCTCAGAGCCTGGGGCCTGCTTCTGATTCTGTCTCCCTTTCTCTCTGCCCCTCTCTACTCATGCTTTGTGTGTGTGTGTGTCTCTCTCTCAAAAATAAATAGATATCTAAAAAAAAAAAAATAAAGGAGCCTTGGACAGCTAAGAATCAGAAAGGTGGCCATTTGTTAAACGCAGGGTTTCCCAGACCCTTTCTTTTGAGAGTGTGTTTTTGTTAGCTTCGGGGTGATGGCCTGGGCTGGTCTATATATGATGCTGTAAAACAGGCCCTCTTGAGCCTAACTGGTCGAGCCACAGTCTTCATATGTGCTGGAAGAAATTGAATTTAGTGAGAAGTAAAGCAATATATTCTAGAAGTAGGATTTTAGTAGAAAATAGAGAACAGGGGCTTCTGGGCGGCTCAGTTGGTTGAGTGTCTGACTTCGGCTCAGGTCATGATCTTGCAGGTTCGTGAGTCGGAGCCCCGCATCGGGCTCTCTGCTGTCAATACAGAGCCCACTTTGGATCCTCTGTCCCCCTTCTCTCTCTCCCCCTCCCCTGCTTGCATGCATGAGTGCACTCTTCCTCTCTCTCTCAAAAATAAATAATAAACATAAAAAAAAAGAAAACGGGACAAATTGGCATGTAAAACATGGAGGTTCAGCTTTGAATGAGGCGTCTCATGCTACAGTCCTGGGCTGGGTGAAGTTAATTGTCAGTGAACGGTAAAGCTAGGAGTACTTTAGAAACCGAGGGGAAACAGTTCACAGTGACGCAGAGTGGGGAAGGGTGGCATGATATGTGGGAGGCATAAATAAGATTGGAGTAAAGATGATGAAGGGCAAAGAACGCAGGTGTGAGTGTGGGAATGGGCACAGCCGTGTGGGGGCTGTCAGAGGATTAGCCTGACTGCAGCCACATGAAGGCCAGGTTTAGAAGGAATTCGTGGGGGAAACATGGATAAATGGGGTGATTGTTGGAGACGTAACTTATTTCCAGGCTAACTGTCGGGACTTGGTTAGTAAGTGAGGTAGAATGGTGGAGCTGTAAGTTGGATTTGTATTGTCCTTGGATGTGTGGTCTCCCTTTTTAACTGAGTGGCAGTGGTGTATATGCATCCAGTAGTTCTAAGAAAAATGGAAGGCAAAGCCGCCAAGAGTCTTGGTCTAGGATCAGAAATGTGATCCTTTAGCATCCTGTAAACGATGGAAACCAAGATGTATATGTAGAATTTTGAAAGAGGGGCACCTGGCTGGCCCAGTCCGTTAAGCGTCCGACTCTCGATTTCGGCTCAGGTCATGATCTCACGGTTCGTGAGTTTGAGCCCCATGTCGGGCTCTGTGCTGACAGCATGGAACCTGCTTGGGATTCTCTCTCTCTCCTTCTCTCTCTGCCCTCTTCACCCCCGCTCATTCTCTCTCTTTCTCTCTCTCTCTCTCTCTCTCTCTCAATTAAGTAAACTTAAAACAAAAAAGAATTTTGGAAAAAGATGCTATTGCGGGCAAGGTGTCAATTTGGGGGCTCATTACATTGACATGGGAACAGTTGGAATATTCCTTGTGTGCAAGTACAAAATGTAAATGTGACAGAAGACGGTGACAGCCCTCGTGTGGTATTGTGATGTAAGAAACATGTATTTGGTCTTTCGCCCTGGTTCCTGGCACAGAGTGTCTACAACCCTTGTAATTTCCTGACTATGGGCATGTTTATTTCCCTTATTAATGTAGACAATGTTTGTTGCTTCTCCCTGGGTTTTTTTCCCCCCCCTTTGGTATTTTTGTTTCTAATTAAATTTTTAGTTTTAATTCCGCTATAGTTAACATACAGTGTTATATTCACTTCAGGTGTCCGATATAGTGATTCGACAATTGGACGCACTGCTCAGTGCTGATCATGATAGATAAACGTAATCTTAATCCCCTTCACCTATTTCACTTACCCCCACCCTCCTCCCTTCTGGTAACCGTCAGTTTGTTTTCTATAGTTGAGAGTCTGTTTTTTTGGTTTGTCTCTCTCTCTTTTTTTTTTCCCCTTTGTGTATTTTTGTTTCTTTTTTTGACAGAGCATGCACTTGCGAGCAGGGGAGGAGCAGAGAGAGAGGGAGAGAGTCTTAAGCAGGCTCCACAGTCAGTGTGGATCCTGACCCGGGACTCAACCTCATGAACCATGAGATTATGACCTGAGCTGAAAGCAAGAGTCGGACACTTAACAGACTGAGCCACCCAGGCACCCCTGTTTCTGTTTCTTAAAGTTCACATATGAGTGAAATCATATGGTATTTGTCTTCCTCCATGGGCTTTTTTTTTTCTAATGTTCATTTATTTGTTTTGAGAGAGAGAGCTGGGGAGGGGCAGAAAGAGAGGGAGAGAGAGAATCCCAAGCAGGCTCTGCACTGTCAGCACAGAGCCTGATGTGGAGCTCGATCTCACAAACCATGAGATCATGACCAGAGCTGAAATCAAGAGGTGGACCCTTAACTGACTGAACCATCCAGGCGCCCCAGTCCATGGGCTGTTTAAAACCCAAACTCCTGGCGCTCCTGGGTGGCTCAGTCAGTTGAGCATCCAATTCTTGATTTCATCTCAGGTCATGTTCTCACGGTTTGTGAGTTTGAGTCCCGCATGGGGCTCTGTGATGACGGCACAGAGCCTGCTTGGGTTTCTCTGTCTCCCTCTCTCTCTGCCTCCCCGCCGCCCCCAGCACTCTCTCTCTCAAAAATAAATAAATAAACATTTAAAAACCCAAACTCCTAATGTTCCAGTAATTGTAAACATGGTCCATACTTTCATCTTTCAACATACTCATTTATCCAAGTGCGAACCCAACCTGTTTCCTGTCTTTATGTGACATTTATGCACTGGTGATTTCTACATTGTTATTTCTAGTTGAGACCTTTCTTAGGATTTACATATCCAATCAAGCTCTTCGTGTCTGTATCAGCTATCCAAAACGCCTCTGAAGGCTGATACGCTCGCTTAATTTCCCCACATTCGAAACCCCAATAATATTTCCCATCTCATTAAAAGTCACTACCCACCTGTCAATTGGCCCAGGTCAGATACTTCAGAATAAGACCTGATTCCTCATGTGTATTAATTCCCCCCAAGTTGAAGTTGTGAGCGAGCCTTGTCTTTTCTCTCTCCGCATTATGTTCTGACTCCGTCCACCTCACTCTCCATTGCTCCCTGAACCCACTTTTCACAGTTTGTACCTGCTTTCTCTGTCACTGCTTGCTTAATTTGGTTTTTCCTAACTAGAACGTATGCTCAGTGGAAACAGGAAATGTGTTTCTATGTCCTCATCACCAGCACAATGCCTGGTACATGGTCATAGTTTCCTAAGGATTTATGGATGTATGAATGTGTCCCACAACATTTTAAAACAGATATCCTTCTATCTCCTCTGGGAACTTGGTTTTATTGTACTTTCTTAGCATGCTTTGTAAGGTCACAGTTAGAAAGGAGCCAAATCTATGTTTATTCATTTTGAGTGATCTAACCTTATTTATGCGCTGACTATTCTTACCTTTCTTCTTTGCTTATATTATTGTGCTTAACCTTTGTTCAAATGATAACAAACATATTTCCTGGAGTCTTTAAAATGAGGTCATGGTGTTGTCAATAAGGAACCAACCTACACAGATCCACTTGAGAAATAGTTTTAGTATATATCAAGCTGATATATCAAGCTCATGGAAAGATTCATTCTTCTCTTCTTTCCTAGAGATCAAGAAAGATGGTGGCCATCTACAGGGGCACTTGCAAAATCAAAGATGTCCAAAGAGAATGAAACAATGCCATGAACATAATGCATTTGGAAACATTGTTCATCGGAGTAAAAGTAATTTTCCTGTAAGGCAAAGTCATGACATCTTTGACTTACATGGGAAAACACTGAAGTCAAATTTAAGTTCAGTTAACCGCAACAGAAGCTATGAAGTAAAGAACCTGACTGAGGTTAATGGGGATATGAAATCCTTTTCCCATACAAAGCATGACCAGTATTGTATTGAAATTAAATTTCCTGAACGTGGAAATTCTGCAAATACAAATTCCCAATTCATCAAGCATCAGAGAACTCAAAAGACAGAGAAACCCCACGTATGCGGTGAGTGTGGAAAAGGCTTCTTCAAGAAGTCTCGGCTCACGGATCATCAGAGAGTGCACACAGGAGAGAAGCCTCATGGATGCAGCATATGCGGCAAAGCCTTTTCCAGAAAGTCCAGGCTCACCGAACACCAGAAAACTCACATAGGAGAGAGGCGGTACGCATGCACTGAATGTGACAGATCATTCCCCAAGAAATCACGGCTCCTTGTGCATCAGAAAACTCACACAGGAGAGAAACCCTATGTATGCAGTGAGTGCGGAAAAGGCTTCTTCAAGAAGTCTCGGCTCATTAACCATCAGAGAGTTCACACGGGAGAGAAGCCCCATGGATGCAGTCTGTGTGACAAGGCATTTTCCAGAAAGTCCAGGCTCATTGAACACCAGAGAACTCACACAGGAGAAAAACCTTACGAATGCACCCAGTGTGACAAAACATTCCGCTGGAAGTCGCAGCTCAACGCCCATCAGAAGACTCATACAGGAGAGAAACCGTATATATGCAGTGATTGTGGGAAAGGCTTCATTCAGAAGGGCAATCTCATCGTACACCAGCGGACGCACACTGGGGAGAAACCTTACGTATGCAGTGACTGTGGAAAAGGCTTCATTCAGAAGGGCAATCTCCTTAAACATCAACGCATTCACACTGGAGAGAAACCCTATGTATGCACCGAATGTGGGAAAGGCTTTAGCCAGAAGACCTGCCTCATATCCCATCAGCGATTTCACACTGGAAAGACGCCCTTTGTGTGTAGTGAGTGTGGAAAATCCTGTTCCCACAAGTCCGGTCTCATTAACCACAGGAGGATTCACACAGGAGAGAAACCCTATACCTGCGGTGACTGCGGGAAGGCCTTTAGAGATAAGTCGTGCCTTAACAGACACCGGAGGACTCATACAGGAGAGAGGCCCTACAGGTGCACTGACTGTGGGAAGGCTTTCTCCCACCTGTCTTGCCTCGTTTACCATAAGGGAATGTTGCACGCAAGAGAGAAAGGGGTATGTCCAGTCACGGTGGGGAATCCTTTCTCAGAGAGCCACAGCCCGTCACGTTCAAGTGATAGCACGCAGGAGAAAGACCCTGTTAATAAGGTGTCCAGGCCAATGCCTTCTGTAGCGGCTCAGACTTCGTTACGCCTCTGTGGGCTCCTAGCAAATAGGAACACAGCCACGGTGGGACAGCCAGGTGCTAGATGTGCACCACCAGCAGATAACCGAGTTTGCACAGGGAAACCTGTTGAATGCAGTGAATGTGGTGCTGCCTTCACCGACCAGTTGTGTCATAGTTTATGTCCCAAAAAGCACACAGGCATAAAGTGTGATACAATCTAGGTGGAAAGCCCTTGAATAAAACCTGCCAGGTCAGTGTGTGGCTGACAGGCGTATACTGAGACGCATAGTGTAAAACCCGGGAATAGTATAAAAAGACCAATAGAATAAAGATCCAGAAAGCCTTTGTGGAAAGATAGAGCCTGCCGGGTGTCTCACGGGTCCCATATCAGCAGTGAGCTCATAGCTGGTAGAAATATAATGACTGTGGGAGAGTCCTTCCCCAGAGAGAAGACCTCACTAGGTGCCAGACCGTTCCCACAGGAGAGAAACTGTTGGAAGAGCTTTGAAGGCAGTGACTGTGGCAGGACTGTCACTGAAGCATCCTCAGGCTGGGGAAATCCTACAGAAAAAAAAGGACTCTGAGCACACCAACTGTGGAACGTCTTCAGCAAAATAGCAGCAAACACATCCAGCGAATACGCCCTGTGAAAGTGAATATTTCAGAGATTTCTGCCAGAAGTCTAGCCTCATTGCACACAGTGCACATTTCAGGACAATATACCTTGAATCAGACTCCTAATTGATGTGATGGTGACTCCTTAATTCAAAGGAGGTGGTAGATGGTGCACATCAGTGGTTAGAACTATAACCGTGCACCCCCCCTTTTTTGGGGGGGCGCATGAATCTTTCATTCCCACCCAGGATCAGTATTTGGTTAGCTCCTGTATTATTTTGGTTCTAAATTTATTCAGTTAATTTTAGACCACTGAAGTCCTTCAAAAGGAAGCTGAATACATTTAATTCAGTGTTGTACCATGGCATATTTGGATGCGTTTGACTTTGTAAATATCCCCCAAAGGAACAACTACTCGGAACTCCTGAATAACCTATCCGTCAAGTTCTTTGCCTAGAAGACAGTTCCCAGCCGGTACACACACCGCTCAGAAAACCTTTCATTAGCTATTTCCTTACATGATCTACAGATGCTGACAGTAGTGAACTAAATAAGAATCCTTGCTGCCTTTGAAGTGGTTTTTTTTTTCTTTTTAAACTGAATTACATGCATATAGCACTTTGACCTTCCAGCACATGTAATCAGAGGAGAGATACACCTACATTAGTTGAAAGGGACATAAGGTAAAAGGTACAAAGTATCATGGTAATTTCTTGCTTGAGGGGCATGTTATTATTTGGACAGGGATGGGGAAAAGATTCAGTTGGTTTTACATATGTAAAATAGGATGTGGATACTTTGTTAAAAGATACTTTCTTTCTACCTGGATTATAAATCCCTACCCAGATAGTTTATAGATTTTCGCATATTCCCCAGCCCATAGCAGACTGGAAACAAATCCCATGGCTTTGAAAGGTGACTGAAAGTAAATGTGTGGCCTAAATGAATGACCCACTGGACTAATCAATCAAGCGGATTTTTGTTCACTTAAGGAAAGGAGCTACGGGAAAGAAATTTCAAAGATCAGAAAATTATAAAAAAAGAAAGAAAGAAAGAAAAAAAAAGAATCCTGAATAGAGACCCCTGGCAATAGAGAAAGGGCAGATCAGAGAAGGAATAGGATCCTCAGAGCAAGCCCAATTGATAGAAAATGACGTCACCTCCAAAAAGGAGGACAGTGCGTTAGATGGGTGGAGGTGAGATTCTTTCGATGCCGTGAAGCGCCCTGACCCTTGCTCCACAGTCTGCCCCCTGTTAGAGCTTTTATCTCAGGGATCCCAGCTCCTTTGTGATGTGATGAACTGGGACACGTAGCTTCATCACGCTCACTGTCCTGGGAACGGGGCCTTGTCCTCTCTCCTGTACTCAGGGTTCTTTCCCTTGCTTCAGGAAAGATCTGTCCAGCTTAAAAGCGGAGCGCTGATTACAAGGAAAAAAAGTGGAAATTTGCCATCAAGTGGCTGTCTCATCATTGAATTCCAAACACTGGGTTTTTGAGGAATTTACTGCAACATGTTTTTTTGAGCGCCTGCACTGTGCCAGGCACTGTTGTAGACATGGGGTACACACTGGTGAACAAAACATGCAAAGTAATGGCCTCTGGAAGGATGGATTTGGGACAGATGCTCTTCAAAGAATCAGAAATGGACTCTTGTTCGACTCAGGCTTCAGGTCATCGCCACTCCTCGTGTCGCGAATCTGCACCGCCTCTCGTGGCCCGTGTCTTTGTCCTTGAATCTTCAGTCGGGGTCCCTGAAGGGGCTGCCCCGGCCTGCCTTGAACCCTGAGCTGACTCACCTTTCCGAGGCTGGCGTCCCAGGTAAATAAAACATTTTAGTAGGATAGGTAATTCCAGATGGTCCTCTTTGAGAAGGCCATGTCTGTTTACATCCTCTAGGCTCCACCCCTCACCTTCATAAAAATCGTAACAATTACTAAGCGTGCTGACTGCCAGATGATAATGGCATTGTTGGTTACTTAGACTCTGGAACGCTCCATTTCCATCTTCATGTATTTTAGGGAACTGCTTTTCTACCTTTGAAGCCTCATCATTTTCCCCTCGGTCCAGGTGCCACGTTCTCAGCTGTGGCACAGGGTGACGAGTGAGGATCCTAAGGCCTAAGGGCTCGGGTCTACATGGGTCACTGCCTTGTCTGGCTCAGTGGGGTGGGTGTATTAGTCTTCTCGGGCTGTCACAGAGCACAGACTGGCTGGCTTACGCAACAGACATTTCTCACAATTCTGGAGGCTAAAGTCTGAGATCAAGGTTCCCACGGTTGGTTCCTTCCGAGGTCTTTCCTCGACTTGTACGTGCCACCTTCTCCCTGTGTCCTCATGTGGTATCTGGTCCAGGTTTCTTTTTCTTTTCTTAATTCATTTTTATTAAAAAAAAATTTTTTTTTAATTTTTTTTCAACGTTTTTATTTATTTTTGGGACAGAGAGAGACAGAGCATAAACGGGGGAGGGGCAGAGAGAGGGAGACACAGAATCGGAAACAGGCTCCAGGCTCTGAGCCATCAGCCCAGAGCCTGACGCGGGGCTCGAACTCACGGACCGCGAGATCGTGACCTGGCTGAAGTCGGACGCTTAACCGACTGCGCCACCCAGGCGCCCCTAAAAAAATTTTTTTAATTTCACTTATTTGGGGGGGAGGACAGAGCGTGAGAGGGGGAGGGGCAGAGAGAGCAGGAGACACAGATCCGAAGCAGGCTCCAGGCTCTGAGCTGTCAGCACAGAACCCGACGAGAATGGACTCCCGAGGTCATGACCTGAGCTGAAGTCAGACGCTTAACCGACTGAGCCACCAAGGCGCCCAATATATATGTATATTTAATAGTTAATATTTATGCATATATTGTATGTATATTCAGCAAACAAGTGAGTTCCCTTTTACCTTGCGGGTCCCCAGGATCACCCTCAGGTATGCTAATTTGCTAAGAAGACTCAGAACTCAGAAAGCCTTTTTTTTTTAAATTTTTTTTTCAACATTTATTTATTTTTGGGACAGAGAGAGACAGAGCATGAACGGGGGAGGGGCAGAGAGAGAGGGAGACACAGAATCAGAAACAGGCTCCAGGCTCTGAGCCATCAGCCCAGAGCCCGACGCGGGGCTCGAACTCCCGGACCGCGAGATCGTGACCTGGCTGAAGTCGGACGCTTAACCAACTGCGCCACCCAGGCGCCCCCAGAAAGCCTTTTATACTCAAGGTTACATTCATGATAGAAAGAATAGAGATTAAAACAGCCAAGGAAAAGCCACAGCGTGACTTGGGGGGCGGCTGTGTGTCCGTGCACCCCTGGAGAGGCTGGAGACTGAAGGCGGACATGCGTGTGTCCTGCCCAGCTGATTGAGCCCCCACACGGAGCAGACATCAAGGCTCGGGAGTCTTCTGTTGGCAGTTTCCGCTGCCTTCTGTCGCAGGTGCATGCTGAGGAAGTAACACTGCCCGTGGCTCCATTGTGGGAGGTCATCTGGAAGCTCCATGTCTGGGACTTTGCTGTGCTCTGCCCTTTGCGCCACTTTTCTTGGCTCATGTTAACCTGTATCCTTTAACTATCATAAGCTCTAACAGCTTTCAGTGAGTTCTGAGTCCCGCTAGCAAATTATCATGGTCTTTCGGAATATTCTCCCCAGCTGCAGTAGCTCTGCTGCATTTTGGGTAATTTCTAGTTCACTAATTATCCCTTCAGTGCCTCTAATAATGCTTTCAACCTATGGGGGTGTTTCTTTTTTTCAGAGATACTGTTCCTCAATTCTGCCTACCTGTCTCTTTATAGTTCCTGTTCCTTAGACATTTAAAAATACTCCTGGCGACATTTTAAAAAGATGTTTATTTATTTATTTATTCTGAGAGGGGGTGCAGAGAGAGAATCCCAAGCAGGCCCCACACTGTTGGTGCAGAGCCCGATGTGGGGGCTCGAACCCACGAACCGGGAGATCACGACCTGAGCTGAAACCAAGAGTCAGACGCTTAACTGACTGTGCCACCCAGGTGCCCTACCTTGCAACACTTCTTAGAAATTCCTTAGAACATTTTAAGCACACTTCATCTCTTGTCTCCACATGGTTCATTCAGATCCACCAAGTCTGGGAAGGCCCTTGATGAGTGTAATAATATGTTTTATTAATCGTGTTTTATTAATATTGATTAATCTTGTTTTATTAATCTTAATATCAAGATTAATGTTTGGCAAGTGTATAATGTTTGGCAAGTAAGTGCTCCCATGTATATGATTCTTGGTTGGCAAGAGAATGTCATATCTACTTATTACAGAAATTTCTGATTTGTCAAATAAATGGACTATTGAATGTATAAATGCAGAATATCCCAATAGTATTTTCCTTCTACAGACTGATTTAAAACAGTTTTTAATGTTTATTTATTTTTGAGAGAGAGATAGAGTGTGAGCGGGGAAGGGGCAGAGAGAGGGAGACATGGAATCCAAAGTGGCCTCCAGGCTCTGAGCTGTTAGCACAGAGCCTGATGTGGGGCTCGAACTCACAAACCGTGAAATCATGACCTGAGCCAAAGTCGGATGCTTAACCGACTGAGCCACCCAGGTGCCCCTACAAAGTGGTTTTTAAAAAACTGCTTGTGGAGCTCCTGAGTGGATCAGTTGGGTAAGCGTCTGACTTTGGCTCACGTCATAATCTCACAGTTCATGGGTTCGAGCCCTGCGTCTGGAGGGGCAGAGAGAGAGAGAGACACAGAATCGGAAGCAGGCTCCGGGTTCCGAGCTGTCAGCCTAGAGCCTGACATGGGGCTCGAACCCACGAACTATGAGATCATGACCTGAGCTGAAGTCATACGCTTACCCAACTGAGCCACCCAGGCACCCCAAGAAAAAATAAAATCTTAAAAAAATAACAAAAGGGAAACACTTCTATTAAACAGGACCATGTTATTACAGGAGTTACTGACACTGGAGGATGTGACCATGGACTTCATGTGGGAGGAGTGGCAGCTCCTGGCCCCCACCCAGAAGAACCTGCCGGGACGTGATGTTGGAGAACTACAGGAACCTGGTGTCAGTAGGTGAGGACAGCCCCCCTGTCATTCAGAGAGTCCCCATCAGTGGCGTTTCCTCTGCCAGCTGCTTAACACTTCAGAGTATCTGCAGCGCTTTCCAGTGGTAGATTCTCGGGTCCTTCTCTGGCTTCAGACAAGAGTGTCTAACGTGTCCGCTCCTGTGAGAGAAGAACCCCTGCCGTGCAGATGTGAAAAGTGCCTCAGCCCCTCACGTGTAGCGTCCTCCCATCCCGACACACCCCAGCCCATCTCCAAGTGTCCTGTCTCTCCCACGGGCAGGGCATCAAGCCAGCAAACCAGACGCGCTCTCCAAGCTGGAACGAGGGGAAGAACCGTGGGCGATAGAAGAGGAAGTCCGCAGTGGAACCAGTCCAGGTGAGCAAGTGACAACAGCAAGGTGAATGGCCAAGGAGGTCACATTCTCACGAGCCAGGGAAGGTGCCAGGGCTGTGAGAGTGTCTGAGGATGTCTAAACAGCTGCCCCTCATATCCTTCCCTGGTGAGAGCTTCTTTGTAGGAGGCGATAGGAAAATATGCCCCTTTTCTTCTTCCGAGAGCCGACCCCTGTTTATTTTATGTACATCTTAATTTTTTTTAAAGATTTTATTATTATTATTTTTAATGTTTTATTTATTTTTGAGAGAGAGAGACAGAGACAGAGTACAAGCAGGGGAGGGGCAGAGACAGAGGGAGAAGCAGGCTCCGGGCTCTGAGCTGTCAGCACAGAGCCTGACGTGGGGCCTGAACTTGTGAACTGTGAGATCATGACCTGAGCCGAAATGGGACACTTAACCGGCTGAGCCACCCAGGCGCCCCTAAGATTTTATTTTTAAGTAATCTCTACATCCAATGTGGGGCTCAAAATTATGACCCTGAGATCAAGAGTCACATGATGTACCGACTGAGCCAGCCGGGCATTCCCATCTTGATTTTTGTCATTGTTTGCTTAGTTCTCTTCTTCCTACAGTTCTCAAGTCTTCTTTGTCCATTGTTGCAGTGTCTCTAACTACTTCTTCCACACTTCCATTGCTATGAAATTCCACCTTCTAAGTGTTACTCCAGACATAGCTCTTTGAATTCAAAATAGTCTTCCAATTGGTTCATGTAACTGCCCCATTGCAAACTAGTGATTTCCCTTCCCAGCATTCAGCCTCGCTTTGGATGCTGTGTCCACACTGTAATCTGATCTCTGTGTTTTCATGGCTTCTTAGCTTCTTGTTCTAGACTAAATGTTTGTGTCTTCTCGAGATTCAGGTGTTGAAATCCTAATCCCCAAGGTGATGGTGTTATGAGATGTGGCCTTTGAGAGGTGATTAGGTCATGACGGTCCTGCCCTTTCTGCCATATTAGGTTGTAACTAGAAGGTACTGCCCACGAGGAAGCAGGTCTCACCAGACACCCAATCTGCTGGTACCCTGATCTGGGACTTCCCAGCCTCCAAAAATATGAAATACATTTTTGTCGGTTTTTGTTCTAGCAACCTGAATGAACTAATGAGACACTTCTCTTTCCCCACTCGGAAGTTGTCCAAAGATTCTGTTTTCCATTTCTTGTTCTGTTCTCCTGTCCTTAAACTTTCCCTTTAATTTGTGAGTTAAGCTTTTATTTTCAACAGAGACTTCTAAGTTCACAGAAACTCCTGAATGAATTCAGACTTTTTAGTAAGGAACTAAAATCACTTTCTCTAGAAGAAAATTTCTTCCACCTTCCTCTTTTTTCCCCTTAAGTTTAGTGTCTTCTAACAGTTTAGAAAAATGAGTACTATAGAAGGTTAAGAATGGGGGGCACCTGGGTGGCTTAGTTAAGCATCTGACTTCAGCTCAGGTCATGGTCTCATGGTTTGTAGGTTTGAGCCTCACTTCCGGCTCTGTGCTGACAGGTGGGAGCCTGGAGCCTGCTTTGGATTCTGTATCTCCCTCTCCTCTGCCCCTCCCTTGCTTACACTCTGTTTCTCTCTCTCTCTCTTAAAAATAAATATAAAAGAAGAAAGAAAGAGCAATGGAAATTAAGAAAGAGGTGGTGAGGTTGGAAGATCTAAGAGAGGTTGGTTCTCCAAAAGCAGAACAAAAATGTCTTTCAGGAAAGTAAGAGCCATAAACGTTGTTGGGAGTTGCTGATTCAGCAAGAAAGACGTAAACTAAGGGACAGGGATATGATCTCAGTGTTGTCTTCCCATTCATATAATTGTGTGTGTGTGTGTGTGTGTGTGTGTGTGTGTGTGTGTGTGTATTGCTGCACTTTGAATTCTGTGTTCACGAAATGGTCTCTGACTGCTTGTTTTCCTTCTATGAATTCTCTTAGTGCTTTGTGCCCACAGCACTGAAACTCAGCCTTGAAAACATCATATCTATTTTTCAAACATTTCTTAAATCCGAGGCTTTTGTTGGAGACCGTGTGTATAATGCATGGATCCAGGCCTTTCTCTCTCAGCCTGGCTGATGAGATTTCGGGTACAAGTCTGGGGACGTTGATATCTAAAGTTCTTTAGAGGCTGCTGTTGTGGCGCTTTATTTGGCGACTCACAGCTAAAGTGCTGAATTTCAAAAGAAGCAAAGAAATACCACCTAGTAGCAGAGATGTTTGTGGTAAATAGATGACACGGATCCATGAAAATCTGTATGCAATACAGGTTTTTTTTTTTAATTAAAAAAAAACTTTTTTTTAACGTTTTTATTCATTTTTGAGACAGGGAGAGACAGAGCATGAACAGGGGAGGGTCAGAGAGAGGGAGACACAGAATCTGAAACAGGCTCCAGGCTCTGAGCTGTCAGCACAGAGCCCGACGCGGGGCTCGAACTCACGGACCGCGAGATCGTGACCTGAGCCGAAGTCGGCCGCTTAACCGACTGCGCCACCCAGGCGCCCCAACAGGTTTTGAACACACAGTATTGTTGCTAGAATTCAAGGTTGAGGTTACATGTCAAAATGATTAGCAAAGGTGTGATACTGTGGAAATCTAGAGGAAATAGAACCTACAGTGATATAGAGAGCCTGGGGAATAACGCCACGATATGTGGGCGCATACCTTGATTTTAAATAAAGAAGGTAATGAAGGGCAAAGAAGAGAGGCATAAATAGTAAGAAATCTGCAAGGCCATGGCCAAGACTGCCACAGAGCAGCCTGAAGCCTCGCAGAGGCCAGTGTCAGAGGGTATTTGTGGGGGCAGCACTGGAATGGAAACAGGTAAATGGGGTGATCGAGGCAACGTTAACTTTTTTATTTTTAAGTTTATTTATTTGAGAGAGAGAAAGCACGAGTTGGGGAGGGACAGAGGGGGGGCAGGAGAGAGAGAATCCCAAGCAGGCTCCACATCATCAGTGGAGAGCCCGATGCGGGACCCGAACTCACAAACTGTGAGATCACGACCTGAGCCCAAGTCGGACGCTTAACCGACCGAGCCCCCCAGGCACCCCAAGGCAATATTAACTTTTATTGCCAGGCTGACTGTTTAGACTTTATGTATTGGTAATTGAACTAGTTGAGGTAGCATGATGAATGGTAGGGGTTTTTTGTTGTTTTGTTTTTTCAGCTCTGGGTTGTCTTAATTTCTACCTGGTGGCAGCTGTGTAGCAATAATAAGGAAGGGCCTGAGGCTGTGGGAAAAACAGCGTACCAGTGGCCCGAGTCTTGGTTCAGAAGGAGGCAAGTGGTCCTAAAGGCTGCTTAACTGAGGCCAACATGGAGACAGAAATGCAGAATTGTGGAAGAAGACGCAGTCCATTGCAAGATGAGGGATCAGTGCCTTGGGGGTGTCAAAATGGGAGGAAATCAGATGTGACATCTGTACAGGTACAGCTTGCAGAATGCGACGGAAGGTGATGGTCTTCTTCTTCCATATTGAAGCACATCTGTCCCTGGAGAAGTCTGCGTGTCTACCAGTCTGGTGGAATTTTTGGATGGTCATTCTCTCTCACCTTTGCCCCTTTCTTCAGGAACGTGCCCCAGCTAGACTAAAAGTTGGGAGTGTGGAGATAAGAGTCTGTCCCTAAATGTATGGCCAGGGTGATGGTGCTCTGCAGAACGAAGAAAGGGGTAAATTTTCGAAAGCGGACGACCACCCAAGAGTATCACAGAAATGTCAAACTCAAACACTGAGGGTCCAACATTCTGAATTGCCTGAGATGTTTGTTCATAACAAGCATCTGCTTCTGCCCTTGACCACCATAGTCTGTTTGCTTCCTTTGGTGGGACTCTTCCAAACCGGAAGTCTGAATGTTTGAGCAACTAACATCTTGGTCCTTTGCCTCAACTTTGTTTCAGTCTTTGCGCTCTGAACACGACCTCAGCTTATCCTTTATCCTTAAAAATTTACATATGGATATTTTCCACATCGCTGTGTCCACTCAGGCCAGTTCTCAACATTTGTCTATCCAGCTGGGTACTGGCACCTTGCCGTCTAACAAAAATCAAAATGTTTATATGCTTCGGAAAGTCCACTTATTTCCCCCACATTCTGAACCTCAGTAACATCCACCCTCTTCAAGAAAGTTTCCACCTACCTCTTGACTCCAGCAAAATATTTAGGAGTGAACCTTAATTCTTCATGTCCTTTCTCCTTCCATTTTGAACTCAGTGGTAAGACTTGTCTTACTCCACAGTGTATCCTCATTTCCTCCACCTCTCTTCATCTCCTTTGCTTCTTCTAACCACTTCTCATAATTTGCAGCTGTCTCCCTTTTTTCTTTCTTTTTCAATATTGATTTTTGAGAGAGAGAGAGAGAGAGAGAGAGAGAGAGAGCATGAGCGGGGGAGGGACAGAGAGAGAGGGAGACACAGAATCCAAAGCAGGCTGTCAGCACAGAGCCTGATGCGGGGCTTGAACTCATGGACCGTGAGATCATGACCTGAGCTGAAGTCAGACGCTTAACTGACTGAGTCACCCAGGCGCCCCTGCCTCCCATTTTTCTTTGCTCAGTGTATTTTCCATACCTAGAATGTAAACTCAGAATAATACATTCACGTGTCCCCAACACCAGCGCTGTGGCCAGTACCTACCAGGCATTTTATTAGGATTTGTGGAATGACTGAATGCAGCCCTTGTAACCTTGGATGGAGTTTTTTTTCCACCTGTGTTTTCTCTTCTAACAGTGGTTTTCTTATTTTCTGCTCTCTCTGCATGTTTTGCAAGATGCTATTTAGAAAGCAGCCGACTGTATAGTTATTCATTGTGAACTATCTAAACTTATTTGTATGCTTTTTGCTTTTGCCACTTGATTTTTGTGTGTTGTGTTTTTACCAGTGTTCAAGAAATAAGGGACATTAATAGAGACTCTTTTATACTGAGATCACGCAGTCAATACTAAAGATTGGCTAGTCCACACCTAGGCACTCATTGTTGTCTTCTTTCCTAGAAGCTGAAGTTGATGATCACCTACGGTGACACTTGCATGGCTGGAGATGCCTAAAGACAACTAAATGCGGAACAATGCTGTGAACATGATGCCTCTGAAAATATTGTCCATCTGGACCATCATTTTCCTTTAAGGCAAAATTAGGGAAAAACTCTGAAGTCAAATTTAAATTCAGTCAGTTAAAGCAGAGGCTATGAAATAAAGAACTCCATGGAGTGTAGTGGAGATGAGAAATCCTTTCTCCTTACAAAGTATGAGCAAATTCATACTAAAATTGCCTGAAATTGGAAAACCCATCAGCACTAAGGCTCCCGTTTGTTCAGCATCAGAGGGCTCACAAAATTGGGGAATGCACATATGCAGTGAATGTGGGGAATCCTTCATCAGGAAGCCTCAGCTCACTAAACGTGAGAGGATTCACCGGGGAGAGAAACCCTATGAATGCAGTACATATGGGAAGGCACATACCACAAAGTCCAGGTTCACTGGACACGAGAAAATTCACACAGGAGAGAAACCTATAGGTGAATATGGCAAAGCCTGTTATAGGAAGTCAGAGTCATTATACACGAGAGAAACGGAAGAGGAGAAAACCCCATTGAGGCACTGAATGTGGCAGAGCCTTGCTCATTAAATGACATCTCATTTTACTTCAGAAAACTCATACCTGAGAGAAACCCTATGTATGATTGTGGAAAGAGCTTCACCCAGAAGATTAGTTTTATTGTACGTGAGTGAACTCATACTGGTGAGAAACCCTGTATATGTAGTGAGTGTGGACAAGGCTTCATCCACAAGGTGGGCCTCTTACGACATCAGGGAATTCATGCAAACAAGGCTTCCTTTGTATGTAGGGACTGTAGAAAATCCTGTCCTCAGGGGCACCTGGGTGGCTCAGTCAGTTAAGTGTCCAACTTCGGCTCAGGGATGATCTCGTGGTTCGTGAGTTGGAGCCCTGTGTTGGGCTCTGTGCTGACGGCTCCGAGCCTGGAGCCTGTTTCAGATTCTGTGTCTCCCTCTCTCCCGGCCCCTCCCCACTCACGATCTACCTCTCACTCTCTCTCTCTCAAAAATTAAAAAAAAAAAAAAAAATCCTGTCCTCAGAAGTCAGGTCTCATTAAACATCAGAAACGCACACAGGAAAGAAACCTCATAAATGTAGTGAATGTGGGAAAACCATCAGGAAGCAACAGCTCATTATCCATTAAAGAACTCCTACAGGAGAGAGATCTGTGAATGCACTGGGTGTGGGAAAGCTTTTGCCTACAAGTCTTGCCTTATTAAACAAACAAACAAACAAACAAACAAACAAAAACCCCCCACACAAAGGAGAAACACGTAGATTTATAAAATTGGAAAACCCTTCCACAGAGTCACAGCTTCTTAGAAGTGAAGTCCTGTTAATTTGGTGACTGTGCAAATGCCTTCTGTCGCCACTCAGACATTATTAAATATCAGTGGGCTTCTAGCAAATAGGAACTTAGCCCCTTTGGAACAGCCTCTTGCTAGATTGCGCCCTCCAGTGTTGGCAGAAAATTTGCCCAGGGGAACAAAAATCTTACAAATGTAGTCCATGTGATTGTGCCTTCAGTGGTCAATGATTTCACACATTATGTCTCAAAAAAACCTATGGGAAGGAAATGCAGAGTAGAAAAACTGAACAAAAAATTCCAGGCCATTATGTAGTTAAGTGTATTTTGAGAGAAATATGAATGCAGAGACTGGGAAAGCCTGATAAATTTCATTCTCTATATTGTTGATACAGAGACACAGTCTGATGTTAGTAACCCTGTCGTTTCTTTGCCTCTTTTGTTTCCTCCCCTATGTTCATTTGTTTCTTAAATTCCACGAGTGACATCATAAGGTATTTGTCTTTTTCTGAGGTATTTTGCGTAACATAATACTCTCTAGCTTCCACATCAATTGCTCAGTTTCGTCAACTAATCTGGAATGCCTGGGATCATAAGTGAAACAAAACACTGCTGTGAGTATAAAGAGATAAGGTTGTATCTGGATATTGCTAGGAATGAAAATCTTTATAATATAGAGTTGGTTGATAGGAAAAAGCAGTCTTTGACTAGTGGAGTTTAGGGAACATATAAGATCTGTTCAGTTTCCCTAGGATAGTGTGGAGGACTAATTGAAAAGCGGTCGGTACTCCTTTCATAGATTTTCAGGACCTTATATTATGTAAAGTCACCTGAGAAACAGCCTTTCAATGAATTGCTGTTCATTCAGTGAGTATTTGTGAAGTACCTGCTTTATACCCGGTAGTATTCTATCAGCTAAGGACACAGGTGAACAAAATGTCTTTGCCCTCCTGGAATGTTAAGTTAGCTGAATTATATGTAAGTGGTGTATCTTCACCCTCCATCTAACATACTCAGGGTATGTAAACTCCACATTAGGTGAAATGGGACGTGAAATAATTGGATCACGGGTTTTGTGCTTAGAATGACGTGGAGTTAGAATGATCCTAAGTACATTTTTCCCCAAGGAGAGTATTTGAATGGGAGACAAGCGGAGTCCTATTAATAATGTATAAATAATCTGTTAATGAATGGATAAAGAAGATGTGATACACACACAAATGGAATGTTAGCCACCAAAAAGAGTGGAATCTTGCATTTGCAATGATATGGATGGAGCTAGAGAGTATTACATTAAGTAAAATAAGTCAGAGAAAGACAAATACCTTATGATGTCACTAGTGGAATTTAGGAAACAAATGAACATAGGGGAGGGAAAAAAAAGGCAAACCGAGAGGGAGGGTGGGGAGGGGTGGGTTAAACTGGTGATGGGGATTAAGGAGTGCGCTTGTGATGAGCACTGGGTCTTGTATTAAGTGATGAAGCACTAAATTCTACACTTGAAACTAGTATTACACTGTATGTTAATTAACTGGAATTTAAATTAAAACTTGGAAAGAGAAAAATAATGTATAAATAATCCAGGATACAACTACGTCTTTAGAAATGCCCATGTCTTTTCTCCCCATGTTGACTGTACATTCCTTGATAGTTTTGCACTGCTTCAGTACCACTAGCCACATGCGGCTATTTAAATGTAGGTTAATTAAAGTTAAATTAGACCTGTATTTCCTTAATATCAAGAGTTCACATTCCAAGAATTCAATAGTTCTAGGTGACTAGTGACTACCATGTCGGACAATACAGATGTATTACATGACAATTACATCATCACAACCGTCTATTGATTGGTGCTGCTTTATAGGGTCATACATTCTTTGTGACATAGAAGAAATAAAAGAATTATATGTTGATTTGAAGATGAAGGTGAATGGACTATAAAGAAAAAAGTTCTATCAGTGCAAAGAATGAGCGATTGTAAGGCAGTTCTAAAGAATGGAATTGTTCAAAAAAACACTGTGTGTACGTGTGTGTTAATAGGCTAAATGTTTGCCTATAAAAGGGGGAGAGAAGAGGACTAGGATCCCCAGAGAAGCAGAATAAAAAACATGAGAACCTCAGGCAAGATGGAGGAAAGCTGCGATATGAAAGGAGGTAAGATTCCTCTTGAGTGTATTGGAGAAGAACCCTTAAATTGTTCACAGCCTTATCACCTTTGAAAGTTGCTATAATTTGAGTTCCCATTTCCTCTGTGACCTGCTTAACAGCATATGTGGTTTGCCTTTTCTATTCCTTTTTCCTCTTATGACTGGGGCTCTTGTCCTCTCTCCTCTTTCCAGTCTTTCTCTTGATCCAATAAAGATATCCTGCTTGAGTCCTGGTTAGAGAAGAAATGGATATTTGCTATGCAGTAGCTGTTTTACATTTCCATCACAAACCCTGGATTAAGGGGTAAATTGAATCCGACATATATATTTTTAAACATTTAAATGTTATTTTTTGGGGCGCCTGGGTGGCGCAGTCGGTTAAGCGTCCGACTTCAGCCAGGTCACGATCTCGCGGTCCGTGAGTTCGAGCCCCGCGTCGGGCTCTGGGCTGATGGCTCAGAGCCTGGAGCCTGTTTCCGATTCTGTGTCTCCCTCTCTCTGCCCCTCCCCCGTTCATGCTCTGTCTCTCTCTGTCCCAAAAATAAATAAACGTTGAAAAAAAAATTAAAAAAAAAAATAAAATGTTATTTTTAAAACGTTTTTTTTTTTAATTTTTTTTAATGTTTATTTATTTTTGAGAGAGACAGAGACAGAATGTGAGTGGGTTAGGGGTAGAGAGAGAGGAAGACACAGAATCTGAAGCAGGCTCCAGGCTCTAGGCTCTGAGCTGTCAGCACAGAGCCCGACGCGGGGCTCAAACTCATGAGCTGTGAGATCATGACCTGAGCCGAAGTCGGACACTCAACTCACTGAGCCACCCAGGCGCCCCTAAAAACGTTATTTTTAAACATTATTTATTTTATTATTATTTTTTAAATGTTTATTTATTTTTGAAAGAGACAGAGACAGAATGCGAGTGAGGGGCACAGAGAGAGGAGACAGAATCTGAAGCAGGCTCCAGGCTCTGAGCTGTCAGCACAGAGCCCGACGTGGGGCTTGAACTCACAAACTGTGAGATCATGACCTGAGCCGAAGTCAGCCGCTCGACCGACTGAGCCACCCAGGCACCCCTATTTTTTAAAATTTTTATTTTAGTTTTTGAGAGAGCATGAGCAGGGAGGGGCAGAAAGAGAGGAAGACACAGAATCCAAAGCAGGCTACAGGTTCCGAGCTGTCAGCACAGAGCCCAAAGTGGGGCACAAACAGGAATGCGAGATCATATCCCGAGCTGAAGTCAGATGCTCAACCAACTGAGCCACCCAGGCGCCCCAACCCAACATATATTTTTAAGCACCTAAACTTGGTTATCTCAATATCTGAGATTTTATTCTGTACTGCAGTCATTAGATAATGGAGAACAGGAAATTTTTCATGATTGATTTGTATTTTACAAACATCACCTTGCCTGCTGTATGAAAACGAGCTTAGCACAGACCAACGGTGCAAGCAGGGACAGTTTTAGTATCAGGGGCGAGACTGGGCCACATAGGAATGATGGAGGAGTATGAAGATGGAACTGTCTTTTGCTTTGACCTGTGGTTACATGACTTTATCAGGTGCATTCTGAAAATTATAATAGCCTACGGGTTTTAACACAGCGGAGGCAAATAGGTGAACACAGCCTGTGTTCTTGAGGTGTCTGGTTCCTCGCGGTGAGGGAGACTTCTAAGCTCAGCAACTGGCATTGGCGGGAGTGTGGGTGGGGAGGCCGTACGGGGTGGAGAGAATATGAGCGAGAGCAGGCTGGAAACGGGTAGCAGGCCTGCAAAAGACTGGCAAACACGTCTTGGTGAAGATGCACAGGGCTGTGGTCAATCTGCTTTTTGTGCTCATTTTATTTCCTGCACGTGAATATTCACAGCATTTCCAGCTGCAATATCCAGATCACTGGAAACAACCCCAAGGCAATCATGCTGTGTGCAAGAAGCTAGAAAAAGGAGTACATACGCAACTAATTTCATGAATATGTTGCAGACTAATCTTTATAAATTTTTTTTAAGTTTATTTATTTACTTTGGCGAGGGCGGGGTGCAGAGAGAGAGGGAGCGACAGAATCCCAAGCAGGCTCCGCACTGTCAGCACAGAGCCCGATGCGGAGCTCCAACCCCCGAACCAGTGAGATCATGACCTGAGCCGAAACCAAGAGTCGGACGCTCCACCGACTGAGCCATCCAGGCGCCCCTTTATAAATTTTTTTTTTAAATTAACATGTATTTACTTTTGAGAGAGCACGAGTGGGGGACGGGCAGGGAAAGAGTGGGAAACAGAGCCCGATCGCCGGCTGGAACCCACAAACCGTGAGATCGTGACCTGAGCCAAAGTCCCACGCTTAACCGACAGAGCCACCCAGGCGCCCCTAATCTTGAGTGACAGAAGTGGCTGCCTGGGATGTGTAAGGGACATGGATGGGATGAGGCTGGCAAGAGGCTCACAACGACCGTGGCTTCAGATCTCTTGGCGACCGCCGCATGCCCCACCCCATCTCTCTTTTCCAAACCGTGGTCTCCCCGGCACCCTCGCCGAGCTCCCGGCCGCGCGGCTCCCTCCCAGCCGGCGGGCACCTGCCCCGGCCCTCTCCGTCCGCAGCGCGCCGCCCGCTTTCTTGGCAAGCCTGCTGGAGCTTTTACACGGCCGCTGAGCCTTTCCTCAATGAGAATGGAGACCGAGGTGCCCAGAGGTTATTTTAATTTCCCACCGAGCGGAGACCTCACGGCCGGAGGAGCCGCGCCCCTTAGATGGGGAAGGGCTCCGGCTTTGGTCAACTCGGCGCCGTTCCGCGTCCCCTACAACCAAGGGTCCTCTGTCCCTTCAAAGGTTACCGCCATATCACGTCTGCTTCGCGTGAGCGGGAGACTCTGAACATCTCCCCATTTTCCTGTGAGGCCTGGAGGGGCGAGAAAGGGCGAGAGTTTCCGCGGCGTTCTTTCACCGCCGCCTCACGGCGCAAACACACCTCTGCCCAGGTTTCCGTACGGCGGGTATTCAAATATGGCGGCCCCCGGGGCGCCGAGGCGACGGCCGCGCGGACTTATGACCTCATAAGGAGGAGCCGGAAACCCGTACTCCGTTCTCCATAGAAACGCGCCAGAAACGCCGCTGACCCTCGTCAGGTGTTCCCGGGAGAGGAGGCCGGGCGAGGGAACTAGAGCGAAGGAAGTTTAGGGAAGTAAGTTAGGCCCTGAAGAGGTCGCTGCAGGTTCAGGAGAGACTCAAGTCCTAGTGTGGGTCTATTTGTAGAAAAGGCGGGGAGAGGGGCGGCCTGTCGGCCTCTAGGTAAGTTGTTGCTCCCCTAAGTCGGTGAAGGTAGCGTAGGGCGGGTGTGTTTTTGGAGGTGAGCACGGAGGAGTCTGTATTGAATGTCTGTAATCGAGATGTCTTTGGGGTCAATCCTGGGGGGGCTGTGCTGGTCAGTGATTAAAGATCTCAACAGATCAACTACCGAGAGTCCTGAGGTCAGGGTTTAGGGTCTTCGCAGGTCACTCAGCCGGTAGGTGGTTGACAGCTGGTGGGGTGGTGTTTGTCACAGAAGGCGGCGTTTGGCTCTGGTTCTGCAATAATTTGGAGCTCAGTGATTGAGGAACCATTAAGGGAGGTCAGTGTACATACGTAGCTGATCCAGTTTTGGTATTGATTTGGTGGGGTCGTGGCCTGTCTTTTGTGCAGGATCGTGTGACAGCAGGCTTGGAGGCTCAGGGGCCCCGGCTGGTTCGTGCGTTGGGCTCAGACCGGCTCCTGGAACAGACGTGTTGAATGTTAACGTTCCTTAAAAGCTTCAGGTCCAAGTCCCTCCTCCATATAATTTTCTAATCTCTTTTGGCTCTCCACATCATCCCGTCCCTTTGAATCTGCAGAAATGAAAGTTTTGGGAGAGAGAAACGATTCAGCAGATTTAAAATTAATTAGCCTTTTGTTTTTATTAGGCTTTTATTTAAGATTCTGTGTTTATCCTTCTGTAATTTTACTGTGTGTTGTCTTGGATATTTCCTTTCAGGTTATATATTATATAAAGTCTGCTATTTTCCCAGTATTTATTTAAAAATTTTTTAAATGTTTGTTTTTTTAGAGAGAGAGACAGAGTGTGAGAGTGTGAGAGGGGAGGGAGCAGAGAAAGAGGGAGACACAGAATCCGAAGCAGGCTCCAGGCTCCAAGCTGTTAGCACAGAGCCCAATGTGGGGCTCGAACCCATGAACTGAGAGATCATGACCTGAGATCACATCGGACACTTAACGGACTGAGCCACCCAGGCGCTGCTCAGTATTTATACTTTTGAGTTGTCTTTTAATTTTTAATTTGTGGAGGTGTTTTTAAAACTTTGATTCTATAGCTCATATTCTCCCTCTCTCTCTCTCTCTCTTTTTTTGGTGTGCTCATTGTTCTGCATATTGAAGTGTATGTACATAGGGTAAATAAAGAGATAGGAGAGCAACATAGTTTAAAGGAAAAATTCACTGTTCCTCGCTGTCCATATGGCCTCATTTCTAAAATTGATCTGAAAATTACTTGCCACTGAGGCAGAGTTCTGTTCCGATTCTCCTTTGCCACTTCCCATTACCTGCTACTTCAGGGTCTTATGCCTAAGTCATGATTCCTGGGGAACCAAATAGACACAAATACTGGGGACCATGTGTCAAGGTGAGTACACAGCAAGAGAGGATGTAACACTGAAAGTAATTTTGCTCTTCGGCCTACAGGTCCTGACAAGAGACAAGAAATGAATGAAGAAAGAGGAGGTTCCACGACCTAGACAGTGTCATTTCTGGAGCACTTTTGACTGGCTACTAGATTTCTAACTAGAAATTTGGGGCATATCCGGAAGAGACAAAGACAGAATATCCCAGTTGTTGGCCATTTCTCAAAACAGAAGAAAATGATCAATGCCCAGGTGATTTTTGTCTTTTTTTAAATTCTCTTCTTTATTCCCTGGTGAATTTATAGAGGCTTGTGAAAATATAGAGCCTGAGTGGCTCAGCTGGTCAAGCGTCTGACTCTTGATTTCGGCTCAGGTCACAATCTCACAGTTGGTGAGTTCAAGCCCTGCATCGGGCTCTGCATTGCAGTGCAGAGCCTGTGTGGGATTCTCCTTTTCTCCCTCTCTCTCTGCTTCTCCCCTGCTCACGTTCTTTGTATCTCAAAATAAATAACTTTATTTTTTTTTTAAATCCGTTCAGTATCTAGAGAGAAATAAACGTTGACTCTACCTCCAACATCATGGCAAAGTAGAATCAAGAATATAGTGTTAATGTGATTCCTGGTAAATGACCAGCATTGGAACATAATATGTAACTAAAGGATCCTCTGGGTTACATCAGCTGACACGCTGCATCTAATATGTGTGACAATGACAAGAGAATCATGCTAAGTTACATGATATGCAGTGACTGAGAGGAGAAAGCAGAAAGGTTCCTCAGGGGATGTCAATATTTCATGGCACTGAGGACTCAGGAAAAATTTTATATTCTTCTTAGAGGTGATGGGGTAGACAGTGTTTTCACCAGTCACCTTTTTTTTTTTTTTAAAGTTTATCTATTTTGAGAGAGAGAGAGAGACTACGAGCGTGGGAGGGGCAGAGAGAGAATCTCAAACAGGCTGTGTGCCATCAGTGCAGTGTTTGGGGCTCGAACTCACAAACTGTGAGTTTACGACCTGAGCAGAGATCACGAGTCGGACACTTAACCAACTGAGCCACCGAGGTGCCCTAGAACACTAACCTTCTAATGAAGGCAGCAGCTGACTCCCTCCTGCTGTTTATTATAGAGTTCCACAGAGACTCCTGGGGCATAAACCAAGCAAATTCAGTGAACACGGCTTTTTCAGGGGACCAAAGTAAGGCTCCAGGAACAGGTGCCTGTACTGGCATTCAAGTACAGATTTGGCATTAGATAGTTGCACAAAATTTTGTCTAGTAAGGGCTTGAATTACTGGGTTCTAGGATGTTTGCTTTACAACTTTATGTTATCTCAGAAAATGAAGAATCCTTTCCTGTTTAAAAAAAATTTTTTTTAACCTTTATTTTTGAGACAGAGAGAGACAGATCATGAATGGGGGAGGGTCAGAGAGAGGGAGACACAGAATCTGAAACAGGCTCCAGGCTCTGAGCTGTCAGCACAGAGCCTGACGCAGGGCTCGAACTCACGGACCGCGAGATCATGACCTGAGCTGAAGTTGGACGCTTAACCAACTGAGCCACCCAGGCGCCCCCCTTTCCTGTTTTTAGATCCAGTTTTTACCTACTCTTCTTTTTAGTGCTTTTGTTTCCTGTAACTATACAAATTGCTCACGAGTACCTTTTAAAGAAAAAAAAAATCGGGGCACCTGGGTGGCTCATTCGGTTAAGCATCTGATTCTTGATCTCGGCTCAGGTCGTGATCTCACAGTTTGTGAATTCAAGCCCCATGTCAGGCTCCGCACTGATGGCATGGAGCCTGCTTGGGATTCTCTCTCTCCCTCTCTCTGCCCCTCCCCTGTTCATGCTGTCTCTCAAAGTAAATAAATAAAACTTAAAAGCAAAAAAGTACATTCTCTCTTCATGTCCTCTTTCCTCATTCCTTCATACCGCTTTAACAGATGTGTGGTGTGCTCCTGCTGTCCCTGGACCTGTGTGTGCATCTGTGCACATGGCCCACTTACAAATGTAAATGGATTTATGTACATCTGTGTATGTAAACACACCTGTCATGACATCTTGTGTGTCGGTGGAACTATACTCCAAAGAGCATAATCTGTTCTTAATCCAGGCATCTAAAGAAATAATGACTGCAATGGATTGATGAATATTAACTATACAAAATTCCATTGGTCTGTAGTCATACTTAATGAGTAAAACTGTGTAAAGCATTTAGCGGGTACCTTCTAAGTGATATGTGGGTCGTCTATGCCTAAAATCTTCACCAATGCTTAATAATAGCACATTATCAAATTGCATAATTGCAGTCTGGGGCTCGAACCCACGAACCGTGAGATCAGGCCGAAGTCAGCCGCTTAACTGACTAGTGAGCCACCCAGGCGCCCCCTAATATCCTTGTAGTTCCTTAAGTGAAAAGAGCACTAGAGGCATCTTTCGGTCCAATATTTGGTCTTCGATCTCATCTGTGACAGAGTTCCTAAATCCCTTGGAATGTCCTGGGTGATAGGAGCAGCTCTTGTTCTTAATAAACTTTTTATTTAAATTTTTTAATGTTTATTTATTTTTGAGACCGAGAGAGACAGAGCACGAGCAGGGAAGGGGCAGAGAGAGAGGGAGACACAGAATCTGAAACAGGCTCCAGGCTCTGAGCGGTCAGCACAGAGCCCGATGCGGGGCTCAAACTCACAAACTGTGAGATCGTGACCTGAGCCGAAGTCGGACGCTTAACCGACTGAGCCGCCTGGGCGCCCCAGAGCAGCTCTTGTTCTAATGGTGTGACTCTGGGTGGGCTCCTGCATGGGGGCTGGTCTGCAGAAAGGCCAAGCCATGATCAGAAGTGTGGAATTTTCAGCTGTATCCCCATTACCCAGAGAGGAGAGAGGGGCTGGAAATGGAGTTCATGACCCCCCATGCCTGTGATGGAGCCTCCATAAAATCCCAAAGGTGTGTGGTTTGGAGAGCTCCAAGCTTAGTGGACGTGGGTGTTGAGGGGGTGACGTGCCCCTCCCCTCGGACCTTGCCCTGTTCGTCTCTTTCATCTGGATGAAATCTGTATCCTTTATCATATATAATAAACTAGTACGCGGTTAAGTAAACTGAGTTCTCTGAGCCGCTTAAGCAAATTAATCAAACCCAAGGAGGGGGGTCACTGGAACCTCCACTCTGTAGTTTGTTAGAGCACGGGTGGCAACACGGACTTGGATTGGTGTCTGAAGCGGGGGCAGGGGCAGTCTTGTGGGACTGACCCCTTAACCTGTGAAATGTGATGCCGTCTCCAGGTAGGTAGTGTCAGAATTGAGTTCAATTGTAGGCCATCCAGCTGGTGTCAGAGAAGGGCTTAAAAAACACACAAAAACACCACCTATACTTCAGAACTGGTCTCAGTGTCATAGTTACTATTAGCAGGGCAGCTTCCTTTATATTCCTCATGAACCAGTAAAAGCGAACCTTTCATATTAAACAGGGCTTTGTTATTACAGGAATCACTGACACTGGAGGACGTGGCCGTGAACTTCTCCCGGGAGGAGTGGCGGCTCCTGGCCCCCGCCCAGAAGGACCTGTATCGAGATGTGATGCTGGAGAACTACAGGAACCTGGTGTCAGTGGGTGAGGACAGTTTCCCTGTGTCCCTCAGAAGGTGCCCGGTCGGTGGCCTTTCCTTTCTCAGCTGCTTACATTTCAGGGTCCCTGCACTGTTCTGAATGGCTGATTCCCAGGACCACCTCTGGCACATGCTAAAAGGGTCTAACGTATTATGAACTGTTTTTATTAGCAACACAAATGATGCCAAGCGCGTGGGGGTTTTCCGCACCGACAACCAGGCCTCCAGCTCTTCAGGTAGCAGCTAGGTGTCCTGCAATCCATTTCAGTTCTGACACTACCCAGAGTTGGCATCAGACTCCACAGGTTTAAGGGTTTAGTACCGCAGGACCGCCCTCACTTTGGAGGCCAGTTGCAAGTATTGGGTACCCACTGTACCCACGCTTCAGTCCAGCTATAAATTAGGCATTCCTGCAACCCCGCTTCTGGTTTGCTAATTTGCCAGAACAGGTCGCAGAGCTGAGGAAAGCACTTTACTTAGGATTACCATTTTATGGGGGCACCTGGGTGGCTCAGTCGGTCAGGTGTCTGACTCTTGGTTTCGGCTCGGGTCATGGTCTCGCGGTTCGTGAGGTTGAGCCCTACATTGGGCTCTGTGCTGACAGCGCAGAGCCTGCTTGGGATTTTCTCTCTCTGCCCCTCCCCTGCTTGTGCTCTCTCTCTCAAAATAAATAAATGAACATTAAAAAAGAAGATTACCATTTTATTATAAAGGATAAAACTCAGGAGCAGCCCAAAGGAAGAAAGGTAGAAGTGAAAGTATGGGGGGAGGGGTGTGGACCTTCTATGACCTGTCCAGATAAGCCACGCTCCTAGCACCCCAGTGTGTTCATCAGCCTGGAAGCTCTCCCAGCCTGGTTTTTTGGGACTTTTTATGGAGATTTCATTATGTAGACATAACCACTGAGATCATTAGCCACTGGTGATTAACTCAGTCTCCAGTGGCTGGGGGAGGGGGTTGGAGCTGAAGGTCCCAACCTCCTAATCACTCGTGGGTGTTTCTGGCAGCCAGCCCCCAGGCTAAAGCTAGATTGGTGCCCCTGTGACCAGTCATTAGTTCACAAAAGACACCCTTCACTCTGGAGACTCCAAGGGCCTTAGAAGTTCCTGTGTCAGGAACTGGGACTTAGAACAAATCCTGGAACAGATGTTCCTATCACAGCTGCCACTCAGGAAATTACAAGGGCCTTACGAGCTCTGTGCCGGGAGCCTGTACAAAGACTAAATATATATTATAATATCACAGCATCACGAGTGCCCTCTCCCGAGAGAAGAACCCCTGCCGTGTAGATGCGACAACTGTCAGCCCCTCACGTGTAGCGTCCTCCCATCCCGACACACCCCAGCCCATCTCCAAGTGTCCTGTCTCTCCCACGGGCAGGGCATCAAGCCAGCAAACCAGACGTGCTCGCCAAGCTGGAACGAGGGGAAGAACCGTGGGCGATAGAAGAGGAAGTCCGCAGTGGAACCAGTCCAGGTGAGTGGGAGCCAGCTAGCTGGGTCACTGAGGAAGTCCCCCTCCAGCCGGGCAGAGGAGGCGGGCCGGGTGCTTGAGGACTCCATGCATCTCCCCGCCATGGGAGAGCTTTTCCTCCAGGTCTTTAGAAGGAAGTAGAACTCTTTTTTTCCTCTTCTGATATCTGATCCTTGCTTTTTTTCATTTTACACCTTAATTTGTGTTGCTTTTGCCTAGTGTTCTTCCATGGATTCTGTAGCTGACCCCCTTCTTTGTGCCCCATCAGAGTGGGTGTCCCTGTTCCTCCCACCCTGGCTGTGAAATTACCCTCCCAGGGGCTGAGTCCAAAGAGAAATGTGTGACTTCACACTGTTTCCGACGGTTGCACGTTCCGGCCCCTCTGGAAATGCTGATTTCCCTCCCAACAGCCAACCCCACCCTGTATGTTGTGTCTCCACAGTAACCTGTTCTCTTCCCTGGTCCGCTTCCTAGCTCTTCCCCCACCTCGAAGGTCTTCAGATCCTTTCCATTTTCTCTGCTGTATTCCTAATACTTGAGATTTCTCTTCTGGGTTATGGATTAAGCTCTTTCTGATGTCTGGATGAGACTCCAAATCGATACCTCCCTACTTGTTGTCTAGTGTGAATTCAGTTCTAGGTATTTTACCTGCCTAAGATTTCCGAGTCCCTGCATGAGGAATAGGAATGCTCTGCCCTCCACACAAAAAATCCCTCTTGATCCCATTTTAACATTATTCTGTCTTAGTACTGCACACCTTACCCTGCCCACGCTGTTAACTGTGGCATTCTTGTCTTAAAGATCTCTGCTGTTTCTGTTGACTGTGTCACTAGAAAAGTTTCTGTTGACTGTTTCACTGGAAAAGATGGTTTTACATCATCAGGTCTAGCCTAAATCAGCTGTGTTTGCTTCTGTGGCTTCCTTCCTGTGGTTGATATTTGTGATTTTCCTTTGGTTCATCGTAGGTCTTCCCATTGTACTAATTTCTCTAAATCATTTGTTTTTCATATTCTTTTTTTGTAAGCAGTTTTAAGATAATTCACATAGCCTACAATTTGCCAACTTAACGCATACAATTGAGTGCTTTGTATCACATTAACACAGTTATGTAACCATCCCTGATTCTGAAAGATTTTAATCACTTTAAAAAGAAACATTTCTGGGGCACCTGGGTGGCTCATTCGGTTAAGTGTCTGACTCTTGATTTTGGCTCAGGTCATAATCTCACGGTTCATTAAGTTCAAGCCCCAAATGGAGCCTGCTTGGGATTCTATCTCCCTCTGTCTGTCTGCCCCTCTCCCACTTGCTCTCTATCTCTCTCTCATAATAAATTAAAAAAAAGGAAAGTTAAAAAAAAAAAAAAGAAACATTTCTAGGGCTCCTTTTTTGAAATATTTTGAAATATTTTTATCACTTTAAAAAGAAACATTTCTAGGGCATCTGGCTACTGGCTCAGTTAGGAGAGTATGCAACTCTTGATCTCAGGGTTATAGAGGTTACTTAAAAGTAAAATCTTTGAGGCGCCTGGGAGGCTCAGTTGGTTAAGCATCTGGCTCTTGATTTCGGCTCAGATCATGGTCTCATGGTTTGTGAGATCGAGCCCTGCATTGAGCTCTGTGCTGACAGCATGGAGCCTGCTTGGGATTCTCTCTCTCCCTTTCTGCCCTTCCCCGACTCGTATTCTCTCTCTGTCTCTCTCTGTCTCTCTCTGTCTCTCTCTCTCTCTCTCTCTCCCTCTCTCTCAAAAAAAAAAAAATTAAAAAAGTAAAAATCGGAGTGCCTGGGTGGCTCAGTCAGTTAAGTGGCCAACTTCGGCTCAGGTCATGATCTCATGGTTCATGAGTTCAAGTCCTGCGTGGGGCTCTGTGCTGACAGCTCAGAGCCTGGAGCCTGCTTCAGATCCTGTGTCTCCCTCTCTCTCTGCCCCTCCCCCATTCACATACACACACACACACACACTCTCTCTCTCTCTCTCTCTCTCTCTCTCAAAAATAAACAAACATTAAAAGGATGCCTAGATGGCTCAGTCTGCTAAGCTTCTGACTTCAGCTCAGATCATGATCTCACGGTTCATGAGTTCAAGCCCCGCGTTGGGCTCTGTGCTGACAGCTGGGAGCCTGGAACCTGCTTCAGATTCTGTGTCTCCCTCTGTCTCTGTGCCTCCCATGCTCACACTCTGTCTCTCTCATAAATAAATAAACATTAAAAAAATTTTTTTAAGTAAGATCTTTAAAAAAATAAGATAAAGAATAAAAAGAAAAACATTTCCTCCCAGGCCCCCAGCCCCAGGCAACCCCTGCTCTACTCTCTATATCAGATTTGCCTGTTCTGGATATTTCATATAATCATAAAATATTTGGTCTTTTGTGTCTGGCTTCTTGCATGTAGCCTAATGTTTCTGAAGTTCTCCTGTGCTTTAACATGTATCAGCACTTCATTCCTTTTTATTGCCAAATAATACTCCCACTGTATGGATATGCCACATTTTATTTACTTATTCATCCATTGATGGACATTGGGTTCTTCCACTTTTGGGGCTTTTATGAATTATTCTATGAACATTAATTTTTCTTGGGTATACATCAAGGAGTGGAATTCTTGGGTCACATGGAGTCCAGGAAGTGTCTGAACA
The DNA here is from genome assembly GCF_022079265.1 of Lynx rufus. NCBI lineage: Eukaryota > Metazoa > Chordata > Mammalia > Carnivora > Felidae > Lynx > Lynx rufus. Next base: position 2,577,542 of record NW_025814830.1, on the reverse strand, counting down.
CGGTGCTTCCAGACTCATGGTCAGCATTTCCTTCTCCCAGCCACGGTGTGTGACAATAACAGAGTATTGCCAACCAGGGGACCTCACTTGATCCTTTGGGTGTTTTTACTGGGGCTCAACCCCACATTGCCCACGTGGCTGAACTTTAGTTTCTAGCCCCTCCAGAAATCAGGCTAATTCCTATAGTCTCCAGTTCCTCTGAGGGTCTGAAGGTTGGAACTGATATGGCATGACCCAAAGCCTCCATCGTAAATCACATTGTTAGAATGTCCAGTGGTCAAAGACCCCGGGCAAACAAAGACACTCCTGTCAGGTAGGACATTCCAAGGGCCTAGAGATCACTTCCCTGGAGCCAAGGGCAAGGGCCATACTTCTCTTTGGGGGAGGTTAAATCTTCACTGAAGGTAACTCTAAACACAAACAATAAAGGAATTAATTTAGAAATAAAGAAGAAATAGAGCTCATGGCCGTCCGATCAGAATGGAATGACAGCATGATATGTATAAGGTACACGTGCATTTTGAATTAAGAAGATGCTGCCATGAATTAGGAATGAAGGCATGAAATAGGAAATGGGCAAGGCCATGGGGCTGACTATTCAGAGTGGTCTGGAATTGGCTGGATGAAAGCCAGCATTTGAAGGTGTCTGTAGGAGAAGCAGCGGGGACATGGATGAATGGGAGTATTCATGATGATGTACACATTTATTGCCAGGATGACTGGGTTTGATAGGTGAGTAATTGAGGTAGCATGGTGGAGGGCTGTGCTTGGTTTTGTATTTTTTGTACAAAGATTTCCTGCCAATCACGTGTGGCCTATATGAGCCAGGTGGACCAAGGTTGGACTGTGGTCCACTAAATCTGATTGATGTTTGGGAAGTTAGTTGGATGGTGGTCTATAGAAAGGCAAATTTAGGAACAGGATTATAATGCAAGAGTATCTTTCAGTTCATGTTAAATTCTGAAGGCCTTGCTTTCTTATTTGCTAGGTAACAAATGCATTTTTTCTATATACACCTTAGTATGCATATTTCCCTGATCTCTCTAGTCAGAATTTGGTTTCTCTCAGTGAACTTAAAGAATCCACAAACGAAATGTTGGACTATCTAAAACCTTCATTATCTTTCATTCTCTGTGTCCTCCCAATGTTTCACCCGGTCCTCTTTTGAATAACAGGTATGTATTATTTCCACACTGCTATCTCTATTTATACCCCCAACCAGATCTTGATGTCTATACTACATTTTTTTAAGTTTATTTATTTTGAGAGAGAGAGACAGAAAGACCATGTGTGGGGGGAGGGGCAGAGAGGGAGAGAAACAACCCCAAGCAGCACAGAACCTGATGCAGGACTCCCCATCCCACGAACCATGGGATCATGACCTGAGCCAAAACCAAGAGTTGGACGCTCAAACAGCTGAGCCACCCAGATGCCCCTATACTACATTCCTAATAATCCTCTCGATGTTTGCAACATAGACTTTTTCCAACACTTTCTGGATCTCAGTAATATTCCTCATCTCCATTTGACATGTTTCTACCTACCCAGTGGCTCAAGCCATAAAGTTAGCAGGGTCACCCTGATTCCTAACCACTGTCTGCTGAATTCGTCATTTAACTGTCTTTTCCTTATGCAAGTATGTCCTGTTTTTCTCTACTTTCCAGTGTCCATTTCTCCTTTAATCACATTTAACAGTATCCAACTCCTTTCTTTTTTTTTCTTCATTTGGTTTTCCCCAACTGGGCTTAAGATCAGTGAAAGTGAGGCATATTTTAAATGTTCCAAACACCAGCATAAGTGCCTGTACACAGGAGCCATTCAGTAAACAGCTTGGAGTGAATAAACACAACCCTCATCGTTCCGGATAGTAGTCTCTTCTACCCCTGTGACCTGATGTCTTTCCAAGTTCTGTGGAATGGTATCCCTCCGACCTTGTCATTTGCTGCCAAAAATGACTTGTGTTTTAGTATCTCTGCAAGTTCCTAGTTAGAAAGCAGCCAAATGTACATACGTTGTCAACAGTGTCACCTTATTGGTACACTTACTGCTTTTTTCTTTTCATTTGTCTGTGTAATTATGTTTTTATCAATGTAGAAGAGATAAGGAACATTTATATATGGCATTCTGTATTATACTGTTGTCACTAAAATGCCGTTTTTAAGAAACACCAAAGAATTTCTTGAAGTTTTATTTGGGGGCACCTGGGTGGCTCAGTCAGTTGAGTGTCCGACTCTTGATTTTGGCTCGGGTCGTGATCCCCAGAATCTTGGGATTGAGCCCCACATCGGACTCCAAGTCTGGAATCTGCTTGAGATGATCTCTTTCTCCGTCACTCTCTCTAAAAAAATAAAAAATAAAGTTTTATTCTCTCTTTCTCTCTAAAAAATAAAAAATAAATAAAGTTTTATTCAAAACAAGATTATGAAAGGATTCATTGTTCTCTTCTTTTCTAGAAACTGGCAAAGTTGATAATCACCTGCAGGGTCACTGGGAAGATGAAAGAATGCTGAAAGGTATGGAACTGTACCCCGAACACAATGCATTCGGAAATATCGTCCCTCAAAGCAAAAGTCATTTTCCTTTCAGGCAAAATCATATGTTTGAGTTCTATATAAAAACTTTGAAATCAAATTTAAGTTTAGCCAACCAGAGCAAGATCTATGAAATTAGGAACTCTACAAAAGTCAATGGAAGTGAGAAATCATTTCTGCATGATAAGCGTGAAGATTTTCATTCTGCGGTTAAATTCCCTGTTAGTACAAGACCCGTCAGCAATAAGTCCCAAGTCACTAAGCATCAGAGAACTCATGAAATAGAGAAAGCCCATGTGTGTGGTGAATGTGGAAAAGCCTTCGTTAAGAAGTCTCAGCTGACAGATCATCACAGAGTTCATACAGGAGAGAAACCTTATGGATGCAATATTTGTGCAAAAGTTTTCTCCAGAAAGTCCAGGCTCAACGAACATCAGAGAATTCATAAAAGAGAGAAATCCTTTATATGCAACGATTGTGGAAAAATCTTCACCATGAAGAGCCGTCTAATTGAACACCAGCGAACTCACACCGGAGAGAAACCCTATGTTTGCAGCGAATGTGGCAAAGGTTTCCCAGGGAAGCGTAATCTCATTGTGCATCAGCGAAATCATACTGGAGAGAAATGCTATGTATGCAGTGAGTGTGGGAAAGGCTTCACTGGGAAGAGCATGCTCATCATACACCAGCGAACTCACACAGGAGAGAAACCCTACGTCTGCAGCGAATGTGGGAAAGGCTTCACCACGAAGCACTATGTCCTCATACATCAGCGAAATCACACAGGAGAGAAACCCTATCTATGCAACGAATGTGGGAAAGGTTTCACCATGAAGAGTCGACTGATTGAACATCAGCGAACTCACACCGGAGAGAAACCCTATGTATGCAACGAATGTGGAAAAGGCTTTCCCAGGAAGAGTAATCTCATTGTACATCAGAGAAATCATACGGTAGAGAAGTCCTACGTATGCAGTGAATGCGGAAAAGGCTTCACTGTGAAGAGCATGCTCATCATACACCAGCGAACTCATACTGGAGAGAAACCCTACGTCTGCAGCGAATGTGGGAAAGGCTTCCCCCTGAAGAGTCGGCTGGTCGTACATCAGCGAACACATACCGGAGAGAAACCTTACAGATGCAGTGAATGTGGGAAAGGTTTCATTGTGAATAGCGGACTGATGTTACATCAGCGAACTCACACTGGAGAGAAACCCTATATATGCAATAAATGTGGAAAAGGCTTTGCCTTTAAGAGCAATCTCGTGGTACACCAGCGAACTCATACTGGAGAGAAACCCTTTACGTGCAGTGAATGTGGGAAAGGCTTCACCATGAAACGCTATCTCCTCGTACATCAACAAATCCATACAGGAGAGAAATCCTACGTCTGCAGCGAATGTGGTAAAGCCTTCGCTGTGGAAACCGAGCTCATTTTACATCAGCAAATTCATACTGGAGAGAAACCTTATGCATGCAATGAATGTGGGAAAGGCTTCACTGTGAAAAGCCGTCTAATCGTTCATCAGCGCACTCATACAGGAGAGAAACCTTTTATATGCGGTGAATGTGGAAAAGGCTTCTCCTCAAAGAGAAATCTGATTGTACATCAGAGAACTCATAATGGAAACAAACCCTAATGACACAATGAACGCGGTCACACCTTGAGGAGGAAAATACGCCTTGTGCCACATTGGAGATTTCACACAGGATTGACTTCCTTTATTTGTACCGACTGTGGAAAATCCTATTCAGTACCTCCCAGGGAATTTATGCAGGAGACAAACTGTGTATGTGGTGAGTGTGAGAAAGTCTTCCGACACCAAGTCAGCACCATTGGACATCAAAGAATTCATAGAAGAGAAAGACTCGATGGGTTCAATAACCGAGGATTACATCTCTCTCATTTGTCAAGCCTCGTTAATACACACAAGAAATGGGGGCACCTGGGCGGCTCAGTTGGTTAAGCGTCCAACTTTGGCTGAGGTCATGATCTCACGGTTTGTGAGTGTGAGCCCCACATCAGGCTGTGTGCTTTCAGTGCATCAGGCTCTGTGCTCTCAACACAGAGCCTGCTTCGGATCCTCTGTCTCCCTCCCTCCCTCTCTGCCCCTGGCTCACTTGCATTCTCTCTCAAAAATAGACACTAAAAAAATACACACAAAAAATGTGTAAGTCAAAGTACATAATCCTTTGCAGGGAATCTGAAGTTACATACAAGTGAACCCAGGCAGGAGACAAACAGTGATAGTTCAGTGAACTCATTAAACACCAGTGTGCTCCCAGCATACCTGAAAAAGTCAGTGTAGATTAATTAGCCTGTTGCTAAATTTTCACCCTTGGGAAGGTAGGGAATTTTGAATAGGAGTGAAATCTAATGGGTGCAGAGAATGTGCTAGTGCCTTCAGTGATCAGTTACCTCACACCGTAAGTCAAAACAGGTAGACAAAACCCCTGACACATTCAATGTAGAAACGTCTTGAGGAAACATTTTTAGGTAATTATATATCTGAAAAGCATACAGTAAGATGAATCTTGTGACTGGAGAGAGCAGGAAAGCCTCATGGGAATAAAGATCCTGTCTAATAAGTGATCATAACAGATCACCAGTGAACTTACACACAGTAGCAACATGATGATCGTGGGAAAGTCGTTGCCTAGAAGTAAAACCTCAATAGTTGTCTGAAAGTCATGCTGAAGGAAAATGGCAGTGAATATGGCAGGATTTTAGTGATACATTCTGCCTCATCCTTTCTCATGAAGTCATGCAGAAATAAAACTCATGAACACACTAAATGTGTTGGAACTAGCAAAACATCAGAAATTCTGAAGAAAAGAAGCCTCATGAAAATGATGCATACCTGAGTTTTCTGTCACAATCTAAACTTAATACACCTGATGTCCATTTTGGGGCAGGGTACCTTGAATCACATTCTCAGTGATTCCATAATTTTAAAGCAGGGTGTTCTCACTGCTGATTAAATGTTAATGTTGTACACAAGGCAGGGGTGTTCTGTGCCCAACGTGTGTCATCTGATTCTTGCATTTCTGAGGCTCTAAATTCATCTCTTTTGGGCAAAAGAAAAAGGGATATATTTATAAATGTAATTTAACATTTGGAGGTATTTATCTAAGTTTATAAGTTAGCATTAAGTAGTTTACAAAAATAACCTTATGTATGATTTTTCTAAATTTTTTTGAAATAATTTTAGACTCACAGGAAAGTGTAAAATATGCAAAGTTCCTGAGTACCTGTACTCAGCTTCTTCAGTGACGTGATCTTACATAACTGTAATACATAATCAAAACCAATAAAATAACATTGGTACAATGCTGTTAACTATAGACCTTTTTTGGTTTTCACTAGTTTTTGCATGCACCAATTTGTGTGAGGTTTTGTTTTGTTTTTTAGTGGAGAGTTCTAAGAAACTTTATCACATACATAGATTTCTGTAAATCCCACCACACCACAAGCAGGAAGCAGAATTGTGCCAACACAAAGAAACATCCTTGTGCTGCCCCTTATAGTCACACTCTCCCCACAACCCTGACCCATGGCGACCGCTGACCAGTACTCCATCACTCTGATTTTGTCATTTCAAGGATGCTGTTGAAATGGGATGATACAGTGTAGCCTTTGAAGACGGGCTTTATTTTACGCAGCAAATTGCCCTTAAGTTCCATCCACTTTGTTGGGCATATAAATAGTTTTGCTTTTTGTTATGAGTAGTGTTCTTTTGTGATGAATGTACCATGGTTATCTGTTCAGTGTTGATGGACTTTGGGTTGTTTCTAGTGTTTCACTGTTATGAATAAAGATGCTATGAATCCAGTTTCGTGTGAATGTAAGTTTTCATTTCTCTGGGATAAGTACCCATGTTAAATTTGTGTTTAACCTTATAAGAAACAGCCAGGCTCTTCCTGAGTAGCCATACTAATTTACATTCCTACCGGCAGTGTACAGATGCTCCAGTTGTGTTTTTTCTAGCATTTGGCATGGTCATATCGGATCCTAGACATCCCATCCAGTGTGTGTATGTAGCATATAGTGGTGGTCTTAGCTTTCCCAACGGCACGTGATGCTGACTTAGCGCTTCTACATATGCTGAGAACCATTATCAGGGAAAGTTGTTACTTTTGTTTTCAACCATCGAACATAATTTTAAAAACTCAAAGCCTATCGGGGCGCCTGGGTGGCGCAGTCGGTTAAGCGTCCGACTTCAGCCAGGTCACGATCTCGCGGTCCGTGAGTTCGAGCCCCGCGTCGGGCTCTGGGCTGATGGCTCAGAGCCTGGAGCCTGTTTCTGATTCTGTGTCTCCCTCTCTCTCTGCCCCTCCCCCGTTCATGCTCTGTCTCTCTCTGTCCCAAAAATAAATAAACGTTGAAAAAAAAAAATTAAAAAAAAAACAACAAAAAACTCAAAGCCTATCATGTCTGATGATATATTCACCTTTTCCTTTTTTTACTTTGATATTTTTATTTTTATTTTATTTTTTAATTTATTTACTGTTTAACATACATCCAAGTTGTTTAGCATATGGTGCGACAGTGATTTCAGGAGTAGATTCTTTAATGCCCCTTTACCCATTTAGCCCATCCCCCCTCCCACAACCCCTCCAGCAACCCTCTGTTTGTTCTCTGTATTTAAGAGTCTTATGTTTTGTCCCTCTCCCTGTTCTTATATTATTTTTACTTCCCTTCCCTTATGTTCATCTGTTTTGTCTCTTAAATTCCTCATAAGAATGAACTCATATATTTGTCTTTCTCTGACTAATTTTGCTTAGCATAGTACTCTCCAGTTCCATCCACGTAGTTGCAAATGGCAAGATTTCATTCTTTTTGATTGCTGAGTAATACTCCATTGTATATATATACCACATCTTCTTTACCCATTCATCCATCGATGAACATTTGGGCTCTTTCCATACTTTGGCTATTGTGGATAGTGCTGCTATAAACATGGCGGTGCATGTGCTCCTTCAAAACAGCACATCTGTATCCCTTGGATAAATACCTAGTAGTGCAATTGCTGGGTCGTAGGGTGGTTCTATTTTTAACTTTTTGAGGAACCTCCTTCCTGTTTTCCAGAGTGGCTTCACCAGTTTGCATTCCCACCAACAATGCAAAAGAGATCCTCTTCCTCCACGTCCTTCCAACATCTGTCGTTGCCTGAGTTGTTAATGTGAGCCATTCTGACTGGTGTGAGAGGTGGTATCTCATTGTGGTTTTGATCTGTATTTCCCTGATGATGAGTGATGTTGAGCATTTTTTTCATGTGTCGGTTGGCTATCTGGATGTCCTCTTTGGAGAAGTGTCTATTCATGTCTTTTGCCCATTTCTTCACTGGATTATTTATTTTTAGGTGTTGAGTTGGTAAGTTCTTTATAGATTTTAGATACTAACCCTTTATCTGATATGTTGTTTGCAAATATCTTCTCCCTTCTGTTGGTTGCCTTTTAGTTTTGCTGATCGTTTCCTTTGCTGTGCAGAAGCTTTTTATTTTGATGAGGTCCCAATAGTTCATTTTTGCTTTTGTTTCTCTTGCCTCTGGAGATATGTTGAGTATGAAGTTGCTGTGGCCAAGGGCAAAGAGGTTTTTGCCTGCTTTCTCCTCTAGGATCTTGATGGCTTCCTATCTTACATTCAGGTCTTTCATCCATTTTGAGTTTTTTTTTTTTTTTTTTGTATGGTGTAAGAAAGTGGTCCAAGTTCATTCTTCTGCATGTCGCTGTCCAATTTTCCCAGCACCACTTGCTGAAGAGACTGCTTTATTCCATTGGATATTCTTTCCTGCTTTTGTCAAAAATTAGTTGGCCATATGTTCCCTTTTCTTCATTCCTGATGTTTCATGTTTCCTTCTGTCATTTCCTTTTTGTTAAAACTTCCTTTAGTAATTCTTGAGCAGATCTGCTGGCAACAAATTGTTAGTTTTCGTAGCAAAAGGGCTCTTGTTCTCTCTTTTTTCTGGTTCTCTCTTTTTTGGTCAGTTATTTCTCTTGATATAATAAGGATATGCAATCCAATTTACAAATCCTACTTGTGGGGGGAAAAAGACGTTTGCCATGCAGTGTTATGGTAAAATTCATTACCAACTTAGTGTTGAGTAATTCATTTATTTAAAAAAAATTTTGGGGGGCGCCTGGGTGGCTCTGTCAGTTAAGCGTCCGACTTCAGCTCAGGTCATGATCGCACAGTTCATGGGTTCGAGCCCCTCATCGGTCTCTCTGCTGACAGCTCAGAGCCTGGAGCCTGCTTCGGATTCTGTGTGTGTGTCTCTCTCTCAGCTCTTCCCCCACTCATGCTCTGTCTCTCTCTCTCTCTCTCAAAAATAAAAAAATAAACATAAAATTTTTTTTAATGTTTATTCATTTTGAGAGAGAGTGTGGGCACATATGCATGAGTTGGGGAGAGGACAGAGAGGGAGGGATAGAGAGAATCCCAAGGAAGCTCCACACTGTCAGTGCAGACCCCAACGTGGGGCTTGAACTCATGAACTGTGAGATCATGACCTGAGCCTAAATCAAGAGTCAGACGCTTAACTGACTGAGTCACCTAGGCGCCCCTAAAAATATATTTTTTGAGCATTTACACTGTGCCAGGCACCATTGTAGTCGCTGGGGACACATCAATGAACAAAATGAACAAAACAGGCAAAGTCATGGCCTTTGTGGTACATATCATGTCGTGAATGCGACTGAGTAAAATAAATACATAATAGAATGTCAGTTCTGCTAAGTGCTATGAAGAAATATTAAGCTTAGTACATAGGTTGTAATGGAGGAACTATTTTAATAAGGGTTTTCAAGGAAGGCTGTTCTGAGCAGATGTAATTTGAACCAAGACCTAAGTGTACTGAGGGCAACCAGCCAGCATATTTGTAAGCCAGGAACACTCCAGATCAGTTTCTAAGTGTTTTCTCTGGGCTTCCTGACTCAGGATTCTCTGAAAAGCTTGAAAAAGATACAAATCCTTGAGTCACACTCCAGACCTCCTAAACCAGGACCTCTAGTATTGGGGTCCAGGACCCTGCATTTATAAAATGATCTTTGTGAACTCTTCTTAAATTTTAATATCTCTTCCCTAAATCCTGGATTAGTGTTCCTGTCACCATCTCCACTCTGTAACAGGATGGATTCTGGGCACTCTACGGTAAAAACAAACAAACAAACAGACAGACATGAATGCTCTAGCAAGCAAGTGCTTAGAATCCTTTTACTTCTTATCCTTCTGTGAATCTACACATCCTGCCATGGCAAGGAAACTGATCATCCAAGAATAGGCTACCCAGGCTGCCCTGAGCTCTCTGGACCAGATGCTGAACTCACTTTTCAGAGCTTGACATCCCAGGTGAATGGGGCTGCCCATTTAATCCTTGAAGGGAATATAATACTATTAAGAAATTATGCCAACAATAAGTTCTAAACGTATAGAAACTAGAAAACATATATAAGCAAATGAAGACATCTTAAATCACCCATAACTGTACCTGCGAGTCTAGCATTGTTAACAGTATCTTCTCCCAAATTTTCAAACATATGTATGTCTTTCATGAAAGAAAAATGAGGCTTTTTATTATATTTACTATGTTATGAACATCTACATCATTAAATATTCTAAAACTTTTCTAAGATTGACATCTTTTTATATTAAAGTAACAGAATCACGATACAAAGATGTTAATGGAAAACTGCAAAAATTGGGAATGTGAAAACTTTTAAAAAAAATGATACCTCTTCAGTGACTCAAGAATGGACCTTTTGGGGCGCCTGGGTGGCGCAGTCGGTTAAGCGTCACGGTTAAGCGTCACGATCATTACTTCAGCCAGGTCACGATCTCGCGGTCCGTGAGTTCGAGCCCCGCGTCGGGCTCTGGGCTGATGGCTCAGAGCCTGGAGCCTGTTTCCGATTCTGTGTCTCCCTCTCTCTCTGCCCCTCCCCCGTTCATGCTCTGTCTCTCTCTGTCCCAAAAATAAATAAACGTTGGAAAAAAAAATTAAAAAAAAAAAGAATGAACCTTTTATTTTTTTCCAAGATTTTATTTTTTTTAAGTCATTTCTACACCCAACGTGGGGCTCACACTCACAACCCAGAGATCAAGAGTGAATGGCACGCTCCACGGACTGAGCCAGCCAGGCCTGCAGGAATATGAAAACTTCTGACATTCACTACCCATAAGTATGAACCCTGAAGTAATCCAAACTAAATATTTAACCAATGACAAATATTTATGATTTGTTCCCAGAACAGGGGTCATAATATTTATACTATCCAGCAGACGTGTTTTTTTCTTCTTGAGAAAAGTTATATTTCCTTATTTAAACTGACAGTTGCAGTATATTCTTTTCTCTCTTTTTTAAGCTTATTTGAGAGAGAGAACAAGCAGATGAGGGGCAGAGAGAGAGAGAGAGAGAGAGAGAGAGAGAGAATCCCAAGCAGGCTCCGCATGGTTAATGCAGAGTCTGATGCAGGGCTCAGTCTTATGAACCCATCTCATGAACCCTCAGATCAGGACCCGAGCTAAAATCAAGAGCCGGAGGCTTAGCCGACTGAGCCACCCAGAGGCCCCTACAATATATTCTTTTCAATTTCTATATACTGTTTCTCTGAGTGGATATTCCACAATTTACCAAAGTATTCGTGTATTATTGTACATTTAGTTTTTTTCTTCTAAATTACAAAAGCCAATGTGGTTAATATTAAGAAACATTTTTACCGAGTAAACTGTTGCAATTAGAATTTCTAGGTCAAAGAGAACTTTTTAAATTGATTCAAGTTGCCTTCTAAAAAGGGAGTAGCTAGGGGCGCCTCGGTGGCTCAGTCCGTTAAACGGACGACTTCAACTCAGGTCATGATCTCGCGGTCCGTGAGTTCGAGCCCTGCGTTGGGCTCTGTGCTGACAGCCTGGAGCCTGTTTCAGATTCTGTGTCTCCCTCTCTCTGACCCTCCCCTGTTCATGCTCTGTCTCTCCCTGTCTCAAAAATAAATTTAAAAAAACTTAAAAAAAAAAATAAAGGGAGTAGCTACTTAACATCTTCTAAGATTAAACCTCCCACGCCTAAATAGTAATAAAATTTTAAAGTGTGCTTTTTTTTTATTTGGGAAATGTGCAAAGTATCATCTCGTAATTTCATATTCTGCAATGCCCCACGGTCACCTTCATCTATCTTTGGAAGGAAATATACTCATTTGCACCTTCACTTCATCCCTTCCCGCTAGAGGTAGCTATGTATCTACTCCCGGGGGGGCGGGGGGGGGGACATTAGCATCTATTAGGAAGCTCCGCCCTATTGGCTTCGTCCCTTCAATGGCAGTCTTCCTTAAACACAACCGCCCTCTCCCCACACCCAAGATGTCAAGTGACCACTGCTTTTGTCAACTCTGTGACCGCCGCTTCTGCAAGACGTCTCAGGTTCTACAAACCTTTTCCCCCCGCCGTCTGTCGGGGCATGAGCCCATCTCAGCCTTACGGACACCTGCCTTTCTCTAAGATGGCCGCGCCCATGGTGCTCCAGTCTGACGTAGGCTCTCGGCCGTGCACAAGGGCGCTGCCATCTTTCTTCCCCTGACGGATAAATGTGCCCGGTGGCCTTAGGTAAGCACCGGTCTCTGGAGTCTCACCTGGTTAGTACAGCTTTGTTGGTCATCCCTCGCACGGAGGAGGTGAAAACACTGAGGTGGCCAGTAATGATTTTGGCCTCCTCGCAGAGCCGCTCTGGCCCCTCCCGTTAGAAACGCCGGGGTGGGCGTGGCCGCTGACATCATAGAGCGGAGCCCGCCGTCGGAGCCCCGAAATCCCTCAGCGCCCTCAGGTCCTCGCGGGATTCGCTGGTTCCTGTGTATCCGAGTCCCTGGGTTCTGCGAAGAAGGGCTTCCGACCAGGAAGTAGCTTCGGACGTGGGCGGCCTTTCGTCTCTACCCGCGGCGTTTGGAGAGGTACTGGTTCAGGTGAGTCGGGTTCTGGGCTTGGCTCGCCGCCTGTGGCGTCCGTGAAACGGGAGCGCGTGTGAAGGACCGCCGTTGGGATTTTATTTGGGTTCAGTCATTGAGGAATCCGGGGTAGTGATGGGGCCTTTGGGAATCGGTGATTAAGAGTCTGAGGAAATCGTCCACCGAGAGGCCGACTGTGTTAGGGTTCGAGGTCCACGTGGATCACGCTGCTTACGGGACCCGGTGCGTGAGAAGTGGGGTGGAAGGTTTTTTTCCGTGAACGCGTGTCTCGTCCAGGTTCGCGAGTTAATGTGGGGCTCCGTGTTAGAGAAGCCTGGGTTGGTTCAGTATGGCGTTTAATAGACGACTCACTCTCAGAGACTCCCGGTGGGCGCTGTCAGTGTTTGAGGAGGACCAGGGTCCTCGGAGAATCGGAAGGTTCAGGCTCAAACCCTGAATGCCGTAAACAGACCTGAAACCTGCATTTCCCCAGTTAATCGAAACCCAGTTCACTCCTTCAAGGTCTTCACGGACCTAAGAAAAAACTTTGCCTCCCCACATCACCACTCTTCTCACTGTCTCCGCAAAATTCAGTGTGTTCGGGGTGAGCTAGTGATACATTTACTGCTAAAGATGTAGTTCTTGTTCTTGCCTTTAAGGGGGTGCCTGGGTGGCTCATTCCGTCAAGCGTAGGACTTCGGTTCAGGTCGTGATCTCATCGTTCGTGGGTTCGAGCCTTGCGTCGGGCTCTGTGTTGACAGCTTAGAGCCTGGAGCCTGCTTAGGATTCTGGGTCTCCCTCTCTCTCTGCCTCTCCCCTGCTTGCGCTTTCTCTCTGAAAAATAAACATTTAAGAAATTTAAGTTTACTATACTTTTGGAGATTTTAAGTTTCTTAAAGCTTTATTTATCTTTGAGGGAGGGAGCGCGCATGAGTGGGGGAGGGGCAGAGAGAAGGAGACACAGACCAGGCTCCGAGCGGTCAGCCCAGAGCCCGGCGCGGGGCTCGAACTCACGGACCGCGAAATCGTGACCTGAGCTGAAGCCGGACGCTTAACCGACTGAGCCACCCAGGCGCCCCGACCACAATCCCGTTTTAAAGCATTTTCATCACTCTGAAAAGTTTTCTTGGTCTTCTGTCCACTCCTTCACTCCTACCCCCAGCCATGCACAACCACTGATCATCTTCTTGGGTCTATTAGTTTGCAATTTCTAGACATTTCTTATAAACAGAATCATAAAGTATGTATAGTCTTCTGTTGCCACCTTTTTTGATTGGCATTAAATTTTGGTCTATATTATAATTCTCACCAGGTTTTTCCCCTTTTTCCCAAGTGATTTATTGAGGCAAAATTGACTTACAGTAAGCCACAGATATTTAAGTCATATTGATTGGGGGACACCTGAGTAGTCAGTCAGTTAAGCGACTGATTCTTGATTTTGGCTCAGGTCATGATCTCATGGTTTGTGCATTCGATCCCCACGTGGGGCTCCGTACTGAGAGTGGCTCTGGGATTCTCTCTCTTTCCCTCTCTCTCTGCTCCTTTCTGTCTGTCTCTCTCTCAAGATAAATAAACTTAAAAAATCATATTGATTGGTATTTTGACATATATACTCATGAAAGTATCACCACCATGAAGATCATAAACACACCCCTCAGCACCAAATTTTCTTTATGCTCCTTTTTAATCTACCCCTCTCATACTTCCCCATCTCTCCCCAAGCCACCACTCATCTAGTTTTCATTACTATAGGCTAGTTTATATATATATATTTTTTTTTAATTTTTTTTCAACGTTTATTTATTTTTGGGACAGAGAGAGACAGAGCATGAACGGGGGAGGGGCAGAGAGAGAGGGAGACACAGAATCGGAAACAGGCTCCAGGCTCTGAGCCATCAGCCCAGAGCCCGACGCGGGGCTCGAACTCACGGACCGCGAGATCGTGACCTGGCTGAGGTCGGACGCTTAACCGACTGCGCCACCCAGGCGCCCCTAGTTTATATATTTTTAAGTTTTATATAAATGGACTTATACAGGATGTGCTGGGGTTTTTTAAAATTATTTTTAATGCTTATTAAAAATTTATTTTTTTTATTTTTTTTTATTTTTGAGAGAGAGTGGGAGCAGGGGAGAGTCAGAGAGAGAAGGACACACACATTCTGAAGCAGGCTCCAGGCTCTGAGCTGTCAGTGCAGAGTCCCATGAGGGGCTTGAACCCACAAACTGTGAGATCATAACCTGAGCCAAAGTTGGATGCTTAACTGACTGAGCCACCCAGGCGCCCCGGCCACATTTGCTTTTTAAATGCACATTGTCCAGATCTTTGGAACCTTCCATATGTCCTGAATGGATGTGCCTGATAATCCACCTGCTTCTGAGGCATTGTGCTCTTCTGCTTTTGCTTTCCCAACTCCCCTTTAATAGCCATGCCACTTCCGCTCCACAGAGGAAAGGCATACCTTTCACACAGTTAGAACTCCCCTGCTTTATTGCCTTACGGTGTGAAAGCCTCGGGGGCACCAAATGAAGGAACAGTTGGAAATACTGGGGTCCTTTAAGGTAAGTGCATAGCAGCAGTAACAACACCCGGGCCCAGGGCGAATGTGTAGGCAAAGTCCGTTTGCTCTTTACCCCACAGGTCCTGGGTCTCCAGGAGCAAGAGAGGTCAAGTGAAGGAATGAGGGAAGAAAGAGGAAGTTCTTGGACTTGGCTATCATTGCTTCTGGGGAGAACTTCAAGGGGACACCAAGATTTCTGACTCTAAGAACTTCGTGGCAGATGCAGGAGACACCAAAGTCATAGAATCCACGTTACTGCTTCCTGAGCACAGAAGAAAATGATCAAGGCCCAGGTAATTTTCTTTTGCTACATCTTTCCTGTGTTTTCTGACATATTTGTGTGACCTGGAAAAAATCAATTCAACTAAAAGAAGTATCAATTGGGATACTTGGGTTCTAGGGAGAAATTAACTTAGACCCTAAATTCAAAAGCAGGGCAAAGTGAGATCAGGAATATATTACTCACAGGCGTCATCCTGAAGGATGACATCGGAACACTGTGGGTTACATTAGCTGTCACTTTGCCTCTCGTATCTCTAAGAGACATCACAACCAGACGGACATGAAAAGCTACGTGATGTCCACTGACTCTGTGGGGCAGGCAGACCAGTCTCGTGGGGGATTCAATAGTTTATGTCACTTAGGTCTTAGGAAATTTCGTCAGTGGATGTCTTGGGAGGGGATCATTGGGGTATATCCTCACCCACAGCCTTCTGTAAGTGGAAAAGCAGATTTTCTATAGCTGTCTCTTACTGAGGCACATTCCCTCCTCTGGGAATATGCCATATGCCAAGCAGAGCTCAGAGGATACAGTTCTTCAGAGCACCATAGTCTGGGGACCCAGGGACCCAACTTCATAGCAGTCTGGTTTTATTCAGGAATAAAACCACTGAAATGGCCTACGAAAGTGGAAAGGTTGCATGACTTTCAAATGGTCCTCCATAAATAGGTAATTGAAGTGGAGTTTGAGTAGAGATTTGGCAGTAGTAAGTGGAAAGTGTGTTTCCCTATTAAGGGTTTGGATTAGGGCACTTGGGTGGCTCAGTCAATTAAGCGTCCAGCTTCGGCTCAGGTCATGATCTCATGGTTCGTGGGTTCGAGCCCCGCCTTGGGCTCTGTGCTGACAGCTCAGAGCCTGGAGCCTGCTTTGGATTCTATGTCTTCCTCTCTCTCTGCCCCTCCCCTGCCCACACTCTGTTTCTCTCTCAAAAATAAATAAACACTAAAAATAAATAAATAAGGGACACCAGGGTGGCTCCATTGGTTAAGTGTCTGACTTTGACTTAGGTCATGATCTCGCAGTTTGTGGGTTTGAGCCCGTGTCGAGCTCTGCTAACAGCTCAGAGCCTGGAGCCTGCTTTGGATTCTGTGTCTCCCTCTCTCTCTGCCCCTTCCACACTTGTGCTCTGTCTCTCTCTCAAAAATAAATAAATTATAAAAATAAGTAAGTAAGTAAGTAGATAAATAAATAAACAAAATGAGTTAATCTAGGGGCTCAGTTGGTTACGCATCTGACTCTTTTTTTTTAAGTCTTTTTATTTTGAGAGATAGCTCTCATGCATGAGCCGGGGAGGGGGCAGAGAGAGAGAGAATCCCAAGCAGGCTCCGCACTGTCAGTGACAAACTGAACTGTGAAATCATGACCTGAGCCGAAATCAAGAGTCAGTTGCTTAACTGACTGAGCCACCCAGGCCCCCCAAGCATCTGACTCTTGGTTTAGGCTCAGGTCATCATCTCACAGTTGTGATATGGAGCCCCTCGTCAGGCTCATGCTGGGTGTGGAGCTTGCTCAGTATTCTCTTTCTCCCTCTCCCTTTGCCCCTCTCCCGTGAGCATGAGCACGAGCATGTGCTTGGTCTCTCTCAAAGATAGATAGATAGATAGATAGATAGATAGATAGATAGATAGATAGATGGGAAGGGAGGGAGGGAGGGAGGAAGGGTGAGTTAATCTAGACAAAGCATTTAGAACAGTGCCTGGTTGATAGAAAGTGGTATGTAATAGCATTCAGTGCCCCACAGCTTGCCAACACTTGTTGTTATGTTATCAAATTGTGTATTTTTCAGTTTGTATGATCTAATATTCTCTTGCCTTATTTCATTTTGCATTTTCCTCATCAGTTGTGAGGGTCAGATACATGTCTCTTTGTTGCTTTTTTGGATTATTTCTTCTTTGCTCATTTTAAAAATTAGGGGCGCCTGGGTCTCTCAGTTGGTTAAGCGTCAGACTTCAGCTCAGGTCATGATCTCACCATTTGTAGGTTCGAGCCCCACGTTGGGCTCTGTGTGGACAGCTCAGAGCCTAGAGCCTGCTTCAGATTCTGTGTCTCCCTCTCTCTCTGCCCCTGCCCCAGTCACACTCTGTGTCTCTCTCTCTCAAAAATAAGTAAACATTAAAAAAATTAAAAAAAATAAAAGTTAACTTTTTTATCTTACTGATTTATATTATTTGTCTTGTGGTATATTGATCCTTTTATATGTTGCAAATATTTTTCTAGAATTTTCCTTGTCTTTTAGCTTTTGTTCTTAATATTTTTCTCCATGCAAAAGTTTTATTTTTTTATTCAAATTAAAATGTGTTAGTCTTTTTCTTCATGGCTTCTTGTGCTATAAACATTCTGTATTTTCTTCTTTCATAAGTTCTTTCTTTGAAGTTTATCTCCCATATTCATTAAGTATTGATGCTCTGAAATAAGAACATATATATATGTAAATCTCTGCCCCTTATTAGAACCTTATTAGAGGTTATTATTAGACTCTTATTAGAGTCACCTTATTAGAACAAAAGATGGTCCTATCACCCAGAAGCTTGTGGGTTTGGGACTTTCCAGACCTTTCACTAGGTGCCTCTTCATCTCAGCTGTTCATTCATATCCTTTTTTTTTTTTTTTTTTTAATTTTTAAGTAAACTCTGTGCCACACGTGGGACTCAAACTCATGACCCCAAGGTCAAGAGTTGCGTGTTCTACCGACTGAGCCAGCCAGGCTCCCCTCATTTGTATCCTGTAAAATGTCGTTTACAATCTAGTAAACGTGTGGGGTCTATGCCGACTCCAGGTGGTTGGTGCCAGAATTTCTTGGTGTGGAAAACCCACACATCTGGTCACTGAGGTGTTCTGTGTGAGTGTGTAAAGAAAAACAGAAGTGAGTTTTTCTCAGCTGCCTGACAAATTACTCCAAAACTTAGCAACTTCAAACAACACCTTTTTTTAATCTCATACTTTCTGTGGTCAATCATTTTAACATGATTTAGCTAGACTGTGTTGTTTTTACTCATAACACCTTTGACACCGTATGAGGTTTTTTCCTCCTGACACCAGATATTGGATCTCTTCCAATGCCACTTCTCCAATTCTCTGACCCTGAGTACCTGCAGTTAGCAACTGGTTACATGGATTGAAGGCTGCAGACCAGCAAGAATGCCCCCACTTCAGATGCCAATCACAAGTCTTGGTCTCCTGCACTGACTGATGGGCTCTAAATTTTTTTTAAATGTGTATTTATTTTTTGAGAGAGAGAGAGACAGAGTGTGAGTGGAGGAGGGGCAGAGAGAGAGGGAGAAACAGAATCCAAAGGAGGCTTCAGGCTTTGAGCTGTCAGCCCAGAGTCTGATGTGGGGTTGGAACTCACGAACTGCGAGATCATGACCTGAGCGGAAGTTGGACGCTTAACTGACTGAGCCATCCAGGTGCCCCTGATGGGCTCTAAATTTATCACGGTTTCCATGGTCCCTTTCTCAGGACGGAGTGTGGGGGCCTGCAACCCTTCCAGGACCTCGATGTGCTAATGAGCTTGGAGGAAGCTTGCTGAGCCTGTAGTTTTGGGGGTTTTGTGAAGATTTCGTTATGTGGACATGATGGATTAAATCATTGGCCACGTAAACTCCATCTCCAGTCCTTCTCCCCTCTGTGGAGGTTGGGAGGTGTGGCCAGAAGCTCAGCCCTGTAATCATGGGTTTGTTCTTCTGGCATCCAGCCCCCATCCTGCGGTGGTGTGATAGCCTGGGCTACCGGTCATCTCATTAGCACACAAAAAACACTTAACACTGGAGATTCTAGGCATTTTTGGAGTTCTTTGTACTTGCAACCAGGGCCAAAAGCCAAATATTTTTTGTCATGTTGCTGCTGGGTACTCTGTTTCACACTCTTTCCTGAGCCTGTAATCAAGGTGTAAGCCAGGGTGGCGTCTGATCTGGAGGCTCAGGTGGGGAAGGATGCACTTCTAAGCTCACTGGGTTTTTGGCAGGATTCATTTCCAGAAGGGCTGATCAAATGAGATCCTCAGTTCCTACCTGTCTGCTCGTATAAGATTCTTACTTTTTAGTTCCTTGCCACATGGGCCTCCCCAACATGCCACTTGTTACATCAAAGTCATCAAAGGACAGGTTCTGTTAGCAAGATGGAATTCACACGCACAATTGTATGAGGTCACCTCTAAACCCGTGGAATTACCTGTGTGATTGGAGTATCTTTGTTATTCATCATGGGTCACGGGGACCACACTTTATAGTTTATGTCAATGAAGTGACTCATGTAGGCCCTAAATAATTTGTGCTAATGAGGTGACTCAAGACGGGACTGTCCATGCCAGAAGGACCAACCATGTGATTTGTGGCTTTGAACCAGGTGACCTCCAGGAAGGGGAAGGAACCTGGAGATTGAGTTCAGTGATGTAGTCTGTGTTTCAGTAAATCATGCGTAAATCATGAGGCCTCAGTGAAAACTCTGGACACTGAGGTTTAGGTGAGCTTCCTAGGTTGGCAACAGTCTTGAGTACAGTCACCGTGACTAGGAGTACACAATGCTGTCCACACTTCACAAGGAGAGCCCTGTGTTTCAATATCAAATGGCCTTCATGCCTGGCCATTTTGGCACAAAAAATCAGGACTTTGAAAAGAATATTGCATTCTTTTCTGAATTTGGTTGTTTCTGCTGTAGGTGATCTGGCTTTTGTCTCTGGACGCTTTTATAGTTTCCCTTTGCATTTGGTGTATCATAGTCTAATGCGTTGAGGTATAGACTTCCTGCTTGGAGTTTTTTGGGAGTTGTGAATCTGAGGTTTGGAGTATTTAATTAGTTGTGACTTTTTCAGCTTTTAGATCTTTGGATACTGCTTCTCCAGTATTCCCTTTTATTTTTGAGAAACTATAAGCTGGTATACATCAGATCTTTTGACACTGTATGCTTATTAATCTCTTTCTTACATTAACCTTCTTTTCTGTGGTCCATTTTTGGTAATTTCTTCAGTTATATTCCAGCTTACTACAGTGTATCTAATCTGCTGTTTTCTGTCCACTGATAGATGTATGTGTATGTATGTTTGTCTATTAGAAGTTTCTTTTTTCCCCCCCAAATATTCCTAATCAACTTTAGTGGTCTTTTTGCATTAGATATACCTTGTATGGTTTCTCTTATTCTTTTACATTTATTAAATATACTATCTTATAAACTGTGAATGTGGTCTGGTTGATGCTCATATTGGCTGTGAAGTTTTCTTGTAAAGTAAAAATATTTTATTTGTCCTGGTGTTATTTGCCTATTTTTAGTATTTGAAAATGGTGCTTATGTAGTCAACTAGTCTTTGACAAAGCAAGAAAAAATATCCAGCGTGGGGAAAAAAGCCTATTCAACAACTGGTGTTGGGAAAACTGGACAGCTACGTGCAGAAGAATGAAACTGGACCACTTTCTTATACCATACACAAAAATAAATTCAAAATGGATGAAAGATCTAGATGTGAGACAGGACACCATCAAAATCTTGGAAGAGAACACTGGCAGCAACTTCTTTGACCTTGGCCGTAGCAACTTCTTACTAGATACATCTCCAGAGGCAAGGGAAGTAAAAGCAAACATGAACTATTGGGACCTCATCCAGATAAAAATCTGCTGCACAGCAAAGGAAACAACCAGTGGAACTAAAAGGCAGTCTATGGAATGGGAGAAGATATTTGCAAGTGACATATCTGATAAAGGTTAGTATCCAAAGTCTATAAAGAACTTAGCAACTCAATACCCAAAAAACAAATAATCCAGTTAAGAAATGGGAAGAAGATATGAATAGACACTTCTTCAAAGAGGGCATCCAAATGACTAACGGACACATGAAAAGATACTCAACATCACTCATCATCAGGGAAATACAAATCAAAACCATGATGAGATACCACCTCACACCTGTCAGAATGAATGGCTAAAATTAACAACACAAGAAACAATAGGTGTTGGCAAAGATGCGGAGGAAGGGTAACCCTCTTACACTGTTGATGCAAATGCAAACTGGAGCAGCGACTCGAAAACAGTATGGAGATTCCTTAAAAAGTTAGAAATAGAACTACTCTATGACCCAGTAATTGCACTACTAGGTATTTACCCAAAGGATACAGAAATACAGATTCGAAGGGGCACATGCACCCCGATGTTTATGGGAGCATTATGAACAATAGCCAAAGTATGGAAAGAGCCCAAATGTCCATCAACTGATGAATGGATAGAGAAGTGGTGTATATATGCAATGGAATATTACTCAGCGATCAAAAAGAATGAAATCTTGCCATTTCCAACTATGTGGATAGAGCTAGAGTGTATTATACTAAGCGAAATAATCAGAGAAAGACAAATACCATATGATTTCACTCATGTGGAATTTAAGAAACAAAACAGATGAACATATGGTAACGGGGGGAAAAGAGAGCGAGAAGGAAACAAACCAAAAGAGACTCTTAATTTTTTTTTTAATGTTTATTTATTTTTGAGAGAGAGAGAGAGAGAGTGCGAGCAGGGCAGGGGCAGAGACAGGGAGACACAGAATCCGAAGCAGGTTCCAGGCTCTGAGCTATCAGCATACAGCCCAACATGTGTCTCAAATTCAAGGACTACACGATCATGACCTGATCCAAGGTCAGACACTCAACTGACTGAGCTATCCAGGTGGCCCAAACCATAAGAGACTTTTAAGGATAGAGAACAAACTGAGGGTTAATGGAGGGAGTGGGAAGGTGGTGGGCTAGTTGGGTGATGGAAAGTAAGGAGGGCACTTTTTATGATGAACACTGGGTGTTGTAGGTAAGTGATGAACCACTGAATTCTTTTTTTTTTTTTTTACATTTTTTTATTTTGATATACAGAGAGCAAGCAGGAGAAAGGCAGAGAGAGAGGAGAGAGAGATTCCAAGCAGGCTCTGGGCTATCGGCACAGAGCCCAACACAGGGCTCAAACTCTTGAACTATGAGATCATGACCTGAGCCGAAATCAAGAGTTGGACACTCAACCGACTGAGCCACCCAGGTGCCCTGTGATGAACCACTGAATTCTATTTTTGAGACCAATATCGCACTGTATGTTAACTATTTAAATAAAAAGTTGAAGGAAAAATAAATAAGTGAAAAAGAAAATGGTGCTAAAATATATAGAAAGATAGGATTTTGCTTCCACTAAAATGCATTTAAGAAAAGTATATAGGGGCACCTGGGCGGCTCAGTTAAGCCTCTGCCTTCGGCCCAGGTCATGAGCTAGCAGTTTGTGAGTTCAAGTCCCACATCAGGTGAGCTTGAGCCATGCATTGGGCTCTGGGTGAACTTGAGTCCTGCATTGGGCTTTGGGTAAACATGAGCTCTGCTTCAGGTGAGCCTGACAGCTCAGAGCCTGGAGTCTGTTTCAGATTCTGTGTCTCCCTCTCTTTCTGACCCACCCCCGTTCATGCTGTCTGTCTCTGTCTCAAAAATAAATAAGCGTTAAAAGTAATTCACATTAAACAGGACTGTTGTCGTTACAGGAATTACTGACGCTGGAGGACGTGGCTGTGGACTTCTCCCGGGAGGAATGGCAGCTCCTGGCCCCCGCCCAGAAGGACCTGTACCGGGACGTGATGCTGGAGAACTTCAGGAACCTGGTGTCAGTGGGTGAGGAGAACTCCCCTGTGTCACTTAGAGGTGCCTGGGCACTGGCCTTTCCTCTATCACTCAATGAAAGCTTTGCCATCGCTGTGGTCTTGAGAAGAGTCCAATGTTTGGTCCCCTTTCTTGACCCCAGACAAAGCAGTGTAATCTTTTCTATCCTGAAAGAGAATCTTTGCATGTGAGAGATTGGTCGTCTCTAAAATGTAGTATTTTCCCATCTTGACCTACTGTACCCAAGTCACTAAGCATCTAAGTCTTCTGTCATTTCTCATGAACAGGGTGTCAAGCTACCAAACGAGATGCACTCTCTGTGTTGGAACACAGAGACGAAGCATGGATGAAAGCAGAGGATGAAATCCAGGATAGAACCCATGCAGGTGAGTGAGTGAGAACCAGCAAGGGGAATGGTGGAGGAAGTTACATTCTAGTCATGAAGACAAGGTGTCAGGGTATCTGAAGATACCTAAACAGCCCCTCCTCATACTCCTTTCCCCAGATGAGAACTGTTTTTCTTTGTGGCTGTTTAGCTTTAAATATGCTCCTTTTCTCTCCTTGGATCTTCCATTTATTTCATCTTACATCTTTATAATTTTCTTTTAAATTGGGATCATGTAGGGGGCGCCTGGGGGGCTCAGTTGGTTAAATGATCTCATGGTTCATGGGTTCGAGCCCCACATCAGGCTCTGTGCTGACAGCTCAGAGCCTGGAGCCTTCTTTGGATTCTGTGTCTCCCTCTCTGTTCCTCCCCTGCTCACACTCTGTCTCTTTCTGTCTCTCTAAATAAACGTTGAAAAAAAATTTTTTTCAATAAATTGGGATCATATGATCAACAATAAAGAGTCAGCCCCGCTATGTCATCTTTAAAACACTTTTATTTCATACCGTTCTCATGAGAGAATTTGTTACTGTCTTTTTGCCTAGGAATTGGGAAGGTTGACAGTCATCTGCAAGAGCACTCTCAAAACCACAGATTTCTGAAGAGCCTTCAACAATATGGAGAACAGAGCGCATTTAGAAATGCTGTTCACCTGAGCAGAATACATTTTGCCTTAACGCAAAATCATGTGTTTGACTTATGTAGAAAAGCTTTGAAATCAAGTTTAAGTTTAGTTAACCAGAAGAGAAGATATGAAATAGAGAAAGCCGATGACTTTAATGGAGACAAGAAATCTTTTCTACGTGGTAATCATGAATGTTTGTATACTGGAATTGAATTCCCTGAATGTGCGAAACACATCAGCACTAAATTCCAAGTCTTTAAGCATCAGAGGACTCCTAACACGGAGAACTCCCAAGCATGCATCGAAGGTGAGAAAACGTGCATCAGGAAGTCCCGGCTCCTTTACCGTGAGGGCGGTCACAGAGGAGAGAAGCCCCACGGGTACGATCCGTGTGGGAGATCCTTCTCCAGAAATGTCATGTTCACTAAGCATCAGAAAACTCCTGCACCAGACAGAGTCTGTATAGCCAACGACTGCAGAAGAGGCGCTAGTGCGAAGAGCAGCCTCGCTGTGCCTCAGCAAACGCATACGGCAGAGAAGTCCTACACGTGTGGTGAGTGTGGAAAAGGCTTCACCATGAAGCGCTATCTGATCGCACATCAGCGGACTCACAGTGGAGAGAAACCTTATGTCTGTGACGAATGTGGAAAAGGCTTCACCGTGAAGAGCAACCTCATTGTGCATCAGCGAACTCACACAGGGGAGAAACCCTACATATGCACCGAATGTGGGAAAGGCTTCACCATGAAGCGTTATCTTGTTGTACATCAGCGAACTCATACCGGAGAGAAACCCTATATATGCGGCGAATGTGGAAAAGGCTTCACTGTGAAGAGTAATCTCATTGTGCATCAGCGATCTCATACTGGGGAAAAATCTTACATGTGCTCTGAATGTGGAAAAGGCTTCACCACAAAGCGCACCCTCGTTATACATCAGCGAACTCACACAGGAGAGAAATCTTACCTATGTAACGAATGTGGAAAAGGCTTCACCACAAAGCGCACCCTCATTATACATCAGCGAACTCATACAGGTGAGAAACCCTATGAATGCAGGGAGTGTGGTAAAGCCTTTAGCCAGAAGATCTGCCTCATACAACATGAGAGATGTCATACAGGAAAGACTCCCTTTGTGTGTACTGAGTGTGGCAAATCCTATTCTCACAAATACGGTCTCATTACGCATCAGAGAATTCACACGGGGGAGAAACCCTATGAGTGCAGTGAATGTGGGAAAGCATTCACCACAAAGTCAGTACTCAACGTCCATCAAAGAACTCACACAGGAGAGCGACCCTATGGATGCAGCGATTGTGAGAAAGCCTTCTCCCACTTGTCAAACCTTGTTAAACATAAGAAAATGCACACGAGAGAAACGGGTAGATTCAGTCAGGTTGGAAATTCCTTTAACACAGAGTCGAGGCTCATTACTTAACGAGTGAACTCGTGCAAAACAAAAGCCCTTTGAATGTGATGCCTTCTGTGGCAACCAAGACTTCGTTAAACATCACTGTTTCCGGCAGATTGGAATGTCATTGTGTCCCTGCCTGTTGTCATATGTGTGCCCTGAGGAGATTAAAGAACTTGTCCAGGAGGTAAACCTGGTGAATACAGTGAATGTGGTGCCTTCTGTGATCCTTACCCTGTATTTTCTGTCAATGAAAACATGTTGGAAAAACTCATGCATTGAGCATGGAGGTGCCTTGAGCAAAACTTGCTAGCTTCATTATATTCTGAGAAGTGGATACTGAGCCTAATTCTGTTGACTACAGAGACTAGGAAGGCCTTCAGTGGGAAGGTAGATTATTATCAGGGATCGTCGTAGATCATCAGTGAGCTTATTGTTCATAGAAATACCATTTTAAAGAAATTCATGTTGACCATGACCATGGGAAAGCCTTTACCCAGAAAGAAGACCTCAGTGAGTGTCAAGAGTCCACACTGGAGAAAAACTTTAGGAGGACAGTATGACAGGATGTCAGTGATACATCCTGCCTTGTTTGGTCAGGTATCATACAGAAATTAAAACTCTATGAACATGCTAAATGTAGAGCACCTTTAGTCAGATATCAGAGAACTCGTGAAGGAATGAAGTCCTGTGAAAGTGGAAAATATTTGAATGCCTTTTTAAAAAAAGTTTTTTTAATGTTTATTTTGAGAGAGAGGGTACAAGTGGGGGAGGGACCGGGGGGTGGGGGGAGCGGGGACAGTGGATCCAAAGCCACCTTTATGTGGACAGCAGAGAGCCTAATGCGGGGCTCGAACTCGCAAACTGTGAGATCATGACCAACTAGGCCAAAGTTGGACGCTTAACCAACTGAGCCACCCAGGTGCCCCTGTTTGAGTGCTTTTAAGTATTCCAAGTCTGACCTCATGTGCATTTTCAGATGATACTTGGGAACCCTTTTCTAGTTGCCTTGTCACTAATTCCATAGTTTTAAAAGTTAGTCTGCTTTCTTCATCATTGACTAATATTTATTGTTCTATGGAGTGTTCTAGGACTACCCTGTAATATATGATTTGTAAATTTAGTATTTTGAAGTATTTTATTTTATTAAAAAAAAATTTTTTTTTAACGTTTATTTATTTTTGAGACAGAGAGAGACAGATCATGAATGGGGGAGGGTCAGAGAGAGAGGGACACAGAATCCGAAACAGGCCCCAGGCTCTGAGCTGTCAGCACAGAGCCCAACGCGGGGCTCGAACTCACGGACCGTGAGATCATGACCTGAGCCGAAGTTGGACGCTTAACCGACCAAGCCACCCAGGTGCCCCGAGTATTTTGAAGTATTTTAAAAGGAAACTTTTAAATTTATGATACCAGATATTTGTACTTGCTTAACTCAGTTTTTAATTATGACCAGATATTTTATAAAACCACCTTCCAAGTTTTTTTTTTAATTTTGTTTTTTAATGTTTATTTACTTTTGAGAGAGAGAGAGAGAGAGAGAGACAGAGCACAAGCGGGGGAGGGGCAGAGAGAGAGGAGACACTGAATCTGTAGTAGGCTCCAGGCTCTGAGCTGTCAGCACAGAGCCCAATGTGGGGCTCAAACTCACCAATCAGGAGATCGTGACCTGAGCCAAAGTTGGATGCTCAACCAACTGAGCCACCCAGGCACCCCCCAAGTTATTTTTGAAAATGTTTAATTTGAAATCATTTTAACTTAGAAGAAATTGCAAGATAGTCCAGAGACTTCCCTAGTATCCTTTACCTAATGTCTCCCAGTATGTAAACCACATTTTGTTGTTGAATCTAGGAAAATGACATTGGTAGTGTACTGTTAGCTAAACCCTTAACCTTATTTGGATTTCATTAGATTTTCATAGTTTTTGTTTTGTTTTGTTTTGTTTTTTTAGGTTGTAATTCTAAGCAGCTTTATAACATTATGGAGAGTCATGTAAACCACTACCACAACCAGGATGTAAAACTGTAATCAACACAGAGTCTCTCCCTTTTTATGTTCATACCCTTTATCCAGACCTACCTCCTGCAACCACTTACATTTTCCATCAGTATAACCGTGTAATTCTATGAATGCTATAAAAATCATTTTTATAACTGGATTTTATATATTTTGTAGATATATTGTATTTATATAATTTTATAATTTTGATAAAGGTTATTACAATATTACTGACTATGTACAAATTTATAATTTTTTATTAATAGGGAGCATGTAAACTTTTCATGTTTTTGTCATTCGCAAATTGCTCTGAAGACTTACTTGAGTTGCTGGATGGTTTTATTATTGTGAGTAGTACACATACAAATGTGTCATTACTGCCACGTTTTATTAGTAATACACATGACCAGTTTATTTATCCCTTTATTTTTTTTAATTTTTTAAATTAAAAAAAATTTTTTGAGAGAAAGAACGCACGTGAGCAGGGGGCAGAAAGGTAGAGAGATGGAGAGAGAAGCGGGGCTCACCTGCAGCGCAGCACGAGTTCACCCAAAGTGGGTCTCGGGCTCACCGATTATGGGGCTTGAACTCATGAACCGTGAGATCATGACCTGAGCTGAAACCTGAAGCTTAACTGACTAAGCCACCCAGGTGCCCCTTTCCCTTCACTCGAGATTTCCTGGTTTCAACTGTTGTAAAGATGGTATGAAATCTGCATACGGGGCTTTGTGTGAACATAAATTTTAATTCCTCTACAATAAATATTCAAGTGTATGATTGTTGGGATGTATGGTAAGTTGTGTTTAGCCTTTTAAGAAACTAGTCTCTTCCAATGTACCTGTGCTCTTTTACATTCTCACCAGCAGTGTATGAAATACTGTTCCACATCCTCTCCAGCACTGGGCATTCAGTATACTTGGCCTTGAATAATGCAGGGGTTAGGGGCACTGACCCCCACGCAGTTGAAAATCCACATATAACTTAACTGCTAATAGCCAACTGTTGACCGGGAGCCTTACCAATAACATAAATAGTTGCTTAACACATATTTTGTATATTATATGTATTATATACTGTATTCTTAAAGTAAGCTATAGAAAAGAATGTTAAAATCAGACTTTTGGGGAAGAAAGAAAAATACCATATGATTTCACTCATACATGGAATTAAAGAAACAAATGAATAAAGCAAAAAAAAAGACCAAAAAACCAGACTGTTAAATATAGAGAACAATCTGAGGGTTACTAGGAGGGGAGGTGGTTAGGGGAATGGGTAAAAAAATGGGGATTAAGAGTACATTTATGGTGAGCACTGAGTAATTTATAGAATTGTTGAATCACTGTATTGTACACCTAAAATTAGTATAACACTATATGTTAATTATACTGGAATGTTAAAAAATTTACAAAGCCTAAGAAAAACAAAAATAAGGAAGAGAAAGTACATTTACAGTGCTTTACTGTAAAAAAAAAAAAAAACCTGCATGTAAGTGAACCCATGCAGTTCAACCCCACGTTACTGAAGGGTCAGCTGTAGATTTTATTTTAGCCATTCCACTAGCAGCGTAGGAGAGACTCAGTCGCTTTCCATCCTCACCAGCACTTGGTATTGTCGTTATATTTTACATTAACCATTTTATTAGGTATATAGTAGTAACCGATCTGGAGCTTAACTTGGGTCTCCCTAATGGCTAACGATATTCCACACATCATTACTACTATTATTGCAGACTTACTTATAACTGGAAGTTTGTACCTTTTGATCACCTTCACCCATTTCATCCACATCCCACCCCCACCCCTGCCTGTCACAACCAAATTTTTTTCTGTATCTAGGAGTTTGGTGTTTTTTTTTTTTTAGATTCCATATATAAATAAGATCATACAGTATTTGTCTTTCTCTGATTTATTTCACTCAGCATAATACCCTTAGGATCTATTCATGAGTCATATATGACAGGATTTTCTTCTTCTTTTTTTTTAATTTATTTTGAGAGGGCACAATTGGGGGCAGGTCAGAGAGAGGGAGAAAGAGAGAATCCCAAGCAGGCTCCACGCTGTCAGTGCAGAGCCCAACACGGGGCTCAGCCTCACAAACCGTGAGATCGTGACCTAAGCTGAAGCCAAGAGCTGGATGCTTAACCAACTGAGCCACCCAGGTGCCCCAAGGTTTTCTTTTTTATGGCTGAATATTCAATTGTGTGTGTCTGTTCCTGTACCACATTTTTTAAATCCATTCGTTTGTATAGGACACTTAGGTTTTGATGCATGGCTATTGTAAACAATACTGCAGTGAACGTGGGGGTACGGCTGTGTTTCTGAAACAGTGACTTCATTCCATTTGAGTGGATACAGGAGAATTGGTGGATCATATTGTAGTTTTGTTTTTAGTTTTTTGAGGAACCTCCGTACTGTTTCATAGTGGCTGCACCAGTTTACAGTATATCTGTAGGTTGTTCACGAAGAGACATCTCTGATTTAACAAATCACCTACTGGTGCACATTCATACTGGTATTCGTTTCTTTTGACTGCGTTACAAAATTACTTTCCTAAAAGTTAATGTCTAAAGACAAACATTTACCAATTCTGTTGTGTGGGTCTAGGGTTGGATTGTCTAGTGTGGGCTGTCTGGACTGGGGCTGCACAAGCTAGATGGCTTTTTTTTTTTTTTTTACACGTCTAAGTGTCACTGGAATGGATGGGGTCATTCACAATCTCATGCTGCAAGAGGCTAGCCTGGGCTCTAGTATAATGTGTTAGAGGAGCTCCAAGAGAACCATATACCATACCTCACTGAGCAAGTCTGGTTCTGTCCTGTTTGTTACTGTCTTATTGGACACATTAGTCAGAGTCCCTAGGAGGGGATGCTATCCAAAAGTGTGAATATAGAGATGGAAGGATAAATTTATTTTTTTTAATTAAAAAATGTTTATTTTTGAGAGAGAGAACAAGCAAGCGAGAGGCAGAGAGAGAGGGAGAAAGAAAATCCCAAGCAAGCTCTGAACTGTCAGTGCAGAGCTGGATGTGGGACTTGAACTCATGAACTGTGAGATTGTGACCTGAGCCAAAATCGAGAGTTGGACATTTAACGGACTGAGCCACTCAGGCGCCCTGCAAGAGTAAATTTAAGAATCACAAGAGTGATTTCCTTACACTTGTCAAAATTGATACCATAAATATCCTTGTACATGTTTGTTCTCAAAGAGATTAATTTCTACTGAATCAATTCTTAATATTAATCCCTGGCTCAAGGAGAATGAAAAGCTTAAATTGGATAATTGCAGATTGTACTCTAAAAACATTTTACTAATTTACATACTCTGGTCTGAAGCCTGTCGTCCTAAACATACCAAATACCTAAACCTTATTAAATGTGGTGTGCATTTTTTAAACTTAGAACTGTGATAAGCATGATAATAACCTCAGTTCATTCAAAGCTGTACATGGTGGACAATCGTTACCTACTATGCAGATGAGAAAAAATAAAACTTAGGCTTAGCATAAGAGTGCCTTTATCCACATGGCCTCGCCACTGTGAATGTTGCTCATCGTGAATGTTTTTGTTTCATGTTTATTTTGCATTTATTTGAATATTAGATGCATTTTAAAACTTGTTATGAGTACTTACGACTTTTAAAAGTAAATGGCCTGTTTATTATTTAGTTATATAAAAAATTAGGTTGGCCTTTCTCTTACTCCTTTTGTAATAGGGTGTGGAAGAGTGGATCTCATGTATTGATCATAGGAATGGAAACTGGCACACTGACTCTGGAAAAGTTTGGCGGTTTCTCTTACACACACACTCAGGCCTTTCCTGTCCTTTCCCTCCATTCTTCCAATATATATGACAGGTTCAGTTGGATCCAAATTTAGGATTTATATTGCTATGACTGTTGATGTTTTTCGCAAATGACACATGTAGTATAACATTTTTTTTTTTTTTTTACACAACTTTTATTCTTGTGGAAGCTGTCACAGTTGCCTATTCCTGGCCACTGGTCCTCAGAGCCCTGCCTTCCTCTCTGGACCCAGGAAAAGCTCTGTGTGCAGCCTAGGCTCCGCCCTTCCCTGGGCATTGATCTTCTCTCACTTTCGCTGGCCTTAGTGGCCTTTCCACCCCATTACTCTTGCCCACGCCCAACTGGCGCGTTCCAGCGGTTTTCTTTCCTAGTCAGTGACCGTCATCCCTGTGCCCTCAGCGCTTCTGCGAACGTTGTTCTCCGTCCAAAAGTCGCTTCAAACCCATTTCTGCTGGAAACTCCCCCGAGGAGGCTTCTGTGAGTTCTGTGCTGTACAAATACCTCCACTTCCTGTTAACAGGATCACGCCAACCGAGCCGTGTCCTAATTTTAATTTTCCAGTCCGCTCGCTGAAAGGGATTTTCCCCGCACCGTTTTTTGCCTGGCGTAAGCTCCAGCTTTGCTCCTCCTACCTGTGCGTTTCTGCCCAGACTGACGGGCCCTTTCACTTTCTCAGCCGCCCCTGCCGGCGGGCGCGGAATCGGGCTCTTGGCGCCCCGTAGGGCCGAGATCCAAGATGGCTGCCCCCACGGGGCAAGGCCAGGGTGCGGCCATGTTGCCGCAGCGGCAAAGCCGGGGTCCAGTTGTCTTTTCTCTAGAAATGCTTCAGACCCTTGTTGGCCGCAGCCCCGCGGTGCTGAGGGACGCGGACGAAGTTCAGCGAAGTAATTTCAGGTGCCGGTGGGTCGCAGTGGTGTGTGGCGAGAATCAGGTGCGTTCGCGGACTGTGGCCGGGGACGGTTCGTCGGCGTCTGCCTGGGGTGGTGTGGGTGGAATTCTTGCGGGAGGAGACCGTGGGTGGGTGTTCTTCCGTGTTAGGGTGTGCGCTTGCGGTGCCCGTGGTCTCGGTCAGGAGGTGCTCTCGTAGTTCTTGGGTAAAGATTTCTCGGGACCAGCGACCGGGTGCAGAGGGCACATTTGGGGGCCGTTTACTCGCTGGGGCTCAGAGATGGCGAGCGGGAGGGTGGTGGCGGTCCGCTGCAAGTGGAGCGGGTTTTGTTCGGGGCTCAAAAACGAGCTGTTTCGGGGCTCACGGGTCGGGGTCCGTGGAGCTCACGCGGGGGCCGCCGGGTGCGTCGGGGGTACGGGTGGGAGCGTGGGCTGCGCCTGGATGCGGGGGGCTTGGCCGCGGCGTGCGGAGCTCGGGCCTGGGCTGCCGCCAACGACAGCGGGTGTGCGTCCCCGCCTCTGCCCTTTAGCCCCGGGTCCTTTTTTCAGCTCTGGTTTTTTGGCAGCCGGCGCCACTTCGTACCCTCGGACTCTCAGGAATGAAGGTTTTTGCCGAGATGAACGAGCCAGCCTATCTAATAGCAGTTTTATGTTGAAGTTGCCGCCTTTTCTCTTTTGTCCTCCGAGATTCCTTGCACATTCCTCTTGGATATTTCTTTTCAGATTCTGACACAAGTAAAATCTCTTATCACACTGTACGTTCCGTTCACAAGGGATAATCCTTGTCAAGATTTTAGTAGATTTCAATTTGAGGCTTTTAGATTATGTGCTTAATATTTATAATTCAGATAAGTTGTGTAAATGGTACTATGATTTTCTCCTTGGCCTTATTTCATATAATAAACACTTACAAATTATTTTTAATGTGTGAACCGGTGATATTGTGAGTGGATTCGTATTAAGCATTTGCTTATGTATAATCTATATAGAGATGAAATGTTTGAGATGTTTAGGTATCATTCGGGGGACAGTTTATGATTATGCATTTATACCCTTGGATTTGTTCCCCAGCCTTTCGTTTCCAATATAAACTCTTTATTTTTATTGCAGTTGTAAGCGTGTTATTACTTTCTGACTCCCTTTTCCTTACCATTTTCTATAATGCAAAAGATCAATTAACTGTAAATATTTATTTGCTACTTGGCCACCCTACTAAATTCTTATTACAGTATCTTTCTCTCCACCCAACATTTTAGTGTAGAAAATTTTCACACATACAGACATACTGAAAGAATTTTAAAGTAACCATTCATATACCTACCTAGATTTTACCATTAACCTCAGACTAGACTAGCTCTACCGGTTAGTTACCTGAGCTTCTATCCATCTTCTTTTCATGAATCAGTCTTCTAGTTGGTTTTGGTGCATTTTATTTATTTATTTTTAATGTTTATCTATTTTTGAGAGAGAGAGACAGAGCACTAGTGGGGGAGGGGCAGAGAGAGAGGGAGACACAGACTCGGAAGCAGGCTCCAGGCTCCGAGCTGTCAGCACAGAGCCCGAGTCGGGGCTCGAACTCACAGACCGTGAGATCATGACCTAGCCCAAGTCGGACGCTTAGCCGACTGAGCCACCCAGGTGCCCCGGTTTTGGTGCATTTTAAAGACAGTTGCAGATCACTGCCAGTACTCTAAATGCCTCTGCAATTACATGATTAATAGCGTTCCAATAGCTTTTTACTTGTTTCCTTTGTTTACTTAATGAACAGAGATTTTATTTACAAATAGTCTTGGCCTGTTGTGTAGTGGAATGAAAGTGAATTTTGGAACGAAATTAATCTGATTTTTCAATTCCATTGTGTGACGGGTGTGACCTGTGTCTCTTTCCCCTTGGCAAAAAGAGAAGTTAAACTCTCTCCCTCAGGGTTGTTTTGAAGATAAGTATAGTAAAATACCTAAAATTGTGGTCTGTGATGGCAGGAGCCTAGTGTATTTGAGTAAAAAGGCTGATAATTTCCCCATATTTATGGTTTTGTGCTGTGTAAAATTTGTATTTGTAACTCATTTTCTCTCTCCCTACCTCCTTCCTTACTTCTCTGTCTCTTTTTTAAAGTAAACTTGTGAACATACATTAATGATCTAGCAACAGCAATTTAAATGTAGAATGCCAATAATTTTCTGACTTAAAACATAAGTGCTCTTATGAAAAAATATAATGAGGAACTAAAAATGACCTCTCAAATATTACACTGTTGTCAGTATTTCTTTTCAGAAGTTCTTAGAAGTGGATTTTTCAGTTACTGGTGATACTTTTATTGCCTGTTTTAAGTGAATGTTAGGTATGGTTGGGTGGCTAAGTCGGTTGAGCAGCCGAATCTGACTCTGTGTTAAGCCCGAGTCAGGCTTGTGCTGCGTGTGGAGCCTGCTTAAGATTCTCTGTCTCCCTTTTCCCCTCTTCTCTGCTCGGGCTTTCTCTCTAAGAATAAATAAATAAATAGGTAACTAAATAAATTTTAAAAATGTTAAATTATCCCCATGAAATGTCCTGCTCTTTAATACTGACCTTGACCTGTGTATGCTTTAAAATGGTCTAGATTTTTTTTTTTTTTTAATTTTTAGAGAGAGTGTGAGTGGGGGAACAGGGCAGAGGGTGAAAGAGAGAGAGAGAGAGAGAGAGAGAGAGAGAGAGAGAGACATTGAGAGAGAGAATCCTAAGCAGGCTCCATGCTCAGCACAGAGCCTGACACAGGGCGTGATCCTAAGACGCTGGGATCATGACGTGGGCCGAAATCAAGAGTCAAGACGCCCAACCGACTGAGCCACTGAGGCGCCCCTAGAATTAAAAAAAAATTTTTTTTTAAGTTTACTTATTTATTTTGAGAGAGGAGAGCAAGCAAGTGGGGTAGGGGCAGAAAGAGTAGGCAAGAGAATTCCAAGCAGGCTCTGCACTGTCAGCACAGAGCCCTACTCCGGGCTTGAACTCACCAACCTCAAGATCATGACCTGAGCTGAGATTGAGGGTCAGTCGCTTAACCAACTGAGCCACCTAGGCGCCCCTAGAATTTTTCTATTTAAATGTTGTAGCCAGCCACCTGACTAAAGATGTACACAGACGTGTTAGGTGAATACTGATGATTTGCCTCTTTATATATTCAAAAGTCATCTTTGATTATTTTTTCAAAGTGTGTTGTACTGGGTAATGTTTTCAGATGTAAATTCTCAACTCTACCTTTGTAGATAGAGTGTGAAAGCCTGAGAGAATGGTCAACAAGTGGATCTGACTGTATTCCCATAAAACTATTTACAAAAACAGGTGGTCTAGGCCCTGTGTTACTGACCCTTGATTTAGATGATTATGTGGCTTTTGTGTTCTCATTTGGAGTTGGCCAAGTAGAGCCCATGAACTGAATCTGGGCCAGTGCCTGTTTTTGTTAATAAAGTCTTATGGGAACTCAGCCACACCTATTTTTTTTTTTTTTAATATGACTGCTTTTGAGCTATAGTGGTATAGTTAAGTAGTTGCTACAGAAGCCATGTGCATTATATTTTTTTCTCTTTTAACATGTAGTTATGTATGTTTAAAAATATATATATTAGTTTTATTCACACTAGAGATTGCAAAATAACATACAGTTTGTATTTGTCGAAGTATTATGGTAATTAGTACTTTTATATTCTTCTCTGTCTATACAGAGATTTTAGAACAGTTTTTCACTCACCACTTCTATGTTATATGCTGCCATGGAATACTTTATTTTTTACTTTATTTTATTATTAATATTTTTTAATGTTTATTTTTGAAAGAGAGAGAGAGAGAGATACAGAGTGTGAACGGGGGAGGGGCATACAGAGAGAGAGGGAGACACAGAATCCTAAGCACTCCAGGCTCTGAGCTGTCAGCACAGAACCCGACGTGGGGCCCGAACCCATGAAACTCGAGATCATGACCTTAGCCAAAGTCTGACACTTAACTGACTGAGCCACCCAGGTGCCCCTGTCATGGAATATCTTAACTCTTCATGTTTTTAAAACCTTCTGAGAGATGATCATTGTTATATTTCCAGTTGGTACTGATTTAGACTTCAACTCTTATTTACCAGTTTTATTTCTCTTGACTCCTTGCTCCTCTGCTTACATTGGAAGATCCTTTCCTTTGGCTTGAAGAACCTTCTTATTTGCTGTAACACAGGTCTTCTGATGAAGAATACTGTGTGCTTTCGCCTGAAAATTCAGTTCTATTTCTAAAGAATGTTTTTGCCAACTATCCTATACAGGTTTATACTTCTAATACTCTACAGAGTATGAAGAACTGGAATGCAATGAGAAACTATGAAGACAATGTGTTATTATTTGCTTATTAGCATGATGTTCTCAAAATCAAAGTGTATGTCCCCTAGGATGTAAAAAGACTTTTGCAGAGGTAGATGGACATGCATGATTTAAGAGAAAAAATGTGTATCTCTTACTGTCTGTGTGTCCTCTTTCCTAAAAATGATGTGCCAGAGGAGGCCCCTGCCACTTGGCCCAGAGCACTTAATAAAAAGACCGATTTTTTTTTTAATTTTTAAATTTTAGTTAACACACTGTGCAATATTGGTTTCAAGGAGTAGAATTCAGTGATTCATCACTTGCATACCACAGCCAGTGGGGGGCGCCTGTGTGGCTCAGCTGGTTAAACGTACAACACCCAGTGCTCATCCCAAGTGCCCTCCTTAGCACCCAGCACCCATCTAGCCCATCCCCTCCCTCCCTCCATCACTCCTCCCACCTCCCTCCATCACTCCTCAGTTTCTTCTCTATCATGAAGAGTCTCTTTGTTATGCCCAGAGTTCGTGATCCCCAAAGACCACCAGGGAGCCGAGTCCGATGCAAAAGCAAAAGAGCCTTTATTCGAGCTAGCTCGAGCTCAGTCCCCTACCTGCACCAACACAGCGGTGAGATACCGGGGAGAGAGCCAGTTTCAAAAGCACAAAGGTT
Organism: Lynx rufus; assembly: GCF_022079265.1. NCBI lineage: Eukaryota > Metazoa > Chordata > Mammalia > Carnivora > Felidae > Lynx > Lynx rufus. The sequence continues at coordinate 2,540,558 of NW_025814830.1, read as the reverse complement.
TTATTGGGGTCTAGGGGCAGTTGGTGAGGTAATGGCTGTGGCCTCAGCCCATTGGCTGGGGAAGGGTCGTCGCCTTGGCCGATTGGCTAGGGAAGGGTCGGAGTCCTGTTACTCAAGGGGAGGAGGCGTGGTCGGCCAGCGTAGGTCCGCCCCTTCATCTTGTGGTTTTTTTCCCTCTCTTTTCAAAAAGACAGATCTTTGGGGGCCTTGGTTTAAGGTGAATGCATAGCGACAGTGACAATATTTGGGCCTAAAGAGATTGTGCCGCTCAGAGTAATTTGCTTTTCAGCCTGTAGGTGCTGGCTCCCCAGGGACAAGAGGAATCCAGGGAAAAAGGAGAAGATTCCAAGACTTAGGCATCAGCATTTCTGGGGAAACCTTTGACTGGAGACTGAGATTTTTGAACAGAAATTTAGAGCTGATTCAGAAGAGCTAAAGACAGAGCATCCCTGTTAGCACCCATTTCCCAAAATCAGAAGAAGATGATCCAGGCCCAGGTGACTTTTGGTTTCTTTTATTCTTTCCTCCCCCTCCCCCAATGGATTTGTAGAGGCCTGTAGAAGAAAAAAATCAGTGCAATTAAACAAAAAAGTCTGAATTGAGAATAGCAGGATGTGGAGAAATCTGGGCCAAGTAGGATCAGGAACATATTTTTCATAGGATTCATGCTTTGTGGCTCTTGTTGGAATATATGTGATTGTGCAAGACCCTGTAGGTCACGATACCTGTCAATGTTGCATATATCTCTGACAGCCATCATAAGAGAATCTTGGTAAGTTACATGGTAGGCATTAGTTACTGTGATCTGTTTCTACTGGCAACACTTCTGATACCAAACATGTGAATTTTTTCATACCAACGACCAGTTCCTCAACTCTTTAGACACCACTGTGTACAATTTGATTCAATCTTGACGCTAACTACCTGGAGTTACTATCGTACTCCACAGGTTTATAGGGCTCAGTCCCACAAGACTGACCTCATTACAGATGCCAAGCATTAGGTGCCCAGGGTACCCATACTTCTGACTTGGCTACAAATGGGCAGTTCCCACAATCCCTTCCTTGGGTTCGAGAATTCACTCCAGTGGCTCAGGTAACTCAGGAAAACACTTTACTTCACATTTACCAGTTTATTATAAAGGCTACAAGATGGGAACAACCAAATGGAAGAGAAGCATAGGGCAAAGTATGGGAGAAAGGGCGAGGACCTTCCATGCCTTGTCCAAGCAAGCCACCCTCCCAGCACCTTGATGGGTTAACCAACATGGAAGCACCCCAGCCCTGTAGTTTAGTGTTTTTTATGGAAGTTTCATTATGTAGAGGCGATTGATGAAATCACTGGCCATTTAGTGATTATCTCAATCTCCAGTTCCTCTCCCCTCCCTACCCTGGGGTAGGGCTGACACTTCAGCCCTCTAATCAATAGCTTGGTTCTCATAGCAACCAGCCACATCCTTAGGGTATCTAGGGGCCCACCAGAGTTACCTCGTTAATATAAATTCGGGTATGGTTGAAAGGGGCTTGTTACAAATAACACAAGGTGCCCCTCCCACCGCAAGCCCTTCTAAAGGCTTTAGGAGCTTTGTGCTAGGAACTGGAGATGAATACCAAATACATACCTCTTATTATATCACAGTATCACAGGCATCGACTGTGAGGAGAAAACAGACTAGTTCCTTGAGGGAGTGTTAATGTTTCATGACACATAGGTTTGAAGTTCACATAGGTCTTTGATCGTTCCTCATAGATCTGTTGTGGTGAGTAAAGGCCTTAACTGCCCTTACTTCTCATAAATGTAAAAACGTGGTTCCTGCAGCTGTTTCTTCATTGTTTCCATTGTAGTGTTAACTCTGCCTAATGATATGCACACATACATATATATTTGTCTATGTACATCTGTGTGTCTATAAGTATATTTGTAGTTTTTTTTATAAATTTGCTTGATCATTAATCTCTTTGCTTTATACGTGTAGTATACGGTTCCTTTTTTTTGTTTAGTATATTAACCACTGAAATTAGTATGGGTTTTCTGGTGATTCTAGCATATCTGCAGTCTTCATCACTGATTTTGGTATTGGTTCACATGCTCGTGGTGAACTTAGAAATCTGTGTTATTCATCTACGTACTTCCACATTGGCAAATAGATGCTCAAATTTATACAGATGTTCTTACACCAGCAAGAGGATTTAATGGTACATATTACGGAAACTTTCTCTGATTTTCAACTTTGTTTGATGAAGAGAAGACTGCACAGTGACATAATATTTTACAAGATTTCTTATTGTATCACCATGTATTAAAGAACAAAAACCACCAATTTCCTTTATGGTGAAATGAACAGAATAGTTTCCCTTATCCATTTTTTACATATCACTGAAAGAATATCATTTCATTAAATGTAACTGTGTTATAACAGGAATCCCTGACATTTGAGGACGTGGCCGTGGGCTTCTCCCGGGAGGAATGGCGGCTCCTGGCCCCCGCCCAGAAGCACCTGTACCGGGATGTGATGCTGGAGAACTACAGGAACTTGGTGTCCGTGGGTGAGGACGACTCCCCTGTGTCTCTCACAGGGTGCTCTGCCAGTGGTTTTTTTCTTTCTCAGCTACTTAACTCTTTAGTACTCTGACATGATAGATTCTCGCATCCTTTTCTTCTCTCAGACAAGAGGATATAATGTCCCCTCTCTTGAGAGAAAAGCCTTGATGTTTACAGATGTGAAACATTGTTTATTCCCTAAAATGTAACATTATGCCCTCCTGATATACCCCAGGCCACGGAGTGGTCTTCTTCTTCTTCTTTCCTTTTTTAAGGTTATTTATTTATTTTGAGAGAGAGAGAAAGCGTGAGTCAGGGAGGGGCAGAGAGAAGGGAGAGAGAGAGAGTCCCAAGCAGGCTCCGCACTGCCGGCGCAGAGCCCAACATGGAGCTTGACCCCGCGAACCACGAGATCGTGACCTGAGCCACAGTCGGACGCTGAACCAACTGAGCCACCCCGGTGCCCCAACCACTGAGTCCTCTATCATTTCTCACGAACAGGGTATCTCGCCAGCAAACCAGATGCACTCTCCAAGTTGGAAGGAGGAGAACTTTGGACAGCAGAAGATGAGATCGACAGTCGAATCTGCCCAGGTGAGTGAGAAGTTGGCAGGGTGGGGGGTGGCTGCAGAAGCAGTACCCTGGTCAGACAGAGAAGGCGTCACAGCTGTGACAGCCCCTCCCCACATCTGTTTTCCCCTATGGGAACTCTTCTTTGTTGAAATTTCGAGGAAAATGTATCCCTTTTTTTCTTTTGAGATCTGATCCCTGTTCCCTGTTTGCTTTACATACTTCTTGTTTTTGTTTGTTTTGCATAGCCATCTTCTTCCTCGGACTTTCTAATCTTCATCCACTGTGACAGTGTCTCTCCTGCTGTGAAATTCCACTTTCCAGGCCTTTCTGGAAAAAAACAACTTTGACTTCCCCACTTTTTTCTCACTACTATACCTGCTTACCAGGAAATAATGATTTCCTTCCATAACTTCTGACTATACCTTTGATACTTGGTCTCCATGGTAACCTGGCTTTTGCTGTGCATTTATGTCGTTCTTTGCCCCCACCCCCACCCCGGGAACCCCTGAAGTTCTCCATACTTTTGTTCTCGTTTTCTTCTCAGTTCTCCTCACTCTTAAGTTTCCTCCATTCCCGGGAGTCAACCTCTTTCTCTTTTCTTAAGATGTCAATTGACCTCTCTCAATATTGTCTAATGCATGCTTTCATCCTATATATTTTACCCTTCTTCATGGCAGCCAGCCGTAACTTCCCATTCTGTGTGTGAGCACAGGAATCCTCTTCTCTTCATCCTTTTTTTAAAATGCAGGTTCTTGAGGTGCCTGGGTGGCTCAGTCGGTTGAGCATCCAACTCTTGGTTTCGGCTCAGGTCATGATCTCGCGGCTTCGTGGGCTCAAACCCACAGAGCATCGGGCTCTGTGCTAGCAGCACGGAGCCTGCTTGGGATTCTCTGTCTCCCTCTGTCTCTGCCTCTCCCTTGCTTGTGCTGTCTCTTTCTCAAAAAATAAATAAATAAACTTAAAAAAAATGAAATTCAGGTTCTCTTTGAGTTCAACACAACTACACATTGTAAATTGTCCCCATCCTGGCATTACCTTGAATGTTCTCTGCTTGCTGAGCTCTCAAAGGTTATTTAATTAACAAGAAAATATCCTTTTTAACATGCCACATGATTGCCAGCCCAAACTGGGTCATGTTTGGCTGCTTCAAATGATTTCCTTTTTTTTATGTTATGTTTGCTTCAAATGATTTCCTTCGGGGTTTTGTTAATTCAGATTTTCCTTTAATTATTAGATGTTATCACTGCATTTATTTTCCTAAAGCTTTTGTTTTCACATGATTTTTTAAAAATTTTTATTATTTATTTTTGAGAGAGAGAGAGACAGAGCACGAGCAGGGGAGGGTTAGAGAGAAAGATGCAGAATCCGAAGCAGGCTCCAGGCTCTGAAGCACTCCCTGACATTATTATTATTATTATTATTATTGTTGTTGTTGTTATTATTATTGTAATTCAGTCACACCCTGATACTGGATGTACCAATGTATTATTACTTTTCAATTTGTAAAGTGATGGCAAAATGGGGCACCTGGGTGGTTCTGTAGATTGAGCGTCCAACTTCGGCTCGGGTCATGATCTCACAGTTCGTGAGTTGGAGCCCCACATCGGGCTCTGTGCTGACAGTTCGGAGCCTGGAGCCTGCTTTGGATTCTGTGCCTCCCTCTCTCTCTGCCCCTCCGCCACTCACTGTCTCTGTCTCTCTGTCTCTCTGTCTCTCTCTCAAAAATGAATAAAGTTAAAATAAATAAATAAATAATAAAAAATAAATTTAAAGTGATAGCAAATGGAATTTCTACTAATTTTTCAAGAACTTGAGTCTGATTTTTTTTTTTATTCAAGTATAATTAACATACAGTGTTATATTAGTTTCAGGTGTACAATTCAACAATCTAGGGGTGCCTGTGTGGCTCACTCGGTTAAGCATCCGGCTCTTGATCTTGGCTCAGGTCATGATCTCACGGTTCATGAGTTTGAGCCCTCCAGTAACACAAAGCCTGCTTGGGATTCTGTCTCTCCCTCTCTCTATCCCTTCCCTGCTCTCATGTGCTCACTCTCTCTCTCAAAATAAATCAACTTTTAAAAAAATCTCACATTTTAAGATGCGATTTCACATTTTAAGATGACATCTTCACATTTAGCATGCATGTTTCACAATGCATGCTAGATTTTCCCCTCATTCTGGACTTCAGTAATATTCCCTATTTTAGTGAGAGACATTTTGTCCAGCAGCCCAAGCCACACAATTCCTGAAGTGATCCTTGAGTCCTCGCTTTCATTAACCTCTTCCCACTTCTCCCATTGAGCCCATCAGTGAACCTTATCTTTTCTTTAAATATATCTTGATTTCCTCTACCTCTTACTTCTCCACTGCTTCCTTAACTGTGTTTCACAAACTGCAATTGCCTTCTTTAATCCTTTGCTTCAGTTGTCTATATCTAGAATAAAATCAGGATGTTTTACAGATTTAACTCAATTCTGATACTATCTACCTGGAAAGAATGTCAGATCCTATAAGCTGAAGGTTCAGTCCCACAAGTCTGTCCCTACTTCAGATGTCATTGTTACCTATGCTTCTGTCCATCTGGCTATAAATTGTAGATTCCCATGTCCCCCTCTTTGGGTTCAATTAATTTGCTAGAGTAGCTCACAGAACTCAGAGAAACACTTGTGTTTGCCAGCTTAATAAAGGATCTATAAAGGATACAGATGAACAGCCAGATGAAGAGGTACATAGGGCAAAGTATGAAGGATTTCTGAATGCAGGAGCTTCTGTCTCCATGGAACTGGGGTGCACCACCCTCCTGGCACACGGATGTGTTTACCAACCCAGAAGCTGATCAGATCTTATTTAAGAGTATCTATAGAGCTTTTTTTTAAAAAAATGTTTATTTATTTTGAAAGAAAAAGAATGAGCAGGGGAGGGGGAGAGAGAAAGAGAGAATCCCAAGCAGGCTCCGTGCTGTCAGCACAGAGCCTGACATGGAGTTCAATATCACAAACCGTGAGATCATGATTTGAGCCAAAGTCGAGTCAAGAGCTTAACTGACTGAGCCACCCAGGTGCCCCGAGAGTTTCTGTACAGCTGTAATCTCTAGTTCCTCCTGCCGTTCCCTTTCTTGGTGGGTGGGGCTGAAAGTTCCAACCTTATAATCGCTTGGTCTTTCTGGGTACCAGCCCCATTTCGTGGTTGTGTAGGAACCCTATGCTAAATCGCCTCATTAGCATAAACTCAGTTGTGATTGAAAGGGCTTGTTATGAATAACAAAAGAAACTCCCGTTCGGACATTTGGAAGCTCTGTACCAAGAACTGTGGATAGAGACCAAATGTATTTCTTATTATACCACCTGTAGGATTGTCACTTAAAATAACTACTTCACATGAAGGCCTTTTTAAAACGGTTTTATTCCAAACTAAGATTATGAGAGATGACAGAGTGATTCATTGTTCTCTTCTCTTCTAGAAATCAGGAAAGTTGATGATCCCCTGCAGTGTCGGTTACAAAATCGAAGCATTCAGAAGAGTGTGGAACAACGCTGTGAACATAATACATTTGCAAGCATTTTTAACCAGAGTGAAAGTGATTTTCTGTTGAAACAAAATTATGATATGTTTGATTCACATGAAAAACCTTTAAAATCAAATTCAAGTTTGGAAAGCCAGAGCATAAGCTGTAATTTGGAGAACTCTGCTGAGTTTCATGAAGATGGGAAATCCCTTCTTTATGGTAACCACGAACAATTTTATAGCGTAAATAAATTTCCTGTAGGTGTAAAACCCATTAATAATAATTCCCAGGTCATGAAGCAACAGAGAACTCAAAATACGCAGAAAGCCCATGTATGCAGTGAATGTGGGAAAGCCTTTGTCAAGGTGTCTCAGCTCACTGATCATCAGAGAGTTCATACTAGAGAGAAACCTCATGGATGCGGTATGTGTAGGAAAGCATTCTCCAGAAAATCCAGGCTAATTGAACATCAGAGAATTCATACAGGACTGAAACATTATGAATGCACTGAATGTGACAAAACATTTCCTAAGAAATCACAATTCAACATACACCAGAAAACTCATATGGGACAGAAGCCTTATACGTGTAATGAATGCGGGAAGGCGTTCATCAAGAAATGTCGGCTCGTTTATCATCAGCGAACTCATACAGGAGAGAAGCCCCATGAATGCAGTCTATGTGAGAAAGCCTTCTCTACAAAGTTTAGTCTCACTACGCATCAGAAAACTCATACAGGAGAGAAACCATATATATGCAATGAATGTGGAAAAGGCTTCATTGAGAAGAGGCGTCTTGTTGCACATCATCGAACTCATACTGGCGAGAAACCTTTTATATGCGATGAATGTGGGAAAGGTTTCACCCTGAAGAACAGTCTTCTCACACATCAGCAAACTCATACAGAAGAGAAATTGTATACATGCAGTGAATGTGGAAAAGGCTTTTCAATGAAGCACTGTCTCATCGTACATCAGCGAACTCATACAGGAGAGAAACCCTACACATGCAGTGAGTGTGGAAAAGGCTTCACCTTGAAGAGTCCGCTCATCAGACATCAGCGAACACATACGGGAGAGAAACCCTATGTGTGTAGTGTATGTGGAAAAGGCTTCACCATGAAGAGTGATCTCATTGTACATCAGCGAACTCATACTGCAGAGAAACCATATATATGCAGTGATTGCGGGAAGGGCTTCACCGTGAAGAGCCGCCTGATTGTACACCAGCGAACTCATACGGGAGAGAAACCCTACACATGCAGTGAGTGTGGGAAAGGCTTTCCAGCAAAGATACGGCTGGTCGGACATCAACGAACTCACACGGGAGAGAAGCCCTATATATGCAGTGAGTGTGGAAAAGGCTTCACAGAGAAGAGTCATCTCAATGTGCACAGGCGCACTCATACAGGAGAGAAACCCTACATATGCAATGAGTGTGGCAAAGGCTTAACTGGGAAAAGCATGCTCGTTGCACATTTGCGAACTCATACCGGGGAAAAACCGTATATATGCAGTGAGTGTGGAAAGGGCTTCACCATGAAGAGTACTCTAGGTATACATCAGCAGACTCATACCGGGGAGAAGCCATACAAATGCAACGAATGTGATAAAGCCTTCCGGAAGAAGACCTGCCTCGTACAACATCAGAGATTTCACACGGGAAAAACCTCCTTTGCGTGTACCGAATGTGGAAAATTTTCTTTGCGCAAAAATGATCTCATTACCCATCAGAGGATTCACACAGGAGAGAAACCATATGAATGCAGGGAATGTGGGAAAGCCTTCACGACCAAGTCAGGGCTCAATGTTCATCAAAGAAAACATACCGGAGAGAGGCCCTATGGATGCAGTGATTGTGGGAAAACTTTTGCCCACTTGTCAATCCTTGTTAAACACAAGAGAATTCACAGATAGTCACTTTGGGAAAACCTGTTGCCAGTTGTAGGCCCTCAAGATAATATTTTGCAATGAAGAATGAATGCAAAGAATGGTATTATCTTTAGTGATCAGTTGTGTCACATTTTACGTTGACAAAAAATTTACAAAACTGCTCGCGCAGCCAGCCTTGATGAAAATATCTTAGGACATTATACATCTAAAAAGTGTTGACTAAGATAGATTCTATGAATGTGACAGACTAGGAAAGCCTTCGGTGGGAAGAAGACCTATCACGTGATCATCACAGATCATGAACGACTAGGAAAGCCCTTGCCCAGAAGTTAAGACCTCAATAGATGTTAATTCACACTAGAGAAGTACTTTCCTATGGTAATAAATATAGTCCGGTCTTGAAGTAACGTATTTGCCAGGAAATCGACACAGAAATAACTTAGGAACACGTTCAATGTGGTGGACTTTAGCAAAATACCAGACAACTTAAGGAAAGAGGCCTTGGGGAAATGATGAATGCGAGCGTTCTGTCATATGTCTAAACATAACAGATAATACACCTCTCAGACATTGAGAACAGGATACCTTCAGCCATATGTCTGACTGCCTTGTCATTGACGTTATCAATTTTAAATCGTGGCAGTTACTCTAATCATGTATTAAATTTTAATATGTACAGTGCAGGAGTGTTCTATGAGTATTCTCTGCCTGTTTTATTATATAATTAACCCTTGAATTTCTTTGTTCCAAGTTTAATTGTTATTACCAAATACTTGAAGTACTTCAGAATGAAACGATATATTCATATGTGTAACTCAATATATTTGGGTGTGTTTAACCAAGTTTATAAGCAGCATCAAGTGGTTTATAAAATTAATGTAAATGCAACGTTTATATAACTTCTAATTTTTTTTAAGTTTATTTATTTTGAAATAGAGACCAAGATGGGAGAGGGCAGAGAGAGAGGGAGAGAGAGAGAGAATCCCAAGCAGGCTCTGTACCATCAGTGCAGAGCCCAGTGCGGGGTTTGAGCTCACGAACCGTGAGGTCATGACCGTCAGATGCTTAACCGACTGAGCTACCTCGGCGTCGTATGTGACTTTTAATTTTGAAATAAGTTTAGAATCACAAAAACGAGTATTTCTGAGATTTCCTAAATGCCCTTCAGCCAGCTGTTTCCAAAGGTAAAACCTTACATAACCGTAGTCCAATATCAAATAGAGGAAAGTGAAATTATTATACTACTTTCAACCACAGGATTTACTTGGATCTCACCAGTTTTCACATGCACTCATTTTTGTTTTTTATATATAGTTTTAAGAAACTTTATCACATATGTAGGTTTCTGTAACCAACACCACAGTAAAAATTCAGAATGTGTTGTCGACACAAACTCCCCATGCCACCCCTTCATAGTGACACTTTTCCCTGACCCTAAACCCTGGCATCAGAGATTCTATAAATTTGTCATTTATAGAACATTAATTAGAAAAGTAGAGTCATTTAGCACTTAATTTTTGAAGTTGGCTATTTGACCTTATGAGATAATAGGAAATATATAGGTCTCTGCCCCTTGTGGCCAGCTGCCCCTGGTTGCCGGCACACGCTCCTGAAACCCTTGTAAATTCCTAAGTGATAAGTGCATTAGGAGCAATTTTTATTCTAATGAGGTGACTCTGGGTGGCCTCCTGTAAGGCTTCTGGATGCGACTGGATGAGGACCAAGCCATAATTAAAAAGCTTGCAACATTCTGCCCAACACCCATCCTCCAGGGAGGGGAGAGGGAAATTGAGTCAATAATTGGTCCGTCCTGAAGAAGCCTCCATAAAATCCCCAACGATGGGTGAGCTTCCAGGTAGGTGAACACAGCCAGGTTGGGGGAGGGCAACATAACACAACTCCACCAGGACAGAAGCTTGTGCTTGGGACCCTTCCAGGTCTCCTTCCATGTGTCTCTTCATCTGGCCGTTCACCTAGATGCTTTAACCTAGCTTTTAATTGGTGTCCGTGTTTCTCTGAGTTCTGTGAGCTGCTCTAGCAAATCAATGGAACTGGAGGAAGGAGTTGTGGGGAACTCCCACTTGTAAGCAAGCCCGAAGTTGTAGGTAACCTGGGGACCTACTACTGGTCCCTGGGGTATGAAATGAGGAGGGGGGTTCATTCGTGGGGCCGAGCCCTTCACCTGTGGGACCTGACACTCCAGGTAGCTCGGGTCGGGATGGAGTTACACTGCAGGGCCCAGCTGGTGTCCTGGAGAATTGCGGGGGTGTGCGGAAATCCCCACACGCATTTGGTGACCGGAAGTGTCCCAAGGGTCGCGTGGCAGCCAGTGTGAGTAAAGGAGAAGCACGGGAGGAGGCCGAAACTGTAGGTTTGTCCGATACAGACCTCAGGAAAAGTCAACCCAAGATCCAGCCAGAAGCTCTGTGGGGTCTTCTCTGCACTTGGACGCCGGACTTCACGCAAACTGGCTGCACCCCAGGTGCTCCTGCCTAAGTGCTCAGCTTGCCCTTTTCCCCAAACTGATGATCAGAATGCGCCCCCACGTCACATGGGCTTCGGGTAGGTTCCCGCCCCTGAAGAGGCCTGTGACCGTCTCTTTCGAGGAGGGGAAGGCCCCGGGTGCCCCCATGACGGTTCCGATTCTTCCCGCCGGACAGAGGGCCGGCAGCAAAACGACTGCTCCGGTCAGAAGCGCTAGGAGCGCTCAGTGAGGAAACGAGGTCACCTCCCACCCGAGTGCCCTCAGGCCCGGAGCGAGCGAGCCGAGACGCACTTCCGGAAGCCCCGAGCCCGCCGCACACGCCCCTCGCCGCCCAGACCCCGGTGTGGGTCGGGAGCGAGGGGCCAGGCCCGGGAGGCGGGAATGCGCCTGGGGACGTCCTCAGTCCCCGAGGAAGGCGGGCGCGCGCTCAGGCGAAGTCTTTGGGGCCCGACGGCCGAGGGCGGCCGGTCGGGACCGGGGGCTTGTGTGTTAACTTCGCGGGGCGAGCTGCGGACCACGAACACCGCGCCTCGGCGACCTCAGCGATTTCACCTGGGGCTCCGAAGGGGCAGGTGCGTCCACGCGCGAGGAGAGCTCCCGCGGTAACCTTGACATCGAATCTGAGGTCGATGTGGTTTTGGGGAGTGCAGGATTTGAGAGCCTAGGAGTCTAGAAGTTTTGAGACTCATAACCCCAGGCCAGTGTGTGTGTGTGTGTGTGTGTGTGTGTGTGTGTGTCTTAATGTTCATTTTTGAGAGAGAGAGAGAGTACAAGTGAGAGAGAGGCAGAGAAAGGGGGAGACAGAGGATCCCAAGAGGGCTCTGTGCTGATAGCAGCGAGCTGATGCTAGGCTCGAACACAGGAACCATGAGGTCATGACCTGAGCGATGCTCAACGGACTGAGCCACCCAGGTGCCCCATGAGGCTCAACCTTCTGGATGGGGGAAGTATTTCCTTTCAGTCTTTTGAGTCCCTTCTCAAGATTCCTAACAAAAATTCGAATCAAAATTTGTCTCCTGCATCCCCTCTCCTCACTGTCCCTGCAAAAATCAGAGTAGTTCGCCATGATCAAGTGCTGTGTCCCTGAATAAAGATAGGCTTTTTATCTTTCTTTTTTTTTTTTTTTAAGTAGGCTTCACACTTAAAAGTAGACTTGAACTCATGACCCTGAGATCAAGACCTGACCTGAGATGCTTAACCAACTGAGCTACCCAGGTGCCCCAGGATTTTTATTTTATGGCAAAAGTCTCCTCAGGTATTTCCTTCCAGGTTTGACACAAGCAACCATTTTCGTAAATTCTCCTTCTCCATGAGAGCCCTTTCATTAAATTAAAAAAAATTTTTTTTAATGTTTATTTATTTTTGACACAGAGAGAGACAGAGACAGAGCACGAGTGGGGGATGGGCAGAGAGAGAGGGAGACACAGAATTTGAAGCAGGCTCCAGGCTCTTATGTCACTATCACCACTATCCAATTTTTTTGAATTTTCATGACCCCCAAAAGTAACTGGATGGTTGTTTTGGTATTGTTGAGTTTTGGCAATTCTTAATATATTCTGAATATAAGTCCTTTATCAGATGTACAATGTGGAGATATTTTCTCCCAATTCCTGGCTCCACTCTTCTTAAATGTTGTGCTTAGAAAGTACAAATGTTTAAAAGAAAAAAAAAAGTATAAATGTTTTTAATTTTAACCAAGTCCAATTTATCACCTTTTATGGCTCATCCATTACTGTCTTGTCTCACGAACTCTCTGGCTAACTTATTTGGTTTATGAACATTACCTCCCATTTGCCTCTCTCCCTTATATTTAGGTCTGGGATCTATCTTGAGTGAATTTTTGTATATGTTTAGTGTTAAAGGTCTTAATTTATTTTTCTGCAAACAGAAATACAATTATCCCAGCATCTTTTGTTGAAAAGACCAATCCCATTCAATCATCTTGGTACCTTGGGAAAAAAGCTATTGACCTTAATATTTTTGGACTCTCAATTCTGGTTGTAACTTTCTCATTGACTCCAGACCCTTGTTGGCCTCACTTTAGTGGCCTTTTCCTGAGGCCCCAATCTCAGTCCCAATTTAGGTTCCTCCCAGCTGCTCTTTCCTCTAGTTGGTGTTGGCCAGCCTCATGCTGATGAGGGACAGAAGCAGAAGAATGTTCACTTTTAGTCTGCAAGGCTGACCAATAGCCAGCATAGTTCTAATAAGGATTAAATATGTACTGGTTGCTACCTTCTTCTTTTTTATTTTATTTTTTAAAAATCTTTATTTATTTTTGAGAGAGAGACACAGGAGCAGAGAGAGAGGGAGACACAGAAGCCGAAGCAGGCTCCAGGCCCTGAGCTGTCAGCATAGAGCCTGACGCAAGGCCCGAACTCACAAGCCGTGAGATCATGACTGAGCCACTCAGGCGCCCCTACTTCTTCTTTTTTAAAGTTTATTTATCTTGCGAGAGACAGAAACAGTGCCAGTAGGAGAGGGGCAGAGAGAGAGAATCCCAAGCAGGTTCCTCATTGTCAGCACAGAGCCTGACACCGGGCTCGATCTCTTGAAACCTTGAGATCATGACCTGAGCTGACAGGAGTCTGACACTTACCCAAACTGAGCCACCCAGGCACCCCTAGGTTGCTACATTCTTAAAGGGTCTGATGACTGCCTGTAAATCTCACAGATAGTTACTATCAAACTGAATGAGGGGCGCCTGGGTGGCGCAGTCGGTTAAGCGTCCGTCTTCAGCCAGGTCATGATCTCGCGGTCCGTGAGTTCGAGCCCCGCGTCGGGCTCTGGGCTGATGGCTCAGAGCCTGGAGCCTGTTTCCGATTCTGTGTCTCCCTCTCTCTCTGCCCCTCCCCCATTCATGCTCTGTCTCTCTCTGTCCCAAAAATAAATAAACGTTAAAAAAAATTTTTTTTTCAAAAAAAACTGAATGATAAGCACCAGAGATATCTTGGGTAAGTAGTTTCATGAGTCGAAATTATAAGAGAACATTTATGATCCAATACTCCCTGCGTGTCCCCTTGCCGTTGAGTAGTAAGCATATAACCACCAGATTCATACAGCAAAAGTGCAGCTTTTTCTGCCCACAGGTCCTGTCCCAGTGCTGCTTAAATTAACTTAGTAAGTTGAGACAAAAGTCTCAAGAATTCTTTCTTCACCATTTAGCTCAACAATCTCACAATATTGTACCAGTTGCTCAAAATCTTTTTCTGTTCTTAAAAACCTCCTCCTGCAAGCAATTTTTCACCAGAAGCTTTCCGTGGGTGCCTGTTACCAGATGTATTTTCCTCTTTCCAGAAGTTTGTTCTCTGCTGCACCATCCACACTTGAACTTTTACTGTTTGGAAACTTTTTTTTTCTTCCAGAGAGAGAATCCCGGAGGCACAGAGACAGGGAGAGAGAAAGTGAGAGAGAAGCGGGGCTCCAGCTCATCTAATGGGGGCTGGAGCAAACGAACGGTGAGATCATGACCTGAGCCCAAGTCCGATGCTGAAGGACTGAGCCACCCTGGTACCCGGAAACCTTTTTTAAAAAATAAGGCGTGGAGGGGCGCCTGGGTGGCTCAGTCAGTTAAGCATTGGACTTTGGCTCAGGTCATGATCTATCCTTCCTGAGTTCCAGCTCCAGGTCAGGCTCTGCACTGACAGCTCAGAGTCTGGAGCCTGCTACGGATTCTGTGTCTCCCTCTCTGCCCCTCCCTCGCTTGTGCTCTGTATCTCAAAAATAAATAAAATAAAATAAAATAAAATAAAATAAAATAAAATAAAATAAAATAAAATAAAATAAAATACAGAATGTATACTATACACTTGGGCCTTGTCACTTCCTGCATAGCTCGAGAATGCAATTTAACTCACACCAAGTTTGCCTCCAAGAAATTGAGTCTGAAAATCTACCCGTCTCCCGCAAGACCCGACTTTAAGTAAATGAGATAATTTCGGCGGCTTCTGACTTCCGGGCCATCACTGGCTCGCAGCCGCAAACCGGCCGCCTTGCCTCGTGTACGTCACTTGTCCCACACTCGTTCCAGCATGGCCGCCCCCAAAGCCACAGCCAGCGGGCGCGGACATACTGCTCCCGGAAATACCGGCCGACTGTTCGCCTTTCTTCGAAGTCTTAGGGTCCTCCTCGGCCGCCATAGGCTGTCGAAAACTTGGAGCGACGGTTCCAGGAATAGCAGCAGTTCGCGGAAGTGTTACCTTTAGGTCTCCTTGTTTCCTGGAGAAAACCAGGTCGGTGTGTGCTTTTGTCCCTTGAAGGTTTTCGGTTTGTCCCATAGGAGGTTTGTTTCTCATGGGATGACGTGGTGTCCACATCGTGGAAGTGGAGTAGGGTGGACCTGTGGAATTACTGGCTCAAAAGTGGAGGTATTTGAGGGGAGCCACGTGGGAGTCTGTGACGCCTGTGTCTGTGGTTGGGGTACTTTTGGGGCCATTAAGACCGTTAAGGGTCTGTAGAGATCACGACCGTGTCCGCGCTGTAGAGCGTATGCAGTCCTGCAGCAGGCGGGGCAGATCATTTACGATGATCGAAGTGTCTGGTTCCGGGCGGGCGGGGGGGCGATTTAATTTGGGGCTCAGTGATGTTGGGGCTCCGGTGGGTGCTCATGACATCGGGGTGTCTCGCCCGGTTTTCGGATTAATAAGGGCGTGTGTGATCGGTGTCTGGTACAGAGATATTTGTCAGGGCTGCAGCTTTGGACGCCAAGGACCGGGGGCTGGAGTTTGGGGTGAAGTTCTTAGCTGGGCTGCTGGGACAGAAGACTGCAGAGCGCCGGAGGGTAGTTCCAAACCCTCTGTGGTTTTGTTTGTTTTGTTTTGTTGTAAAGCCTTTTGTGCAGGGGTTGACTTATTGCAGACGGAGGGGCTAAATCGCCACCGCCGTCTGTTAGTCGTCGTCTATGGCTGTTTTCCCGGGGCAGAGGAAGAATTGAGTCCTTGCGACAGAGATCTTAAGTGGAAAATGTGTAATATGTATCCGTTTGCAGAAAAATGTTTGCCAGCGCCCGCACTCACCTCTTAATACATAGGAGCGGGGAACACTGTTGCTTACTGCATCCTGCCCTGCGTCCACACTTTGTTCTTTGCCAACAGAATGCCCGTTTTGCTTAGTATCCACCCCTCTTGCAGGGTGATCCACATGTCGGTTTATTACTAAGTAGCGGTTGGTGTTAGTCAGCCGTGGTGGTCCCAGTTCCGATTGCTAATGACTGAATTTCTGTGAAATGAGCTTAGTATGTGGTGCGGTTCCAGCCAGCTATCTGTGAAAATCTGCTTACTGGTTTCTGGGGGAGCATTTTCTCTTTTATGTTAGTAATTCTTTGAATCTCTTTTTCTATGTCCATGATGATGTTGTCTGAGTATAATCTTAATTTTCATTCCGGTTTCCAATGTTTATAATTTATTATAATTTATATTATTTTGAGCAAGGCCTCAAAAATAAAGGAAATATAAATGAAAATGCAATTTATTTATTTAAAAATGTTTAAAAATGTTTATTTTTGAGAGAGACAGAGACAGAGAGCAGGGAAGGGACAGAGAGAGAGGGAGACACAGAATCCAAAGCAGGCTCTAGGTTCTGAGCTGTCAGCACAGAGCCCTCCGCAGGACTCCACAGTTTGAACTCACCAGCCCTGAGATCATGAGGTGATCCGACGTGGGTCGCTTAATTGACTGAGCCACCCAGGCACCCCAGGTCCATTTTTGTTGTATACGTTTCAAGGCTGTGTTGTTACGTGCATAGAAATTCAAATTTTTATAATGTGGTGGATTGAACCTCTTAACCAGTGAGTGTTGTTTCTCTTTTTCTTTAGTAATTTTTGGGCTTTCTGGTCCATTTTGTCTGAGAATATAGTTAAACCAGATTATGCTTACTCTTTTCGTGGTATACTTTTTTCCTAATCTTTTATCCTGGAGCTTTCCATGTCATTGTTTCAGACATGTAACCTATACTAGCATGTATTAGGTTTTAAATTTTAATCCAGTGGGACAATTTTGAGGCATTTGTGTTTAATGTAATTAACTGGAATCCTGGTTATCCTTAATATAATTCTTAGTATGTTTGGTTTAAAAACAGTCATCCAAGTGCATTGTAGTTACCCCACTGATTCTCAGTTTCTTACTCTTTTTTGCCTTGTTTTGGATGAGTTTCATGCCATTATATTTTCCCATTCTGTCAGCATGAAAATTATGAACATCAAGACAATTAGTGGTTTTGGTCAGGACACTGGACATTATCTGTACGGCATGGAACCTTCCTTTGTCAAATTCTCGTGTTAATTAGTTCTTTTACACTCTTCTCCAGCGATGCAGGAATCTTAGAACACTTCGACTTCGTTTGCCACTTTTCAATTTATTTTTATTTTTAATTTTTAATTTTTTTAGAGAGAATGAACTGGGAAGGCCAGAGGAAGAGGGAACGAGAGAATCCCAAGCAGGCTCCACACCCAGCCCAGACCCCAAGTCTGAGCCACTCAAGTGCCCCACCACTTTCCAATTGATTTACAATGTTCTGTACTTTTGTTTCTTATGTATTTAAAACCTCCTAAGATATTACCATTATTGCTTATAAAACCATGCTTCTGATTTTCCCAGTACTTTGGTTTTCAAACTGAAGTGCCTGTACTCACAGGCTGTACAGAAAGCTCTGAAGATATACTTGAGCACATGTGGTTTAAAGGACAACAGTGCCCTGATCCTCTTCTGTGTGGTCTGTTGCGTGCAACTGATCTGCCTGATTCCCCTTCTCCTGAGGCATGTGTTGGGCGGATCTCATTTTCCTCGTCTCATGTCAGACTCCCCCGCTTACACATCACACGATGAAGGAAAACCTTCGCCACGTTCAGAACCTCAGGCTTTACTGAAGAATAAATCTTCTGGGGTATTAAATAAAGGGACACCGAGTAGAGGTGCCTGGGTGGCTCAGTTGATTAAGCGTCCAACTCTTGATCTCGGTTCAGGTCATGATCTCACGGTTTGTGAGTTCTAGCCCTGCATTGGGCTTCTGTGCTGTGTGGAGCATGCTGGGGATTCGATCTCTCCCTCTCTCTGCCTCTCCCCTGCTTGTGCTTTCCTTCTCTCTCAAAGTAAATAAACTTAAAAAAAAAGGACACTTAGCAATACTACAGGTATTTGTTAAGGTGAGTGCCCAGGAGTAGTGACAGCATCTGGGCCCAGAGGAAGTGCACCACTCAGACTACGTCATCTCCTCGACCCACAAGTCCTGATGCCCCAGGAGTAAAAGGATCACGTGAAGGAGAAAGAAGTTACGGATATGGTGTCAGTTTTTATGGGATACACCTGACTGAAGATTGAGATTTTTTTTTTTTTTTTTTATAATTCATTTTCAAGATAGTTAACATACAGTGTAGTCTTGGATTCAGGAGTCGAATTTAGTGAGTCATCTCTTACATATAACACCCAGTGCTCATCCTGAAAAGTGCCCTCTTAATGCCCATCACCCATTTACCCCATCCCCTCACCTACCTCCTCTCCAGCAATCCTCATTTTGTTCTCTGTATTTAGAGTCGCTCTCTCTCTCTCTCTTTTTTTTTTTCTAAATCACACTTCTCTTACTAATGCTTCAAAGTAGAATTTTGTCTTCTTTTCTTTCTTTCTTTTCCCTTCCGTTCTGTCCCATCCCCTCCCCTCCCCTTCCCTCCCATCCCTTCCCATCTCCTCCCCTCCCCTTCCCTTCTTTCCACCCAAGCTAATTAGCATATAGTGCATTAATGATTTCAGGAGTAGAATCCTGTGATTCATCCCCTATATATAACACCCAGTGCTCATCCCAACAAGTGTCTTCCTTAATGCCCCTTTGCCCATTTAGCCCATCCCCCACCACAACCCCTCCGGCAATCCTCAGTTTGTTCTCTATATTTAGGAGTCTCATATGTTTTGTCCCTTTCCCTGTTTTTTTTAGCTTTAATTTTTTTCACCCCCTCCCTGTTTTTATATTATTTTTGCTTCCCTTCCCTTATGTTCATCTGTTTTATACCTTAAAGTCCACATATGAGTGAAGTCATATGATATGTCTTTCTCTGACTGACTTACTTTGCTTAGCATAATACACTGTAGTTCCATCCACATTGTTGCAAATGGCAAGATTTCATTCTTTTTGATTGTCGATTAATACTCCATTGCGTATATATATACATATATATACACATATATATACACATATATATGTATATATACATCTTAATCTATTCATCAGTTGATGGGACATTTGGGGTCTTTCCATATTGGGCTATTGTCGATAGCACGGCTATAAACATTGGGGTGCATGTGACCCTATGAATCAGTAATCCTGTATCCTTTTTATAATTACCTAATAGTGCAATTGCTGGGTTGTAGGGTAGTTCTATTTTCAATTTTTGGAGGAATTTCTATACTGTTTTCCAGAGTGGCTGCACAAGTTTGCATTACCACCTAGCATTGCAAGAAGGTTCCTCTTTTTCCACAGCCTCACCAAGATCTGTGGTTGCCTGAGTTGTTAATTTTAGCAAGTCATACTGGTGTGAGGTGGTATCTCATTGTAGTTTTGATTTGTGTTTCCCTGATGATGAGTGATGAGCATTTTTTTATGTGTCTTTTTTGGAGAAGTGTCTATTCATGTCTTTTGCCCATTTCTTCACTGGATTATTTGTTTTTTGGGTGTTGAATTTGATAAGCTCTTTATAGATTTTGGATACCCTTTATCTGATATGTCATTTGCAAATATCTTCTCTCATTCCATTGGCTGCCTTTTAATTTTGCTGATTGTTTCCTTTTCCATGCAGAAGCTTTTTCATCTTGGTGAGATCCCAATGGTTTATTTTTGCTTTTGTTTCCCTTGCCTCCAGAGACATGTTGAGTAAGGAGTTGCTGTGGCCGAAGTCAAAGAGTTTTTGCCTGCTTTCTCCTCTAGAATTTTGATGGTTTCCCGTCTTATATTTAAGTCCTCTATCCATTTTGAGTTTATTTTTGTGTATGGTAAGAAAGTGGTCCAGGTTCATTCTTCTGCATGTTGCTGTCCAGTTTTCCCAACACCATTTGCTGAAGAGACTATTCCATTGGATATTCTTTCCTGCTTAGTCAAAGATTTGTTAGCCATACATTTGTGGGTCTATTTCTGGGTTCTCTATTCTATTCCATTGATCTAAGTGCCTGTTTTGTGCCAGTACCATACTGTCTTGATGATTACAGCTGTGTAATACAGGTTGAAATCCCTAATTGTGATGCCTCCAGCCTTGGTTTTCTTTTTTAGTATTGCTTTGGCTATTTGGGGTCATTTCTGGTTCCATACAAATTTTAGGATTGTTGGTTCTACCTCTGTGAAGAATACTGGTGTTATTTCGGTAGGGATTGCATTGAATATGTAGATTGCTTTGAGTAGTATTGACATTTTAACAATATTTGTTCTTCCAATTCATGAGCATGGAATGGTTTTGTGTGTGTGTGTGTGTGTGTGTGTGTGTGTGTGTGTCTTTTTCAATTTCTTTCATAAGCTTTCTATGGTTTTCAGTGTATAGATTTTTCAACTCTTTGGTTAGGTTCATTCCTAGATATTTTATGGGTTTTGGTGCAATTGTAAGTGGGATCGATTCCTTGATTTCTCTTTCTGTTGCTTCGTTATTGGTGTATAGAAATGCATCCGATTTCTGTGCATTGATTCTATATCCTGCGACTTTCCTGAATTCATGGATCAGTTCTAGCAGTTTTTTGGTGGAATCTTTTGGGTTTTCCATATAGAGTATCATACTGTCTGCGAAGAGTGAGAGTTTGACTTCCTCCTTGCCTATTTGGATGCCTTTTATTTCTTTGTGTTGTCTGGTTGCTGAGGTTAGGACTTCCAATACTATGTTGAACATGGTAAGAGTGGACATCCCTGTCATGTTCTGTTTAAGAGTCTCTTATGGTTTGCCCCTTCTCTTCTGTTTTTATCATGATTTTCCTTCCCTTCCCCCATGTTCATCTGTTGAGTTTCTCAGATTCCACATATGAGTGAAATCATGTGATACCTGTTTTTCTCTGATGACGTATTTCACTTAGGATAATACTCTCTAGTTCCATCCACGTTGTTGCAAATGGCAAGATTTAATTCTTTTTGATTGCCAAGTAATGTTCCATTGTATATATATACCACATCTTCTTTATCCATTCGTTAGTGGGACATTTGGGCTCTTTCCATACTTTGGCTATTGTTGATAGCACTACTATGAACACTGGGGTGCATGTGCCCCCTCGAGTCAGCGTTTTTGTGTCCTTTGGGTAAATACCTAGTAGTAGGACAAGCCCCATTTTAACAACATGTTCATGTTTTCATTCTGCTTTTTTTTTTTAATCAAAATATATTTATTTATTTTTTTCAGGAATAAAATTTAGTGATTCATCATTTACATATAACACCCAGTGCTCATCCAGGACTGAGATTTCTGAAGAGAAGTTAAGAGTAGATCCAGAAGACACAAAGCAGAGCTTCCCCATTGCCAGCTATTTTCAGAGAGCAGAAAAAATGATCCAGGCACAGGTGACTTGGTTTATTTTATTCTTTCCTTTGTTCCCTAATGGTGTTGTAGAGACCTATAAAAAAATCAGTTCCATTAATCTGAAAAGTATACATACATATATCTTTTGTCTGTCATCTCCACATGGATGGTGTTTCTAGGTTAACAAGATTGAACTTCTACATGTTATAGAAACTTCTCATTGGAAGAATGGATGGATGACTGAGTGCACAATTACAGAATATTTAATTAGATATTTGCTTCGTCCACATTGTACCAAAATAAAAGCACCACCACATGTCTAGATAAAACCTATATAGTGGAAATAGGCAGAAAAATTTTAACATTTCTTCCATACCATCAAAAGGACATCACTTCATTAGAGAGCACTGTTATTACAGGAATCCCTGACGTTTGATGATGTGGCTGTGAACTTCACATGGGAGGAGTGGCAGCTCCTGGCCCCTGCTCAGAAGAACCTGTACCAGGATGTGATGTTGGAGAACTATAGGAACCTGGTGTCATTGGGTGAGGACAGCTCCCCTGTGTCACTCAGAGGGTCCCCATCAGTGGCCTTTCCTTTCTCGGCTTCTTAAAGCTCTGGAGTATGTGTGCTGCTCTGAAATTAGATTCTCAGTCCCCTCCCTGGCTCCAGAGACATGGGTATGTTCTCCCTTCACCTAAGTGCACAACCTTTACTTTGTACAAATGTATGATATTGTGATATATATATATTTATGTATATACATGTATGCTTTTGTATACATATATACATATGTACATGTATATTTTATACATATATACATATATATGCATATGTATGTATATGTACATATATGTATATCTTTTTGGCCTTCATCTCCAATTTTGGCACAGAGCTCCTGCAACAGTTGTGATTTCCAAGGTTATAAGAAGATAAATGTAAAATGGGTGTCTTTTGTTATTTATATAACAAGACCCTTTCAGCCATATTTGGATTTATGTTGATGAGGTGATTTTGGAAAGCCACTATATGACCTAAGGATGGAGTCTGGTTGCCAGGGGAACCAACCACGATTAGAGGGTGGCAACTTTCAGTTCCACCTCACCTCTGGAGAGGAGAGAACAGCTGGAGTTTGAATCAGTCACCAAAGGCTAATGATTTAATTTACTTAATCATGCCTACTTAATGAAGCCTCCATAAAAACCCACAAGAACAGGTTTAGAGACCTCTTGAAATAGTGAACAAACGGAGGTGCGGGGAATGTGGGATGCCGAGACACAGCATGGAAGCTCCACACCCCTTCCCACATACCTTGTACTGTGTATCTCTTTCACTGGGCTATGTCTGAGTTATATCTGTTTATAATAAACCAGTAACGTAATAAGTAAATTGTTCTACTAAGTTCCGTGGGTTGCCCCAGCAAATTAATTGAACCTGAAAAAGGGGATCATGGGAACCTCCAGTCCATATTTAGTCTATCAGAAGCTCAAGAAACAACTTGGACTTCTGATTGGCGTCTGAAGTGGAGGAGGTGTGCAGTCTTGTGGTAGTGAACCCCTAATCTGTGGGATCGGAAGCCGTCACCAGGTGGAGATTGTCAGAACTGATCTAAGTTGTCGGACACCCAGTCGGTGTCCTTTGGTGTCACAGAATTCCTTGATGTGTGAAAACCCCATGGATCAGGTGTCAGAAGTCAAGTACTTAGTAGAGTATCAACGGGAGAGGAGACAAGCAGGGCAGTATGTTTTTCCTTTGTAATGTGAAAATTGTTTTGTCGTCAACTATAACATTTCTGTGGTCTTCAGAGACCCCAAGCCCAATGCTTAGTCTTCTGTCATTTCCCATGAACAGGTTTTTACCCTAGGAAACCAGATGTGCTCACCAAGTTGGATCAAGGAAAACCAACAGGGACAGTGGAAGATGACATCCCCTTTCGAACCTGTTCAGGTGAGTCAGAGAACCAGGAGGGGGCTGGGCTGTGGAAATCATATTCTAGTTGGCCAGATAAGAGTCACAGCTGTGAGAGGGTTTGAGGATAGGTAGGCAGTGCCTCCATGCATCTCTCTCCCAACGTGAGACCTCTTTTTTTTTGTAGGAGTTTAGAGAAAAATATACTCTTTGCCTCTTCTGGGATCTATTCCATTTTTATCTACATGTTAATATTTTGCCTATTTGCATAGTTTTCTTCTTCCTAAGATTCTCTGATCTTTCCCTTCCTCTTCATTCCCTTTGACCTCCCTTGCTATAAAATTCCATTGTCCAAAGGCCTCTCTCCAAAGAGAACACTTCGAATTCCTGTCTTCCGACTACTGCACCCCTCTGTCCCATTGGTAGTGTTGATTTTCCTTCCTAACCTCCACCCCAGCCAGGATGCTGGGTCTCCAAAGTCTTCACTGTGCCCTTGTCCTCACTCTGAAGTTCTCCCAAGGTTCTGTTTTCCATCTTCTCATCTGGTCTCCTAGCCCTTCACACTTTTCTGCATTCTAATAAGCTAAGTTTCTTCTGTTCACTTAAGAAAATTCCCAAACTGACATCTCAATGTGATCCACCAGACTTTAGGTCTGTATAATTCACTCATCCCGTGGCAACTGTCCTGAGTTCCCAATTACTGCAAGGAACTCACCTCCTCTTTCCTCCCAGGAAGCCCCTGTAAGTTTAGGTTCTTCTTTACTCCCGTGCATCTCACATCCTGGCCGTCCAGGCATGACCTCAGATATTCCCTACCTGCAGAGTGCTCTTCTTTAAAGGAGTCAGTTGTTCATGAATTTTAACTAAAAAGATATTTTAACATCCTTCACTCTCTGCAGATCTTACCTCATGCCTACTTTAATTCCTTTGTGTATTTACTAATTTTGAACTTTCTTCTTGTTCATTATAGATGTGACACCGCTTTGTTCATTTCCCTAAAACTTGTATTTTTTCCATTGGATTTGATGATATTGAATCCCAGTTAACTACATTACCTGTCATGTGACATGAAATTCCTCTTTCTGTGATATCTATGATGTACCATCTCACTTACACAAAGGCAGAGTTTCATCATCTCTCCTACACTCTCCCCAGTGTGTTCCATATATGTGACTGCTTCCTTCATTCATTCCTTTAAAAATTAGTTTCTGGTAGCTTAGCAGTGTATACTTGAGGGTAAGAGCAGTAAGAAAAACACAAGAGCTTTCGTTCTAAGAGAAGGAATAAAGAAAATAATCAAAATAAACAAATAAATATGTCTAGGGAAGTGAAAAGTACTGTGATAAAAATTTAGTTACCAGGGCACCTGGGTGGCTCAGTTGGTTAAGCGTCTGATTTTGGCTCAGGTCACGATGTCATGGTTTGTGAATTTGAGCCCCACATCAGGCTCCACTCCTGTCAGGGCAGAGCCTGCTTCAGATCCTCTGTTCCCCTCCTCTTTGTCCCCCACCTCAAATATAAGTAAGTAAACATTTAAAAATATGTAAACATTTAAATAGAAAAACTTAGTCACCATAATGGAACAGTAGGGTCTTGGTCTCCTTTTTAGGAATGGAGCGCCCCTCTGATAAGGTGCCTTAGAGCCAAGAGGTGAGGGAAGTTAACAGGTTGCTGGGTTGGGAGTGTTCCAAGTAGAGACCATAGCAAGTTCATTTTTTTTTAAAGTTTATTTATTTGTTTTGAGAGAGAGAGAGAGAGAGAGAGAGAGAGGTCAAGCTGGGGAGGGGCAGAGAGGGAGAGGGAAAGAGAATCCCAAGTAGGCTCCACGCTGTCAACACAGAGCTCACAAATGGTGAGGTCATGACGTGAGCCAAAATCAAGTCAAACGCTTAACTGGCTGAGCCACCCAGGCGCCCGAGAGCATAGCAAGTGACATGTAATAATTATGTTTTCAAAGAATCCCTCTGCTGTGTATATAGTAGACAGTAGCAGGCAAGGGTGTAAGCAGGAAAGCTATATAGGAGGCTGCTGTACAACATGACAGGTTGGTTGTCCTCAGAATGGGTGGAAGGGACGTGTTGGTCATGATCTGGATACGGTCATTACAGAGGGCAGATGAGATCTGACATTTAAGTAAATATGGGCTATAAGAGGAAGGAATGAATGGAGGTTGAAGGTAAGACTCTGGGGGTGGAAATGGCTATAAGGAACGTTAAAACGGCATAATTGAAGAATGAGTGCTTGGTCTTGGCTGTGATTTGAGGAATAGGAAATCCTTAAGGTACATTTGAGCAAGTAGATGAGGGATGTGAGCAGCTCCCTGGGTAAGGAATGTTCCAAAGTAAACCTGGACAGTTCAAAGGCCCGAGGCAGGAGTGTGATCTGAAGAATTTAGGAAGAGTGGACAGAGCAAGACTGGAGAGAAGGTCACTGGGGTAGTGACAGGGGGTTGGGGTAGCAGGTCACATAAGGCCTTTTAAGGACATGTTAAGACCTTGACTTTATTCCTCATGAGATGAGAAAATGTTAGGGAGTTTCAAGTAGAGGAGGCTTGACATGATGTAATTTATGTTTGAAAGGATCACTTTGGCTATTGTACAGGAGACAGGACTCGGCAGGGGAGGAATAGGAAAGCCAAGTAGGAGGCTGCTGCTGTAAAATGAGAAAGAAATTGGCTTCCACGAGGGTGGAGGGCATTGGTGTTGGTTCAGTTCTGGTTATGATTATAAGGAGGGCAGGTGGGATTGATCAATGAGGTAGGTACTGTGTGTGAGCAAGACAGACAGATGACAGGAGGCGCTGAGGAGTTCTGTCCTGGTTAAAGGGAAGACTGGAGTTGTCATTCACTGTGATGGAGGTGCTGTGTGGATGAGGAGATTTGGGATGGGAAATCAGGAGTTCCCTTTTGGAATTTGTAGGTTACATGTGCTTGGAACCCAGTGTGTATCATTATTATTGCTCCCCAAGGCCAACCACGACAATGAATCCTATCGGGAGGCCCGTTTTCCAAGTGTAACCTGATTTCCTGCACCTCTCTCCATCTCCAATGTTCCTTCCCACCCGTTTCACAACCTGCAGCTGTTTTCCTTGTGTCCTTCTTTGCCCTTTAAGTGGTTTTACCGAATGGCAATGTAGGCTCCCTGAACATGATGACTCTGTGTGTGTGTGTGTGTCCCCAACATGAGCACATGCCCCGTGCACTGTAGTCATCAGTAAGGATTTGTGAAGTGAAGGAGTCTCTTACCAGTTTGGATGAGGCGACCCTCCAACCTGTGGTCTGCTGCTCACAGTAAATTGTGTGTATTTCACAGTCTCTGCATGTTTTGTGAGGCCTCCTTTAGAAAGGAGGCAAATCTGTATTTATTCATTGCAAATGATCTAACCTTGTTTTTACGCTAACTACTTTTATCCTTTGGGTTATTTATATTATCGTTTTATCCAATGTGCGAGGAACATTAAAATGTATTTTTATTGATCCTAATTTCATAGGGTCATCACTAAATAGACACCTTACATCAAGATAGTTTTTCGGTGATCTTTCTTCCAAATCAAGATGATGAATGAATTCATTGTTCTTTTCTTTCCTAGAAATCTGGAAACTTGATGACTATTTACCGGAGCACTTAAAAAATGAAATAATGGAGAATAGCCTAGAACAATGGCATAAACATAACGCATTTGAAAATACTGTTCATCAGAGCACAGCTCATTCCGTGTTAAGACAAAATCATGATATATGTGACTTACATGGAAAAACTATGAAACCAAAGTTAACTTTACATAACCAGAACAGAAGCAATGAAATAAAGAACCCTGCAGATCCTAGTGGAGATGGAAAATCCTTTCTCCACACTAATAATGAACACTTTCATACTAAAATTAAATCCCCTGAAAGCAAGAAACTCATCATTACTAAGTCCCAATTCAGCAAGCATCAGAAAACACAAAAAACAGAGAAGCCTCATGTATGCAGTGAATGTGGGAAAGCCTTCAAGAGGAAGTCCTGCCTCACTGATCATCAGATCATTCATACAGGAGAGAAACCCCACAGATGTTGTCTCTGTGGGAAAGCGTTCAACAGAAAGTTCATGCTCACTGAACACCAGAAAATGCATACAGGAGAAAAACCTTATGAATGCAATGAATGTGGCAAAGCCTTCCTCAAGAAATCACGGCTCAAAATACATCAGAGAACACATACTGGAGAGAAACCATACATTTGCAGTGAATGTGGAAAAGGCTTTATCCAGAAGGGAAATCTCATTGTACATCAGCGCATCCATACAGGAGAGAAACCTTATATATGCAATGAATGTGGGAAAGGCTTCATCCAGAAGACCTGTCTCATAGCACATCAAAGACATCACACCGGAAAGAGTCCCTTTGTGTGCAGTGAATGTGGAAAATCCTGTTCCCAGAAGTCAGGTCTCATTAAACACCAAAAGATTCACACGGGAGAGAAACCTTTTGAATGCAGTGAGTGTGGGAAAGCCTTTACCACAAAGGAAAAGCTCATTGTCCATCAGAGAACTCACACAGGTGAGAGACCCTACGTCTGCAATGAGTGTGGAAAGGCTTTTGCCTACATGTCTTGCCTTGTTAAACATAAGAGAATACACACAAGAGAGATCTGTGGAGATTCAGTCAAAGTGGAAAATCCTCCCTCAGAGAGTCACAGCTTATCACAGACTAGTGGTGCTGTGCAGGAGAAAGGCCTTGTTAATACAGTGACTATGCAAGTGCCTTCTGTGGCTTGTCAGACGCCATTAAACATCAGTGGACTCTTAGCAAATAGCAATGTGGTCATAGTGGGACAGCCTGCAGCCAGATGTGCACCCTTAGGAGCTAACAGAGGGTTTGCACAGGACAGAAACCTTATGAATACAGTGAATGTGTTCGTGCCTTCTGTGGTCAATTATGTCTTATTTTATGTCACAGAAAACCAGTAGGAGGAAGCTTGGAGACATTCTACGTGGAGAAGGATTGAGCAAAAATTTCTAGATTGTATTATGGCTGAGAAGTATATACTGAGAGGAATTGTATAAAGGCTGAGGCTGGGAAAGCCTGATTTCCTCATCCTATTAAAAATATGCATTGATACAGAGGCATAATCTGATGTTAACCCAAACACATACACATCAGTTGCTCTATTGTATCTATCTGTTAAAGGAATGGAGGAAGTCTGAGTTCAACTAAGTGGAGGAAATGAGTAGGTGAATTTTAAAAACATACAAGATAATTTGTATCTGGAATGCTGCTATGAATGAAAAATCAGGAAAGGGCTAATATTGGGTGGGGGGGATATGGGACATGTGTATATCAATTCAGTTTCCCCAGGCCAAGATGATTCATTGGAAACTGGGATGTCTGCTGTAAGCTCTTAAAGTTTATTTTATGCAGAGGCACTCATGAAACAGTAGCCTTAGACTGAGTCAGTTCATTACTTTATGGAGTATTTGTCAAATACTCCTTTTGTACTGGGTCCTGTTCCAGAAGCTGAGGATACAGTAGTGACCAAAAGTAGAAAAAGCCCCTAGTTTCCTGGAGAGAGCACTGAGGTTACTAGATTATCCTTAAGTGGTATGTTTACACACCAGCTAATCTAATAAGAGGATGTAAATATCCACACTAGGTGAAATAGTCTTGGTTGTTTGCTGTAAGAGGATACTGTAGACTGGATGGCTTATAAAAAAAAATTATTAAAAAAGTTCAAGGTTTCTACATAACGAATGTTTCAAAACTTTCTAAGTATGAGAAGTCTTGAATAAAAAATGAAGAAAAAATTATTTCTGTTGTGGAAGCTGCAAAGTCGAAGATGAAGGCACTGGCAGATTTGCTGCCTAAAGGTCTGCTTCCTGGCTCACAGAAGGCAGTCATCTCACTGTCCTCACATAGGGGAAGGGGAAGGGCGTTCGTGGGAGGTCTTACAGGGGCACCGATCTGATTCATGAGTGTTACATCCTTATGACCTAATCACCTCAAGGGCCCACTTCTTTATTTTTTTTAATGTTTATTCATTTTTGAGAAAGAGAGACAGAGTTATGAGCAGGGGAGGGGCAGAGAGAGAGGGTGTCACAGAACTCGAAGCAGGCTCCAGGCTCTGAGCTGTCAGCACCGAGCCTGACGCGGGGCCCAAACTCACGAACCGTGAGATCATGACCTGAGTTGAAGTCGAACACTTAACCAACTGAGCCACCCAGGCATCCCATCAAGTGGCCACTTCTTAAAACCATCATATTTGGGATTAGGCTTCAATGTATGAATTTTGGCGGGGGGGGGGGGGAACACAAGTAGTCCATAGAAGATAGAGAGTATGGTGGTCCCCTCTTATATGCTGAGGATACATTCTAAGACCCCCAGTGGATGCCTGAAGCTAGAATAGTACTCAACCCTATACATAGTATGTTGTTGTTTTTTTTTTAAATTTATTTTAATTTTTTTAAATGTTTATTTTTGGGAGAGAGAGGCACACAGAGCGTGAGTGGAGAGGGGCAGAGAGAGAGGGAGACAGAATCAGAAGCAGGCTCCAGGCTCTGGACTGTCAGCACACATTCTGACGCAGGGCTCGAACTCACAAACCGCGAGATCATGACCTGACCTGAAGTCGGACAATTAACTGACTGAGCCACCCAGGAGCCCCAATTTATTTTTTATTTTTTAAAAAATGTTTATTTTTGAGAGAGCGAGTGCAAGCTGGGGAGGGGTAGAGAAATGAGGATAGAGGATCTGAAGCAGGCTCTGCACTGACTGCAGGGAGTCCAGTGTGGGGCTTGAATTTATGAACCACAAGATCATGACCTGAGCCAAAGTCAGGTGCTCAACCAACTGGGCCACCCGGGTGCCCCCATAGTATGTTTTTTCTTATATGCAGACACCTGTGATAGTCTAATTTATGAATTACACACAGAAATTAACATCAGTAAGTGATCATAGGACACTTATAACAACATACTGTATAAAAGTTATGTGAATGTGTTCTCTC
This sequence comes from Lynx rufus, assembly GCF_022079265.1. Classification (NCBI taxonomy): domain Eukaryota; kingdom Metazoa; phylum Chordata; class Mammalia; order Carnivora; family Felidae; genus Lynx; species Lynx rufus. Next base: position 2,510,206 of record NW_025814830.1, on the reverse strand, counting down.
AAAACATTTTATTGTCTTGTCTTCACCCTTCTTCCTGTGATGATGTGAGATGATAAAATGCCTACGAGATATAAAGTGACGTGTAGGAGTTGTGATGGTTTTAGCGTTAGGCTACTGTGGATGTTAGGAGGAGGATCATCTGCTTCTAGACCACATTTGACCTCAGGTGAACGCCTTGAAAGCCAAACCATGGATAAGGGATGATCACTATAATTGGCTCAAGGGGTTATGAGAATTTCTTGTCCAAAGGGTATATTGCTTCAAGGGAGGGCAAGGACTCTTAATGGACTTTAAAGCAGTTTAGGATGTAAGTAAGTTATTTTTTTCATGTCCATGTCTTATCTCCCAAACAGGTTAAAAATTCCTTGGTAATTTTTTTTGCTGTTTAAATTTTAAAGTTTTATTTTTTATTTTTTTTTTTTTTAATTTTTTTTTCAACGTTTATTTATTTTTGGGACAGAGAGAGACAGAGCATGAACGGGGGAGGGGCAGAGAGAGAGGGAGACACAGAGTCGGAAACAGGCTCCAGGCTCTAAGCCATCAGCCCAGAGCCCGACGCGGGGCTCGAACTCACGGACCGCGAGATCATGACCTGGCTGAAGTCGGACGCTTAACCGACTGCGCCACCCAGGCGCCCCTAAATTTTAAAGTTTTAAAAACAAAAAAATCAGTTCCTCAATTGCACTAAACCAAATTTCAAGTACTCAGCAGCAGTATGTAACTAGTGGCTACCTCACTGGACAGCTACCTATATGGCTAACTATATATAGCTAACTATATGGCTAAAAAGCACAGACTGAGAGAAATCTATTATAATTCCCAGAAAGTTATCTTGGGGAGTACTGGTTTACATGGTTTTATATTCCCAGCACAGAAAAATTAAGACAAATATGTTGATTTGGAAAGTGAGTGAATTAGCCAATGGACTAGTCGGAATGTTCTGTCATCAAAAGAAGGAATGAGTCCTTCAGAGGCAATTCTAAATAATACAGATGTCTCCTTCCAAACTGAGTGTGATTAGCAACTCAATAACTGAATATAAACCAGGCAGCGCAGAAAAGAAAATGGATCCTCAGAATACATATCATAAACAGGAGGACAAGAACCTCAGTCTGTAAGAATAGAGAATATAGGAGATGGGAGGTGAGATCCCTAGGGGATGTCATGGAGAAGAACCTTTGTTATTTACCTACAGAACTATCACCCTTGAGAGTTGCCACCATATCAAAGATTCCAGCTCCACTGTTCACTGCTGAACTGAGACATGTGTTTTCTCTTCATTATTTACTCTCCGTCTTCTGGGATTGGCCTCTCCTTATCAAGTAACTATCATATAGTTATTCACCTATCCAAGTTATAAACAGTGAGTTCTCTCTGGAAGGAGAGATTTCCCATCCCGTGTCTGTCTCAGAATTCAATATGAAATACTAGGATATTGGTATTCATTCCTTCAGGTATATTTTAAAGCACCAACACAACGCAGGGCACTGTTCTGTACAATGAGGATACATGAGTGAATAAAATAGGCAAAGGAACTGCCTTTATGGAGGCAGAGTAAGTGTGTTATGTAATGTAAGAAAGCGTTAAGTCCTATGAAGAAAAATAAAGCCTAGTAATACTGATTTATATTAATGAATAGGTAGTTATAGGCAAGGCTCTATTCCCTCCTCCTTACCCCTCCATGGGCTTTTCTGGGTATAATTTGAGCTAAGACAAATCTACTGAGGGGAGTCACCCATCAGTATTTGTAACCACATAACATTTAATAATGGTTTCTATGGATTGTCTCTGACAAGCCTCCCGCGTCTGATATCTGAGAAACAACGCAAACTCTTGAGTCACATCCCAACACCTCCCAAACCCAGAGCCTCTGGGGGCTGGAGTCCAGGACTCCGCATTTTTAACACCGGCCTGACATACACCTAATTTTGGCGCTCTTCGTCCTAAATCCTGGGTTACTAACCACCCCCACCCTCACATGATTGGGTGGATTCAGGCTGTGCCTTTCTCATCGGCATCGGACCTTTGTTGGCCCGCTTTTGGTGGCCTTTCTCCCAGACCCCAATCGCAATCCCAATTTAGGTTCGTCCATCCGCTCTTTCCCTCTGGTGGGTGATGACCAGCCTCACGCTGTACCAGTTTCTGGAAATCTTGTGTTCTTAAAAACCACTTTCTGCAAGCAATCTTCCGCCATAAGTTTTGCGTGGGTGTCCGTTTACCGGACGTATTACTTTTTCTTACCAGGTGTTAGTTCACTCTCTGCTGCGGTATCGACACCTAAACTCCTACTAGTTCGTTTGGAAACTTTTTTTTTTTTTTAACACAAAGTGGATAATATACGCCCGGTCATGTAAGTTCCTGACAAGCCCGTCGAACACAATGTAGCCCGCACCACGTCTGCCTCGCGAAGTTCCAGACTTTATCAATCTTCCGCGAAAGTCGACGTTGAGGATAAGAGATAACTTCAGAAGCTTCTCATCTCGGCCACTCCCGCTTCTGGCCGCAAAGCCACCCTTTTGCTTTGAGTACGTCGGACGCCCCAATATGGCCGCCCGCTCGGCCACGGAGAGCGGACGCGGACACAATGCCTCATGGGAAATACCGGAAATGCGTCGTTCGCGGATCTCTGAGGGCCTCCAGTGCTCGTCGGCCGCCGTACTCTGAGGGGTTGCCGGAAGATCCGCGTTCAGGTTCTCCCCACGGATCTGACGGCAACTAGGTCAGTGTGTGGTTTTGTCCTCGGAACGTTGTTTTATTATTGTTGTTGTTGTTGCTGTTGTTGTTGTTGTTGTTGTTGTTGTTGTTGTTGTTATTCACGGTGGGCGTTTTGCTTCTCACAGGGTGACGTGTGGACCTGCTGTAGCATGGATCCGTGAAATCACTGCCGGGGACGGTCGGGGAGGGTAGAAAGCGCCGAGGTGGAGGTATTTAAGGAGAACCAGGTGGGCCTCTGATTTGAGGTATTTGAGGGGAACCAGGCAGGTGTGTCTGTGGTTGGGGTACTTTTGGGGCCATTAAGACCGTTAAGGGTCTGTAGAGATCACGACCGTGTCCGCGCTGTAGAGCGTATGCAGTCCTGCAGCAGGCGGGGCAGATCATTTACGATGATCGAAGTGTCTGGTTCCGGGCGGGCGGGGGGGGCGATTTAATTTGGGGCTCAGTGATGTTGGGGCTCCGGTGGGTGCTCATGACATCGGGGTGTCTCGCCCGGTTTTCGGATTAATAAGGGCGTGTGTGATCGGTGTCTGGTACAGAGATATTTGTCAGGGCTGCAGCTTTGGACGCCAAGGACCGGGGGCTGGAGTTTGGGGTGAAGCTCTTAGCTGGGCTGCTGGGACAGAAGACTGCAGAGCGCCGGAGGGTAGTTCCAAACCCTCTGTGGTTTTGTTTGTTTTGTTTTGTTGTAAAGCCTTTTGTGCAGGGGTTGACTTATTGCAGACGGAGGGGCTAAATCGCCACCGCCGTCTGTTAGTCGTCGTCTATGGCTGTTTTCCCGGGGCAGAGGAAGAATTGAGTCCTTGCGACAGAGATCTTAAGTGGAAAATGTGTAATATGTATCCGTTTGCAGAAAAATGTTTGCCAGCGCCCGCACTCACCTCTTAATACATAGCAGCGGGGAACACTGTTGCTTACTTGCCTGCCCTGCGTCCACACTTTGTTCTTTGCCAACAGAATGCCCGTTTTGCTTAGTATCCACCCCTCTTGCAGGGTGATCCACATGTCGGTTTATTACTAAGTAGCGGTTGGTGTTAGTCAGCCGTGGTGGTCCCAGTTCCGATTGCTAATGACTGAATTTCTGTGAAATGAGCTTAGTATGTGGTGCGGTTCCAGCCAGCTATCTGTGAAAATCTGCTTACTGGTTTCTGGGGGAGCATTTTCTCTTTTATGTTAGTAATTCTTTGAATCTCTTTTTTTATGTCCATGATGATGGTGTCTGAATATAACTTTTTTTTTTTAATGTTTACGTATTTTTGAGAGAGAAAATGCGAGCGGGGGAAGGGCAGAGAGAGAGGGGTCAAAGGATCCAAAGGGGGCTCTGTGCTGACAGCAGAGAGCCCCCATGCGGGGCTTGAACTCACCAACTGTGAGATCATGACCTGAGCTGAAGTCCATGAAATCTATGCTTAACTGACTGAGCCACCCAGGCGCCCAGATTGTCTGAGTATAACCTTAATTTTTCACTCCAGTTTCTAATGTTTATAATTTATTCTTAATGCTTTGGTTCTCCTCTGCAATATAGAGTTCAAAAGTGGGTTGGTAGTGGACATCTTTGTCTTATTGCCTATCATTAAAATTCACCTGCTATATTGTCTGGAGTTAACATGTTTTAGGAACATTAATCCAGGACTTTAAATTTAGCGGCATAAAAATATTCATAGTATTGTTTCAGACAAAAAAAAAAAGCCCTTTATCTTATTTGAGTCATACCTCTCACTAATTCCTTATTTTCTTTGTTTACACTTTCTCCTTTGACTGGATAGGTATTTGTAGTGAGGCAAATACGTATTATTGGCCTTTTAACATAACAGTCTTCTAGTATATTTCAGCTCTTCCCTTTCTTTGTTAATTTAAAATATCTACAAGTTAATCAGTATAAAAGAAATATACATATATAAACAGTCACTACCCAGGTTAAGAAACAACATTGCCAGCACCCCAGTGCTGTTTGTGAACCTCTTCCCAATTATATCCCGTCCTCACACCCAAAGGTAATTACCATCTTGCTAGTGTAGCAAACACTTTCATGCTTTTCTTTATAATTTTATGATATAATTAACTATTCCTAAACATTACCACTGTGTATGAACATAATTATACATCATGGATTTTTGAAAAGTTTATTTAAGAGAGAGAGTGTGAGTGGGTTAGGAGCAGAGAGAGAGAATCCCAAGTAGGCCCTGCACTGTCAGTGCAGACCCCAACGCAGGGCTCCATCTCATAACTGTGAGATCATGACCTGAGCCAAAATCAAGAGCTGGTCACTTAATCCACTGAACCACCTACATCATGCATTTTCTTAATTTTTTTTTAATGTTTTATTTATTTTTGAGAGAGAGAGAGAGGGAGGGAGAGAGGAGAGAGAGTGCAAGCAGGGAAGGGGCAGAGAGAGAGGGAGACACAGAATTGGAAGCAGGCTCCAGGCTCCCAGCTGTCAGCACAGAGCCCAATGCGGGCTTGAACCCACGAACCATGAGATCATGACCTGAGCTGAAGTCAAGTGCATGGAGGGGAGAGGGGCAGAGGGAGAGAATTCCAAGCAGGCACCAGGCTCAGCATGGAGTCCTCACGGAGCTCGATCCAATGACCCTGCAATCATGACCTGAGCCAAAATCGAAAGTTGGACACTCAACTGACTTAGCCACCCAGGCACTCCTCAGCTGTTCACAAAGTTTAACTAAAAAGATATTTTAATATCCTCCATTCTCCATTCAGGCCTAAGCCAGATCATGCCTCATGCCTACTTTATCTTAACTCCTTTGTGTATTACTAATTCCAATCTTCCTTTTGGTTATTGTCAATGTTACCATTGCATTCGCTTCCTGAAAGCTTCCATTTTCTTCCCATTATATCCTGATGACGTTAAGTCCCAGTTAACCATACTACTTGTCAGACATGAAATTCTTCTCTGTGTCTTTGTGATAATAGTTATTTCTTGCTCACGCAGAGATTTCTATTTTTTTCCCTAAACTCCCCAGTGTTTTCCACACACGATTGCTTACTTGATTCATTTTTTTTAATGAATTTTTTCTTGATAGCCTAGTGTAACAGCAGTGAGAAAAAGCATAAAAACAGAGAAAGAGCTTTCATTCTAAGATGACAAAACATAAACCTGATCCAATAAGAAGATATATTGTATGTCTAGAGGATGAAAAGTGCTGCCATGAAATGGTATTTGGAATATGATGATGGTAGTAATGGAAGAGGAGGTGCTGGGACTGGGGCTTCTCTTTTAGGAAAGGGGACATCTCTCTGAGGTGTAGGTTACATGTGCTTGGAGCTCTCTGCTGTGTCATACTGTTGCTCCCCAAGGGCAACCACGACAATGACAATGAATCCTCCAGGGAGGCCCGTCTTCCAAGTGTAACCTGATTTCCTGCACTTCTCTCCATCTCCAGTGATCCTTCCCACTCATTCTCACAACCTGCAGCTGTTCTCCTTGTGTCTTTCTTTGCCCTTTAAGTGGTTTTACCAAACTGTAGTGTAGGCTTCCTGAACACGAGGACTCATGTGTGTCCCCAACATGAGCACCCTGCCCAGTTCACAGTAGTCATCAGTAAGGATTTGTGAAGTGAAGGAGTCTCTTACCAGTTTGGATGAGGCAACCCTCCAACCTGTAGCCTGCTGCTCACGGTAAATTGTGTGTATTGCACAGGCTGCATGTTCTGCAATATTTGGAAAGTTGCCAAATTTGTGTTTAGTCATTATTACTGTTTTTTTCTAATATATAAGGAACATTAAACACAGAGTTTTATTTATACTCATATAATAGGTTCATCATGAAGTCACCTCAAATGAAGCTATTTAAAAAAATACTTTTATTCTAGGGGTGCCTGGGTGGCTCCGTCAGTTAAGCATCTGACTTCAGCTCAGGCCATGATATTACGGTTTGTGGGTTTGAGCCCCACGTCAGGCTCTGTGCTGAAAGTTCAGAGCCTGGGGCCTGCTTTAGATTCTGTGTCTCCCTTACTCTCTGTCCTTTCCCTGCTCACACTCTTTCTCTCTCTCAAAAATAAAAATAAACATTTAAAAAATACTTTTATTTTAGTCAATATGGTGGAAGAATTAATTTTTTTTATTTTCTAGAAATCTGGAAACTTGATGGTCATCTGCCAGAGCACTTACAAAATGAATTCATGGAAAATAGCCTAGAACAATGACACAAACGTAACACATTTGAAAATTCTCTTCTTCGGAGCAAAACTCATTTGGTGTTAAGGCAAAAACATGATATGTTTGACTTACATGGAAAAAGTATGAAATCAAATTTAACTACTTAACCAGAGCAGAACCACTGCAGAGCATACTGTAGATGGGAAATCCTTTCTTCACGTTAATCATGAACAATTTCAGAATGAAATTAAATCCCCTGAAAGCAAAACACTCATCAGCACTAAGTGCCAAATCATCAAGCATCAGAAAATTAAAAAAACAAAGAAACCTCATGTATGAAGTAAATATGGGAAACGCTTCATTCAGAAGTCCTGGTTCACTGGTCACCAGAATCTTCATGCAGGAGGGTAACCCCACAAATGCAGTCTTTGCAGGAAAACATTCTCCAGAAAGTTCATGCTCACTGAACACCAGAGAACGCATAAACAGGAGAAAAACCTTATGAATGCACTGTATGTGGCAAAGCCTTCCTCAAGAAATCATGGGTCAGTGTACATCAGAAAACACACGAGAGAGACTTTTTATGTGCAGTGAATGTGGAAAAGGCTTCATCGAGAAGGGAAATCTCATGGTACAGCTGCGGATTCATACAGGAGAAAAACCTCATATATGCAATGGGTGTGGGAAAGGCTTCAGCCAAAAGACGTGCCTGGAGCCTGCTTTGGATTCTAGCACATCAGAGATTTCGCACAGGAAAGACTCCCTTTGTGGACAGTGAATGTGGAAAATCCTGTTCCCAGAAGACAGGTCTCGTTAAACGTCAAAGAACTCACACAGGAGAGAAACCCTTTAAACGTAGTGAATGTGGGAAAGCCTTACCCAGCTCATTATACATCAGAGAACTCATACAGGAGAGAAACCATATAGTTGCATTGAATGTGGGAGATCTTTTTGAGGGAAGTCAGTCCTCACTAAACATCAGAAAATTGATTTAGTCAAGGTAGAAAATCCTCCCTCAATCCCAGGTCCTCACAGACCAGTGTTGTCCTGCAAGAGAAAAACCTTTTTAACGTGGTGACTGTGCAGGTGCCTTCTGTGGCTCGTCAGACGCCATTAAACATCAGTAGACTTCTAGCAACTAGGAATGTGGTCATAGTGGGACAGCCTGCAGCCAGGCAGGTATTTGTTAAATACTTCATTTGTACTGGGTCCTGTTCTGGGAGCTGAATATACAGTGGTGACCAAAACAGAAAAAGCCCCTGGTCTCCTGGAGAGAGCACTGAGGTAACCTGGATCATCTTTAACTTAACTTTTTTCAAGTAATTTCTCTGTTCACCATAGGGCTGGGGAACTCACATCCCAGAGATTAAGAATCACATGTTCTGGGGCGCCTGGGTGGCTCAGTCGGTTAAGCATCCGACTTTGGCTCAGGTCATGATCTCACGGTCTGTGAGTTCGAGCCCCGTGTCAGGCTCTGTGCTGACAGCAGGCTCTGTGGAGCCTGCTTCGGATTCTGTGTCTCCCTCTCTCTCTGCCCCTCCCTTGCTCATGCTCTGCCTCTCTCTGTCTCAAAAATAAATAAAAACATTAAAAAAAATTTAAAAAAAAATCACATGTTCTACAGGCTGAGCCAGCCAGGTGCCCCATGGATTATCTTTATGTGGTACCTTTACACACCAGCTAATCTAGTGAAAGGACATAAATATCTATATTAAGTGAAATAGACATGGACTAATTGGTTCAAGGAGCATATTTTGGAAGATGGAGGAAAGACTAATGATTAAGATTATAGTACACAAGTTACTTAAAAATATTTTTTTTAATGTTTATTTATTTTTGAGAGAGAGAGTGTGTGTGAGTGAGGGAGGGGCAGAGTCAGAGGGAGACACAGAATCCAAAGCAGGCTCCAGGCTCTGAGCTATCAGCACAGAGCCCAATGCGGGGCTGGAACTCACAAACTATGAGATCATGACCTGAGCCAAAGTTGGACGCTTAACCAATTGAGCCACCCAGGTGCCCCCATAAATAAATTTATTAATAAAATTAATAATAATTTTATTTTTTAAATGTGTATTTCTTTTTTTGAAAAAATGCTTATTTCTTATTTCCTTAAGGAGATTATAAATTCCCTAATTTTAGTGGCTTTACTTAAATTTTAATGTTTAAAAAATTCTGAACCAGGAAGATGAAAAATCATTGCCTCAGTAACACTGACCGCATTTGAAGTGGTCAACAGTCAGATGTGAATAGTGGCTAGAGAACTGGACAGCACTGGCACTGAGCAAAAACATGAGACAATGAGAGAATCTGTCATCATTTCCATCACACCAGAAGATTATACTGGAGTGTTGGTTTCCATGATTTTATATTTCTAGCACAAAGAAAAAAACCCTAATTATATATAGATTTGGAAAGTGAGTGAACATATTAATGGGCCAAAGTATATTTTGTCACTGAAGGGAAATATGGTTCTAAAGAACAGACTTGTTACCCCAGAGTGTTTTCATTGTGATGTGAGAGACTTAATAACTGTTTATAAAGGGACAAAGCAGAAAAAGTGGTAATAATAAAAGTATCCTTATTCCTTCTGAAGAAGGACTCCTCCTTCCCCTCATTTTTTGGTTTCTTCATCCTTCATCATCTGCAATTATCATTTCTTCAGTGTGGCTTTCCCTCAGTTGGCCAGGTTCCCCAGTTTCTCTGTTTAAGCCCTTTATAGACTTGCAGTTTCATGTATTTTTTGGTGGTGACTGTGAAGATAATACATAGGTTATGTTTTGGGTTGATCCCTGATGTTGTCATATCAACCTCCAGTGATCTACAATCCAGGTAACTCTCACACTTCCATTCTTGATTTATTGCATAATAGTGATGCTGGATGAGAAAGAGAATAAGAGAAGGTCAGTCTGGAGGGGAAAAGGACTTCCATTTTAGAGCTCCCTAGTTTGAGGGGCTGTGGCCATGCATGAGGCAGTATATTTGATACTGTTAATAAATTTCTTGATTAGAATTAGTGGATACATACTCAGTGAAGAGTCTCTTGATCTCAAGTCCAAACCCTTAATATACTCAGAATTATGTTTTACTTAATCCATTCAAAGTTTTGAAATGCCTATGTTTATGAATTTTTGCCATAAGAAGATCATATAAATACTGTGTGGAGATCACTATGCCATGCTTTCAAGAAGTCATTAAAAAAATACTGATAGTTTTATAATTGCCTTTTTTTTTTAAGTTTATTTTTGAGAGAGACTCAGAGTGAGCAGGGGAGGGGCAGAGAGAGAGAGGGAGGGAGAGTGTCAAGCAGGCTCTGCACTGTCAACACGGAGCCTGATGTGGGGCTCGAACTCACAGACCATGAGATCATGACCTGAGCTGAAGCCAAGAGTCAGACGCTTAACCGACTGACCCACCAAGACATCCCTGTAATTGGCTTTTGTAACGGCTATAGACCTGACTTCTGGTGAAGGGATGTGTTTAATTCACCAAACTGCCTGCTGATGTACAGTCAGGTCATGCCTCCTTTTTTTTTTTAAGAGAGATGGGGGGAGAGTGGCAGAAGATGGGGAGGGAGGCTCCCTCCTACTTACTAGAAGCAGCCTCCAGTCCAGCCCCCTAGACAGGCCCCCGAGGGCATCCATTTTCGCAGCTCCCTCCCTCCAGTAGGTCTCTGACCTGCCTAATCCAGACCCGTGTTACTGATTCTCACCCGCGCTGGGCCCCGTTGTCAAGTTTTGGCAGAACTCGGAGCCTGAGCCTCTGTTATTTGGTCCGCGGTCTGGCCTCCGCCTTTCCTACGTCTTGGCTTCTGCAAAGCTCGAGGCCATGGGAAGGCCTCTAGCCCGCAGCTGCCGGGGGTCTTCCCCGCCAGCTGCACTTCCTGACTGTGGGAGTGCTCCTGCGTTGTCCTCACGGGCACCGCCATCTTCCCGAAAGGCTCGGTAGAAAACCACAGGGCCAGTGCCGGCCTCTGAGGCATTCATCACAGCGCTGGTAGCCAACAAGATGGCAGGAAAAGGCAAGGTGACACCCCTAAAGCGATTTCAATTTCTTTTGGCAGCCCTCCTGCTGGCCGCTTGGACCCAGATCGCCCAGGTGGGGGTGGCCACTTCTGTGTTGAGCATCTGGGGGCGGAACTCGACTTCCAGGAACGTCGTGAAGGTTCCAGCTCCACCTGAAGCGTCCCTAACCACCATGGAGGTGGGGAGCTTGAGAATGGGGGTCATTTCGGAAGGCGGTCCAGCCTGTGGTAGATGCGGTGGAGTGTAGGAAGTTCAGCGTCAAGTGGGTAGGGCTCTGCACGTGTCTCTGGAGTGAAGTGCCTGTGAGGCCAGTAAAGGGCCCTTCTGGGGATTTCTTTTGCTTCGCTGGAGAATCTGGCCTTTAGTAATAGACCCAGAATGTATTACGCTAAGTGAAATAAGTGAATCAGAGAAAGACAAATACCATATGATTTCACTCATATATGGAATGTAAGAAATAAAACATGATCATATGGGAAGGGGGGGGAGAGAAGAGAGGGAAACAAACCACAAGACTCTTAAAATTTTTTTTTTAATGTTTATTTATTTTTGAGAGAGAGAAAGAGACAGAGGGTGAACAGTGGAGAGGCAGAGAGAGAGAGAGGTAGACACAGAATCAGAAGCAGGCTCCAGGCTGTCAGCACAGAGCCCAATGCAGGTCTCAAACTCACAAACTGTGAGATCATGACCTGAGCTGAAGTGCGACGCTCAACCGACTGAGCCACCCAAGCACCCCCACAAGACTCTTAATGATAGAGAACAAACTGAGGGTTGATTGAAGGAGGTGGGTGGGAGATGGGCTAGATGGGTGATGGGTGTTAAGGAGGGCACTTTTGATGAGCTCTAGGTGTTGTATGTAAGTGATGAATTGCTGAATTCTACTCATGAAACCAATATTGCACTGTATGATAACTAAAATAAATTTAAAAAAAAAGATGAAACTAAAAAAAAAAAAATAATGGCAGAGGGTCTGTTAGTGTTGGTTGTCAGTGTGAGTGATTCTGTTTGTGGGGCTTAGCGACCAAGAACTGGAGTGGTAGAGTGGTAGGTATGTATCAGTGAATGTGCTTTCTTGTCCAGGATCACACTCCACTGTGGGGCTCAGACACAGGGAGGCCTGGGGTGAAGGGTGTTAGTGAACGGGTGTTTCTGGTTTGGATTTCGGACTTAACTTGGAGTCAATTTTTGTTTTTGTTTTGGGAGGAAGCCATTTTATGTCTGGAGACATATGTACAGAAGAGGCAAGAGGCTGGAGCCTTGGAGACCCTGCATCCCTGGAGAGTAGGTAGGTTAAGGTTGAGGCTTAAATGTTGACTACTAGGAATAGACTTGATGATACATTCCTCCAGCTGATCCAAATCCATTTCACTCCTTCAAGCCCATATATTGCTCAAGGTACTCATGAAAGTCTTTTGTCTTGCAGCATTAACAATCTTGTCCTTATCTTCCTAACAAACAGTAATGAGGTAAGATCTAGTGAGGTGTTATAAGAGATGTGTTTTGTCCTTCTTGTCTCTGAGTTTACCCTACATTTTTTTCTCGAGGTTTCCTTTCAGGTTTGTTCTCTACAAGTAAAAACATCTCTGTTAATTAGCCTGAGCTCTGATGTCCACTGAAAACCACAGCATGTTTAATCTCTGTGCTACCTTCACATGTGGAATGATCTGTATAACATAGATACCACTTAATTTCTAATTATAAACATATTTCCATAGTATAAAAAGGTTATATAATAGTGTCACATCAGGTGGGTGAACCAATGGCAAGTTTACTAGAGTCATATTAAATGTATACATTACTAGGGGCGCCTGGGTGGCGCAGTCGGTTAAGCGTCCGTCTTCAGCCAGGTCACGATCTCGCGGTCCGTGGGTTCGAGCCCCGCGTCGGGCTCTGGGCTGATGGCTCAGAGCCTGGAGCCTGTTTCCGATGCTGTGTCTCCCTCTCTCTCTGCCCCTCCCCCGTTCATGCTCTGTCTCTCTCTGTCCCAAAAATAAATAAACGTTGAAAAAAAAATTAAAAAAAAAAAAATAAATGTATACATTACTTTAAATAGGCTTGACATATATTTATACTTTTTTTATAATATGATTCTTTGCTTATCCAGATTCTCCTACCCACCACCTCTACAACGTGTTGTGTCTTTTTTCATGTGTGTCTCAGAAATTTTGGGTTATTCTTTTTCCTAGGTAGTTTATGCTTCGTTGCAGTTGCTAAGTAGTACCTTAAAAAAATTCCCTGCTTCTTGGGACGCCTGGGTGACTTAGTCGGTTAAGCATCCGACTTCAGCTCAGGTCATGATCTCACAGTTCGTGAGTTTGAGCCCCACGTTGGGCTCTGTGCTGACAGCTCAGGGCCTGGAGCCTGCTTCGGAGTTTGTGTCTCCCTCTCTGTCTCTCTGCCCCTCTCCTGCTCATACTCTGTCTCTTTCAAAGCAAATAAACATTAAAAGTTAAAAAACAATATTCCCTGCTTCTCAGTGTTGCACTGTAAAAGAGCAATTGACTTGCTCTTGGTATTATTGAAAGTGAAAGTGTCAGTGAATTCCTTTACATTATTTATTTATTTTTTATTTGAGAGTGAAAGAGGGCAAGCCAGGGAGAGTTGCAGAGAGAGAGAGAGAGAGAGAATGAGAATCTTAAGCAGACTCCACGGGCATGGAGCCTGACGTGGGGCTTGAGCCCACTACCCTTGGATCATGACCTGAGCTGAAATCAAGAGTTGGACACTCACCTGACTAAGCTACCCAGGCTCCCCACATTTACATTTTTTAAGTTGAGCAGTCTTATTATCTGCAAATAATTTTGGCTCAAGAATAAAGGGTGTGAACAAACCTGTTTTTTTAATAGTGCTTTTCCCCTTATCCATGTGCCTTGAATAAATCTTTCCAAGGGATGTGAAATTAAGTGAACTAATGTACATAAAAGTAGGTAATATATACCAGGATATAAATTTCTCCATGTATTGCCTTAGCTGCTTCTCACTAGCTTTGATATTTAAAATTTCTATGTCATTCAGTGTATTAGTGTTCCATTGCTGTGTACCACAAACTTAGTGGTTTAAAACAATGCACATTGTCTCAGGGTTTCTAAATTTTTTTTTAATGTTTATTTTATTTTTGAGAGACAGAGAGACAGAGTGCAAGCCAGAAATGCTGACAGCTCAGAGCCTGGAGCCTGCTTTGGATTCTGTATCTCCCTCTCTCTCTGCCCTTCCCCTGCTGGTGCTTGATCTCACTTTCTCTCAAAAAAGAAAAAGATTTTTTTTTTTCAACATTTATTTATTTTTGGGACAGAGAGAGACAGAGCATGAACGGGGGAGGGGCAGAGAGAGAGGGAGACACAGAATCGGAAACAGGCTCCAGGCTCTGAGCCATCAGCCCAGAGCCCGACGCGGGGCTTGAACTCACGGACCGCGAGATCGTGACCTGGCTGAAGTCGGACGCTTAACTGACTGCACCACCCAGGCGCCCCAAAGATTTTGTTTTTAAGTAATCTCTGCACCCAACGTGGGGTTGCACTTACAATCCTGAGATCAAACATTTGATGCTCTACCCACTGTGCCAGCCAGGCGCCCCTAAAGTATTGAGATTTTATGTTAGGGGACACCTATATGAGTTTTCTATTGGTTCTGTAATAAATTAACATAACCTTAGTGGCTTAAACAACGCAAGTTTATTACCCTACAGTTCTATGGATTATAAGTTCAACATGGATTTTCCTCTGCTAAAGTTAAGGATTTTCCTGTAAGTAGGAGTACCTCTCTGTAGGCTCTAAGGGAGAATCTGTTTCGTTGCCTTTTCCAGCTTCCAGAGGCCATCCCTGCTCCTTGCCTCCTGTCTCCCTTTCCCCTCATCTTCACAGCCAGCAATGGTGTGTGGATTTCTTGTCACATCACATCTCTCTGGATTCTTCTGCTTTTCACTTATGGAGACCCTTGTGATGACATTTGGCCCACCTGATAATCCAGGGAATCTCCCTATTTTTGGGTTATCTGATTAGCAACTGTAATTTCATCAGCATCCTGAATCCCCCTTTGCCATGTGATGTAGCATGTTCACAGGTTCCAGAGATTAGAAAGTGGATATCTTCTGGTGGGCACGATTCTGCCTACCACAGCACCTGTGGTACCACTGACAAGGTGTGTGGCTCAGGGGGATATACTGCTTAAAGTGAATTTGCTTTTGAGTCCTTAGAATCAAGTGAAGTCAGGAGCAGGGAGCATTATTTCTGGGGATGTCATTAACATGACCTGTGAAATCTGTGACCAGAATCCGAGTGACAATCTAGAAGAATAAAAGGACAAAGATCTCAGTTCTGGCCATTTTCTAAGAGCAGAAGGAAAGGACCAAGGTCCAAGTGAGTTTTACAGATTTCTTTATCCCTTCTTTCTTTCCTGTTGCATTTGTGGAGGCTTACACAAATTGATTTGATTAGTGGGAAAAATACACATTGATAAAGGCCTGAATTTGTAGAAAACTAAATATTGACTATAATGTCAAAATCAAGGCAAACTTGGAATGGTGGAAGTGTAGGTCATAGAATCTGCTCAGAATTTTAAAAGTCAGAATATTAATTAAAAAAACAAACTAAGACTCTGAATTATTTATGTTAAGCTACCCAGATTATCTCCAATATTTTTGGCAGCCATTTCCAGCAAGAGAAGCACTAAATGTTATGTGATTTGCAGTTTTGTACAGAGAAAGTAGATCCTTTACTCAGAGACATAAATATTTCCTGGCATTGAAATTTCAATAAATTTCTCGATGGCCCTACAGGGGGTAGTGGCTTCAATAGCAGCTTTCTGGTGTATGCATGAAGAGGCTTTCTGTGGTTGTTTTTCTATTGCCTGTGTGTGTGTGTGTCCATGCACGTGCACACACACACACATATGCACGTTTATGCTTTCTTATTGGGGTATAGCATACACATAATAAAGTGAATTTTTATACATTTGTACACCTGGCCAGCATAAAGCATTTATTGAACCGGTGGTTGTTCCTTCTAGAGTTCCTTTAATCCTGTTATCCCATCCTTTTCAAGGTATAAAACCTAGATTTATCGAGATGAATTAAGGTTTAAATGGCCTCTCAAACCATTTAGCTGAATTGGATTTTGAGTATAGAACTACCAGTAGAGTTTGTTTTTTTCTTTCTTTTTTTTAATTTTTTTTTTAAATGTTTTTATTTTTTTTTGAGACAGAGAGAGAGCATGAGCAGGGGAGGGGCAGAGAGAGAGGGAGACACAGAATCCAAAGCAGGCTCCAGGCTCTGAGCTGTCAGCACAGAGCCCGACACGGGGCTTGAAACCACAGACTGTGAGATCATGACCTGAGCCGAAGTCGGACGCTTAAGCGACTGAGCCACCCAGGCGCACCTTTTCTTTCTTTTTTAAAAAGCGTATTTATTTATTTATTTATTTATTTATTTATTTATTTATTTATTTATTTAGAGAGAGTGAGCAAGTGTGGAGGGGAGGTATAGAGAGAGGGACAGAGAGAGAATCTCAAGCAGGCTCCACACTGTCAGCACAGAGCCCAATGTGGGGCTCAAACCCATGAACTGTGAGATCACGACCCGGGCCGAAGCCAAGGCTTGGACACTTAACCGACTGAGCCACCTAGGTGCCCCTTTAATTTAGAAAACCTTCTGAATTATTGAGTAAATGGATGACTGAATTATAGTAGCAGGATGTCTATATAAGACTTCCCTCTCTTCCACAATATATAATGTAAATGCACATGTATAGATACAGCCTATACATTAGAAATGATTAGATTTCCACAGATCTCTTTCAAACTGCCAAATAATCACCTCAGATGAAAGAAGAACTTACTGCGAGGCACCTGGGTGACTCAGTCAGTTGAGTGTCTGAGTCGTGATTTCAGCTCAGGTCATGATCCCAGGGTCGTAGGATCGAGCCTTGCATTGGGCTCCATGGTGAGTGTTGAGGCAGCTTAAGATTCTCTCCTCTGCCCCTCTCCCCTGCTCATGTGTGCTCTTTCTCAAATAACATAACAAAACATACCATCTAAAAAAAAAAGGAATTTACTGCTGTAGGATCATTGTTATTTGAAGATGTAGCTGTGCAATTCACCTGGGAGGAGTGGGCAGCTCCTAGCAATGTGGCGGAAAGGACTGGTTCCCTGTGTCACTCAAGGTGTCCAATTGACACCTCGTCTTTCTCAATTGTGGACTGATTTTGGGGGGTATCTGAAGTGCTGAATAATGTAAGAGAGGTTGCGAAAGTTTTTCTGGAGGGCCAGGTAGTAAATACTGTAGGCCCTATGGGCTACTAACTGTCCTCTGTATCATATTCTCCTTTTTTCTTTATAACATTTAAAATGTAGAAGCTCTTCTTAGTTACAGTCATGGGCCTTAGTCTGCTGACCCCTACATAAGACTTGAACTTTGTAAGCGGTAGATTCTCAGTCTCCTAGATGGATGGGGGAGTGTTCTCCCCACTCTTCAGGATAAGCCCTAGTCCAAGGTGTACTTGCACAGTCTGTAAAAGGTGTTATGTAACAATGTCTGCATATCGTGCCCAAATATATTTTTCCAAGTATTCTGTAATTTTTCCTAATAGGGTACCAAAATACCAGACCATGGAAATCTTCAAATTGAAGCTAGGAGATAAACCGTAAATGGAAAAGGAAAACCATGCTTGGAGCTTTCCAGGTAAGTGAATGAGAAGCATCCAGGTAGAAGAGAAATGGAAGGAAATTCGTTGGTTCGTGAAGGCCTCACACCTTTGAAATACTGTGGAGGTGACTCATCTTCTAGTTTCTAAACTTTTGATGGTCTCTAAGGATATCTAAATGGAGTCTCTGGTTATTGCTTTCCTATGTTATTCATCGCTTATGCATTTAGAGGAAAATACTTCTGTGTTCCCACCTCTGGATTTGGTCCTGATTTAGTTCATCTAGGGTCTTGATTTGTTTTGGTTAGATTTTTTTTCATACTGAGGATTCTCAAATCTTTCCCTTTTTCGTTGCCAACCATAGGGCCATTGTATGTTCCTTCCTCTTCTCTTGCATTGGAAATCCAGTCTTCCATGCCTCTCTGCAAAGAGAATACTTCAGATTCATCGCTGTCTTCTGACTAGTGAACTTTCCTCCTTCATTGGATAATACTGATTTCCCTTCCTGACCTTCAACCCACTTTGAGTGCTGTGTTTCCATAACAACTTGGTCTTTTGATGTTTATGTATTTAGTTCCTCATTCTGGATGGGCGAATATGAGATAGAGCAAGTGTAGCAAAATGTTAACTGTAGAATCAGGGAGGTAGGCATATGGCTGTTCAGAGTATAATTCTTTCAACTTGTGTGTATGTTTGAAAATTTTTATAATGAAATGGTAAGGGAGGAGCTATAAATATTGTAATTTTCAGGATGAATTATAGCTCCCAAATGTACTGAAATAATGGAATTCACTTAAACCAAAAACAAAACAAAACAAAGAAATTCACAATCTTAGGTTTCACCTGAAATCAAACCATAAAACTCATGGATACTTTGCTGATTTCCACATATATTTACGGGATCAGGTCTTTCTCTGGATTCGTCTTCGTTGTTACTCTTGGTTTAGTTTCCCTAGTCTAAAAAATCCTAGTTATAACCCTGTTACCAACTATATGATATTTAAATCCCTCTGTGATCCAGAGACTCCAAGATACAATATTTTGCTTATTTTTAGTTTTCTCAGGGTGCCTGGGTGGCTCAGTCAGCTGAGCGTCTGACTTCCGGTCAGGTTGTGATCTCACAGGTCTTGAGTTCGAGCCCCGCATTGGGCTGTGTGCTGACAGCTCAGAGCCTGGAGCCTGCTTCAGATTCTGTGTCTCCCTCTCTCTATGCCCCTCCCCCACTCGTGCCATGTCTCTCTCTGTCTCTCAAAAATAAATAAACATTTAAAAAAAAAAATCAGTTTTCTCTCTATTCCTTGAATTCCAAGTTACCTTCCTTTAAACCAGTCTCTACAAGTCGAAGATTAAGTGCCCCAGTTTCTTGATCTAGAATGAGGACCCCTTAATTGATGAATTCCAGATCTGTAACAACTAAGGTATAAATACAGAATTCAGGAAGAATCAGGAGTGTCATTGGCAAGAAGAGGGCTTGGGGAATGTAACAGGAGAAAGCCAGCTATTATAGTCGGTAGTTCCATTATTTAAGGGACTTGAAAGGAAAAAGTGACAGTTCAGCAGTGTTGTGCTAATGGATGCTTAGATGGTTTAGATGGTTCTCTGGCCTAATTTTATTTTTTACTTATGTATGTATGTATTTAATATTTATTTGGAGAGAGAGAGAGAGAGCACAAGTGGGAAGGGGGAGAGAGAGAGGGAGACAGAATCCCAAGCAGGCTCCGCACTGCCAGCACAGAGGCCAAAGTGGGCCTCAAACCCATGACGGTGAGATCATGACTTGAGAAATCAAGAGTCTGAAGAGTTGGACGCCCCACCAACTTTTTGGTTTTAAAATTCACAGGATTTAAAAATTTTAAAAGACACATGGATGATCCTCTTCTCGTCCTTATAGGAGAATAACCTCAGACAGAAAGTTAGAGCGTTGACTACAGGAGTCTTCCCCACATTGTAAGAGAAGGGCACTTTAGGGAAATTAACTTGGTAGCAGTATTACTGAATTAATAAGAGAGACAAGATTCGGGAGCAGGATGTCCACTGAAAGAAATTTGGCTTTCTGACCTGCCTCTTCCAGAATTTGTTCTAAGTAAATACCTATACCTGCTTATTTCCCTGGTCATGAGTCACTTCTCTTTTGCTTCTGGAAGGGCCTCCCTCATTCTCTGGGCATTTCCTCTTTACAAAACCCTAAAAGTCAGAATGCGTAAAGGCCTGAGTCATCATTTTCCTGGTTTTTAACTCTCCCAGAGAGACCTCACCTAGTCGTTTCTCTTTAGGTAATATTTCTATATAGATAACACCCAAATTTGTCTTCCAGCCAAAATCTTCCTCCATATTCCTATCTCCAATTGAGTCTGCACTTAGATATCCAATAACCATCTCAAAATGTTTGTGCCTCAAAATATAGACCTGGTTTTCCCCACATTCAAAACCTATCTTCCTGATGCTCCTCAACAGTACAGCCAGTACTTAGGCATTTAAGCCAAATGCCTAGGAAAACACTGCGATTCCTCCCTTTTACTCACAGCCCGCATTGAATTCAACATTGAATGTTGTCTTTTCTTTCTCCTAAATGTATCCTGAGTTCATCCACTTGACATCTCCACTGTTGTTGCTCTTGACCCAGCCACCATTATCTCTTGGCTGCCTTACTACATTAACTTCCTGTTTCCTCTCTCTCCCACACTCCGCCTTCTCCCATCAGTATCTGTGTAACAGTCAGGAATCCTTTGGAAATGTAAATCGGAACATGATGCCACCTGCTCAAGACTCCCAGTGGCTTGTCACTGGTAATAGCGTCAGATTCTGATTCCTCCTGTCAGATCTACATGATCTAACTCCCATCTACCTTTTGAACATTAACTCTTCTTTCTCCCTGTATTGGGATTGTACTCAGGACCTACTGGCTACCTTTCTGTGTCTTGATTTGGCCCAAACCTCTGTCTCCAGGCCTTTGCACTGCCATTGTACTTGAACAAAACCTTCTGTAATTCTTTACATTCCTTATTCCTGGTTTCTTGGCTCAACTTTTATTTTCTCATTGCTGATTATCTATGTAAAGTTGATCAACTTCTATTCTTTTTCATATCCTTTGAACCACTTTTTGGTCTCTAGTTGTCTTATTTCTTTCCTTCCATTTTGTTCTCTTTTTGCCCACTGGAATGCAGAGAACGTTTCTCTTTAGTCTGTACCCCAGTGCTGTTTACAACACATGATACATAGTATACATTCAATAAATATTGGTAGAATGAATGGCTACGTCCCCTCATCATGTTAGATCAGATGTCTCTCCAGCTTACCTGATCTTGTGTTAATGAGATACATTTCTGCTTCATCCTCTGTGCCCATTTTGCAAGGATCTATTCGAAGAGCACCAAAAAGTTTTACTAATTGGAAATTTTCTACCATTGATTCTGTATCAACTGTTTTTGGTTTGGTTTGGGTTGGGTTTGTTTGTTTGTTTGTTTGTTTGTTTTTTTGGTACGTTATGATTTTACTTCATTGTGTTTCTCCTCTTGTCCAAGAAAGAAATTTACGCTTAATGATTTCTTTCATGTGACACTAGAATTGTCAGAGAGCTAGCCCAAACCATGGTATTTTAGAAGCAGTTATGTTCTGTAACATTATTGTGAAAGAATTCATTTTTTTCCCTAGAAGTTTGAGAAGTTGGTGATCATATGCAGTGGCCTTTGGAAATCCAAAACAAGCTAAAGAACATGGAAAGGTGTACCCCAATGTTTATAGAAGCACTTTCAACAATAGCCAAATTATGGAAAGAGCCTAAATGTCCATCAACTGATGAATGGATAAAGAATTTGTGGTTTATGTACACAATGGAATACTACTTGGCAATGAGAAAGAATGAAATATGGCCTTTTGAGCAATGTGGATGGAACTGGAGAGTGTTATGCTAAGTGAAATAAGTCATACAGAGAAGGACAGATTCCATATGTTTTCACTCCTATGTGGATCCTGAGAAACTTAACAGAAGACCATGGGGGAGGGGAAGGAAAAAAAAGTTAGAGAGGGAGGTAGCCAAAGCATAAGAGACTCTTAAAAACTAAGAATAAACTGAGGGTTGATGGGGGGGGGGGGGGAGGGTGGGTGATGGGCATTGAGGAGGTCACCTGTTGGGAGGAGCACTGGGTATTGTATGGAAACCAATTTGACAATAAATTTCATATTAAAAAAAAACATGGAAAGAGGTTATGAACACAGTTCATCTGGAAATATGTTTAATCTGTAAAGAAATCTTGTTACTTTAAGGCAAAGTCATGGTAGTTTTGACATACTGAACTCTAATTCAAAGTTAGTTAGTTAACCAGAATAAAAGCTGTGCAGTGAAGAATACCGATAAGTTTAATAGATAAATCATTTCCTCGTATTAAGTATGAAAAATGTTACACTGGAATTAAGTGCAGTCAATACAGAAACACCATCAGCACCAATTGACAATTCATTACACATCAAACTGGAAAAGGAAAAGAAAGAAACATTATGAATGTATTGAATGTGGTAAAACCTTTACGAGAAGGTCTCTGCTCACTGGACATCAGAGAACTCATACAGAACAAAAGCCCCATGGATGCAGTGTATGTGGGAAAAATTTCTCCGGAAGTTTTAGCTCACTGCACATCAGAGAACTCATGCAGGAGAAACCGTGTAAAGACCTTAAATGTGGTGAAGTATTCTGTAGGATACATCAGCGAACTGAAAGAAGAATGAAGCCCCATGGTTGCAGTGAGTGTGGGAAAGCTGTCTCCAGGAAGTCTCGCTCGGTACACATCAGGGATTTGACACCGGAAATTCTCCCTATGTAGGCAGTGGCGCTGGAAAGTCCTGCTTTCAGAAGTCAAGTCTCGTGAGACGTCAAAGAACTCACACAGGAGAGAAACCTTATAAATGTAGTGAATGTGGGAAAGGCTATTACACAAAGTCAGTACTCAGTAGACATCAGGGAATCCATGCAGAGAGACACAATATGGATGCAGCGATTGTAGGAAAGCCTCTCACAAGTCATGCCTCATCAAACACAAGGCAAGTCACAGGAGAGAGACACATGTAGATTTAGTCAAGGTGAAAAATTGTTACTGTGGAAATCCCAGCTCATTGTGTATCACAGACTCCATACAAGAGGAAAACTGTTAAACAGTGACTGGAAGGCCTTCTGTGGTATTCCAGACATTAAACACGAGTGGGGATAGGAATATAGTTCTTGTAGGACAACCTGTTGTTAGATGTGCACTTTTAGGAGACAACAGAGAATCTGCACAGGAGAGAAACCTTATGGATACTGTCAATGTGGTAGTGCCTTCAGTTACCAATTATGTTTTATTTTAGGTCACAGTAAACTCATAAGGAAAATTTGATACACTCATTATGGAAAAGCCTTTTAAAAGGTGAACGATTTATACGATCTGAAGAGAAACCAGAGTATTGGAAAAGCCTTTTAATAAAAGTTTTAGCTTTTTATGCAGTTGAAAACTTTCACTGAGAGTACCCTAATGAAGCACTGATAATGGAAAGATAAACGTCATTAAATATCAGTGGCTCTTAGAAGGTTGAATTATAGTGAGCTTGACTTCCAAATCATCAATAAGTTCTCATAGGAAAAAAATTATAGGAAGACAGTTATATCAGGTCCTTAAGGTCACTTTCCCATTGGATTATTCTCAAAAAGGACTGATAAAGCTCTTAAGAACTGCTATGCTTATGGTTATAGTTATTATAGTGAAAAGTTACAGATTGAATTAGCCAATGTAAAATGCATAGGGCAGAATCCAGGAGAAACCAGGTATATATTTCCAGTTGCCTTTTCTCAGTGGAATTGTATGGACAGTGCTTAATTCTTCCGCCACAGTGTGACACCTCATATGGAATATTGCCAACCAGGGAAACTCACCTTTGTCTCAGTGCCCAAGGTGTTTACTTGTGCTTATGTAGGAATGGAGTAACCATATGTCTGACCTGAACTCACACTCCACACTCCTCAAGGTCAACAGGTGAACAAAAACAGGTGTTTACCAAAAACATTGCTAGCATAAACTACACCATGTGGCCCAAACCCCAAATATACAAAGACGCTCTTCTCAGGCAGTATACTCCAGGGGCTGAGAGGTTCTCTCCAAGGTGCTAGTCAAAGGTCAGTCCATTTGGGGGTGCCTGGGTGACTCAGTCGGTTAAGTGTCCGACTCTTGATTTCGACTCAGATCATAATCTTACAGTTTGTGGGATTGAGTCCCACGTCGGGCTCTGTGCTGACAGCATGGAGTCTGCTTGGGATTCTCTCTGTCTCTGTCTCTGCCCCTCCCCTGCTCACGTGCTCATGCACTCTCTCTCCTAAACAATAAACTTGGGAAAAAGCTCAGTCCTTTGGAATGTGCTGGGTTTGAACACCCCAAACCTGCCAAGTTACAGGGGTGAATAGGACAAGGTTTTCGGTTATATTCTGTGGCCTTGTGTCAGAAACGAGAAATGTCTGCGGATACGTTAAGTGTGTGGAATCTTTAGCTAAATGGCAGAGATCTCACAAAGGAGATAAACCTATGGTTGCAATGGATATTTGGAGGCTTGTCATAAGTCCACCCTCATTTTTCATCAGATAAATCTCCTAAATGTGTATTTTGAGATAGAATGCCTTGAGCTCTTCCTCATCGCTATGTGAATGACTCATAACTCATTTGAAGATGGTTTATAGACAGTATCACATTGTGCATATGACATCTAAATCCACTGTCTCTGCTATCATCTTGTCTCACAAGCAAGTTGCTAGGCCAACACATGCTGAGGGCGGGGAGAGTTTTACAGAAGAGTATGAATACCAAAAGTTGGGAATCATTGAGGGCTTTCTTGGAGTCAGCCTGCCAGAAAAAATGATTTTCAGGAAAGGAAAAAAAAAAAAAAGATTCTTTGCCAAGAGCTGCCGTGGTTTCCTGCTTCAACAGTGCTTGGACAGTACCTGTGGCTTGCCTCCTCGCCTTTCTCAATAATATCCCTCTGAAAGCGGATGGTATTGGTTCTATGCTAGTGTTTCCCAAATTGACAAGTATTGCCACATTTGGCCTCTACTCCCATATTTGCTTGCCTCCAGAACACCTCCCCTCCCCTGTGATGTTCTTCCTTCATCATAAAGATCAGAAATAGAAGTTATCTCCTCTCCCCCCAAATTCCTTATGTCTTTTAAAAAATTTATTCATTTTGAGACAGAGGGCGTGAGTGCACATGTGGGGGAGGGGCAGAGAGAAAGGGAGTCCCAAACAGGCTCCACACTGTCAGCACAGAGCTCAATGCGGGGATTGAACTCACGAATCATGAGATCATGACCTGAGTGAGATCAAGAGTCAGACGCTTAACCTACTGAGCTGCCCAGGCGCCCCTCCTTCCTCTCTTATACTAGCTACTCTTGTACTGTTACACATACATATATATACATATATTTAACGTTTATTTATTTTTGAGAGAGAGAGAGAGACAGCACAAATGGGAGGGATATATAAAGAGAGAGACACAGAATCTGAAGCAGGCTACAGGCTCTGAGCTGTCAGCACAGAGCCTGAAGTGGGGCTCCAACCCATGAACCGTGAGGTCATGACTGAGCCGAAGTCGGATGCTTAACCAACTGAACTTAACCAACTGCCCCACTCTTGTACTATTTATCCGGTAGCCTGGCTATGTTAACTTTTTTCTCCCCTAAACTATGTTTTTTAGACCAATTTTAGATTTACAGGAAAAAAAATTGCATAGATAGAGTTCCCATATATCCCACATCCAGTTTCTCTGTTACTAACATCTAACATTAATGTGGTACATTTGTTACAATGAATGAATCAATACTGTTACATCATTGTTAACTAAAGTCCATACTATGTTTTTTACCTAATGTCCCTTTCTGTTCTAGGATTCCATCTGGGATACCATATTACGTTTGGTTGTAATACCTCTTAGTCCCTTCTTGGCTATGACAGTCTCTCAGATGTTCCTTGCTTTTAATGACCATGACAGTTTTGAGAAGTGCTGGGCAGGTATTTTGTAAAATGTCCCTCTATTGGGATTGGCCTAATATTTTTTATTATTAGACAGGTGTTCTATGTTTTGGGGGAAGACCACAGAAGTAAAATATCATATCATGCCAAGGGGACATACTGTCAACATCCTTGAACCTAAGAGATGTATTTGTCAGGTTTCTCCATTATAAGGTCATTCTTCCCTACTTCCCCCCGTCCCTGACCCTTTGTGTACTATGGTTTTTGGAAAGCAATCACTGTGCATGATAACCTGCAATTCCAGAGTAGAGAGTTAATGCTTTATCTCCTTGAAGGTGAGGTAGCTACATAAATTATTTGGCTGCATAGGAGATTTATCTGTTCTACCTTATTTGTTTAATCATTTATATCAGTATGGATCCCTGGACATTTATTTTATACCTGGGGTTATAATCCAGTACTAATTTATTTTGTTCCTCAGATTTTTTCCAATTTTGGCCATTGAGATTGTTTTCAGTTGATTCCTGTGCCCCTTTAAAATACCCCCATCATTGTGGATTTGTTGTTGTTGTCACTGAACACTCTCTATTTATCTATCTATTTATTTATTTTTGAACTACAAGGTGCTCCAGACTCAACTTATATATATCCTCAGTCCTCCAGTCAGTCATTTCTCCAAGGAACCCGGGTTCATTTTATTGGAGAATGGTATTAGAAACCAAGATCTGGGTCCCAGGTGCCATGCAGTTATTTTGAATTTTCTGTAAATAAGAAACCCTCCCTCTTCAAAGCCAGATACATAGCATCTTCAAATCTTTTTGACTCTGATTTCTGCTTCCATTTTCACATCTCCTACTCTGACTCTGACCTTCCTGCCTTCCTCTTATAGAGTCCCTGTGATTATATTGGGCCCACCACATAGTCCAGGATTATTTCACCATCTTCAGATCCTCAACTTAATCACATCTGCAAAGTCCCTTTTGTCATATAAGGTAACATGTTCACAGGTTCTGGTGGGTAGGGCATGGGCATCTTTGGGGGCCATTATTCCTCTGCCATAGCTTTTTAATTCTTTAAATTTTATTTATTTTGAGAGAGTGAGTGTGGGAGTGGGGTGGAGCAAAGAGAGGGGGGGACAGAGGATCCGAAGCGGGCTTTGCACTGACAGCAGCAAGCCTGATGTGGGGCTCAAACTCAGGAACCAAGAGATCATGACCCGAGCCAAAGTCAGATGCTCAACCATCTGAGCTACCCAGGTGCCCCTCTTACGAAATTTAAATAACTTGATGTTTGCAAAGCCTTTAGAACTGTGCCTGGAGCATTGTGCAAGTGGTAGATTGAATTATCATTACCATCTTTTGTCCTAAGATGGTTTATGGTGGTCCAAAGCAACTGTTTTGGACTCTGTTCTTTGGAGACCACAGGTAGTTCATGACAATTAGCAAAATCAATTTGGTGGCTTAGAAAAGTGTCCATTCATTTCCTCTCCAAAATTGTTGAACAGATATTAAAAGAGGATGCGTAGACTGAGTACTATCCCAATATTTGATGGTCAAATATTTTCCTACACCCTCCCCCAAATGCAGCCATTTTGTGAGTAGAAAGAGGGGTCCACAGAAAAAGACCAGTTACTGGTGTTTTTTAAATTTCATTTTCTAAAATGACAAGTCATTTTAGGCCCCCAGCTATTTTCTGTAATCTGTGCCCTACTTGCCTTAGCACAATTCTTGCAGAACTTCCTAGGAGGTGTCTAGATTACAAAGAAATGCAAGAACCTTAGTAGTTAAGAATTTTTAGGGAACAAAGGTAGTGTAAAAACTAAGTCTGTAGCCTAACCATTTAAGAGAAAGTCAGTGGTAAAAACAAAAACAAAAACAAAACTCTTAAGTGCTGTTTCAAAAGTAAGCTAGGCCCTGAACCCTTTGCCCAAGATGATGAGGCCAAGAATCCAGTTTATGCTGGCTCTTGGAGCATGCACATAGCCCCTTCTCCATGTCTGACATTTATTTCTGCTTCATTATAATGTTAAAATCTCGGGGCGCCTGGGTGGCTCAGTTGGATAAGCAACTGACTTGATTTTGGGTCAGGTCATGATCCCAAGGGCCATGGGATCCAGCCCTGCAACGGGCTCTGCCCTGAGTTGGAGCCTGCTTAAGATTCTCTCTCCCTCTGTCTCTCCCTCTGTCCCACTCCCTTGTTTGAGCTCTATCTAAAATACAAAAATATGTATTAAAAAAAATCTCTGCCTGAGGAAGAGCACAAACCTCATTAACATAACATACAATGTATGTATAGGCCAATTGCCTTAAGATGCAGGCATGACCTTATTTCCACCTCTACAAAGGATGACAAAACTCCCCTTTCTGAATATTCATCCTAACCCTAAATAAAAGAAACTCACTCCTTGGAAATTCAGGGCTTTGGGAGTTAATCCCTGTAATCTCCGTATTTGCTGAAAATAAAACTTCGTTTGTGACAATTCCACTTGGAATTGCCTTTTTTTCTTTTTTTTTAAGTGTATTTATTTTGAGCATGATAGGGGAGGGGCAGAGAGACGGAAAGAGAGAATCCCAAGCAGGCTCTGCGCCATCAGTGCAAAGCCCTGTGAGGGACTCCAACTCACAAATCACGAGATCAAAACCTGAGCGGAAGTCAGAGGCATAACCCACCGATCCACCCAAGCTCCCCTTGTGTAGTTTGTTATCTGTAACTCACCAAGGAGCAAATGCGCTAGTTCCGTAATAACTGGAGGTTTGGGGAATCAGTGCTTGTGGAATATCTGGGGGGAGATCATTGATGATGGGGCTTTATGTGAGAGGACATTCATGGAGAGGTCTGTGAAGGGATGGCTTGCTTTCCTCACACGTGCCACAAATACGAACCACCTCCGTGTGCCAGGCGGAGTGTGCCGCTCAGCTGGGTAAGTGGTGGTGCTCCGCTGATAACAAGCAAGACCTAGTGACGGGTGGCTAGTTACAATCGCTTCCGCCCAAGCGGGACAGCTCTGGACTCCGGGCAAGGAAAAAGTGGTTTTACCAAAGCTGGCACGCTTCCTAAAGCGGCTGCCGCCAAGGGCAAGTAGGGGTCAGGGCGCGGCCATGTTGCCTCACAGGTGGAGGTGGGAAATCCGGGAACCAGACGTCCCCACGGGCTCTTCCACCCGCTGCTGCGCCTGCGCGTCAGGGGTACGGGGAGCCGAGCGGAAGTGCGGTGGGTGGGCGGGTAGCCGAAGGTGCACGAGGAGCTTCCGTCCTTGACCTTTGGTCTGGTGGCCCCGCAGAACCCCCGGAAGCCCTGTGGTGAGGCCCGAGGTCTGAGCTCGGGATTGGGTGCTGAGGAGGAGGCTGGGTGGGCACAGTGACCCTGGGCTCGAAGGTCCCTGGGTGGTTTGATTCAGCGTCTGAGGTGGATGAGAGATAGTGCCCCGGATGGGAGCGTGGTTTGTTGGAAGTTTTTGTGGGGGCGGGGTGTCTCATTGAGCCTGGGGGACAAGACATGTGATGATAAAGGCAGAATACCTTTTTCTAATCAATTCGTTTATTTTGAGAGGGAGAGAGAGAGAGAGAACACCAGTCGGGAAGGGGCAGAGAGAGAGAGAAAAGAGAGCGAGAGAAAGAGAGAATCCCAAGCTGGCTCTGCCGTGTTAGCACGGAGCCCGATTTAGGGTTCGAACTCACAAACCGCCCCATAAAGGGAGAATTTCTGGCAGGGGGATGAAGGAGCTGTTTGACAGATGCTCGACCTGTACATTGCACAGTAAAGTTTGCTTTATGTATATAAAACTACATCCTAAAAAGTTTTTCAAAAGGAATAAAGTAGGGGGCGCTTGGGTGGCTCAGTCACTTAAGTATCGGATTCGTGATTTCAGATCAGGTCATGATCTCACTGGTTGGTGAAGAGAGCCCATTTGGGGCCCTGTGCACGCACGCGCGCGTGATGGCTCACACTCTCAAAATAAATAAACTTAAAAAAAAAAAAAAGGAATAAAGTTCTGATACAAGGCACAGGCCAGATGCACCTTGAAAACATTGTGCAAGTAAAGGTCATTTCCTACAGATGATAGATTTCTTTTATAGAAAATGTCCCGAGTGAGCAGATGTATGGAAACAGAGTAAGTTCATGTTGCCCAGAGATGGGAGGGATAAGGCTACTTAAGGTGATGGCTGAGGGCTACAAGGTTTTTTGTTTTTGTTTTTCTTGTGGTGATTGAAATATTTAAAAAATGGTTGTGTTAATATGTGCACAGCTGTATGATAAAAAAACCACTGAAACCAGTGTGCACTGTGGGGTGCAGAGTGAGGTGTCTGGGTGGCTCAGTTGGTTAAGCATCCAACTTCGGCTCAGGTCATGATCTCGCAGTTTGTGAGTTTGAGAGCCCCATGTTGGGCTCTGTGCTCACAGCTCAGAGCCTGGAGCCTGCTTCGGATTCTGTGTCTTCCTCTCTCTCTGCTCTTTTCCCGCTTGCACTCTGTCTCTCTCTCAAAAATAAATAAACGTTAAAAAAATTAAAATCTTACAAAGTAGTGGTTCCTGGGTGGCTCAGTTGGTTAAGCATTTGACTCTTGATCTCAGCTCAGACCTTGACCTCATCAGGGTCATAAGTTCAAGTCCCACCTTGGGCTTCACGTTGGGTATGGAGCCTACTTAAAAAAAGAAAAAAAATCTTACAAAATTCTGGAACATAAAACAAATCTAAACCAAGGAAAGAAATTACACAGTCTTTGACTGTAATGGGATGAAGCTAGAAGTCAGTAACAAAAAGATACTAGGAAATTCTAAATAATCTGAACTCAGAAAACACTTCTGAATAAACATGAGTCAAAGTGGAAGTCTTTAATCAGGTACCATCTTGAACTGATTTAATAAAAGTGGTACATGTCCAACTTTGTGGGATGCAGCTAAAGCAGTGTTTACAGGGAAACGAAGCTTGAAATGCTTCTATGGATTTTGTATAACTTTGCCAAACAACTTTATTAATTTTAGGAGCTCTTATTATTTATTTATTTTTCAAAGGAACCATCTATTTTCCATCAATTGTATTTCAGTTTTGTTCCACAGATTGTACAGGAACAGCTTAAGACCACTCAGTGGTCATTACTACCCATTCGGTGGCCTGAACAGGGGGAGCCGCACCCCAGTCTTCAGTGGGGTGCCAAGCACTCCAGTCTTTGGTGGGGAATTGCTGAAAAGGCACAGAGGCACTTGCCTGCCTGCAGAGCAGTCCATTCACCCTGAAATTCTTCCTTGGTCAGTAGTTAAAACTATTTAAAAGTAAAAAAAAAAAATTTTTTTAATAACAATATTATTTATTTTTACATAAATATAAATTTTATATAATAAAACTAAAAAAATTTATTTTTAAATTCCATCTAGTTTTCTATGTAGATGACCTTGTCATTTGTGAGGGAAGTGAGCTTTACTTCTTTTCCAGAGGAGAGACCTTTTATTTCTTTTTCTTCCCTGACTAGTGCAACCAGACCAAGGTAGACTAGAAGTGGAGAGAAATCCTAATTTTAATCCTGATGTTAGAGCAGAGCACTCAGTATTTCATTGTTAAATATAACCTTAGCTGTAGGAGTGCCTGGGTGGCTCAGTCGATTAAGCATCCGACTCTTGGTTTTGGCTCAGGTCATGATCTCATAGTTTTGTGAGTTTGAGCCCTGCATCAGGTTCTATGCTGGCAATGAGGAGCCTCCTTGGAATTCTCTCTTCCTCTCTCTCTGCCCCTCCCCCACTCACACTATCTCTCTCAAAATAAATAAATAAACTTAAATATACAATGTTAGCTATATGTTTTCATTGATTTTCTTTGTGAGGTTGAGGTTGAGGAAGTTCCCTTCTGTTACCAGTTTGCTGGGAGGTTTTTTTTTTTTTTTTTTTTTCCAGAAATGGATTCTGGCATTTGTCTAAAGCTTTTTGTATGTCTATTGAGATGATCATGGGACTCTTCATTTTAGTTTCTTAATGTGGTCAATTACATACATGGCTTGAGTTTTGAATGTTCTTCTAATCTTGAATTCCTACTATCAAGTACAGTAAAACCTTGGATTGTGAGTAACTTGCTCTGTGAGTGTTCTACAAGATGAGCAAATATTTCTTTTTTTTTTTAATTTTTTTTTCAACGTTTATTTATTTTTGGGACAGAGAGAGACAGAGCATGAACAGGGGAGGGTCAGAGAGACGGAGACACGGAATCTGAAACAGGCTCCAGGCTCTGAGCTGTCAGCACAGAGCCTGACGCGGGGCTCGAACTCACGGACCGCGAGATCATGACCTGAGCCGAAGTCGGATGCTTAACCGACCAAGCCACCCAGGCGCCCCGATGAGCAAATATTTCTAATAAACTTTAACTTGATAAACGAACAATGTCTTGCAGTACTACTAGTACTTGATGCCAAGTGTCACATGATCACAACTCGTTCTTCTCTCTCTCTCTCCCTGCGGGATTGTGGGTGATTGTCAATGCAGTGTCACATTTCCGTGAAACCCTCAAGAGGAGGCAAAAGGAAGTGTCATTGGATAGGTTCCTGGTTAAAGTTGAACGAAAAGAAAAAGATTCCATTGAGCCAATAGATGGCAGTGATTCCGTTAGTGATGGTGAGAGTCATTCTACACAATAACCGTTCTCTCGTCTCCCTCACACCGGCCGTGAAAGTTTTCAAAGGTAAGTGCGTGCTAATTTGTTTATATTTCTTTGTATTCTGTATATTCTTTACTGTTTTGTATTATATTACAGTATTGTAATCACGTTTATATGGATATTTTTGGGTTGTGGAACGAATCATCTGAGTTTCCATTATTTCTTAAGGGGAAATTCACTTTGATATCCAAGTGCTTTGGATTACAAGCATGTTTCTGGAACGAATTATGCTCGCAAACCAAGGTTTTACTGTACCCTGCATCAAAGATGTCTTGTCTTTTAAAACACATTGTGGCATTTTATTTGCTAATGTTTGGTTAATGAGAGATGCTAATCTATAGACTTCTTGTAATGGTTTTGGTGTCAGAGGAGTGCTAGATTCATAGAGTAAGTTGGGATATATCCCTTCCTCTTTAAATTTGGTTAGCGTTTGCTAGAATTGGTTTGAATCTCATTATTCCTCTCCCCACCTGGTCATGCAGTGGCATCTACATGCCCTGGGTCAGCCAGGATGTTCTCCCAGACCAGGCGAACATGATCTGAGGCCTCAGAGTCCCTGGTGGGACCACCCACACATACCAAGTGACCCTTCCCTGACCTCTGTAGACTGGGGCTGGTTCTGAGATCTCAAAGGTTGCTGCAAGAGCAGAAGCCAGCCCAGCCCCCACCTGACTTCACTAGGACACCCTGCAGAAACGTGACCAGAGAGTCCGATTGAAAGGAAGTGGAAGATCATAATTTCTGCATGTGGGGCCCCAGCGTCTGTTTTAGGAGATCCATAGGTGATTGGTCTGTACATTAAAGTTGGAGAAGCCATGCTTGGCAAAGTGGTTCTCAGCGCTGACGTCCTGTTGTGATCCCTGGGTAGTGTTGGGAACTACCATCACCTGTGTGCCTCCTCTAGCGATTCTGTCATTTGGTCTTGGCAGGGCCCAGAATCAGCACTGGTTTAATAAAGTAGTCCAGGTGCAGGGTTCAATAAAGTAGCCCAGGTAATCCTACTGTGAAGCTCCCAAGGAGGTAGGTTTCTGAGTAGTGAGTCCATATTGTAGTCTATGGGAGGTAAGGGGGCTCCCTGCTCTCCATGGGCTTTTTTAAAAAGTGTTTTCTAGTTGTTATTTTTATTTTTGTTTTACAATCATAGGATAACACTTTGTGTATTATTTCGCAACTTGCTCATTTCACTTCAGAATCTGTCATGTGATGTTTTCATACCAAATGGTTAATGGCTGTAATGCTTAGTCAGTCACTCTCCTCTGGTAGGCTCCAGGTTTCAGAGTGTTACAGAGAAAAACTCACACTAAAGTTAAACCTTAACTAGGCTGTAAGAAGCTACAGTTAGCATAAAAATACAGCACAAAAGTAACTTTAACATTTCCAGCCACACGATAGCTAAGACCCAAACTGGGATTAGATACCCCACTATGCTTAGCCCTAAACATAGATAGTCTAACTAAACAAAACTATCCGCCAGAGAACTACTAGCAACAGCTTAAAACTCAAAGGACTTGGCGATGCTTTATATCCCTCTAGAGGAGCCTGTTCTATAATCGATAAACCCCGATACACCTCACCATCTCTTGCTAATTCAGCCTATATACCACCATCTTCAGCAAACCCTAAAAAGGAAGAAAAGTAAGCACAAGTATCTTAACACAAAAAAGTTAGGTCAAGGTGTAGCCCATGAGATGGGAAGCAATGGGCTACATTTTCTATAACTAGAACACCCACGAAAATCCTTATGAAACTAAGGACTAAAGGAGGATTTAGTAGTAAATTTGAGAATAGAGAGCTCAACTGAATCGGGCCATGAAGTACGCACACACCGCCCGTCACCCTCCTCAAGTGACAAAACCCTTAAAGAAACCTATTCAAATCACTAAACCCACAAGAGGAGATAAGTCGTAACAAGGTAAGCATACTGGAAAGTGTGCTTGGATAAACAAGATGTAGCTTAAACAAAGCATCTGGCTTACACCCAGAAGATTTCATAGTAAACTCACCATCTTGAGCCAAAGCTAGCTCAAACACCCATAAATTCCATTAACACTAGACAATAAAATAAAACATTTAGTTACCCTTAAAAGTATAGGAGATAGAAATTTAACTTGGCGCTATAGAGAAAGTACCGCAAGGGAAAGATGAAAGAAAAATTAAAAGCACTACACAGCAAAGATTACCCCTTGTACCTTTTGCATAATGAATTAGCTAGAACAACCTAATAGAGAGAACTTTAGCTAGGCCCCCTGAAACCAGACGAGTTACCCATGAACAATCTTTACAGGATGAACTCGTCTATGTTGCAAAATAGTGAGAAGATTTGTGGGTAGAGATGAAAAGCCTAATGAGCCTGGTGATAGCTGGTTACCCAGAAGAGAATTTTAGTTCAACTTTAAACTTACCCCAAAAACTTCCTAAAATTCTAATGTAAGTTTAAAATATAATCTAAAAAGGTACAGCTTTTTAGAACTAGGATACAGCCTTTTTTAGAGAGTAAGCACAAACATAAACCATAGTTGGCTTAAAAGCAGCTATCAATTAAGAAAGCATTCAAGCTCAACAGTCAAAACACCTTAATGTCAAAAAACGCAGCTAACTCCTAATTTAATACTGGGTCAATCTATTCAACAATAGAAGCAATAATGCTAATATGAGTAACAAGAAATACTTCTCCTTGCATAAGCTTATATCAGAGCGGATAACCACTGATAGTTAACAAGATAAATATAGCCTAACCATAAACCGAATATCAAACCAATTGTTAACCCAACACAGGCATGCAAATAAGGAAAGATTAAAAGAAGTAAAAGGAACTCAGCAAACACAAGCCCTGACTGTTTACCAAAAACATCACCTCTAGCATTTCTAGTATTAGAGGCACTGTCTGCCTGGTGACATTAGTTAAACGGCTGCGGTATCCTGACCGTGCAAAGGTAGCATAATCACTTGTTCCCTAAATAGGGACTTGTATGAATGGCCACACGAGGGCTTTACTGTCTCTTACTTCCAATCCGTGAAATTGACCTTCCTGTGAAGAGGCAGGAATATTACAACAAGACGAGAAGACCCTATGGAGCTTTAATTAACTGACTCAAAGAGACCTTATCAATCAACCGACAGGGACAACAGACCTCTACATGAGTCAACAATTTAGGTTGGGGTGACCTCGGAGAATAAAACAACCTCCGAGTGATTTACATCTAGACTAACCAGTGGAAGGCATCGCATCACTTATTGATCCAAAAACTTGATCAACGGAACAAGTTACCCTAGGGATAACAGCACAATCCTATTTCAGAGTCCATATCAACAGTTGGGTTTACGACCTCGATGTTGGATCAGGACATCCTGATGGTGCAGCAGCTATCAAAGGTTCGTTTGTTCAGCGATTAAAGTCCTACGTGATCTGAGTTCAGATCGGAGTAATCCAGGTCGGTTTCTATCTATTAAATAATTTCTCCCAGTACGAAAGGACAAGAGAAATAAGGCCCACTTTACCAAAGCGCCTTTAACCAAATAGATGATATAATCTTAATCTAGACAGTTTATTCAACAACATCACCCATAGAGCTCGGGTTTGTTAGGGTGGCAGAGCCTGGTAATTGCATAAAACTTAAACTTTTACTATCAGAGGTTCAATTCCTCTTCCTAACAATATGTTCATAATCAACATCCTCTCACTAATTATCCCCATTCTCCTTGCCGTAGCCTTCCTAACCCTAGTTGGACGCAAAGTACTAAGATATATACAACTCCGCAAAGGACCAAACATTGTAGGACCATACAGCCTGCTCCAACCTATTGCAGACGCCGTAAAACTCTTCACTAAAGAACCTCTCCGACCCCTTACATCTTCCATATTCATATTCATCATAGCACCCATCCTAGCCCTCACGCTAGACCTCACCATGTGAATCCCCTTACCCATACCATATCCACTTATTAACATAAGTCTAGGAGTACTATTTATGCTAGCTATATCAAGCCTCGCCGTCTACTCTATCCTATGATCAGGATGAGCTTCAAATTCCAAATACGCCCTAATTGGAGCCCTACGAGCTGTAGCCCAATCTCATACGAAGTCACACTCGCCATTGTTCTCCTATCAGTACTGCTAATAAATGGATCCTTTACACTAGTCACACTAATTACCACCCAAGAGTACATCTGACTATTCCTGCATGACCTCTAGCCATAATATCGTTCATCTCAACACTAGCAGAAACCAACCGAGCTCCATTCGACCTAACAGAAGGGGAATCAGAACTGTTTTCAGGGGAATCTCAGTTTTCCCCTACAATAAGCAATAAACAGCCTTATGCACCTGCCCTTATGTGGAGAGGTGCTTTGGGTATAATGCACTGGAACCCAGATGTGGGATTGTTATGGTCTGTGTCTTTCCCAAATTGGGGGTAAAAATACATGTATCATAACATTGACCCTTTGAGCCACTTTAAGGGTGCAATGCTGTGGCATGTAGTCTATTCATAACACTGGGCCACCATCACCATTATCTTGGTCCATGACATTTCCATCACTGCAAAAGGACCTCCCATACTCATTAATCAGTTCACTCCTATTCCCTCCTTCCCCAACCATGGGAACTACTAATATGCTTTCTATCTCTATGAATGTGACTGTTATGTATATTTCCTATAAATGGAGTCACATAAAATGTGGCCTTTTATTTCTGGCTTCTTTCCCTTCGCATACAGTTTTCCAGATTCATCCACGTTGTACTGTTTATAAGTCTTTTATTCCTTTTTATAGCTGAAAAAGTTTCTCATTGTATGTTTATGCGATGTTTTCTTTCCACCTTTGGATATTATAAATAATGCTGCTGTGAACTTTCTTGTAAACTTTTTGTTTCAACATCTTTTTCAGCTCTTTTTTTCATGGAGGTATAATTGACATATACTGTTATATTAGTTTCAAGTGTATAACATAATGATTTGATATTTGTATATATTGCAAAATGATCACCACAGTAAGTCTAGTTAACATCTGTCATCATATTGTTTACAAATTTTGTTGTGTGTGATGAGAACTTCTAAGATCTACTCTTAGGCACTTTTAAATGTGCAGTATATTATTATTAACCATAATTACCATGCTGTACATTACATCTCTATGTCTTAATTATTTTATACCTGGACGTTTGTATCTTTGATGTCCTTCACCTCTTTCTTTCTTTCTTTCTTTCTTTCTTTCTTTCTTTCTTTCTTTCATTTTAGAGAGAGAGAGCAAGCAGGGAAGAGGGGCAGAGGGAGAGAGAGAGAGAGAGAGAGAGAGAGAGAGAGAGAGAGAGAGAGAATCTTAAGTAGGTTCCATGCTCAGTGGAGTGGGACCCAATGTGGGGCTTAATCCCATGACCCTGGAATCATGACCTGAGCCGAAATCAAGAGTCGGATGCTCAAAGGATTGAGCCACCCAGGCAACCCTCACCCCTTTATTTCTTTAGAGTACATATCTAGGGGTGGAATTGTTTGGTCACATTTAACTTACAGAATAACCCCAGTGGCTGCCCCATTTTCCATCCCCACCACTAATGTATGAGGGTTCCAATTTCTTCACATCCTCACCAAAATGTCTTATTTTTAAGGTTTCTTTTTTTTTTTATTTTTTAAAGTTTTTCATTTATTTAAGGAATTTCTATACCAAACATGGGGCTCGAACTTATGACCCTAAGATCAGGAGTCGCATATTCCTCTGACTGAGCCAGCCAGGGACCCTTAAGGTTTTGTTTTATAGAATACCCATTGTGGTGGGTTTAAGTGGTATTCACTGTGGATTGTTAGTGCCTTTTTTTTAAATTATGGTAAAATATACATAACTTAAAATTTACCACTTTGATACTTTTTATAAAGTAAGCTCTATGCCCAACATATGACTGTAAGTCCTAAACCTCAGATCAAGAGTTGCACACTCTACCTACTGAGCCAGCCAGACCCTCACCATTTTTATCATTTACAAGTATACAGTGACAATAAGTATATTCCCATTATTTAATGTGCAGCTGTCATCACTATCCATTTTTGGGCCTTTTCCCATATCTCAGCCCTAAAACTCTATACCCATCAAACAATAACTTCCCATTTTCCCTCCCCCTAGTTCCTGACAACGATGATTTTACTTTGTATGAACTTGACCTCTCCAGGTACTTCATTTAAGTGGAATCATCCAGTA
Organism: Lynx rufus; assembly: GCF_022079265.1. Lineage (NCBI taxonomy): Eukaryota > Metazoa > Chordata > Mammalia > Carnivora > Felidae > Lynx > Lynx rufus. Next base: position 2,471,913 of record NW_025814830.1, on the reverse strand, counting down.
TTTGTGCTTTGTGTCTGACTTCTTTGATGTAGCATAATGTCCTCTGAGTTCATCCAGGTTGTGGCCTATATCAGAATTTTGTTCTTTTATAAAGCTGAATAATACTCCAGTGTGTGTGTGTGTGTGTGTGTGTGTGTGTACACACCATGTTTTGTTCATTCATCGATAGACATTTGGTTTGTTTCCATGTTTTGGCTATTGTGAATAATGCTGCTTTGAGCATTGGTGTAAAATATGCTTGAATTCCTGCTTTCCATTCTTTTGGGTATATACCCAGAAATGAAATTGCTGGATCACGTGGTAATTTTATGCTTAATTTAGTGAGGAGCTGCCGTGCTATTTTCTATAGCAGCTGCACCATTTTACATTTCCACAAACAGTGCTCATGTGTTCAAATTTCCCTATGTTCTCACCAGAACTTTTTTTTTTTTTGCTTTTGTAAGTAGCAGTTCTAATGGGTATAGCTCATTGTCGTTTTAATTTGCATTTCCTTGGTGACTAATGGCATTGAGTGTCATTTCATGTGCTTGTTGGCCATCTGTGTACTGTTTTAGAGAAATAGCTGTTTAATCCTGTAGCCATTGAAAAAAATCTTCTAATGTTTATTTATTTTTGAAAGAGAGAGAGAGAGAGAGTATCAGAGGGGCAGAGAGAGAGGGAGACACAGAATCTGAGGCAGGCTCCAGGCTCTGAGCTGTCAGCACAGAGCCCGACCCAGGGCTCATATCCATGGACCACGAGATCATGACTTGAACCAAAGTCAGACACTTAACCGACTGAGCCACCCAGGCACCCCTAGCCATTTATAAATTGTGTTTCTGTTTTGTTGTTCAGTTATAAGAGTTCTTTATATTTTGGATACTACCCTCTGATCAGATATATGATTGGCAAGTGTTTTCTTCCTTCCTGTTGGGTGTCTTTTCACTCTCTTGATAGTATTTTTGATGTACAAAGGTTTTTAATCATGATGGAGTACAGTTTATATAGGTTTTCTTCTGTGTCTTGTGCTTTTACTGTCATGTCTATGAAACCACGATCAAATCTGAAATCATCACGATGGACCTTTATATTTTCTTTTGACGTTCATAGATTTAGCTCTTATATTTTACCATGTTTGCCCATCACCTCTCCATTGCCATTATTCCCTTTGTTACCATTACACCCTATATACCTTTTCCACCCAGATCCTAATAACTAACTCTCTTACTCTTAACTTCCCTGCACACTTAATCCTCTCATAATCTTAAACCTGGCCTTGCACTTTAACTCCTGAGCAGCATTGAACACCCTTTTGCCTTTTATCCTCTTCCTGCGTGTTGTCTGTACCCCACACCTCCAGGTCCTCACATCACCCTGCTATCCTGTTCTCCCACTTCCTGTGTGCCTCCTTCTTATCCTACTATATCACATACCCACATGCTGTCACTTTCCAAACTCTACAGTTGTAAACATTAGCCACTGATTGTTTCCAATGAATGCCCACAGGTAGGAGTGTTCGCAGAGATCAGATCAAAGATCTGAGATCAGAGATCTGTGTCAGATCAAAGAGAGACAAACCATGAGATGTATATTTCCAGCAAGCTAACAGATAAGTTAAATAGTGAAAATTTTCTGGGATTGGGCTTTTGAGGAGTTCCAGAGACATTCTTGCCCCCTCCAGTGGCTGCTAGTTTGCTGATTTTCAGTGTTACTCTAGTTGCTAGGTGGTGGTTTTTCAAGACTACCATGGAGCTGAAGAGATGAGGTTAGGGTTTGGACAAGTTACCGTGCCAGAAACCTCAGTGTGGTTTGATGGTGGATTTAATCAGCTGGTCAGCAAGGGGGAGATGATTAGCTTCTAACCAGGGCCTCCCAACTGGGAGGCTCAAGACAGCACACAAAAAATTATATCAGTGTCCCCACGGTTCAGCATAGCTGATTTGAACCTTGGGGAGCCAACTTGATCTCTCTGCTCATCTCTGGACATCCATTTATTTCACTTCTTTTCTCCCATCATGAAAACATTGTGCTTGGGGTAACTCTGTCTATTCTACACATGACCCAGATATCAGCAGGGGTCTAACTTTATCCTTTGGAGATCTCAAGTTTTACCTGACCAGTTCTATAACCTTAAAAGGCTAAAGGTTTCCCAGGAATTTGTGCTTATTTCCAGGAGTTTACATTATCAGGATCTTCTGTGTTCTCACCTCAACCTTACCCATAAATGTAGACAGTGCTGTGTATAAGGACAGGCATCAAAGTGAAGACTCCAGTGAACATTCCCAAAAGAATCCACTTACACAGAAAAACATCTGTGACCTGTGTGGATTTTAAAAAGACATTGTAAAAATGAGAGAAAGGTACTATGGTACACTATGGCAAATAATTGATACCTTTTAACTGAAAAAAATGTTAATGTTTATTCATTTTTGAGAGACAGAGACACAGCGTGAGTGGGAGAGGGGCAGTGAGGGAGGGAGACACAGAATCAGAGGCCGTCAGCATAGAGCCTGACACAGGGCTCGAACCCATGAACTGCAAGATCATGACCTGAGGTGAAGTTGGGCGCTTGACCAGCTGAGCCACCCAGGTGCTCAGTATCATCTTTTAGTAGTTGTTTTTCTTCCATGGTCCTTCCGGGCTGCTCTGCCTAGGAGGTGTCTTGGTCTTTGCCCTCTTCCTATGCAGTGCTGGTCCTGCTCTTCTCTCTGCCATGTCATCAGCCTGCCCAAACAACCTACATTCTTCTACATTTGGATAGGGATCAGTTGGCTCTTTCAAGTCTCTGTCCTGACCTGAACACCTAAATTTATTGTGATTTAGAGAGTAGGTAAGCTTTTGCTTCAGTATAATCCAACTTTTAAAGAGTTCTATCTATTTATCTTCTATCATCTATGTGTTTCTCTCTGGATCTATCTTTTGTTTGTTTTGGGTGACAGCTATGGTTATTTCAGGAATAGTGAGTGTTTGAGATTAGCCTGCAACTCATTTTTATTCCATTCCATTCCATTCCATTCCATTCCATTCCATTCCATTCCATTCCATTTTGTATATATAGAGGGACTGTGAGCAGGGGAGAGGGTACAGAGAGAGGGAAAGAGAATCTTAAACAGGTTCCAAGCTCAGCACAGAGCCTGACATGGGCCTCGATCCTATGACGCTGTGATCATCACCCGAGCCGAAATCAAGTGTTGGACACTCAACTGACTGAGCCACCCAGGCACCCCTGGCCTGTAACTCTTATAGCTACTGGCAAAAAATGTGAGATTTACAGATGAAAACAAAACACTTTATTGCTCAAGGCACAGCAGGCAGCATGAACATCCTGATAGCAAGTTTCTCTTGGCTCCCTTCCTTGTCCTGACCTTATTCCAATCATGGTGATGCTGAGGGGCCCAGATGAGTGCTACACATATAGTGTGTTTGCATCACAACCGTGGAGGCCTGAGTACAGCAAAATGAGATCTTTTAAAGAGAACTGCTAACACACCTGTTGTACTCTTTTCCATGAGGAAGACATTATCTTTGTTCCCTGTACAGCAAATAAGTCAGCCTAATGTTCCAGAGAGTGACACGGTCCCTGTCTTCCAAGGACCTTTTCTAAACACACATAAAGAAACGGTCTAGAGGAAAAGCTGTCCATACTTCTGTTCATAAGACATGAACATAATGAGAAACCCATGGTAGACCTGTCTTCCAACAATATCCAGCAGTCATTTCTGGACTGTATTAGCTCCTGGCAGAATTTCCCATGAATTTATCACTCGTTCAAGTGCTCTGATTAATCAGGACAAGGCTGTTGCCATTGAGGCTGGAGCTCTCTGTTGTCCAGCAAGAGAGTGGATGCAGAATTGAATACGAGAGAGGCTAATGTCAGGGAAGAGACAACAGCCCTGAGTAAGGGTCTTTGCTCCGTATTTATTAGGATCAAAGGACTTATAAACGTGATGGACATGCAGAAAGAGACAATAAAACAGTGATCATTAACTCATGTGTGTGAGAGAAAGGGGGTTTTGAAGGTATTTGGTGTTAGGAGTTAGGGTCAAGACAAATCAAAGTCCTGGCATTGAGTAGACGGGCCGTTGATTGCAGGCACCAGGCACCTTGTCTGTTTATCTTATATTTTCTAGGGGCTAAGATAGGGCATGCTACCTCAGGGTGAACAAGGTATTTTTCTCACTAATTAGCTCTGCTGCAGTGGCTTTCTGCATATTCCTGGTCTCAGATGCTTTTGTCCTGTGACAGCGGCTTCCTCTCTCTGCTTTGTTCTATGCTGGGGGCACTTTTGCCCTCTGGTGGCTTTCCATCCTAAGCCTTGTTAACCCATTGGTGCAAGCTCAGAGAATTCTTAAACTTATTCGCCACATGAAGCTACCCTGATTCATTCACCTTGACTATGCTTATGTAGTGTCCACATTCAGGCATCTGAGGATCCCAAATACTTACAGGCTCCACCTTAGAAAGATATGTGTCTTCTCTTTAGGATTCTGTATTGCCTTTTTGTGTCTGATGAGAATAAACAATTGAGTTTTATGCAAAACATAGCATTTACATTTTTCTGGTAAGAGTAGGGGATTTTGGGGGCGCCTGGGTGGCGCAGTTGGTTGAGCGTCCAACTTCAGCCAGGTCGCGATCTCGCGGTCCGTGAGTTCGAGCCCCGCGTCAGGCTCTGGGCTGATGGCTCGGAGCCTGGAGCCTGTTTCCGATTCTGTGTCTCCCCTTCTCTCTGCCCCTCCCCGTTCATGCTCTGTCTCTCTCTGTCCCAAAATAAATAAAAAACGTTGAAAAAAAAATTAAAAAAAAAGAGTAGGGGATTTTGTGTTTCTTACCCTCACAAAGCAGATGCCAGTTATAGTAGGAACTCGTCTCATAAGCAGAAAGGGGCTGACAGTTGGAGAACATATAGAAGTTAGGGCAGAGGTGTTTACTAACCACCATGTAGGATTATAACTAAAAGCAATATAAACATGAGAGATAGAGGATATGATGTAAAAAGACACAAAGGTGCTCACCAGGATGTGGGTGCTCTGGGTGGCTCTGGACTTAGCAGAGGATCTGGGGGAGACATTAGTGGTTCGAATGTGCTGGACCCGCTGCTTATGTCTGTGCAGGAAGAAAATCATGGAGTCACTGGCCCAGATTGTGAGCCCACACAAGGAAGTTTCAGGAAACACTATCAACACTGCATATACGGAAACTGTGATTGTCTCATGATTGAATGTAGAACGGTATCCAAAATCCCTTTTCTTTGTGATGTTCTGCTCCTCCGTTTCCCAGACACATACAACGCATACAGAAGAATGATAAAATTTGCTATCAGGCACATGATCCAACAGAGGGAAATGGAGAAGCCAATGTACTCTGGGGCTTTGACTTTAAGCTCCTTCAAACAGGAGTTCATGGGGCTGATCATGATGGTCTGGAAGACACTCAAGAGGCAGGTGCTGCTAATGAACACCCTCCCGCCCACTTTCTGAACTTATGAAAGAAGTTTACATCCCAAATAATCGAAGAAATATTTCAATCCCAGAGCTGTCAGTGCATGGGCAGCTCCTTTAGAGAGAATGCCCAAGGAGTTGGATACAATCAGGTGCTTCAGAACCAATTCTGTGGGTCTCAACCTGCCTTCAGTGTGGTATTAGATAATGGTGAAGAAGAGAGACATTGCCCAGGATTCCAACTATTGTCTGTGATAAGAATAGTATTACTATTGCCAAATCCCTAGAAGCTATTTTGCCATTCAACACATTTTCCTTTATATTAGAGCAACAGTCATTCCTGTGAACAAAAAGACTCATTGAAAATGTTGACATCAAGAGCAACTTTGGTGGTTTGCTCCTGTGGGATTGCCAGAGACTTAAACAGGCAGGAGGAGATGGAGAGAAGTACCAGGATATTCCATGGAAAAGTCAGCTTAGTATATGCTTAATACAACATTTTCAGAAAACTGAAATTTGCTATCTACATTGGAAAAAGCACAATGTGAATCATTAGATACATCATGGGATAAATCAATTCTGAATCTATTACTGATTTAAATATTAAAGAGAAAATGTGAAGCCTGTCATTACTTGAGCTGATCAGAATGGCTGGAGATGCTTAGGAGGCCAGTGGTGCCATTGGAAACACTCTGTCAACATTGCGTGGATAGAAAACAAAGTTACATTCTGAAGCATTGAGGAAGTGTTTCGCTGTTTTTATCTTCGAATACCTTTAAGGAGAATGGTCAGAAAGTGGGTGCCAACAGGTACTTGCAGATCAGAACCGTGGACCTGAATCTGTAATGAAGGTGGAAAAGGAAAAGATGGCAGTAAGGAAGAGGGAAAGTGCCCGGAATCCCTGTATGGTCTGTGCTAAGTGGACCATTCCTATTGGCAAATGCTTTGATGCCAATCAGTCAGTTCCCAGTGACTGATCATTATCTTGAGAGCTTGAAGAGCCTGCCTGAGCACTCATCGTGTGGACAATATTAATCATATCAAATAAAGTCCAAGATTTTCATTGAGAAATAATTAAGTTTTTGTGGTTATTGTTAAGGAGATTCCAAGAGTTCAAGTTAAAATATTTATACAGCATTACTTTGCATGAATCGTCCTATCATGCTGTACCTCTGGTATTTTGGTAGGTCTTAATACCTGAATGAGGTACGCATTGGCATTGCATAATTTTCATTGTACAGAAAATGAGAATTTTGGTACACAGAGGTTGAGCAATCGAGCGATCTGTCTAAATTCACCCCAGAGTGGGGGCCAGAAGTTGACAGTGAAGTTTTCATAGACTGTGCTCTGACCACTGTGCTCCACTAACCAACTATGTCAGCTGTGCCTTGACATAATTCACCTCTCTCTTTAGGTTTAGACCTTGATATTGTAGTTTACATTGTTGGGAGTTTTGTTTGTAACAGGTTTCCATTTCTATTTAATTACTTGTTGTATAATTCAATGTGACATATGAATGAAGTTTTGAGGATTCTACTAAAACACAGATCCATTAACCACAGCATCATCCTAAAGTAACCTGCCCTTGCACAAGTTGGATTTTATCAACACAAGATTGTGTCACTCTTAACTTTGGCAGCAGAAAGCCTTGTTTGCTGTCCTGCTGGAGCACAGATACAATGGACATTAGGGAACAATGTCACTTTGTTCCTAAATCACGATGCATGAAACACTAATATGTGATAAAACATGGCAGGCCGGACACCAAATAATTACTTATTTCAGATCACATACTCCTTAGTTTTTAATGCACAAGTTAGTGTAACTATTAGCTATGGGGCAGGATTTGTGCAGTGCGGTAAACTACAAGAGACATACATAACACGGAATGTGACATTTTATGCACAGTAGAAGTTGATCATAGTGAAGTGAGTAGTGAGCTTGGGATTGAGGTTAGAATATAGTTAAATCAGAGAGAATAATATACATGCATTAGGTCCTCCCAAGTGTTTTCTGAAACCATAATGAGTGAATTCACTTTTCCCCAAATGCTGCTTCCCTAACTTGAAGCAGGAAAGCAGTCTCATGGTAACCTTTAGAGCACCGAAAGTGCACATGTTTTCAGTAGAGACACAATAACTGTTTCAAGTGTCTCACAAACCCAGAACTAGAGTTTTACAACACACTTTCTTTATTCCAGAAATAAATTCAGATACATGGTTTCTGCACAAAGTGAGGTTATTCTGATAGTTCTGTTGTACTCTTTATTATAAGCATGAAGGTATTATAAGTACATCTCTCATAATACAGTGAATGTAGCCCATGGTTTTTGTAAGGGAATGTGAACAGCACATCAGTTTCTTAACCACAGTGTTTGAGCAGCTATGAAAACCCATTTTATTATCACTAGTATCATTCACCAACGATCATTCTTGGTAAGAATTTCATTACATTATATTAGGAGGGATCAGGAATGGGTGTAGGGACTAGGACACCCATGTCTTCACTTTCTCAGTTCCTTACTGAGGAATTATTCCTCCCCCTCCTCTAGATCAGCCATTGGATCTGTTTCTACCCCAGAAGAATCCTTTTGGTCACACAAGTACTTATTCAGATTTCATTTCCTAAGAACTCTGCCTCTTAGACTGAAATACAAATATTCACTGGAATCTTTCCTGTTGTCAGGACAGTTGGTTCTGTGTGGAGGTCACGACAGCCAGTTCATGTCTGCAAGAGGCAGCCAGACTCAGACAAAGGTTTGTGAATTTGTGACCTCACCTCCCCTGAAAGTGCAATGACCATTTCTCCTATAGACACAGTTACAGTTCAGGCTTGAGCTGAGAATCTTCATGAAAAAACATTTTCCCAGTTGGTACTTATCAGGACCAATTAAAGTTCCTTTTGAATATCTTCAAATCGGCCCTTTTATTTTTTCATGATCTCTAAAGGCTGACAGGTTCTCCTAGGAAAGAGAGGGGAAATCCTGAGGTCTGACTCACGGGAGACAGCAAAACAGGTGTATCTCACTGGATTCACTTCTTCCTTCAGAAGTTCTCTACCCCAAATCAAATTGAGTGGTAATCTTCAACCCCTGAGCTGCATCATTTTTGAGTATTCAAGATAAGTGATCTCAGAGAAAGTAACTAAAAACAGTGTCCAGTGACAGAAGAGTAAAAGTGAAAACTTGACAGGAGTCATTTATCTTAGAAATGATTGGACTCATTAGTAGAGCTAAATACAAGTTGACTTGGAAATGATGATAGAGAAATTTTATAGAAAAATAGTGTCTCAATCCCAACTGTGTGAGGAAGTCCAAACAAACCAACAATCCATCGAGACAGATGTCCATGAAATGTCTGTCACAAGTGAAAGCACCAGTTTAACAGGCAGATTGTACCATTCTTTGAATGATCAGAGAAGCCAGTGCTACTTCCTTAGTTCAGCTGCAGTGAATGGTTAGCAGAGTTCTCTAGACATACGCTGAAATTTCGTTAGGGAGCATTCACTGAGTATGTAATGAGTGAAGAAACCTAAAGTTAAGAGCCAAAATAGATTCTTGAGGCTTTCCAATAGAGAAGTCACCATTTGGCCTATGTCTACCACCCCTTCCCCCTGAGCATTTCATTCCAGCTGAGAAGTTAGAGGGACCACGGTCCACACAAGACCACACTCACAGCTGACACCAGCAGCAGGTTTGGAGGTTCCCCAAACCTCACTCAGTTTCCGTAGGTCTCTAGAGGGACTCACAGAACTCATTGAGAACTGTTCTCCTCCCTGTTGTGGTTTATTACAGGGAGAGTGAACAGATGAACATAGGATGGGGAAGAGATGCATGGGGCAGAGTCCAGGAAATGTACCCAGTGTGGATCCTCTCATTGTCCTTTCTCTGTGGAGTCATGGAGTGTTACTTTCTCGGGTTGAGTTGGGTTAACATGGACTACTGCCAAACATGGAGTATTGCCAACAATGGAGGCTCACCCAAGCCTTGGTGCCCAGAGGTTTTAGTACAGCTGTTCCATTTACCTTCTGTATGGCTGACCTTAGTCCCCATTATGTCCCCAAGGTGAGCTGATACCTTTCGTCTCCAGCCCTTCCAGAGCTGACATGATACTTTTGGCCTAAAGGCCCATTGTAAATCCCATTGTTAGGCAGTCTGGTGGAGAAGCCTCTAAGCCAAGACACTTCCGTGGGGCAGGACATTAAACACTCAAGAGGTCTCTCCCTGCAGCAGAGGCAAAGGCCACACCTCCCTTTGGGTGTGGTTAATTCTTCTGTACTCACACTGTAGTTGACACATCAGGGAAGAGAGCCATTTGTCTGACAACCCATCTCCAGACACACAAATGCACACACAGTGTTTACTCAGATTGTGTGCAAACGTATACATGCACACTTACAGATTCAAACACTGAAATATGTACTGAAATAAGTCCTTCTCTCACTCCCTCACACGCACACTCACCCCATGCAGATGTCCATGTTTCTGACGCATTCACGATGCACACACCCACCAAGATGACATGTCCCACTCGCCCACAGTCACTCACATGGTCACCAGGTGGATATGTATCCCAGTAACATTTTCAGAGACGAAAGTTTCATGCATATCTCCGGTCCTGTGAGGCAAGACAAAAGGATCCTAATTGCCCTTTGGACTCCTCACCATAGGCCACAATGGCAACATTTAATGTGTTCGGCATTGAAAAAGTACTCTGAGCTTTGCCACTGGAAGTGGGGAGTGTGGTGGGAAACTTTGAGTGTGTGGGATGTGACTGTTTTGGGTAAGAAGTAGAACATTGGGAAAAGGGGGCTCAGGAGAAGGAGGTGCCAGGAGGGGAGGGTGGGAGTGAGAGTCAGGGGTTAGAAATGTTCGGGAGGAGATGAAGCATTTGGTGTGGTCCCAGGGCACTGAGGGTCCCTGATGGAACAAGGGGACAAGCTGTGCCTCGAAATTGAGAGTATAGCACCCGCTGGTCTCTGTGGGGATGAGGGGAGATAATGGGGAGGGAAGAATGGTCACAAGTGAGTGGGGAGCAGGCCTGGGTAAGAAGCACAGGAGAGTTCATGTCCATAGTATGTTCAGGAGCACAGCAGGAAAGGGGGTATGAATTTATAAGATTGAAACATTCCTTTTTTCCTATTCATTCATTCATTCATTCATTCATTCATTCATTCAATAAGAAAAGGCCAAACATTTGGATGTATCTGCAGTCTCAGAACCTTGACCCCCTACTTTCTCCTACAAATTGGTTGAGAGTTTGTCTGAAGGTGTATGAAAGCGGTATCATTATGCCAATAGAAATAGATCCTGAATTCCCGAAACATTGCTGTTTATTCAATGGAAATGATTAATGACTCATGTTATCAGAACCCTCCTTGTTTCACATTTAAAGCGTTGAATGAAAAAAAATATTGATAGTGATTATCTGGGTAGGGTTCTAAGAGCTTTAAGTTTCTCTGTATTTGGGGGGAATAATGTACAATATTCCTATATTCTTGGGAAAACATAGTGATATTTCCTAATAAAAAAAAAGAGTTAAATGTTGGTTCTTCCACACATGGTGGGGAGTGGATAATTGGTCACGTTGCTTTGTGCACATGAGGATGGTCTCAGTGGTTCTTGAGATGGGATGACTTCACCATTTTTGCACATTCTCACATTCTCTGCATACTTGCGAACTTGACCTTCCAAATGGCTGTAACATGCAAGATTCCACCATCCGGATACCCTCTACCTTTTATTAAATGGTCACTGTTCATTTTGAACTGTTGAACTGAAAATGTAAAGTAGAAAATGTAAATCTACATCATACTCTGACCCATGGGGAGGTAAAAGGGGTTACTGTGCCTGAGTTTTGTTGGAGGATCTTGGTACAGTCTGGTCCCCAGTGCTGTAGCAGGATTTGAGATGTTTCTAGGAGGGCAGTGTCTCTGAAGACAGGAGAGGAGAAACCCATGGTTTGACCTTCAGATCAGAGCTGTTTGTGTTTGAATCCCCCCTGTGGCAAAGGACATGGAAAGGTGGCCTTTTCTTTTTCTTTTTTTTTTTTTTAATTTTTTTTTCCAACGTTTTTTATTTATTTTTGGGACAGAGAGAGACAGAGCATGAAGGGGCGAGGGGCAGAGAGAGAGGGAGACACAGAATCGGAAACAGGCTCCAGGCTCGGAGCCATCAGCCCAGAGCCCGACGCGGTGCTCGAACCCACGGACCGCGAGATCGTGACCTGGCTGAAGTCAGACGCTCAACCGACTGCGCCACCCAGGCGCCCCCTTTTTTTTTTTTTTTACCTTTTTAACGTTTATTTTTGAGAGGCAGAGAGTGAGTGGAGGAGGGGCAGAGAGAGAGGGAGACACAGAATCCGAAGCAGGCTCCAGGCTCCGAGCCGTCAGCCCAGAGCCTGATGCGGGGCTCGAACTCCTGGACCGCGAGATCGTGACCTGGCAGAAGTCGGACGCTCAACCAACTGCGCCACCCAGGCGCCCCTTATTTTCTTTTTATTAAAAATTTTTTAATGTTTATTTATATTTTTGAGAGAGAGAGAGTGCAAGCGGGGGAGGGGCAGAGAGAGAGGGAGACACAGAATCGGAAACAGGCTCCAGGCTCCGAGCCATCAGCCCAGAGCCCGACGCGGTGCTCGAACCCACGGACCGCGAGATCGTGACCTGGCTGAAGTCGGACGCTCAACCGACTGCGCCACCCAGGCGCCCCTTATTTTCTTTTTATTAAAAAAATTTTTTTTTTCAACGTTTATTTATTTTTTGGGACAGAGAGAGACAGAGCATGAACGGGGGAGGGGCAGAGAGAGAGAGAGACACAGGATCGGAAACAGGCTCCAGGCTCTGAGCCATCAGCCCAGAGCCTGACGCGGGGCTCGAACCCACAGACCGCAAGATCGTGACCTGGCTGAAGTCGGGCGCTTAACCGGCTGTGCCACCCAGGCGCCCCTATTAAAAATTTTTTAATGTTTATTTATATTTTTGAGAGAGAGAGAGAGAGAGAGAGAGAGAGAGTGCAAGCGGGGGAGGGGCAGAGAGAGAGGGAGACACAGAATCCGAAGCAGGCCCCAGGCTCTGAGCCGTCAGCACAGAGCCTGACGCGGGGCTCGAACTCCTGGACCGCGAGATCGTGACCCGGCTGAAGTCGGACGCTCAACCGACTGCGCCACCCAGGCGCCCCAAAGGTGGCCTTTTCTGCGTTCACGTCCGTTGCCTGTGGGGAGGCAGGTGGAAGGGAAGGTGTGACAGTTGCTGTGGTTGTCATAACAAGGACCTTATATGGAGTAGCTGAAACAGCAGAAGTGTGTTGTCTGGTCATTCTAGAGGCTAAACGTCCAAGATCAAAGTGTCCTCAGGCCCGTGCACCCTGTGAAGGTCCTGGGGGGTCTGCTCCAGGCCACTTTCCCAGCTTCTGCTTCCTTGACTTGTGGAATCATAACTTCGTGTGGTGTTCACCCTGTGTGCACGTCTGCCTCTAAATTTCCCCTTTTTGTTTTTTTAAAATGTTTATTAATTTATTTTGAGAGAGGGAGAGGGAGAAGGAGGGAGAGAGAGCGAGAGAGCGAGCGAGCACACAGGGAAGGAGCAGAGAGAGGGAGAGAGAGCATCCCAAGCAGGCTCCACGCCGTCAGCACAGAACCTGTCTTGGGGCTCCATCTCATGAACCATGAGGTCACAACCCGAGCCGAAATCAAGGTAACTGATGAGTCACCCTGGAGCCCCTAAATTTTCCCTTGTTTGTGGATGCCAGTCATGTTGGATTAGGTGTACCCTTCTCCAGTGTGATCTCATCTTAACTCATACCATCTGCAGTGATTCCATTTCTAAAGAAGGTCGTATTCTTTAGATATTCTGAGCTACCAGGGGATAAGACTTCAGTACATTCATTTTAATTTTTTGTTTGTTTTGTTTTTGCTTTTGTTTTTAAACATTTATTTATTTTGAGAGACAGGGTGCAAGTAGGTGAGGGGCAAAGAGAGAGAGACGCACACAGAATCTGTGAAGCCAACTCCAGGTTCTGAGCTGTCGGCACAGAGCCTGACACGGGGCTCGAACCCACGAACCGTGAGATCATGACCTGAACTGAAGTTGGACACTCAACCTACTGAGCCACCCAGGCTAGCCCCTAGCACATTTCATTTTGATGGGACACAATGCAATCCATAAAGGTATGGGTATTTTAATGGCATAAAATAGGCCTCTTTGCAAAGTATGGTTTTTCCAGATAATAACAAAGAGGCCTACAGATTTGAAGATCAAAGGGAAAAAGTCTGGGGCACCTGGGTGGTTTAGTGGGCTAAGCATCCAACTCTTGATTTTGGCTCAGGTCACGATCTTGGGGTTTGAGAGACTGAGCCCCGCTTCAGGCTCTGCACTGTCAGCCTAGTGCCTGCTTGGGATTCTCTCTCTCTCTCTCTCTCTCTCTCTCTCTCTCTCTCTCTGTCTCTCTCTGGTCCTCCCCCACTTGCTCGCTCTCTCCCTCTCTAAAAATAAATAAACTTAATGGGGCGCCTGGGTGGCTCAGTCGGTTAAGCGTCCGACTTCAGCTCAGGTCACAATCTCGCGGTCCGTGAGTTCGAGCCCCACGTCGGGCTCTGGGCTGATGGCTCAGAGCCTGGAGCCTGCTTCCGATTCTGTGTCTCCCTCTCTTTCTGCCCCTCCCCTGTTCATGCTCTGTCTCTCTCTGTCTCAAAAATAAATAAAAAAAAAAGTTAAAAAAAATTAAAAAAAAAATAAACTTAAAAAAAAAGTCTTTCTCAGACTAATACTGATTACCAGGTCAGATGCCGTGTCCTTTCTTCCCCCTGAGAGGCCATGTGTTTATAACTTGAAAACCTTTACTTCTCTCTCTTAACCCTGTCACCCCAGCCCTTGACCTGGACTCCGTGTCTCACTCATGCCCGCTCTCCTGTCCAGCGCTCTCTGTTCTGGGCCCATGGTGCCCTCCTGCCCAGGCTTTTTGTTTCTTTCAGGCTTTGCGTCCTTTCCCACACACCAGTGGTTTCTAGAGGTGCTAGCTAGAAACTTGTAGTTGTTCTTGGTAACTGGCCAGTGGGGAGAAAGTTTGCAAAAATATTCTCAGGTCCCAAGTCTGTCACTGTCAGTGCCGCTTCAGGTGAAATGCTAATTGCCATTGTGAGTGGAGGGGGCGGTCACACAGTCATAAACACATCTCAGGGCCCAGCTGCCCATCTTGCACACGCACTCACTTCTCTGACCATCACCACGGAGCCCATCATGCAGGCAGCAGGAAGAAGTAGGTGGGTTTTCTCTGTGTTCATCTGAGAGGTAGACTCTGTAAGGGAAGGAACTGTGTCAGGAGTCCAGGTAAGTGACCAGATTGAACAAAGGGGGTTTTCTGCGTTTGAATCTGGCTCAGTGCCAAAGCCACGGGAAGCTGGATTATCTCCTGAGCCAGGAGCTGAGTTCGTATAGAGAGATGGGGTCCTAGACCTACACCCAACCCTGATGGCTCCTAAGGCGTGTAGTGTAATCCTCACCGACAGTGATTATGTGGTTTCACCCAAGTGGTCATGAAATCTGATTTTTAATGTACTAAATAGTTGGATGCATGTATAGTAATCATCTGGTTGTGTGCAGAAAAAGTGTATCTGATCACAGTTGCTAGAGTCGAAATGTTTTCTCTAAGTCTACATCTGTGATGCCTTAAAAGATTAAAGAATTGTATCTCAATTGATTATGGACAGCCTTTTCCCAGTGATGTCAGGGAAACAACTTTTAAGTAAAATATAACTTAGGTTTCAGGGCAAGATTTTTAGGCTCAAATGCATCTTGTGATACTTCTGCTGCCTCAAAATATTATAATCCTGGGGCAGCTGGGTAGCTCAGTTGGTTGAGTGTCCGACTCCTGGTTTCAGTTCAGGTCATGATCCTAGGGTCATGGATGGTGCCACGCATTGAGTTTGGCACTGAGCATGGGGCGTGTTTAAGGTTCTCTCTGTGTCTCTCACTCTTTGCCCTCTTTCCCACACATATGCTCTCTTTCTCTCTCTAAAATAAAAAATGAATTTTACATATTATTATAGTACCAACATAATATAATACCAATCCAGATTCCAGATTATTTCACTTATACAATATACAAAGTTCTTGCCTTAACATCTTTTTCCATGTGTCTTGTATTTCAGTATCTTTCACAAAGCTTGCTATATTGCTACTAATTTTATTTAACTCAGGCATTAATTGTGCGTGTGTGTGTGTGTATACATTGAAGACAGTACTAATTTTGTTTCTAATGCACACAATTTAATCAGACAGTACTTACAGAGCCCCTATGTCTTGTGGTATTGCACTTTTGTTTTTGGAATGAAAGCAAATGATTCTTTCTGTTGCGTTTCCAATATTGAGCCCTCTCACATTCATTAATTCCAGGTTGTCACGGAGCAGGAACCTGCAGCCTTGTAGTTCTACAGTCTGTGCATCTACAGTTTACTGAGATCTCTAGGATGGGATTTACAGTTAATGCTTACCTATTGAAAAATACTTCATAAATAAGTGGAAACTTGTCAAAAATTTAAAATAAAATAACACCATTATAAATTGAAATGACCATGTGCAGACATAAAACTAATTTAGATCTGGTTTATTTGAAGAACCCAGCTAAGTAGTATTTTTGTATATTATGGATTAAATACACTAACTGTCACCGGCCCCCCAGGTTCCAATTCCTACTCTGCCCCTCAATTGTGAATAAATTCAGAGAGAGCACTTAACGTCTCTGCTCTTGTGGTCCTCTTCTTCCTAAGGATTGCAGTGATGCCTGCCTCATGTATTTGTGAGAAATCAGAAGCGACCATCTGGGTGGTCGTTATAACAGTGATTCACACATACTATGTGTTCTGTAATGGTTGTTCATGCATCTCTTGGAAGACCTCAAATGACTGAAGAACTTTAAGTAATTATTTGAAAGTAGGAAGTGTTGGTGAGTGGAGAATATTGGATTTCAGCTGACATGATTCATGTGGCCCCTGCCTCTTATTCCCACACAGGATCCTCTAGCCCAGAAGACAATATCAGTCACTGAGGACACACAGCATGGCCACCAGGGATCTGGCAGTAGGAGTATCTTCTTAGTGCAGACTGTGCTTGGAATCCTGGGGAATTTCTCTCTTCTTTACCACTGTGACCTCCTTTCTTTCACTGGGTGTAGGCCAAGGCCCACAGATTTGGTTTTCAAGAAGCTGATTGTAGCCAACATTTTGGTCCTGTTCTCTCTTGGAATACACCATACAGTGTCATCTTTTGGGTGGTATAACATGTTCAGTGATTTTGGACGTAAATTTTCCCCTTATGTTCAGGGCATAGCCAGGGGTGTGTCCACTGGTGGGACCTGCCTCTCAAGTGTCTTTCAGGCCATCACGATCAGCGCCTGGAACTCCAGATGGGCAGCGCTTAAGGGAAAGCTCTCAAGTGCCTTGTCCCTTCACTTGTCCTGTGCTGAGTCTTGCAAATACTGGTAAACACGCTGTATCCCATATTTTTGAGTAGTATTCCATACTTTGAGCAACAAAAACATCACAAACAGGAAAATGTTTGGATACTGTTCAGCTGTTTGTTGTGACAAAGCTGGGGACTCATTGTATGCAGCGTTGTTATCATTCCCCGATGTGTTATATTTGGGGCTTGTGCTCTGGGCCAGCGGCTGCATGGTTTTCATCATGGCACAAGCAGGAGGTCCAACAGATTCATCAGACCAATGTCTCTGCCACGTCATCCCCTGTGTCCACAGGCACCAAAACCATTTTTCTCCTGATGAGCCCCTTTGTCTGCTTAAACACCCTTTCTTCTATCTTTAATATTATTTTGGGTCTTTTTGAAAATCCCAGCTGGGTTCTCTGGATCACTGCTTCAGGATTCACTCTGTTTCCCATCTATCAGCCCCTTTCTGCTCATGAGTCGTGACCCCAGGGTATCCACAGTTTGCTTCTCCTGGACAAAGAATATAAAGTCTCCTCATTCTATGAGTAAGATGTAAATTGTAAGTGTTTCGGTGATACTCATCTGGTAGTTCATTCCTCACTCTCAGAGTCCCCAGTACAATGATGAGAGGCTAACCCGAGAATGGTAAACATTACATATTGAGCATCTTCTTCAATTAAGCAATAAGTTGCAATAGTATTTGTAATGAAACATAGTTATCTTTAAGTATTCATGTGATTGAAGTTGTGCTAAACGCTTGCAGTGAAAGAGTTCAGAAATTATGCAGTGTAATATCTGGGTCCTGAAACAATCCGGATATCATTGAGAAGGCTTTGAGCGTGTCCATTAAATTTGTCACAGTAAATTTCCCAGAAGTGAAGTAGGCATGGAATTATAAGGACAGGAGCATGAATGGGTGCCTGGCTGGCTCAGTCAGTGGAGTGTGTGACTCTTGATCTCAGGGTTGTAAGTTTGAGCCCCATGTTGTTTGTAGAGTTACTTAAAAAAATTTTTAATCTTAAAAATAAAACCAGAAAGAGCATGAAAATGGACCAGGTCATCAGTGACACTGCAGAGAATAGTGCTGGAGGGAAAATAAAGTCAGCAAGTAAAGCTTTGGGGAGCCAGGTATAATTGTGTACATGTCATACCAGAGGGGCGGGAGTCAGTCATGTGAAGTATGATGTTTGGGAGCATGGGAGGTGAGCTTGTGGAAACATTTTCAGGGAGAAATGTACAGGTTGGACTGGAAAGGGTAGTGGACAGCATAGAATTACATTTTAGCTGATTCTTTTTTTTTTTTAACGTTTATTTATTTTTGAGACAGAGAGAAACAGAGCATGAACGGGGGAGGGGCAGAGAGAGAGGGAGACACAGAATCTGAAGCAGGCTCCAGGCTCCGAGCCATCAGCCCAGAGCCTGACGCGGGGCTCGAACTCCCGGACCGCGAGATCGTGACCTGGCTGAAGTCGGACGCTTAACCGACTGCGCCACCCAGGCGCCCCATAGCATACATTTAAAAGCTAAGCACAATGTCATTGCATTATGTAGTGTGCAACACTGCCTTTCCAGTGGAAGAACAACACTGTTCTATTTAGCATATCCCGTCTTTTTTGAATGGTGAGATTCATTTGAAAAATACAAAGGCCTGGGGTGCCTGGGGTGTCTGGGTGGCTCAGTTGGTAGAGTTTCCGACTCTTGATTTTGGCTCAGGTCCTGATCCCAGGGTTATGGGATCAAGTCCCCCATTGAGCTCCACACTGAATGGGGATCCTTCTTGGGATTCTCTGTCTCTCTCTCTCTCTCTCTCTGCCTCTGGCCCTCTCCCTGGCTTGTGAGTTCCATCTATCTGTCTGTCTGTCTGTCTCTCTCTTTCTCTGTTTCTCTAAAAAATTACAAAAAAATCTTTTAAAAAATATAAAGGCACAATCACTGGTAATAAGTATGTAGCTCAAGGAAAGTTCACAAAGCGATCACAGTTGTGTACTCGGAATTTTGTTCAATAAATAGACTATTGTCAAGCCCCAGATGCCCCTGCTCTTTTTCTTATGTCCTCCCCAGATTTTAGGCATATGTTATTATATTTATATCAATTTGTTTGTGAGTTCTTTGATTGACTTTTTACAGAAATATTCATTTTTACTGCTTGTGTGCTCCCTACGTTTATACTGTCACTTAGGATCTCTCCATTGCTCTCAGTGTTCCCCTTTTATATTTTTTGCAGGATACTGGTTTAATGATCACAAATTCCTTTAGTTTGTGTTTGTCTGGGAAACTCTGTCTCTCCTTTTATTCTGAATGATAGCCTTTTTAATAGAATATTTTTGGCTGTGGACTTTGCAAATCAGCACTTTAAATGCCTCAGGCCACTCCCTTCTGGGTTGCCAAGTTTCTGTTGAAAAATCTCCTGCTGCCTTATGGGTTACCTCTCATAAGTTAATGACTTCTTTTGTCTTGTGGCCCTTTAGATAAGATTTCTTTCTTTATCAGTATATTTTGCAAATTTAATTACAACAGGTCTTGGGGTGGATCTGCTTTTATTGACTTTTTGAAAAGTTTCTTCATTTATATTGAGAGAGTGACCAAGAGAGTGCAAGTGAGGTGCAGAGAAAGGGAGAAACAGAATCCCAAGAAGGCTCCATGCCCTCAGCAAGAAGCTCGATGTGGGGCTCGACCCCATGAACTGTGATATCATGAACTGCACCAAGGTCAAGAGTCAGACGCTTAACCAACTGAGCCACCCACTTCCCCCTGATTTTATTCATTTTGATGAGAGTTCCCTGTGCGTCCTGGACCTGGATGTCTCTCTCCTTCCTCAGATTAGGGAAATGTTCAGTAATTATTTCTTCAAATAAATTTTCTGCTCCCTTTTCTGTCTTCTGGGAGTCCTGTAATACAAATATTATTATGTTTGAAGGAGTCACTGAGTTCCTAAGTCTGCTCTTGTTTTGTATAAATCTTTTTGTCTCTTTTGTTCAGCTTTACTTTTCATTACTCTGTCTTCTAGGTCACTAATTCTAGGTCACTAGGTCACTACGTCTTCAATCCTGCTATTCCTTCCACCAGATGTGTTTCTCATGTGTTTATTTTTATTTAAAAAACATTTTTTTTAATGTTTATTTATTTTTGAGACAGAGAGAGACAGAGCATGAACAGGGGAGGGTCAGAGAGAGAGGGAAACATAGAATCTGAAGCAGGCTCCAGGCTCTGAGCTGTCAGCACAGAGCCTGATGCGGGGCTCGAACTCATCAACTGATGAGATCATGACCTGAGCCGAAGTCAGATGCTCAACCGACTGAGCCACCCAGGTGCCCCCCTCATGTGTTTATTGAGCCCTTTGTCCCTGCTGTGTTGTTCTTTCAATACGTATTAAGGGTCTCACTCGTGTCTTCCGGTCTTTCTCAAGTCTGGTGAGTATTCTTATGACCATTGATTTCAATTCTCTATCAGGTATGTTACTTGTATCTGTTTTGCTTAGATCTCTGGCGGTGGCCTGTCCTGTTATATTGTTTGCGATAGTTATCTCTGTCTCATCATTTTACTGCCTCTCTGTGTCTGTTTCTGTGTGTTAGGAAAGTCAACTGTGTCTTCTGCTCTTGAAAGTAGTGACGTATGAAGAAGAGATTCTGGAGTTTGCCCATGGTGCAGTGTCCTCTCCTAACCAGAACCTGGCACTTTGGGAGAGTATCTTATGCGTATTGCTGACCCCCTGCTGTTGTGTCTGGTTCACTTTTCCTTTCCGTGTGGTTGTGGGCACTGACTCTCTGCCTGTTGTGGACTGTACTTGCTCTCTGTGGTGTTAGTGGGGCCCTGGAGGCCAGTTGTGAGGGGAAGTGCCTGCCAGGGAATTTGGGAGCCAGGCACCGGTGGTAGCAAATTTGCCCTGGGCCTCCAGTCCTATGTCAGGTCCCACTGAGCACCGTGACGGCTGGAGGCTGTGTACCAGCACTGTCGGGCACAGGGGGGTGGTTCCAGTGTGGGACAGTGACTGAGGGTGTGTGACTGGGTGCTGCCTCTGTGTGGGTCTGTGGGCAACTTTAACAAAATTTGCCCTGAGCCCTTGGCTGAGGTTACAAGTGTCTGTGCAGCCCTGCTTCCTGCGGGTGGCTCTGTGTTTAACTGGTGGGTGGGAGAGGAAAATGACAGCTGCCAGCTACCTCATGTTTAAAGAAGTCCCCCGACCTGCTCTGAAATCTCTGTGAACAGATCTGCCTGCCTTTTCCCCTGGCATTGGGTAAACTGCCATGTTCGTGTGCCTCTCTGTGCAGGCTGCTATCTGTTTAATGGCTGGGACTCAGCCATTACTCACCCCCCAGCTCACCCAGGGCTGAGTGAGCTGACTGTGTAAGCTGCAGCCTTCAAGTCCCACTGGGTTTTACAAACTCCCAGAATTCAGCCCCTCTGGTTTTTAAAGCCAAACGTTATGGGGGTTAGTCCGACCGATGTGAACACGCCAGTGTGAGGGCCTGTTTCTCTGTCCTCCCTGTGAGCGGAGCTCACTCTGTTCTGTCGGCAGCCTCCTTCTGCCTTTGTGACCTTCCTAGGCTTTCAAATGTACCTTCTTTATATTTACTTGTGGAGATTGCTCTGCCAGTCTTCGGATCGCTCTCTGATATATTGACCTGGATGTGCATGTTGTCTAGTTGTAAATGTGGGATGTGGTGATCTCCTCCTACGCTGTCATGAGTTCCCAAGCTCCTCCGTCCCTGACATTTTGATCTCTGCAAGAGGACAGCCGCCACCCATTAGCCATTCACGCACATTCCGACCTCCCACATTGTGGGAACTACTGATGTGTTGTCCATCTGTTTGAATTTGACTCTTTTGCATATTTCCTATAAATGGAATCACGTAACATGTGGCCTTTAGCTTCTGGTGTCTTTCCCTTAGCATAGTGTTTTCAGGGTTGATGCATGTTGTACTATATGTCAGTATTTCAGTCCTTCTAATGGCTGAACAATATTCTCATTGTATGTTTACACATTTTGTTTCCTCCTTTGGCTTTTCTGAATAGTGCAGCTGTGAACATGTTTGTATATCTCTTTTGGAACTTTTATTTCAATTCTCTTTTATACTGAATAATAATTGACATATACCATTATAATAGTTTCAGATTTTATTTGTGTGTGTGTGTGTGTATGTGAGTGTGTGTGAGTGTGTGTGTGTGATGAGAACTTCTAAGATCTAGTCTCTTAGCCACTTTAATATTTTTCTTAATGTTTTATTTATTTTAGAGAGAGAGAGAGGGTTAGTGGGGGAGGGAGGAGAGAGAGGGGACAGAGGATCCGAAGTGGGCTCGTTGGTGATAGCAGAGAGCCTGATGCTGGGCTTGAACCCAAGAACTGTAAGATCATGACCTGAGCCAAAGTGGGGTGCTCCACAGAGTGAGCCACCCAGGTGCTCCTTAACCACTTTAAAATAAGCCATATGGTGTTGTTAACCATAGTCACCATGTGATACATTACATTTCAATGTCTTATTTATTTTATACCTGGAAGTTTGTACCTTTGACCCCCTTGACCCCTTCATTTCTTTAGACTTACATACATAGAAGTGGAATTTCTGGGTCACCTGGTAAGTCCTTGTTTAACTTACAGAGTAACTGCCACTGCATTTTCCATAGTGACTGCACCATTTTCCATCCTTCTGGTAACATATGAGGGTTCCATTTTCTCTACATCCTCACCAACATGTGCTATCTTTAAGTTGTTTTTTTAAAGAATTTTTTTTTAACGTTTATTTATTTTTGAGACAGAGAGAGACAGAGCATGAATGGGGGAGGGTCAGAGAGAGAGGGAGACACAGAATCCGAAACAGACTCCAGGCTCTGAGCAGTCAGCACAGAGCCCGACGTGGGGCTCGAACTCATGGACTGCGAGATCATGACCTGAGCCGAAGTTAGACGCTTAACCGACTGAGCCACCCAGGCGCCCCAAGTTGTTTTTTTTTTTTAATTTTTTTTTTCAACGTTTATTTATTTTTGGGACAGAGAGAGACAGAGCATGAACGGGGGAGGGGCAGAGAGAGAGGGAGACACAGAATTGGAAACAGGCTCCAGGCTCTGAGCCATCAGCCCAGAGCCTGACGTGGGGCTCGAACTCCCGGACCGCGAGATCGTGACCTGGCTGAAGTCGGACGCTTAACCGACTGCGCCACCCAGGCGCCCCCCAAGTTGTTTTTTTAAATAATACTCATTGTAGTAGGTATAATGGGGTATCTCATTGTGGTTTTGTGCCTTTTTTATTATGGTAAAATATACATAACATAAAATATATGTAACACTTTTACCATATTTAATTGTATACTTCAGTGGTATTCCTGTATTGTGCCATCATCATCAGTATCCATTTCCAGCATTTTAAAATCATCTCAATCTAAAACTCCATATCCTTTAAGCAATAATTTCCCATCTTCCCTCCCCCAGTTGCCAACAAGCATGATTTTACTGTGTGTTTATAAATTTGGTATCTCTAGGTACTTTGTTTAAGTGGAATCATACCTTATTTATCCTTTTGTGTCTGACTTACTGGATATAGCATGTCTTTCAGGCTCATCCAGGTTGTAGCCTCTACCATAATTTCGTTGTTATAGAAGGCTATTTATATTCCATTCTCTGTGTGTATATGTGTGTATCATATGGTAGACTCCACCAAAAAATTACTAGAAGTGATAAATGAATTTGGTAATGTTGCAGGTTACAAAATCAATGTGTAGAAATCTGTTGCCTTTTTATATAGATGAATAATGAAACAGTGGAAAGAGAACTTAAGCAAACAATTTCCCTCGTGTCTAGCTATGACCCTGCAATTGCACCACTAGGTGTTTACTCAAAGAACAACAACAAAAAAATATATATATAAAAATATTAATTCAAAGGATTCCATGCACCTCAATGTTTATAACAGCATTGTCAACAATTACCAAATTATGGAAACAGCCAAAATGTCCATCATCGGATGCCTGCATAAAAAAGGTATGTATATTATTTAGCCATAAAAAAGAATGAAATCTTGCCATTTGCCGCAACATGGATGCCTCTAGAGAGTATTTCTAAATGAAATAAGGTATTTAGAGAAAGACAAATACCATATTATTTCACTTTGATGTGGAATTTTAATAGTTTTTTTAAAGTTTATTAATTTATTTTGAGAGAGGGACAGAGTGTGTAAGTAGGGAAGGGTCAGAGAGAGAGAGTATTCTAGCAGCTCTATCAGCACAGAACCTGACATGGGCCTTGAATTCACGAACTGTGAGATCATGTCCTGAGTCAATACCAAGAGCCTGAGGCTCAGTCAGCTGAGCCACCCAACTGCCTCTTGTATGTGGAATTGAAGAAACAAAATAAGTGAGCAAAAGGGGGAAAAAGAGAGAGAGGAGTACACCAAGAAACAGACTCTTAATTATTGAGAAAAACTGATGGTTACCAGGGGGAAGTGGGAGGGGGATGGGTTAAATAGGTGATGGGGAGCAAGGTATGCAATTTTGTGATCAGTACCGGGTGTTGTATGGAAGTGTTGAATCAGTATATTGTACACCTGAAACTAATATTGCACTGTATGTTAACTAACTGGAAGTTAAATACAAACTTTAAAGTTTCATTTATTTATTTTGAGAGAGAGAGAGAGCAAGCGTACACATGTGACCAAACACAAGTGGGGAAGGGGCAGAGAGGGAGAGCATGAGAGAGAGAATCCCAAGCAGTTTTCCTTGTGACAGCACAAAGCCTGATGTGGGGTTCGATCAAATGAACCACGAGATCATGACCCGAGCCAAAATCAAGAGTCAGAGGCTTAACTGATTGAGCCACCCATGTGTCCCATTAAATACAAACTTTAAAAATGAAAACATTCCCATTTACAATTGTACCCAAACTAATAAGACACCTACAAATAAACCTAACCAGAGGCAAAAGTCTTTCACTCTGAAAACTGTAAAACATTGATGAAAGAAATAGAAGATGGCACAAAGAAAAGGAAAGACATTCTACACTCATTGATTGGAAGAACAAATAATGTTAACGTGTTCCTACATAGGGTCCACCATAGAAACACATGCAGCTATGCTATAAGATGCTGTATTGACTTTTTGGGGTGCCTGGGTGACTCAGTCTGTTGAGCATCTTGATTTCACCTCAAGTCATGATCTCATGGTTTGTGAGTTTGAGCCCTGGATCAGGCTCTGTGCTGACAGTGCAGAGCCTGCTTCTGGCTTGGGATTCTCTCTCTCCCTCTCTCCTTGCCCCTCCCTCACTTGTACTGGCGCTCTCTCTCTCTCTCTCTCTGTCTCAAAAGCAAATGGAGAAACTAGAAAATGATTTTTAGAGCAATGCTATATTGACTTTTCAAGTCTTAGGAAAATAAAAAACTGAATTCTGTGCAAAAACACACACTTTACATTTTTTGGTAAGGTTAGGAGATTTTGTGTTTCTTATGTGAGGAAAGCAGAGCCTGGGTACTGTGGAGTCTCGTGTCATGATCAGAAAGGGACTGAAAGTTGGAAAACACATAGAAGTTAGGGCAGAGGTGTTTACTAACCACCGAGTGGGATTATAAATAAGAGCAATACCAACGTGAAAGATGGAGGAGAGGAAGTAGAAAGACACAAAGGTGCTCACCAGGACAAGGGTGCTCTGGATGGCTCTGGACTCAGCAGAG
Organism: Lynx rufus; assembly: GCF_022079265.1. Classification (NCBI taxonomy): domain Eukaryota; kingdom Metazoa; phylum Chordata; class Mammalia; order Carnivora; family Felidae; genus Lynx; species Lynx rufus. The sequence goes on along the minus strand of NW_025814830.1, from coordinate 2,446,406 downwards.
GATCTGGGGGAAACAGTGCTGTGAATGTGTTGGATGCGCTGCTTGTGTTTGTTCAGGATGAAGACCATGGAGCCGCTGGCCCAGATCATCAGCCCAGAAAGTGAAACTTCAGGGAATATTATCAGTACTACAAAAAGTGGCCCTGTGATTGTCTCAGGATCAGAAATAGAACAGTATCCATAATCCCTTTTCTTTGTTATGTTTTTGCTGCTCTGTTTCTCAGACACATACAACCCATAAACAGGAATGATAAAATTTACCATGATGTGTGTGATCCAGCAGAGGGTAATGGAGAAACCAACATACTTTGGAGCTTTGACTTTAAGATCCTTCCACCAGGAGTTCATGGGGCTGATCATGATGGTCTGGAAGACACTCAAGAGGCAGATGCTGCTAATGGACACCCCCCTGCCCACTCTCTGAACATACAAAAGAAGTCTGCATCCCAATTTATGGAAGAAATATTCCAGCCCAAAAGCATTCAGTGTATGGGGGACTCCTTTTGAGAGCATTGATAGGGAGTTGGCTATAGTCAGTTGCTTGAGAATCAAATCTGTGGGTCTCAACCTCCCTTCAGTGTGGTAATGGAAGAGATAATGGAAAAGAAGAGAGCAGTTTCCCAGGATTCCAACTATCGTCTGTGATGAGAAGATGATTGCTATTGCCAAATCCATGGAAGCTATTGTATCATTCAGTACATTTTCCCTTAAATTATAGCAACAATCATTCCTGTGAACAAAAGGTTCGTTGAAGGTTTTGACATCAACAGCCAGTTTGTTGGTTTGCTTCTGTGGGAGTGCCAGAGACTTGACGAAGCAGGAGCAGATAGAAGTACCAGCATCACAAACCCAGAGCTAGACTTTTTACACATGCTTGGTTTATTCTAGAAATAAAGTCACTTAGATGGTTTCTGCACAATGTGAAGTTATTCTTAAAGTTTCATCTGACTCTTCATTATTTGCATAAAGGCATTATGAGCACATCACTCATAGTACAGTGAATGTCGGCTGTGGTTCATGTAAGGACGTGGGCAAAACATCAGTTTCTTAACTAAAGTCTTTCGGTGGCTAAGAAAACCCATTTTATTATCACTGGTATTCCTCACCAACAGTCATCCTCAGTGAGGATATCATTACATTATTTTAAGAGTCATCGGGAATCTGTCTTCACTTGCTCAGCTCACAACTGAGGAAGTTTTCCTCCCCTTTCTCTAGCTTTGCCATTGGATCTATTTCTACCACAAGAGAATCCTTCTGGACACACAGGTACTTACTCAGACTACATTTCCTTGTAAACTGTGCCTCTCAGACTGAAGTAGAAGTACTCACTGGACTCTTCCCTGTTGTCAGGACTGTTGGCTCTGTGTGAATCACAACAGCCAGGACATGTGGACCGGAGGCAGCCAGACTCAGATAAAGGTCTGTGAATCTGTGACCTCACCTCCCCTGGAAGTGTAATTATCATTTCTCCTGTACACACAATGACAGTTCAGCCGTATGCAGCTGAGGACACTCATGAATAAGTTGTTTCCCGGTTGCCAATTATAAAGACCAATTAAAAGTTCCTTCTGAGTATCTTCAAATAGACCACTGGAGTGTTTGAGAGAGCCTCTTCATTTTTGATGATCCCTATGGCAGGCAGGGTCTCCTAGGAAAGGAGCAGGAATTACTGAAGTTTGACTCATGGGGGACTGGCAGCCAAGCAGGTATATCTCATTGGATTCACTGCTTCCTTGAGAAGCGCTACACCAAATATATGCCATTCTTAATTTTCAATCCCTAAGTTGCACCATTATTGAAGTATTCAGGATAAGTGATATCAGACAAGGTAATTGAAAAGTTTTCTAATGAGAAAAGAGTAAAAGCAAAAACTTGAAAAGCTTTCTAATGAGAAAAGAGTAAAAGCAAAAACTTGATATCATTCATTTACTTCAGAAATTATTGGACACATTAATAGAGCTAAATGCTAATGGATTTGGAAATGATCTAGAAATTTCTGGGAAAATATACTTTAACAATATCAATTCTAGCTGTGCTAGTAAGTCTAAACAAACAAACAAAATCCATAGAAATAAATGTTGAAGAAATGTCCACCACAAGTAAAAGCACCAGGATCAGATGGTTTCACAGGCAGATTGTATCCATCTCTGAAGTGTCATTGAAGCCAAAGCTACTTTCTTCATTCAACTATAGTGAATGCTTAGCAGAGTTCTCTAGACTTCCTTATGCTGAAATTTCCTAAGGGCACTCACTGATCATGTAATTAATTTCTTTTTTTTTTTTAACATTTATTTATTTTTGAGACAGAGAGCATGAACAGGGGAGGGTCAGAGAAAGAGGGAGACACAGAATCTGAAACAGGCTCCAAGCTCTGAGCTGTCAGCACAGAGCCTGACGCGGGGCTCGAACCCACAGACCGCGAGATAATGACCTGAGCCGAAGTCGGACGCTCAACCGACTGAGCCACCCAGGCGCCCCTCATGTAATTAATTTCTAATTAAAGAAGAAACATAAAGTATAAGAGTCAAAATCATTCTTCAAATTTTGCAACAGAGAAATCTAACATTTTGTGTACGTCTACCCTGCCTTCCCCCTGAGAGTTTTATCTCAACAGAGGAGTTAAAGGGACTGCTGTGCACACAAGACCACACTCAGTGCTGACACCAAGAGTAAGTTTGGATCTTCTGAAAACCGTGCTCAGTTTCCATACTTCTCTAGAAGGACTCATAGAATTCACTGAGAGCAGTTCTACTGACTGTTGTGGTTTATTACAGGGAAAGTGAACAGGTGAACATTAGACAGGGAAGAGACACATGGGGCAGAGTCCAGGAAATGTACCCAGTGTGGATCCCCTTGTTGTCCAATGTCTGGAGTCATGGAGTGTTACCTTCTGGGGTCCATATGGGATAACACTCATGGGGTATTGCCAGCGAGGGTGGCTCTCACAAGCCTTGATGCCCAGCAGTATTACTACAACTCTATCATTTACCTTCTGCATGGCTGACCTCAGTGTCCATTCTGTCCCCAAGGTGAACTGATACCTTTAGCCTCTAGCCCTTCCAGAGACTGACATGGTACTTTGGGCCCAAAGGGTCATCCTAAACCTCATTGTTAGATAGCCTGGTGGTCAAACCCTCAAGAAAACAAAGACACCCCTATCAGGCATGAGATTCAAACGATTAGAGATCAACTCCAGTAGCAGAGGGCAAACGCCAGAACTCCCTTAGGTTAGGCTAATTCTTCTCTACACAAATCACTTCCTGGATTCTGCCCAGGACTCTCTCACAACAAAACACACATGTTTGTCTGGGCATCTACCTAATGGAAAGTACATGATCATCTGCAACAGTATAACTGGGAAGAAGCCCACCACTGGAAGAAGCAGGGTGAGGTGGGATGGTTTCAAAGAAACAGCTAATCTGTCCTCAAAAGTCAATACATATATTTTCATAATTTTGTACTAAATTGCTTATTTTCCTTTTGATCCATTGACCTCCCTTGGTAAGAGACGAATTTTTCTTTACTCACACCCTACTTGCCACATCAGGGAAAACAGCCATATGGCTCACAACCCATTCATCAACCACAGAAATGCACACACTGTGGAGGCTCAGACATATGTACAAATGCACGTATGCACACTCACTGACTGAAACATGCTGAAACATGTACTGAAATAAGTCCTTCTCATACACACGCACTGATTTCATGCACATGTCTACGTTCTGACACACAGTGCACCTACCCACACAGATGTCACTGTCCCCCTCACTTGCCCACAGTTACTAAGTCACCAGGTGGATATGTATTCCAGTAACATGTTTGTAGAGAAAAGTTTCATGCATATCTCCAGACCTGTGAGGCAAAACAAGAGGATCCTGGTTGCCTTTGAGACTCCCTGTCACCAAGCCCACAATGGCAACATTTAATGTCTTCAACATTTAAACAGTGCTCAGAGCTTTGCCACTTGAGGTGTGGAGTGTGGTGAGAAACTTTCACTGTGTGGGGTCTGTGAGCTGTGTTAGAAATAGAGCACTGGGAAAGGGGGTACAGGAGAATGGGGTGCAGAGAGCATGGAATGTGGTTGTGGGAGATCAGGGGATAAATATGCACAGGGATAAAATATATGGCATGTTTTAAGGACATCGCTGGGCCATATGGTACAATGGGACAAGGTGTGCAAAACGATTAGCTTGTAGCACCTATTGGAGTCTGTGAGGAAAGGGTGTACAGATCTCATGAAAACAAAAGATAACTGGGAGGAAAAGTGCACACAAGTGAATGAGGAGTATCACTGGGTAAGAGGCACAGAGTTCCTGTCCACAGTAGGTGAAGGAGTGTAGCAAAGGAAGGGGAATATATTTATAAGAATGGAAGATTCTTTTCTTTTATTCTGTTTTATTTAACTGATTTTATTTACTTTATTAATGGTTTATTTCATTTCATTTCCTAAGAAATGCAGACTGCCCATGCCGCACCTCATTTGGATGTATCTGGAATCTATGAACCTTGACGCCCCGTACGTTCTGTTACTAATGGATCTTGAGGGTTTGTGTTGAGGGTCCAGCAAAGAGTGCAGCTACTTGCATCCTCTTGACCAAAGTGAGGTGCTTCTTTATCAGGGAAGGTCATCCTCCTCCACCCATTACACAGCTTTGGGAGGGATGCACATGCAGTGGCAAGGGAGGAACGGGTCACCCGCGTAGCCAGCCAGATGAGTGGAATCAACTCTGGCGATCACTGGGGTGCAGATGTAGCAGCCCCATTGCCTTCAAATCTGAAATATTCTTTTGATATTTGGACACAACACAGTGACACTCAGATGAAAGGCAGCTTGACTCCAGAAGACAGGGAGGCCACACATGTGTTCCCCTGGAGGTCGAGGGGCAGCTTATGTATGGTAAAGAGAGTGGGGCTAGTTGGGTTTCTGGACTCTCTGATCATTGGCACATTGAATTCCTTAAGTTCTGGGGCATAAGATTGTTCCTCATTTGCTGGTGGTTGGTCCCAGACTGATTGGAGGTGATTCATGGTGGCCAGAAGTAGAGCTCCACGAAAGTGGTGGTGGTTATGTGGACTTGACCAGTTGCTCAGGAAGGAGAGACTACTGTTCTCCAGGCTGGGACTCCAAACTGGGCCAAGGTAGCAAAAAACAGGAAACTGAAAACTCTATTACAATGTATTTGGGGATATGAATTTCCTGGGGATAGTTAGTGTCGAGATAGTCTTGAAGGGGAGCAGGAGCCTTAGAGCGGGGATAATGGGCTCCTGCAGACAAGATCATTGTGGGTCATGAAATCAATGGGGGGAGTAGTGTGTTTGGGTACACGAAGGGGCCCAAAGGAGAATAGCATATGTAGGGTTGTGAATCAGGGAATACAGGGAGGTAATGACACTCAGTATTTGAAGGCTGGGATTTTGAGGGAAGGGTAAGAATGATAGGGAGTTGGGCTGAGGTCACTGGAGGAGAGGAAATACAGGTCCAGAGGAAGGCAGAGGCAGTGGAAGTCAGGAGTGTTTGGCTGAAGTCACAGCAATGGCATGGGGCAGAAGGAAGCTATTCTAGTGGGTGAGGGTTGGAGGTGGGGTATGGAGGTAGAAGGGTCTGGTGGAGGTGGAGGGAAAATGCAAATTAAGGAAGTAGAGGGTGATAGGGTATGATCTTAACTATGGACAAGACGAGAGGAGTTATCGGATGAAGTTCTCAAGGGCAATAGAGATACAGAGGGGATCGGTATGGAGATTCAGGGGATGGTTTGTGGCACCTTGGGGGTCACTGATTCATTTCCCCACTGGTTAATACTCTCATTTCCATGGAGTCACACATTACTCATTGATGGTTTTTCCTTTGATCCCATGAAGCAAAACTTGTGCTTGTACGAGATGCCCCTACACAATTTTTAACATACTGTAAGGCCACAGGTAGGCTGTTGAGAAATCAGCACTCATCCCTATTTCACTCCTTTGTGGGAATTTCAGGTGGGGTGTGTCTGGGGCGCATCCAGCAGGAGAGCCTCTTCACTGGTACCAGGCACTCATTGTTGGCAGCGGGTGGCAGGCCTGACCCTTCCCGATACTGAGCTCTTCAAGAACATTCATTGTCCACAACTGATTCGATGAAGTTGTTCTTTAGTGGAATATATCTGAAATGTAATGCATGCTATATAGAAGAAATAAAACATAAAACAGAATTGAAAAAGTGTAAGTAACGTTTCTTTCTTGTGTGAAACCATCTGAAAGTAATCCCTGGTAACAGGCTTATGGATGTAATTATAATTAAGAATATTTTTATTTTTCTCCTAAGGAAGTAGCACATTTCTGGTGTTATCCCTTCGTTTAATTGCCTTACATGGTAAAAGGGATTTTGCAGATGTAATTAAGAGACTCATCATCTGACTTAAAATAGGGAGATTATCCTGGATTGTCTGGGTGGACCAAATTATCATATGCCCCTGAAATCAGAAGAGGTCTTGTAGATGTAACAAGAGGAAGAGATTTGAAACAGGAAGGGGATTCATATGCCTGTTACTGGCTGTCAGGGTGGAGGGGGCCTCAAGGTGATTGTCCACAGAAAGGACCTCTGGCAAGAATGTGAATCAGTGTGGAGGTGAATCTTCTTCACAGGCTCCAGGTAAGAGCCCAGGAGAGCCAGCATCTACATTTGGGCTTCCTCACCTACTGACCTGTGAGAAAATCAATGAGCGGTGCTTGAAGCTGCTGATTTCATGGGAATTTGTTACAGCAACAGAAAGCTACCACGGTCACACCTCATTTTGTTGCACTTTGCTTTATGGCTGCAGAATCTGTGGTTTTTGCAAACGGAAGGTTTGTGGCACCCTACCTCGAGCAAGTCTATCAGCACCAGTTTTTCACACTATTGCTCCCTTTGTGTCTCTGTGTCACATTTTGGTAATAGTCACAATAGTTCAGACTTTCCCTCTGTCATTTTTTTCTCCTAGTTATCTATGTTTAGTGATCTTTGATGTCACTATTGGAATTATTTTGGGGTGCCATGAACCATGCCCATATAAGACAGCAAATGTAATGAATGAATGTGGGCTGCCGATGTGGTGGAGGAAGCAAGAGATCTGAATTAGATGTTGAGTCTGTCAGTGGGGCTGAGTTTCTGCAATCTCATGATCAAACTTGAGCGCATGAGGAGTTGCTCCTTCTGGAGGACTGAGATGGAATCGACTCCTGGCGGAGATGCTGTGAGGATTGTAGAAATGACACCAAAGGATGTGGAAGGGTACATAGTCCTAGTTGGTAAAGCAGCAGCAGGGTTGGAGAGGATTGACTCCAGTTCTGAAAGCAGTTCTGTGGCTAAAATGCAACGAGACAGCATCACACGATACAGAGAAATTGGTGTGAAAGGAAGCCTCAATCAAGGCAGCAAACGTTATTGTTGTCTTTTTGAAAGATATTGCCACCTCCACCCCAACCTCGGTAATGCCCACCCTGACCAGTCAGCAGCCTTCAACACGGCGACAAGACCCTCCACCAGGAAAAAGTTTCTGACTCCCTAAAAGCTCAGATGATGGTCAGCATTTTCCTGAAACTAAGTATGGTTGAAACATGATGCATGTTGTTTTTTAAACATAATGCTAGTGCACACTCAATAGACTGCAGTACAGGGAGGACATGACTTATGTGCATGGGGAGGTGAAAAATTCCTTGGAATTCTTTTTGAGATATATGCTTTTTCGATGTGCTCTGGAACCGAATGTGCAGACCTCCAAGGTGTGCCTTTAAATATGGAAACATATGTAACGATAAACAATAACATGAGGTGTTGATACTCAAAACTCATGCAATTTCCATCTCCAAATGTAATGATTTTCTTCATATTTAGATTTATTTTGTTTCTCAACGTAGCATTGGAGTATATCTGATGTTATCTCAGAAATGACATAAAAATAAATACACGCTTTTGAAGTTACTCTGTTTTGATTCAGTGTGTACATAACTATTGTTATACTGGCCATACTTTACAATCAAATAGTTTTTAGTGGTCATTAGTCTGTAAAGGAGATATCTTTATGCAATAGAAATAGCTCTCCAATATTCCCCGAAAAACTTCAGTTTATTCCCTGATGATTATTAATGAGTCATTTTATCTAAACACAGGCAAAAGTTTTTATGCGTATAAGAGTTAAATGAAAAAAATTCTTGATAGTGAATATCTGGGTAAGATGAAAAGACCTTTAATTTTCTCTGACTCTTTTTTTGTTAATTAAAAAAATTTTAATGTTTGTTTATTTTTTTATATATATATGAAATTTATTGACAAATTGGTTTCCATACAACACCCAGTGCTCATCCCAAAAGGTGCCCTCCTCAATACCCATCACCCACCCTCCCCTCCCTCCCACCCCCCATCAACCCTCAGTTTGTTCTCAGTTTTTAACAGTCTCTTATGCTTTGGCTCTCTCCCACTCTAACCTTTTTTTTTTCCTCCCCCTCCCCCATGGGTTCCTGTTAAGTTTCTCAGGATCCACATAAGAGTGAAACCATATGGTATCTGTCTTTCTCTGTATGGCTTATTTCACTTAGCATTACACTCTCCAGTTCCATCCACGTTGCCAGATGGCCAACAGGCACATGAAAAGATGTTCAGTGTCGCTCCTTATCAGGGAAATACAAATCAAAACCACACTCAGGTATCACCTCACGCCAGTCAGAGTGGCCAAAATGAACAAATCAGGAGACTATAGATGCTGGAGAGGATGTGGAGAAACGGGAACCCTCTTGCACTGTTGGTGGGAATGCAAATTGGTGCAGCCGCTCTGGAAAGCAGTGTGGAGGTTCCTCAGAAAATTAAAAATAGACCTACCCTATGACCCAGCAATAGCACTGCTAAGTATTTATCCAAGGGATACAGGAGTACTGATGCATAGGGGCACTTGTACCCCAATGTTCATAGCAGCACTCTCAACAATAGCCAAATTATGTAATGTTTGTTTATTTTTGAGAAATAGGACACAAGCCCGGAAGGGGCATATTGAGAGGGAGACATAGAATCTGAAGCAGGCTCCAGGCTCTGAGCTGTCAGCACAGAGGCTGACAGTGGGCTTGAACCCACAAACTGTTAGATCATGTCCTGAGCCAAAGTTGAATGCTTAACCGACAGAACCACTGAGGTGCTTCTCACTGACTCTTTAAGTATAGAGAACACGCTGATGGTTACAAGAGGGGAGCTGGATGCGGGGTATGTTTTAAAGACCCAGTGGGGAGTAAGGAGTGCACTTGTTGTTACGTGCACCATGTATTTGATGAAAGTGTTGAATCACTATATTGTCTACCTGAAATTAATATAGCAGTATATGTTGACTAATTGGAATTAGAAGAAAAATCAAAAAACAACTTTCTCTATTTTTTTTAAATAATATCCAATATTCCTATAGTATTAGGAAGAAATAATGATATTTTGTAATTTTTAAAAAAGGGTTAAATGTTGGCTATCCCACACATCATGGGGTATCAGTAGTTGGTCCAGTTGCTTTGTGCACATGAGGATAGTCTCAGTGGTTCTTGAGATGGGATGATCCCTCCACCATTTTTTCATGTTCTCACAGTGCATGCATACTTGCGAAATTGCCCTTGCAATGACTGTAAAATACAATATCCCAGGATCTGTGTACCCTCATGCCATAACTTTTCATTTAACGTTTACTTATCATGTTGAACAATTTAACAGAAAATGTAAAGGAGAAAATGTAATCTGAGAGCAAATGTAAACCTAGAGCAGACTCTTTTTTTTTTAATTTTTTAACGTTTATTTATTTTTGAGAGAGAGTGTGCATGAGAGAGTGCAAGTGGGGGAGGGGCAGAGAGTGAGGGAGACACAGGATCTGAAGCAGGTTCCAGGCTCTGAGCTGTCTGAGCCCGACGTGGGGCTTGAACTCACAAACTGCGAGATCATGACCTGAGCAGAAGTCGGATGCTTAACTGACTGAGTCACCCAGGTGCCCCTAGAGCAGACTCTTTATCTAAACTCACCAACCATTACTGTTTTGTCAGTGTCACACTCAGGATCAGCAGGGGGTTTTAGAAACACCATTACTTGTGCTTCACACCTCCCCCACCTGCATTCTGTGAGTTGTTGTGTCTCCAGGACTCATTTCTGAGAGTGGAGCCCAAGCTCTGGCCCATGGGGAGGTGACAGGGGTCTGCTGTGCCTGGTTTTGTAGGAGGATCTTGGTGCAGTCCTGTCCCCAGTGCTGTAGCAGGATTTGAGATGTTTCTAGGAGGGCAGTGTCTCTAAGACGGGGGAGGGGAAACTCATAGTATGATAACCTTCAGATCAGAGCTGTTTGTGTTGGTCATGAATCCCTCTTGTGGAAAAGGACATAGAAGGGGGGACTTTTCTGCATTCGAAGGTGCTTCTGCCCGTGAGGAGGCAGGTGAAAAGGAAGGTGTGACAGTTGCAGGGGTTGCCATAACAAGGACCCTACAAGGATTGGCTGAAACAACAGACATTTATGTCTGGTGGTTCTGGAAGCTAAAAGTTGAAGATTAAGTTGTCCTCAGGGGTGTGCTTCCTTTGAAGGCCCTCGGGGAATCCTTTCAGGCCACTATCCAACTTCTGCTTCCTTGAATTGTGGCAGCAAAGTTCATGTGGTGTTCACCCCGTGTGCATTTTTTTCCCAAACTTACGCCCCCCTTTTTTGTAAGGACACCAGTCATGTTAGATTAGGAGACTCCCTACTCTAATATGACTTCATCTTAAGTAATTCCATGTGCAATGACCCTGTTTCCAAATAAAGAGACATTCTGAGGTCCTGGAGCTTAAGACTTCAGCGTATTCGGTTTGATGGGACACAGTACAAACCATAAAAGAAGAGGTATGTTGATGCCATAAAAAATGTGTATTTACAAAATATGTTTTTCCAGAGAGTGAGAACATGGGTGGAAAATTGAAGAACAAAGGGGAAAACGTCTTTCTCAGACTCATACTGATATCCAGGTCAAATGCTGCGTCCTTTCTTCCCCCTGAGAGGCCATTTGTTTATAACTTGAAAACCTTTACTTCTCTCTCTCAACCCTGTCACCCCAGCCCTTGACCTGGGCTCCGTGTCTCACAAATACCCATTCTCCCCTCCAGCGTTTTCTGTCCCGGGCCCACGGTGCCCTCCTGCCCAGGCTTCTTTCCCTCAGGCTTTGCGTCCTTTCCCACATGCCAGCGGTCCCTAGAGGTGCTAGCTAGAAACTTGTAGTTGTTCTTGGTAATTGGCCAGTGGGGAGAAAGTTGGCAAAAATATTCTCAGGTCCCACACCTGTCACTGCCAGTGCTGCTTCAGGTGAAATGCTGATTGCTGTTGTGAGGTGGGGGGGGGGGGGCGGTCACACAGTCATAAACACATCTCAGGGCCCGGTTGCCCATCTTGCACACGCACTCACTTCTCTGACCATCAACACGGAGCCCATTATGCAGGCAGTAGGAAGAAGTTCATGGGTTTTCTCTGTGTTCATCTGAGAGGTAGACTCTGTAAGGGAAGGAACTGTGTCAGGAGTCCAGGTAAGTGACCAGATTGAACAAAGGGGGTTTTCTGCGTTTGAATCTGGCTCAGTGCCAAAGCCACGGGAAGCTGGATTATCTCCTGAGCCAGGAGCTGAGTTCGTACAGAGAGATGGGGTCCTAGACCTACACCCAACCCTGATGGCTCCTAAGGCGTGTAGTGTAATCCTCACCGACAGTGATTATGTGGTTTCACCCAAGTGGTCATGAAATCTGTGTTTTTTAAGTTTTTATTTTAATTCTAGTTGGTTAATGTAGAGCTAATATAGTTATATTAGTTTAGGTGTACAATGTAGTAATTCAATTTCTCCAAAGGAATGTGATTTTTTTTTTAATTTTTTTTTCCAACGTTTATTCATTTTTAAGACAGGGAGAGACAGAGCATGAACGGGGGAGGGGCAGAGAGAGAGGGAGACACAGAATCGGAAACAGGCTCCAGGCTCTGAGCCATCAGCCCAGAGCCCGACGCGGGGCTCGAACTCCCGGACCGCGAGATCGTGACCTGGCTGAAGTCGGACGCTCAACCGACTGAGCCACCCAGGCGCCCCGGAACGTGATTTTTAATGTACTTAAGTACTGTAGTTCTGGAGACAGTCTGCTCTTGATTCTGTGTTACAGGGACCACAGACATTACTGTGAGGTTTCTAAGGTGCCCTGAGAACCTTGATTCGAAATAAAGAGTTTGATGAATCTCTAGAATCATATCATCGTGTGTAGGAACAGTGTGTCTAAGGGGTACTTGGGTAGCTTAGTTGGAAGCTCATGGGACTCTTGATCTTGGGGTCATGAGTTTAAGCCCCATGTGGGATGTAGAAATTGTTCAAATAAGTAAAACTTAAAAAAAATCTATAAACATTCTGTCTGATCACAGGTGCTGGTTTAGAATTGTTTTCTCTAACTCCAGGTATTTGAAGTGTTTTAATAGATATAAGAAGTGTCTGTGAATTAAACATGGAGAGGCTTTTCCCAGTTAACAGGGAAGCAGCACGTAAGAAAAATAGAACTTAGTAAGTTTCTTGCAAGATTCTTAGCCTCCAATGTATCTTATGATATTTCTGCTCTATTAAATATTATAAAACCAATCCAAGATTATTTCACTTACAAGTCACACAAGGTATTTGCCTGACATTCCATTATGCATGTGTCCTGTCTTTCTTTTCTTTTTCTTTTTCCTTAAATAGGCTTCATGCCCAGCACAGACCTCAACACAAGCTTGAACTCAGGACCAGAGATCAAGACCTGAGTTGAGATCAAGTTTTGGACCCTTAACTTACTGACCCAGGCGCCCCTTGTATTTCAGTATCTTTCACAAATCATGATTAACTTTTACTAATTTTATTTAACTGAGGTTTATAACAAATTGATACCTATAGATTGTGAAAATAGTAGTAATTTTGTTCCCAGTATACATTGTTTAAGCAGGAACTAATGTTTTCTGTCTTGAGTTCCAAGGTCTTAGGAATAGTACTTTTGTTTCTGGAAAAAAACAATGATTCCTTCTGTTGCCTTCCTAATATGGAGCCCTTCTTGCATTCATTAAAACCAGGTTTCGGGGCGCCTGGGTGGCGCAGTCGGTTAAGCGTCCGACTTCAGCCAGGTCACGATCACGCGGTCCATGAGTTCGAGCCCCGCGTCGGGCTCTGGGCTGATGGCTCAGAGCCTGGAGCCTGTTTCCGGTTCTGTGTCTCCCTCTCTCTCTGCCCCTCCCCCGTTCATGCTCTGTCTCTCTCTGTCCCAAAAATAAATAAACGTTGAAAAAAAAAAATTTAAAACCAGGTTTCCATGAGGCAGGAACCTGCAGCTTTGTTGGACAGCAATCAGTGCATCTACAGTTTTCTGAGATCTCTAGGGTGGTATTCACGGTTTATAGTTGCTTATAGAAAGGGTGTTCATAAATAATGGAACATTTTCATTAGCAAAAATTGCATGTAAATACCGCCATCCATCTTGAAATGGCAAAGTGTAAACATAAAGCTAAATATAGATCTGGTTTATTTACAGAACACAGCTAAGCAGTGTTTTTGTATATCATTAATTGAATGCACTAACTTTCTGCACAGCACAGCCAGGTTCTCATCACCTGTCTGCCTCTAATTAATGAGTGAATGTAGACAAGCACTTAACCTCTCTGTTCTTCTGTGGTCCTTATGTTTCTAAGGAAGGCAGCAGTGCCTGCCTCATGTATTTAATGAGAAATAAGTTATTTCATGGGTGGTAGTTATACTGTTGTTTCACACATAGCAAGTGTTGTGTAATGGTTGTTCATGCAACTCTTGGAAGGCCTCAAATGACTGAAGAACTTTAAGTAATTATTTGAAAGTAAGAAGTGTTGGTGAGTGGAGAATATCAGATTTCAGTTGACATGATTTGTCTGGCCTCTGCCTCCTATTCCCACGCAGGATCCTCTAGCCCAGAAGACAAGTATCAGTCACTGAGGACAGACAGGATGGCCACCAGGGATCTGGCAATAAGAGTGATCTTCTTAATCCAGACTGTGGTTGGAATCCTGGGGAACTTGTCTCTTCTTTACCATTATGTCCTTTTTTCTTTCACTAGGTGTAGGCCAAGGCCCACAGATTTGATTGTCAAGAACCTGATTGTAGCCAACATTTTGGTCCTGGTCTCTTTTGGAATACACCACACCCTGTCAACTTTTGGGTGGTATAACATGTTCAGTGATTTTGGGTGTAAATTCTTCCCCTATGTTCGCGGCGTGAGCAGGGGCGTGTCCATTGGCATGACCTGCCTCTTGAGTGTCTTCCAGGCCATCACGATCAGCCCCCAGAACTCCAGATGGACAGCGCTTAAAGAGAAAGCTCTCAAGTGCCTTGTCCCTTCACTTGTCCTATGCTGGGTCTTGCAGATATTGATAAATATCGTGTATCCTGTGGTTATGGGTAGCACTTTGAACAAGAATAACATCACAAACAGAAAAAGTTTCGGGTACTGTTCAGCTGTTCGTTACGAGAAAACCAGAAATTCATTGAATACAATGTTGTTAACATTACCTGATGTGTTGTATGTGGGGCTCATGCTCTGGGCCAGCGTTTCTGTGGTTTTCCTTCTGTACCAGCACAAGCAGAGGGTCCAACACATTCATCGGACCAGCGGCTCCTCCACATCATCCCCTGAGTCCACAGCCACCAAAACCATTTTCCTCCTGGTGTGTACCTTTGTCTACTTTAATACCCTTTCGTCGGTCTTTCAAATTGTTTTGTCTGTTTTTGACTGTCCCACCTGGTACCTCGTGAACACCAGTTCAGTGCTCACTCTGTGTTTCCCAGCTGTCAGTCCCTTTCTGCTCATGAGCCGAGACCCCAGGGTATCCATGGTCTGCTTTCCCTGTATAAGGAATATAAAATGCCCTCATTTTACGAGAATTGTGTAAATTGTAGGAATTTCCATAATGTTACTCATGTCAGTTATTCCTTCTTCACCTCTGAGTCCTGTATAATTGTGAGAGGCTAACTTAATAATGGTAAGCAGAACATGTTTAACATCTCCTTTAAAGTGAAAAATAGGGGCGCCTGGGTGGCGCAGTCGGTTAAGCGTCCGACTTCAGCCAGGTCACGATCTCGCGGTCCGTGAGTTCGAGCCCCGCATCGGGCTCTGGGCTGATGGCTCGGAGCCTGGAGCCTGTTTCCGATTCTGTGTCTCCCTCTCTCTCTGCCCCTCCCCCGTTCATGCTCTGTCTCTCTCTGTCCCAAAAATAAATAAACGTTAAAAAAACTTAAAAAAAAAAATAAAGTGAAAAATAAGTTACAATAGTAATCATAATGCAATATGATATCATTATCTTATAAATCCTTATTGAAGTTTTGCTAATGATTTTAGTGGAGGAGTTCATAAATTATGCAATTTCAATCATCAGATCCTGAAACAATCTGGATATTATGCAGAACTCTTTGGGAGTGTCATGTAAATTTGTTACAGCAAATATCCCTGAAGTGATGTAGGCATGGAATTAAAGCAAAAGGAGCCTGGAAATGGGTCAGCCTGTGGCTGCTCAACACTGACACTGAAGAGAATGGTATCAGAGGAAAAATTCAGTAAATGAATAAAGCCTTGGACACCCAGTTATGATTGTGGCACATTTCATCCTTAGGAAGGTGGTAGTTAGGTGAAGTATGATGTTATGGGAACATGGGAGGTGAGCATGAGTAAACATTTTCAGATAGAAATGGTCAGATTGGACTGGAGCGGATAGTGGAGAGCATAGATTAAAATTTTAGCTGATTTAAAAAAAAATTATTTTAGAGAGAGAGTGTGAGAATAGAGGGTCAGAAGGAGAGAGAGAATCGAGCTGCATGATAAATGTGGAGCCTGCTTGAGATTCTCTCTCTCTCCCTCTGCCCCCCTCCCAGCCTTGTGCCCTGTCTCTCTTTCTAAAAGAAAAAAATATATAAAAGTATGTTTTTAAAATATATAAAGGCACATTCTCCTGTCATAAGTGTGTCGCTCAAGGAAAGTTCACAAAGTGATCACACTCTGTACCAGGTATTTAGTTCAATGGATAAAATATTGTCAGACTCAGAAGCCCCTTGTGCTCCTTACCAGTCAGTCCTCATCACGGTCATACATGCCGTGACATGGAACAGCATAGGTCACTTTAGGCTCTTTAGTACTGATATAAAGGAAGTAATAGAGCACGAACTCTTTGTATTTGGCTTTTGTCATTTTTTCTGTTGTTTGTGAACTTACTGCTGCATGTTGTTACTGATCATTCATTGGCATTGCTGCAGAGAGGGTTCTCCTGCATAAATTTGAAACTATTAACTCAGTCACTCCACTTTTAATTAGGATAGTGGTGGTTTTCAGTTTGGGTCTATTAGGAATAATGCTGTACGTAAATTTCTACCATGCTTTGTTAGCACGCATAAAACTTTCTGCTGGCCATAGAAGTAACAACGGAGTTGAATGGTGACAGGTTTACATCTCTGCACCTTTAGGAAACAGTGCCCAAGGAGTTTGAAAAATTGTACAAACGTTCACACCCACCAGCAGTGTAGGAGATTTTTGGTTTGTGGACATGCTTGTCAACAGTGTTGATTTTTTTTCCTTTTTCTTTTTGACTTCTGGTTGGTGTGCACTGGTATGAAGTAGTGAACTTTTTTTTTTAATTTGTCTTAAAAATGTTTATTTTTGAGAGAGAGACAGAGTGTGAACAGGGGAAGAGCAGAGAGATAGGGAGACAGAATCAGAAGCAGGCTCCAGGCTCCGAGCTGTCAGCACAGAGCCCGACACAGGGCTCGAACTCACAAACCAGGAGATCATGACCTGAGCCAAAGTCAGACGCTTAACGGACCGAGCCACTCAGGTACCTCATCAAGTAGTGATTTTCTTATACTCTCCTTGATTACTATGGAAGTTGTGCATTGTTTCACATATTCTTTAGACATTGGGAAATATCTTTTTCAAGTATACCTTAGTTTTATTTTGTCCAGTTTTTTCTATCATGTTGTCCTTTTCTTAAAAAAAATTTTTTTTTTACATTTATTTTTGAGAGACAGAGAGAGAGAGAGAGCATGAGCAGGAGAGGGGCAGAGAGAGAGGGAGACACAGAATCCAAAGCAGGCTCCAGGCTCTGAGCTGTCAGCACAGAGCCCAACGTGGGGCCGAACTCACAAACCACGAGATCATGACGCGAGCCAAAGTCGGATGCCCACCTGACTGAGCCACCCAGGAGCCCCTCGTGTTGTCCTTTTCTCAATGTTTTGTAGTAGGTCTGTATATTTGTTAGGCGTGTTTCCTTTCTTGGTCTCTTTTTTCTCATGCTCTCTCTGTGTCTTTGTATGTTCATTTTTTTTCTTGAAATTTATTTATTTTGAGCGAGAGAAAGTGAGAGACAGCATGTGCACGAGTTGGGGGACACTCAGAGAGAGAGAGGGAGAGAGAATCCCAAGCAGGCTTGATGCTGTCAGCACAGAACCTGATGATGGGCTCAAACTCTCGAACTGTGAGGTCTTGACCTGACCTGAACTCAAGAGTGGGATGCTGAACTGACTGAGTTACCCACATGCTGCCTGTCGTTGTATGTGCTGATGAGAAGAAAGTCTTTAAATTCTTTTTATTTTCTAATGTTTATTTGTGAGAGAGAGACACAGAGTATGAGTGGGGGAGGGGCAGAGAGAGAGAGAGAGAGAGAGAGAGAGAGAGAGACAGAATCTGAAGCAGGCTCTAGGCTCTGAGCTGTCAGCACAGCTGACACAAACTCACAAACGGTGAGACCACGACCTGAGCCAAAGTCAGATACTTAACCAACTGAGCCACCCAGGTGCCCCGAGAAGAAAGAAGAAAGTTTTAATGTTAATATAACTCTTTCCTCCTTTATACATAATGCTTATTTCTGTTCAAGAATACTTCCCTTTTTTAAGTTATTTTTACTTTTATTGTAGAGAGAGAGAGCATGAAGGGGGAGAGGGGCAGATGGAAAGAGCGAGAGAAAGAGAGAGGGAGAGAATCTTTAGCAGGCTCCACTCTCAGGTGGAACCCAAGATGGGGCTTGATCTCCCCCTACTTAGCAGAAATCGAGAGTCAGCAGCTCAAATGACTGATCAACCCAGGTGCCCCCAAAATCTTTATATCACGTTAATCTTTAGATTGGCAGTCCTTCCAGAACTGAATTGCTGTATGTGTGGATAGTGAATTCTATTTTTTTCTGATAAGCTAACAAATTTCAATTCTTTCAGAATACACGATGTTATATGTGGAAACAAGGGGAACAGATGTGACCACGAATCTCTTGCTGCCTATTGTGTTTGAATAATACTGCCTTTTGTCTTGGTCCCTGGAGTCTCGTGTCTTCTTGCAGCATCCATGCAGCCGGCAGGCTCACTTACTGGTTTGCAAATGGGGTAAAATCTTATACCCTTTACATTTCTTGAAGTCTTGGCAATGAGGATGGGATAACAATTGAGCAGTACAAGGACTAACCTTTGTGTGTTGCCATAGTAACAGTGGGAAGTTGAGTTGATGTGGTAATTGAGTGCTTTCTGAGTCTGTGTGGACTGCTACAAGAAAATTCACAAGTGTATAGTGTAGAAACGAGTTCACATCTCCCAGGTATGGAGTTTGAAAATCTGAGATCAGGGTGCCAGTGTGGTTGCTGAGGGCCTTTCTCTGGGTTGCAGCCTTCTGCTATTGTCATAAGACAGAATAGGGGAGGGAGTTCTCAGGTCTCTTTGTAAAGGGCACCCATCACTTTCATGAGGGCAGAGCCTTCAGGTCACTTCCCAAAGGCCCCACCTCCAAATGCCATCACCTTGTGGGTTAGGTTTCAATATATGTATTTTTAGGAAACACAAACAGACCATTGCAGGACGCTTTGGAACAAGTTCGACAACCAGTTTGTTTCTATGTCACAATGTAATAGGAATTGTTGTGTTATAGGCTTTGCTTCCCCATTCCAGAAGTTCCAGATGGGATTGTCCCAATCAGGGTGAGGTGCAGGTAGAGAAGTGTTACTGGGACACACAGCCTTTCATTTGCCATCATTGGGGGGTTTCCGTCCACCTCTGATGTACCAAGTTTTCATAACGTATGTGGTATTCTGTCTGTTGGCCTGTTAGAGGCCTCAGTCTTAATCGCTCTGTCTAATGTGCCATCACCTCTGCCAGTAGGGGTGGCTGATATAACCCAAGCAATTCAGAACCCAATAAAGTTCACTAGTAAAGTGCTCAGTCCCTCCAGCAGTGAAGGAAAAATCCTCTTGTTTCCTTCCTATCACCTAGAAGGAAGTCAAGTCTTACTGAACCCCTCGGGTGTGGGAGACAGCACAGGTCTCTGTGAGTGCTGTGTCTGTCATTTGGAGCCTCTGGCAAAGGGAGGAAGCCTCGACCCAGAAGCACCCCATGGTATGTGATTTGGGGGCTCGTGCAACACAGTTAACTGGTGCACTGTTTTGAAACAGCAGTTTTAAAACTAAATACATAAATTTTTAACAATACACTGATTAACTTGCTAGTGTGCTCTCCTCAAAACTGACCCTTAGTAGTGCTTTCACTGTGTGGCTTCATATTCCACTTTTGGAATGAGTCAACATGGACTCACCGGGAAGAGAGTAAGGAAGGGCCTCACGTTTCTCGTGTCGTGAAGGCACACTCTTTCCAGCAACATGCCATGTTGACAAGAAAAAGTCCTACCCATCCCTTCCAAAGAAATTTTTAGCTCCACGGCGTAGCCAAAGCCACTGGCACTAGGAACCCTCAATATCCTGAGGGTCCCCTAAATGCATGGCTCCCTTTGCTGATGGTTTAGGTAGGCTGAACTCTGGTGGTGTCCCCTGGGCCACTGGGTCTGGTTAGTCTCGGTGCTGGCTATGCAAATCCGAAATCAGAGGCAGTCCTTCCTTCACTGGTCGTATGTCAGATTCCTGGGCTGCTGCCAGGGGTCTAGCTGTTGAGTGTGCGACTTGGAAAACAGTGGATGGCAGATGAATGACTTCCCTCACTCCCCCCCACCCACCGCAAACCTTAACGGGCTGTGAACAGTGGAAGCACATTTCACTGCTATAATAATTGTGTGGGTCCCTCATTCAGTGCCCTTGTGAGGCCTGTTCTCACAGAGACTGATCAGAATGAAGCTGCTGATTGAGCCTGTTTCTGATCAGAGGTATCCGTGCATAGCACACTTGTGACTCCCTTGCACGGTTTTATTGAGGTATATGGGACGAATAAAATTGTATGATATCTAATGTGCAGCCTCAGCTAACAAGACCCAGAGCTGTTGGGGTGGAGCGAGATCCCAGAACATGGAGAGCAAGCAATGAAAAATGCAATGCCTCAACATCTCTTTTTATTGGGAGTCTTGCCCTTCTGTTGACACAATGAAGGGGGAGAGAGCATCCCAGGCCTTCCCTTCCCTATCGGCAAACTCACTGTAACAGTCTTCCTAAGATGTTGGTGGAGGTTGTTTTGAGTGAAACTTGGAACAGAGATTAGACCCAACATTTCCCGACAATGTCAGAGGAGACAGACTCCAGGACATACTCACGATGCCAGGCCAGGGATGGAAATTCTGGGTCAGGGAGACAGACACGTGGTGGTGGAGTGTGGCTCTGGGGTTCAGGGCCAAGCCTGCAGAGGTGCAGGGAAGGGGAGACATCTATGCAACGATCTGAGAATTGAATGGGAACTGCTCTCTAAGGTATGGAATGGTTTGGACAAAGGCCTGTTTGGTGTGAGAAAGCGTGACGTGCTGAGGGGGGTCCGATTTTCCACAACTGCTAACCTCCACCAGTGGAAGTGACATGGGGCGTGATAGTCCCTGCGGTGCACCCTGGGGACTTGGAGCTCCAGACTGTGTCCTGAGCAGGATGCCTGGGCAGGCACAGTGTCTCTGGCCTCAAGAGACTCATGCCCTAGGTGGTCTCTGATTCAGAGTCTGAGGTGGATGAAAGATAGATAATGCCCTCGTGTTAGAGTGTGTTAGAAGTTTATTTGGGTGTCTCACTGAGTCTCAGGAACAGGGAGTATGATGACAAAGGGAGAATTTCTGGCAGGTTGATGAAAGAAGTGTATGACAAATGATAGAACTGTACATTGGACAGTAAAATTTGCTGTATGTACATTAGACATACATATTAAAAAGTTTTTTAAAAGGAGGCAGATCATGGGTGGCTTGGTTTGTTGAGCATGTGACTCCTAATTGCGACTCAGGTCATGATCCCAACATGATGGGATTGAGCCCCATGTCAGGCTCCATGCTGAACGGGGAGATTGCTTAAGATTCTCTCTCTCCCTCCATCCTTCTGCTACTCACACTTTCCCTCCCTCCCTCACTCCTCCCCCCTCTCTCTGTCTCTCAAGAAAAAAAAAAAGAGGAAATTCCTGACACATGCTACAGTGTGGTTGCATCTTGAAAATATTATGTTATTTAAAAGAAGTCAATTCCAAAAGATGATAGATTCCATTTGTAGGAAATGTCCCTACTGGACAAATGGATGGAAACAGAAAATAAGCTTATGGTGCCCAGAGTTTGGAGGGATGAGGCTACTTAGGGTGATGGTTGAAGGCTACAAGTTTTTTGTGTGTGTGGTGATAAAAATATTAGGAATTGATTGTGTTAATATGTGCACAGGTGTATGTTAAAAAAAAACACATTGAAACCACTGTGCACTGTAGGTGGTGAATTGCATGTGAATTGTACCACAGTGCTGTCCCAGAGATGGTACGGGAAGATAAGAAAGCTGCAGAGCCTAGTTTATGATTTTACAAAGGAGACTTCAGGAAAAGTTGTAGGTAGCAGGAGGGATCTAACACTTTGAGAGAAGGATAAAGTTACCAGGAAGTTGTAACAATCCTGAAAGTCTGAGTACCTACCATCAGAACTTTAAAATTTGTGAGGGAGCAAAAAGAGAAATAGAGAATCTCACAATTATGTTTCACAATATTTACAGGCTGTGTATGAAGGTCACAGGAGATCAGTAAGGATATGGAAAACTTGAGCAGTGTGTCGATCATGGTGATCTAAATGGGGCACCTACTCCACAATGGCAGATACACATTCTTTACAAGGTCATGAGAACTATTCAACACGATAAGCCAAATTCTGGGACAAAACCAGTCTAAACAAAGGAATTACAAGACATAATCTGTGATCATAATGGAATGAAGTTAGTAGCTGGTAGGAAAAAGATATTAGAAAATTATCCTAGATAATCTGAACTCAGAAAACACACTTCTAAATAAAGATGAGTCGAAGTGGAAGGCTCCAATCAGGTGCCATCTTGAACTGATTTAATAAGAATAGTGCACGTCCAACTTTGTGGGATAGAGCTAACATACTGCCTACTGGGAAACAAAGCATGAAATGTTTTCATGGATTTTGTTTTCTGCCACTTGATTAAATTCCCTATTTAATTGTAGTAGATTTGTTATTTATTTTATTTTTTTTTTAATTTTTTTTTTCAACGTTTATTTATTTTTGGGACAGAGAGAGACAGAGCATGAACGGGGGAGGGGCAGAGAGAGAGGGAGACACAGAATCGGAAACAGGCTCCAGGCTCCGAGCCATCAGCCCAGAGCCTGACGCGGGGCTCGAACTCACGGACCGCGAGATCGTGACCTGGCTGAAGTCGGACGCTTAACCGACTGCGCCACCCAGGCGCCCCGATTTGTTATTTATTTTTAAAGAACTGCTTATTTTCTGTCAATCTGATTTCAATTTTGTTTTTTAAATTTTGTTCAAGTATGGGCCAGAAAAGCCTGTGTTTTATTTTGAGCATTTTATTTCCCCATTTGGTTAGTGAGGATGCTAATCTATAAATTTCTTGTAATGGTTTTGGCATCAGAAGAATGCTAGATTCATAGAGTAAGTTGGAATATCTCACTTCCTCTTTAAATTTGATTGGAGTTTGATAGAATTGGTTTGAATCTCATTATCCCTCCCCCACTGACTGGATGCTAGGTTATTGATTTTAACTGTTACTGTAGTTGCAAGGTTATTGGTTTGCAAGGCTTCCATGGAGTTGAAGAGATTGGATGAGGATTGGAACAAGTTACAGTGCCACAAGGCTCACTGTGATTTGATGTGTGGACTTAATCAGCTGCTCAGCAGGGCAGAAATTATTCACCTCTAACCAGGGCCTCACAAATGGGTCAGAACAGCACACAAAAAATTACATCAACATTTCAATATTCACCTAATCGATTCTAAGCTTGGAAGGGCAACCTGATCTCTCTGCTCTTCTCCTGACATCCATTTATTTCATATTCTTTCTCTCATCATGTAAATATATTCCTTGGGGTCTCTGTCTATTCTACACTTGACCTAGATATTAGCTGGGTCTAGCTTTAACCCTCTGAAATCTTGTCTTTCAGTCTACCAGTTCCACAGTCTTGAAAGGCTAATGTTTTCCCAGGAGTTTGTGCTAATTCCCACAAGCTGACACTATCAGGATCTCCTGTGTTGTGAAAATAGCTTTCCCCATAAAATTAGACATGCTGTCTATAAGGACAGACATCAAACTGAAGCCCTCAGTGAACATTCCCAAAAGAATCCTCTTACACAGAAAAACATCTGGAATCTAAGTGGATGTTGAAAGATGTGGTCAGAATGACAGAAGATTCCAGGGCAGTCTAGGGCAAAGAGTTGGTATCCTCTTAAAATAGTTGTTTTTCTTCCATTGGCCCTCTGAACTGCACTGTTTATGAGGCTTCTTGGATCTTTGCCCTCTTCCTATGCAGTGCCTTCCCCTGCAATTCCTCCCCTCCTGTCTGCCAAGTTGCTGATCTGCCCAAATAAGTTACCTTCTTCTCCATTTGGATAAGGATCGGTAGGCTCTCTCAAGTCTCCGTGCTACCCGAATACCTGAGTATATTGTGATTTAAAGAGTAGTTGAGCTTTGCTTCAGTATAATCCATATTTTAAAGAGTTTCTCCTATTTATCTATCTTCTATCACCTATATTTCAATCTCTGGCTCTGCCTGTTTGTTTTGCATCACAACTATGGTTATTTCAGAAACCGTGAGAGTTTGAGATTAGCCTGCAAGTCTTAATAGCTACCAGCAGAACACAAGAGATTCCTAGATTGAATACAAAGCACTTTATTACTCATGGTCCAGCAGGCAGCATGAACATCCTGATTCCAACAGTTTTCCAAGGCCCTCTTCCTTGTCCTGACCTTATTCCAATCATGGTTCCTTGGAGGGGTCCCAATGAATGCTACACATGGAGTGTTTACATCATACCTGAGGAACCCTGAGTATACAAAATCCAAGACTTATAAGGGTATTCTAGCACACCTGCTGTACTCTTTGACCCTGGGGAAGACTTTAGCTTTGTTTCCCTGTACAGCAAATAAGTCAGCATGGTGTTCCAGTGGGTGACACTGTCCTTGTCTCCCAAGGTATTTTTCTAATCACACATAAGGTAATCCAGTATAGAAGAAAAGCTGTCCATGCTTCTGTAGGAGGCATGTACGTATGTGAGAAACCCACGGTAGAACTGTCTTCCAACAATGTCTAGCAGTCATTTCTGGACTGTATTGGCTCCTGTCACAATTTCCCATGAATTCATCCCTTGTTCAAATGCTCTGATTAGTCTCACAAATGGCTAGGATCAGATTCATTCAATTTTCATCAAATAACATTTGATTGAGACCACTATCAACAGGATACTATGTATCAGGATGAGGTGAACCTGCACACAGGTCCCAGTGACAGATCATCATCTTGAGAGCCTGAGGAGCCCGCCTGAGCACATGTGGTGTGGACTATATTGATCATATCAAATAAAATACAAGTATTCACTGAAAAATAATTAACATATTTGTTGTTGTTGTTGTTAAGCCTCCCAGAGTTGAGGTTAGAATTTTTTTTTTATTTTTTATTTTTTCAGTATATGAAGCTTATTGTCAAATTGGTTTCCATACAACACCCAGTGCTCATCCCAAAAGGTGCCCTCCTCAATATCCATCACCCACCCCCCCCCACCCCCCATCAACCCTCAGTTTGTTCTCAGTTTTTAAGAGTCTCTTATGCTTTGGCTCTCTCCCACTGAGGTTAGAATTTTAAATAACACTTAGTTTGCATGAATCGGTGCTATCATGTTGTACCTCTGGTATTTTCATAGGTCTTCCTACCTGCATAACGTAGGCACTGCCATTGCATTATTTTCATTGTAAAGAGGAGAATTTGGGACACAGAGGTTGAGTGATCTGTCTAAATTCACATGCTGGCAGAGGAGGGGCAGAGAGAGAGGGAGACACAGAATCTGAAGCAGGTTCCAGGCTCTGAGCTGTCAGCACAGAGCCTGATGTGGGGCTTGAGCTCATGAAGGGCGAGATCATGACCTGAGTTGAAGTCGAACGCTTAACCGACTGAGCCACCCAGGCACCCCTTTCTCAGACTCTTAAGTATAGAGAATACACTGATGGTTACCAGTGGGGAGGTGGATGCAGGGTATGGGTTAAATTACTGATGGGGATTAAGGTGTGCACTCATTGTTATGAGCACCAGGTATTATATCGAAGTGTTGAATCTCTATATTACACACCTAAAATTAATATAACAGTATACGTTAACTAATTGGATTTAAAAGAAGAACAAAAAAAACTTTCTGTATATTGTTTGGAATAATATACAACCTTTCTGTAGTATTAGGAAAAATAATTATATTTCCTGATTAAAAAAAGAGTTAAATATTGTCGTTCCACACATCATGGGATGTGGATTGTTAATCAAGTTGCTTTGTGCACATATGAATGAATGGTCTCAGTGGTTCTTGAGATGGGCTGACCTCTCCACCATTTTTGCATGTTCTCACAGTGCATATATACTTGTGAACTTTCCCTTGAATGGCTGTAAAATGCAAGATCCCACCATCTGCATACCCTCATGCCTTCACCTTTTATTAAATGGTCACTTTTGATGTTGAACAATTTAATAGAAAATGTAAAGGAGAAAATGTAATCTTAGAGCAAATGTACACCTGCATCATGTGCTTTATCTAAATTCACCAATCATTACTGTTTTCTCACCAGTCCTTTTTTATCTGTTGACATGTCTTTGCTGTTTCATGTGAGAATAATTTGTCACCATATTGACATTTTGCCCGAATACCAGAATATTTATCTCTTTACGTGAAGGTTATTCTGCTAATGCAATAAAACCTTCACACTTAAGAAAGGATACTAGTGTTATGCTATCATTTCATAGACAGATTTCCCACAGTGATACAATGATGCATTTTTTGTCTGTTTTCAGAAATCTAGGATCCAGTCATGTCACAGGGACTTAATTTATTGTCTTCTTTCTTTAGTTTCTTTAACCTAGAACAGTTACCACTCTTGTTTTTAACTTATCCTCAGTGTAAGTGACAGTTTTGAAGAATGCACTCTTTGTTTTTCAGAATGTCTCTCAGCATGGATTTCTGTGATTGTGTCTGTTATCCTGTGTCTCAGGTACAACATTTGAGGAGAACTTCTACACACAGATGATGGTGGGACCTGCTGAGTGTATCACCTCAGAGGCAAAGGTTATAAGGAAATGTTGGTGGACTAGATGTGTGGATAAGTTTCTTTTTGGGAGAAGCAGGAGACTTGCCTTGATTGTTGAAGTGAGCTGGGTAGAGAAATTGTGCCCGGAAGATTTTCAGGGTCCTGAAGGAGCCCTGTCAGCTCCCAGATGCAGACTGATCAGAAGTCTAATTCTTAGCATAGAGTATCCCAAAGAATCTGTTTCAGAAAAATGCCCAGATGATTCCTAGGCTCATTAATTTGAGAAGTAATGTGTACCTAAATGGTCCCTGGCACAGGTTTCACATTTAGGATCACCATGGGGTTTCAGAAACACCATCACGTGTGCTCTACTGACGTCTTCCATTTTCATCCTGTGAGCTGTTATGTCTCCAGGACTCATTTCTGAGAGTGGAGCCCAAGCTCTGGCCCATGGGGAGGTAACAGGGGTCTGCTGTGCCTGGTTTTGTAGGAGGATCTTGGTGCCGTCTCGTCCCCTGTGCTGTAGCAGGATTTGAGATGTTTCTAGGAGGGCAATGTCTCTGAAGACAGGGGAGGAGAAACTTGTGGTAGGACCTTCAGATCAGAATTGTTTGTCTTTGAATCCATCCTGTGGAAAAGGACATGGAAGGGCAGCCTTTTCTGCCTTTGATGGTGCTTCTGCTTGTGGGGAGGCAGGCAGAAGGGAAGGTATATCAGTTTGCTGCAGTTGCCATAACAAGGACCCTGAACAGAGTGACCAAAACAACAGAAATTTATTGTGTGGCAGTTCTGGAGGCTAAAAGTCCGAGATCAAGGTGTCCTCAGGGCCATGCTCTCTGTGAATATCCTGGGGGAGAGTCTGCTCCAGGCCACTTTAGCATAACTTCATGTTGTGTCTACCCTTCATGTATGTGTGGTTTATTTTATTTTATTTTTTAAATTTACATCCAAATTAGTTAGCATATAGTGCAACAATGATTTCAGGAGTAGATTCCTTAATGCCCCTTACCCATTTAGCCCATCCCCCTCCCACAACCCCTCCAGTAACCCTCTGTTTGTTCGTCATATTTAAGAGTCTCTTATGTTTTGTCCCACTCCCTGTTTTTATATTACTTTTGCTTCCCTTCCCTTATGTGCATCTGTTTTGTCTCTTAAAGTCCTCCTATGAGTGAAGTCATATGATATTTGTCTTTCTCTGACTAATTTCACTTAGCATAATACCCTCTAGTTCCATCCACGTAGTTGCAAATGGCAAGATTTCATTCTTTTTTATTGCAGAGTAATATTCCATTGTGTATATATACCACATCTTCTTTATCCATTCATCCATCGATGGACATTTGGGCTCTTTCCATATTTTGGCTATTGTTGATAGTGCTTCTGTAAACATGGGGGTGCATGTGTCCCTTTGAAACAGCACACCTGTATCCCTTGGATAAATGCCTAGTAGTGCAATTGCTGGGTTGTAGGGTAGTTCTATTTTTAATTTTACAAGGAACCACCATACCGTTTTCCAGAGTGGCTGCACCAGTTTGCATTCCCACCAGTGCAAAAGAGATCCTCTTTCTCTGCATCCTCACCAACATCTGTTGTTGCCTGAGTTGTTAATGTTAGCCATTCTGACAGGTGTAAGGTGGTATCTCATTGTGGTTTTGATTTGTATTTCCCTGATGATGAGTGATGTTGAGCATTTTTTCATGTGTCGGTTGGCCATCTGGATGTCTTCTTTGGAGAAGTGTCTATTCATGTCTTTTGCCCATTTCTTCACTGGAGTATTTGTTTCTTGGGTATGGAGTTTGAGAAGTTCTTTATAGATTTTGGATACTAACCCTTTACCTGATATGTCATTTGCAAGTATCTTCTCCCATTCTGTCAGTTGCCTTTTAGTTTTGATGACTGTTTCCTTTGCTGTGCAGAAGCTTTTTATTTTGAAGAGGTCCCAGTAGTTCATTTCTGCTTTTGTTTCCCTTGTCTGTGGAGACGTGTTGAGTAAGAAGTTGCTGTGGCCAAGATCAAAGAGGTTTTTGCCTGCTTTCTTCTCAAGGATTTTGATGGCTTTCTGTCTTACATTGAGGTCTTTCCTCCATTTTGAGTTTCTTTTTGTGTATGGAGTAAGAAAGTGGTCCAGGTTCATTCTTCTACATGTTGCTGTCCAGTTTTCCTGCATGACTTGCTGAAGAGACTGTCTTTATTCCATTGGATATTCTTTCCTATTTTGTCAAAGATTTGTTATACATTTGTGGGTCCATTTCTGGGTTCTCTACTCTGTTCTGAGTGTCTGTTGTTGTGCCAGTACCATACTGTCTTGATGATTACAGCTTTGTAGTATAGCTTGAAGTCTGGGGTTGTGATGCCTCCTGCTTTGGTTTTCTTTTTCAAGATTGCTTTGGCTATTCGGGGTCTTTTCTGGTTCCACACAAATTTTAGGATTATTTGTTCTAGCTCTGTGAAGAATGCTGGTGTTATTTTGATAGGAACTGCATTGAATATGTAGATTGCTTTGGGTAGTATCAACATTTTAACAAAATTTGTTCTTCCTATCCAGGAGCATGGAATCTTCCTCCATGTTTTTGTGTCTTCTTCAATTTCTTTCATAAGCTTTCTATAGTTTTCAGTGTATAGATTTTTCACCTCTTTGGTTGGATTTATTCCTAGGTATTGTATGGTTTTTGGTGCAACTGTAAATGGGATCTATTCCTTGATTTCTCTTTCTGTTGCTTCATTGTTGGTGTAGAGGAATGCAACCAATTTCTGTGCATTGATTTTATATCCTGCCACTTTGCTGAATTCGTGAATCAGTCCTAGTAGTTTTTTGGTGGAATCTTTTGGGTTTTCCATATAGAGTATCATGTCATCTGGGAAGAATGAAAGTTTGACCTCCTCCTGGCTGATTTGGATGTCTTTTATTTCTGTTTTGTCTGATTGCATAGGCTAAGACTTCCAATACTATGTTGAATAACAGTGGTGAGAGTGGACACCCATGTCTTGTTCCTGACCTTAAGGAGAAAGCTCTCAGTTTTTCCCCATTGAGGATGATATTAGCGTTGGCTCATTCATATATGGCTTTTATGATCTCCGGGTACGATCCTTCTATCCCTACTTTCTTGAGGGTTTTTATCAAGAAAGGGTGCTGTATTTTGTCAAATGCTTTCTCTGCATCTATTGAGAGGATCATATGGTTCTTGTCCTTTCTTCTATTGATGTGATGAATCACGTTAATTGTTTTGCAGATATTGAACCAGCCCTGCCTCCCAGGTATAAATCCCACTTGGTCATAGTGAATAATTTTTTTTAATGTATTGGTGGATCCAGTTGGCTAATATCTTGTTGAGGATTTTTGCATCCATATTCATCAGGGAAATTGGTCTATAGTTCCCTTTTTTAGTGGGGTTGCTGTCTGGTTTTGGAATCAAGGTAATGCTGGCTTCATAGAATAAGTTTGGAAGTTTTCCTTCCATTTCTATTTTTTGGAACAGCTTCAAGAGAATAGGTGTTAACTCTTCCTTAAATGTTTGGTAGAATTCCCCTGGAAAGCCATCTGGTCCTGGACTCTTGTTTGGGGGAAGGTTTTTAGATTACTAATTTGATTTCCTTACTGGTTATGGGTCTGTTCAAATTTTCTATTTCTTCCTGTTTCAGTTTTGGTAGTGTGTATGTTTCTAGGAATTTGTCCATTTCTTCCAGATTGCTCATTTTATTGTCATATAGTTGCTCATAATATTCTCTTATTATTGTTTTTATTTCTGCTGTGTTGGTTGTGATCTCTCCTCTTCATTCTTGATTTTATTTATTTGGGTCCTTTCCTTTTTCTTTTTGATCAAACTGGCTAGTGGTTTATCAATTTTGTTAATTCTTTCAAAGAACCAGCTTCTGGTTTCATTGATCTGTTCTACTGTTTTGTTTTTTTGCCTTTTTTGTTTGTTTGTTTCGATAGCATTAATTTCTGCTTTAATCTTTATTATTTCTTGTCTTCTGCTGGTTTTGGGTTTTATTTGCTGTTCTTTTTCCAGCTCTTTAAGGTGTAAGGTTAGGTTATATATCTGATATCTTTCTTCCTTCTTTAGGAAGGCCTGGGTTGCTATATACTTTCCACTTATGACCTCCTTTGCTGCATCCCAGAGGTTTTGGGTTGTGGTGTTATCATTTTCATGGGCTTCCATATACTTTCTAATGTCCTCTTTAACTTCTTGGTTAGCCCATTCATTATTTAGTCTCCAAGTATTTGTTACCTTTGCAAATTTTTTCTTGTGGTTGATTTCAAGTTTCATAGTGTTGTGGTCTGAAAATATGCACGGTATGATCTCGATCTTTTTGTACTTGCTGAGGGCTGATTTGTGTCCCAGTATGTAGTCTATTCTGGAGAACATTCCATGTGCACTGGAGAAGAATGTATATTTTGCTGCTTTAGGATGAAATGTTCTGATTATATGTGTTAAATCCATCTGGTCTAGTGTGTCATTCAAAGCCATTGTTTCCTTGTTGATTTTTTTGATTAGACGATCTGTCCATTGCTGTGAATGGGGTGTTGAAGTCTCCTACTATTATGGTATTACTATCAATGAGTTTCTTTATGTTTGTGACTAATTGATTTATATATTTGGGTGCTTTCACATTTGCCGCATAAATGTTTATAATTGTTAAATTTTCTTGGTGGATAGACCCCTTAATTATGATATAATGCCCTTCTTCATCTCTTGATACAGTTTCTATTTTAAAGTCTAGATTGTCTGATATAAGTACGGCTACTCCGGCTTTCTTTTGTTGACCATTAGCATGATAGATGGTTCTCCATCTCCTTACTTTCAATCTGAAGGTGTCTTTAGGTCTAAAGTGGGTCCCTTGTAAACAGCATATAGATGGATCTTGTTTTCTTATGCATTCTGTTACCCTGTATCTTTTGATTGGAGCATTGAGTCCATTGATATTAGAGTGAGTACTGAAAGATATGAATTTATTGCCATTATGTTGCTTGTAGAGTTGGAGTTTCTGGTGGTGTTCTCTGGTCCTTTCTAGTCTTTGTTGCTTTTGGTATTTAATTAATTAATTAATTAATTAATTAATTTCATCTTTTTTCCCCTCACAGAGTCCCCCTTAAAATTTCTTGCAGGGCTGTTTTAGTAGTCACAGACTCCTTTCATTTTTGTTTGTCTCGGAAACTTTTTATCTCTCCTTCTATTTTGAGTGACAGCCTTTTTGGATAAAGAATTCTTGGCTGCATATTTTTCTGAATCCGCACACTGAATATATCCTGCCATTCCTTTCTGGCCTGCCACGTTTCTGTGGATAGGTCTGCTGCAAACCTGATCTGTCTTCTCTTGTAGGTTAAGGACTTTTTTCCCTTGCTGCTTTCATGATTCTTTCCTTGCCTGAGTATTTTGTGAATTTGACTATGCTATGCCTTGTTGATGGTCGGTTTTTGTTGAATCTAATGGGAGTCCTCTGTGCTTCCTGGATTTTGATGTCTGTGTCTTTTCCCAGTTTAGGAAAGTTTTCAGCTATGATTTGCTCACATAACCCTTCTACCCATATTTCTCTCTCTTCCTCTTCTGGGACCCCTATGATTCTGATGTTGTTCCTTTTTGATGAGTCACTGATTTCTCTAATTCTTAAATTTTTTAAAATGTTTATTTACTTTTGACAGAGTGAGAGAGAGACAGAGCATGAGCGGGGGAGGGGCATAGAGAGAGGGAGACACAGAATCCAGGCTCTGAGGTGTCAGCACAGAGCCCGACGCGGGGCTCGAACTCACAGACTGCGAGATCATGACCTGAGCTGAAGTTGGACGTTCAACCTACTGAGCCACCCAAGTGCCCCTGATTTCTCTAATTCTTAAATCATGCTCTTTTGCCTTAATCTGCCTCTTTTTTTCTCCTTCATTATTCTCTATAAATTTGTCCTGTATATCTCTGATTCCCTGTTCTGCCTCATCCATCCTTGCCACTGTGGCATCCATTCGAGGTCACAGCTCAGTTATAGCATTTTTTATTTCATGCTGACTAGCCTTTACTTCTCAAAGAGGTAAAAAATCTGTATGCTGAAAACTATAGAAAGCTTATGTAGAAATTGAAGAAGACACAAAGAAATGAAAAAATATTCCATGCTCATGGATTCAAAGAACAAATGTTATTAAAATGTCAATACTCTCCAAAGCAATCTCCACATTCAATGCAATCTCAATCAAAATGCACCAGCTTTCTTCACAGAGTTAGAGCAATCCTAAAGTTTTTATGGAACCACAAAAGACCTCAAATAGCCAAAGTAATGTTGAAAAAGAAAACCATGGGCGCCTGGATGGCTCAGTGGGTTGGGCGTCCGACTTCGTCTCATGATCTTGTGGTTCGTGGGTTCGAGCCCCGCATCGGGCTCTGTGCTGACAGCTCAGAGCCTGGATCCTGCTTTGTATTCTGTCTTCCTCTCTCTCTGACCCTTCCCCGCCCATGCTCTGTCTTTCCCTCTCTCAAAAAGAAATAAACATTAAAAAAACGTGTAAAGAAAAAAGAAAGTAAACCAAAGCAGGAAGTTTCATAATTCCAGACTTTAGCCTGTATTTCAAAGTTGTAATCATCAAGACAGTATGATATTGTCACAAAAACAGACACATAGACCAATGGAATATAATAGAGAACCCAGAAATGGACCCACTAATGTATGGCCAACTAATCATTGACAAAACAAGAAAGAGTATCCAGTGTACTGGATGGTGCTGGGAGAACTGGACAGCAACATGCAGAAGAATGAAACTGGACCAATTTCTAACACCATACACAAAAATAAATTCAAAATGGATGAATAACCTAAATATGATTCAGGAAACCATCAAAATCCTACAGGAGAAAACAGGCAGCAACCTCTTTGTCCTCAGCTGCAGCAACTTCATACTTGACATGTCTCCAAAGGCAAGGGAAACAAAAGGCAAAATGAACTACTGGGACCTCATCAAGATAAAAAGCTTCTGCAGAGCAAAGGAAACAGTCAACAAAACTAAAAGGCAACCAATGGAATGGGAGAAGATATTTGCAAATGACATATCGGATAAAGGGTTAGTATCAAAATCTATAAAGAATTTACCAAACTCAACACCTGAAAAACAAATAACCCAGTGAAGAAATGGGCAGAAGACATGAATAGACCCTTTTCTAAAGAAGACATCCAGATGGCAAACAGACACATGAAAAGATGCTCAACATCACTCATCATCAGGGAAATACAAATCAAAACCACACTGAGATACCACCTCACACCAGTCAAAGTGGCTGACATTAACAACTCGGGAAAGAACAGATGTTGGCGAGGATGTGGAGAAAGGGGAACCCTCTTGCACTGTTGGTGGGAATGCATGTTGGTGCAGCCAGTCTAGAAAACAATGTGGAGGTTCCTCAAAAAATTAAAAATAGAATTACCCTACAACCCAGCAATAGCACTACTAGGGATTTATCCAAAGGATACAGGAGTGCTGATTTGAAGGGGCACATGCCCCCAATGTGTATAACCGTGCTATCAACAATAACCAAAGTATGGAAAGAGCCAAAATGTCCATCAACTGATGAATGGATTAAGAATGTGTGGTATATGTATACGTGGAATACTTGACGATGTAAAAGAATGAAATCTTGCCATTTGTGACCATGTGGATGGAACTAGAGGTGTTAATGCTAAGCAAAATAAGTCAGAGAAACACTGATATCATGATTTCACTCATATGTGGAATTGGAGAAAGTTAACAGATGATCAGAGGGATAGGGATAAGGATGATCATAGGGATAAAATAAGATAAAAACAGGGAGGCAAACCATAAGAGACTCTTAAATACGGAGAATAAAGTGAGGATTGATGGGTGGGGAAAATGGATCATGAGCATTAACGAGGGCACTTGTTGGGATGAGCACTGGGTGTTACATATAAGTAATGAATCACTGGATTCTACTCCTGAAGAAAAGACTACACTGTATGTTAACTAACTTGAAAATTCAATAAATAAATAAATAAATTCAAGATAAAAAAAAAAGGCTTATTTTGATGCCATAAAAAAAAGGCGTATTTGCAAACTACGTTTTTTCCAGATGATGAGAAAGAGGCCCGGAGAACTGAAGAGCAAAGGGGGAAAAAGTCTTTCTCAGGCAAATATTGGCTTCCAGGTAAGATGCTGTGTCCTTTCTTCTCCCTGAGAGGTCATTTGTTTATAACTTGAAAACCTTTACTTCTCTCTCTCAACCCTGTCACCCTGGCCCCTTGTCCTGGACTCTGTGTCTCACACGCCCACTCTCCTGTCCAGCGCTCTCTGTCCTGGGCCCATGGTGCCCTCCTGCCCAGACTGCTTCTTTCCCTCAGGTTTTGCATCCTTTCCCACACACTAGTGGTCTCTAGAGATGCTAGCTAGAAACTTGTAGTTGTTCTTGGTAATTGGCAAGTAGGAAGAATGTTTGCAAAAATATTCTGAGGACCCAAGCCTATCACTGCTAGTGCTGCTTCAGGTGCAATGCTAATTGCCGTTGTGAGGGGAGGGGGGGGTCACACAGTCATAAACACACATCTCAGGGCCCAGCTGCCCATCTTGCACACGTACTCACTTCTCTGACTGTCAACACAGAATCTGGCTCAGTGCTAAAGCTACACGGGAAGGTGGAATACCTCCTGAACCAGGAGCTGAGTTGGTATAAAGAGATGGGGTCCTACACCTACACCCATCCCTGATGACTCCTAAGGCTCATAGTGTAATCCTCACTGACAGTGATTATGTGGTTTCACCCAAGTGGTCATGTAATCTGATTTTTAATGTGCTTGAGGGCTGTATTTGTGGACTCCCTGTTCAGCCTACTTTGCAGGAACCATAGACATAACGGTCAGGTTTCTAAGGTGCATTCAACTAAATAGTCAGATGAATGTATAGTAATCATCTGATTGTGTGCAGAAAAATGTGTCTGATCGCTGTTGCTGGACTAGAAATGTTTTCTGTAACTCCGCATCTATGACGCACTGAATAGATTAAATAATTGTGTCTCGATTATGGGGAGACTTTTCCCAGTAATGTCAAGAAAACAGCTTTTAAATAAAATGTAACTTTGGTTTCAGGGCGAGATTTTTAGGCTCAAATGTATCTTGTGATATTTCTGATGCTTTTAAATATTATAATAGCAATCCAAAAAGTTGTATCACTTATACAATATACAAAGTTCTTGCATTAACATTTCATTTTGCATATTTCTTATATTGCAATATCTTTCACAAATCTTGCTTTATTGGTACTAATTTTATTTAACTCAAGTATTAAAAGTGATATTATGTACATATATATGTGTGTGTGTGTGTGTGTGTGTGTGTGTGTGTGTGTCACCATACTTACAGAGTTCCTGTGTCTTGTGGTATTGCACTTTTGCTCGTGGAATGAAAGCAAATGATTCTTTCTGTTGTCATCTTAATGGAACATGGGTCAGCCTGTGGCAGGTCATTAAATCCAGGTTGTCACGGGGCAGGAACCTGCAGCTTTGTAGTCCTGCCTCAGTGCACCTACAGTTTACTGAGGTCTCTAGGGTATTATTCACAGTTTATATTTGCCTGTAAGAAAAAGTCTTCATAAATAACTAGAAACTTGTTATTAATAAAAATTCAAATTAAATAGCACTAATTTAAATTGAAATGATAAGGTACAAAGACAAATCTAAATTTAGATCTTGGTTTATTTTAAGAACACACCTGGAACACTTATGTGGCTCAGTTGGTTAAGTGTCCGACTCTTGATTTCAGCTCAGGTCATGAGCTCAGTGTTCCTGAGATCGAGCCCCATGTTGGGCTCTGAGTTGGGATTTTCTCTGTCCCTCTCACTTCTGCCCCTCCTCCACTTGCTCTCCCTCTCTCTAAATAAATAAATAAAATATTTTAAAAATACAGAAAAAATAAAGAACACAGCTTACTAGCATTTTCTTATATTATGGATTAAATGCACTAATTTTGTTCCCCACCCAGCCATGTTCCAGTCCCCACTCTATCCCTTATTTGTGAATGAATTCAGACAAAGCAGTTAATCTCTCTGTGCTTATGTGGTCCTCATCTTTATAAGGAATGTAATAGTGCCTGCCTCATGTATTTATAAGAAATATTAAGTTAGTACATGGGTGGTTGTTATAACACTGATTCACATGTAGCAAATGTTGTATAACGGTTGTTCATGCACCTCTTGGAAGGCCCTAAATGACTGAAGAACTTTAAGTAATTATTTGAAAGTAGGAAGTGTTGGGAAGTGGAGAATATCGGATTTCAGCTGACATGATTCATGTGGCCCCTGCCTCCTGTTCCCACCTAGGATTCTCTAGCCCAGAAGACAAGTATCAGTCACTTAGGACTGACAGCATGGCCACCAGGGATCTGGCAATAAGAATGATCTTCTTACTAGTGTTTCCTGTCTTCTCTTCATTGTGATTCCTCAAAACCTAAACATAAGTGGAAGCATTTATTGTTCTCAGTATGTGCTGCTAAATAAAAAGGAAAAACAGAAAAAAAAATATAAAATCCCCTCGTCTTATGAGAAATCTGTAAATCGAATGTATTTCCATAATGTTTGTTTGGTAATTTACTCATCCCCCTCAGAGTCTCCAGTACAATTATGAGAGGCTAACCCAAGAATGGTAAACAGAACATACTAAGCATTTTCTTCAGTGTTAACAAAAAATTATAATAACTGTAATATTATATAATTATCTTGTAAATACTCGTGTGATTGACGTTTTACTAATGTCTGCCATTCTGGAGGAGTTCAGAATTTATGTGTATATAAACACCAGGTCTTGAAAAAATCCAGATATTATGGAGAAAACTTTGAGCATGTAACTTAAATTTGTCACAGTAAATTTTCCAAAAGTGAAGTAGGCATGGTATTATAAGAAAAAGAGCCTGGCAATGGGTCAGCATGTGGCAGGTCATCAGTGACACTGAATAGAATAGTGCTGGAGGGAAAATAAAGTCAGCAAAGAAAGCTTTGGGGAGCCAGGTATAATTGTGTAATGTCATACCAGAGAGGCGGGAGTCAGTCATGTGATGTATGATGTTTGGGAGCATGGGAGATAAGCTTGTGGGAACATTTTCAGGGAGAAATGGACAGGTTGGACTGGAGAGGGTAGTGGACAGCATAGAATTACATTTTAGCTGGTTCTTAAACAATATCAAGTGATTGTGACATTTTTATAAGCCATGAATTCCATGGAATTGGTACCTGGAGAAGAAAGATTTTTCCCTCCTTTGTGAATATGATTTGGGCATGTTGGGAAGAAAGAGGTTTGGAGGTGCACACTTGAGTCTTTGAAGTGAAGATATTAGTTAATGTTGGAGACTTCCACTCAATTTGGAGCCCTGAAGGGAGTGCCATCTGAAGGGCAGAGACATGAATCCATTCTGTTTATGTGGATTTTGTGACTCCTTGACTTTCAATTCTCTTTGATTTTAGGAGAGATTTTTATATAGCTATCTCTGTATTCACATTCTGAACCTGATATAAACTATCGAGAATTTAATAATTTGAAAAAAATTTTTGACCCAATGGATATATCCATTTTTACAGATTAAAGATAGAACCTTGTACCACAAATGGAATCCATATTTGTAGCTCACATGAGGCACGTAAATATTAACTACATTTTTAGATCACAAAACACGAAGAAGAAAAATAGATAAATACATGCCTACCTTCAATTATTGTGTGTAGGGATCTATATCTGTGTGTGATCTGTGTGTGTTTATACATATAAATGTAGACTTAATTATGTTTGTTATCTATCAATTAACATATTGGAAAATTGTACATTAAGAACAATTTTAGGGGTGCCTGGGTGGCTCAGTCAGTTAAGTGACCGACTTTGACTCAGGTCATGATCTCACACTTCGTGGGTTCAAGCCCCACGTCAGGCTCTGTGCTGCACACTTGCTCGGAGCCTGGAGCCTGCTTCAGATTCTGTGTCTCCTTCTCTCTCTGCCCCTACCCTGCTTGTGCTCTGTCTCAGTCTCTCGAAAATAAATAAATGTAAAAAAAATTTTTTTTAAAGAATTTTAAATAGTACTAGTTACAATTATGACAAAACTCAAAATGTATGTGATAGTATGTGTATATTTCCATGCTAGTTGTTTGATTGTAAAATTCCATAAAATGTATTTTTAATTTTTATACTTTAATTCAGTTTCTTTGCCATACCTCTTATGAAAACATCCAATGAATGTAGTAAAAATTGCTTGATTTTTAAAGGTATAATTAATGCATTTAACTGTAATATAATAATTGATACATTTGAATGCAATGGGGTTTATTATTTAATCTATGTTAACTACTCTTCTATGGATTGCAAAATATAATTTTCATTTATAATTCTACATTATAATTGAACTTCTTTCTTTGAAGTTGTATACTCATCATTTCTGTTTTACCTAGAAATTTCAGCTCACATTTAAAAGCTAATCACAGTGTCATTTTATTTAATATTCTTAAACCCCACCTTTATAATATATGGACAGCTCTAATCTATTTACCATATCCCATCTTTTTGAGGCTGATATGTATTTGAAAAATTTAAAGACACATGCACTGGTGATAAGTGCATTGCTCAAGAAAAGTTCACAAAGTGAACACATTCTGTACTCAGTACCTAGATCAATCAATAGAATATTGTCAGACTTTTGCTCCTTACCAGTCACTATTCCTCTGGGCCATCAGTACTCTGACATGCATGGCACAACATAGGTTACTTTAGCCTGTCTTGCATCTTATATAAAGAAGGTAATAGAGCATTAACTCTTTTGTATTTGCTTTTGTCATTCCTTCTGTTGTTTATGAATTTATTGCTGCATGCTGTATTAATCATTTATTGGCATTGCTGTGTAGGGTTCCATTGTGTGCATATAAAACAATTTACCTAATCATTCCACCATTAATTAGCATATGAGTGGTTTTCAGTTTGTGACTATTAGGAATACCACTGGTATCTAAATGTAGACCATCCTTTGTTGGCACACATACATATTTCTGTTGGCTATATAAGTAACAGTGGAATTGGTGGGTGACAGGCTGACAGTTCTGTAGCTTTAGGAGATAGTGCCTAATGGGTTTGGAAAATGTACAGAGTTTCACACCCACCAACAGTGTAGGAGATTTTTGGTTTGTGCACATCCTTGTCAACAGTTTCAATATTTTTTCATATTTCTCTTTGACTTCTGGTTAGTGTCTGATGGTACCAAGTAGTTATTTTCTTTTAATGTCCTTGATTACTATGGAAGTTGAGCATCCTTTCACATATTTATTAGACATTGGGCATCCTCTTTTTCAAGTATGTGTTAGTTTATTTTGTCCATTTTTATTGTGGTTTTTTTGGTTGTTTGTTTTTTTTGGTTTGTTTATTTTTTCTTATTGATTTGTAGTAATTCCTTTTATCTGCTGGATAAGTTTCCTTTGCTGGTCTCTTTTCTCACACTGTCTCTGTGTCTCTTGGTCTTTCCTGTGTGTGTTGTGTTTTGATGAGGAGAAAGTCTTAATGTTAATGTAACTATTTTCTCTTTTATAGATAATGTTTACTGTTCTGTTCAATAAATTCTTTCCTATTCTAAGACTACAGTTATTCTCCTTTTTAAAAACCCATATATCACTTTTGGGGCGCCTGGGTGGCGCAGTCGGTTAAGCGTCCGACTTCAGCCAGGTCACGATCTCGCGGTCCGTGAGTTCGAGCCCCGCGTCGGGCTCTGGGCTGATGGCTCGGAGCCTGGAGCCTGTTTCCGATTCTGTGTCTCCCTCTCTCTCTCTGCCCCTCCCCCATTCATGCTCTGTCTCTCTCTGTCCCAAAAATAAATAAACGTTGAAAAAAAAAATTAAAAAAAAAAAACCCCATATATCACTTTAAAATTTAGATTGGCAATCCATCCAGAATTGTTTTGCTGTATGTTTGGGTAATGTATTCTATTTTCTTCTGAGAAGATAACAAGTTTCAACTCACTGAGAATATGTGATATTGTTCCTTCTTTTCATTTGCTTTCATCTCTCCTTGCTCATGCAGGTTGACATCACTGCTCCTTTGGATCCATCTTTCCTGTCAATGTCCTCGTAAATCTGGGTCTTTTCCTGCTCCTTCAGTCTTTCACAGTGCCACAGCACCACACAACCAAGGGCAGTCTTGGTATCAAAAATCTTCAATGGATCTTTTTACTCAATCAATCATAACCAATTTTTTTTTTAATTTTTTCTTTTTTTTCAACGTTTATTTATTTTTGGGACAGAGAGAGACAGAGCATGAACGGGGGAGGGGCAGAGAGAGAGGGAGACACAGAATCGGAAACAGGCTCCAGGCTCTGAGCCATCAGCCCAGAGCCCGACGCGGGGCTCGAACTCCCGGACCGCGAGATCGTGACCTGGCTGAAGTCGGACGCTTAACCGACTGCGCCACCCAGGCGCCCCTTTTTTTTTTTTTTTTAATTTTTTTTTCTTTTTTTTCAACGTTTATTTATTTTTGGGACAGAGAGAGACAGAGCATGAACGGGGGAGGGGCAGAGAGAGAGGGAGACACAGAATCGGAAACAGGCTCCAGGCTCTGAGCCATCAGCCCAGAGCCAATCATAACCAATTTTTTAAGGGAAAGGTGCACCCTACGGGGAAACAATTCTGCATGATCCTCTCATTTTTTTTTTTCATATCTTGTTTCAGCTTCTGTCCTGGAATGGCTTGCAAACATTTTTGTGTAACAGCCTCTGAGGATGGCAATACTGTCTTTCTTGGGGAAAGGGCAGATTAACTACCTGGCCAATGTACTAGAGATAATGCCTTCCTCAGAGGCAAATGTTGGGCAGATGCATTTCTAATTCAACTGAAAAAATTGGGTTTTCTGAACTTAATTTTCTCCAGCTGTGACATGAATCTACTGTGTGTGCAGCATCTTTGCATGGCCCCCGTGAGACCTGTGGAAGCAAAGGGAAGAGATGTGAACACAAAGCTCTTGCTGCCTGTTGTGCATGCATAATACTGCCTTTGTCTCAGTCCCTGGCATCTCGTGTCTTCTACCAGCATCCATGCAGCTGGCAGGCTAACTTACTGGTTTGTAAATGGGGTAAAATCTTACACCCTTTACATTTCTGGCCAGTCTTAGCAATGAGGATAGGGTAGCTATTGAGCCATACAACCACCAGCCTTAGTGTGTTGTCATAGTAGCAGAGGAAAGCTATGTTGATGAGGTAGTTTGGGCCTGTCTCAATCTGTGTGGACTGCCGTAAGAAAATTCCACAGGCTGGGAATCTTATAAATGAGTTCATATCTCACAGTTTTGGAGGCTGAAAATCTGAAATCAGGCTGCCAGTGTGGTTGGCACGGGCCTTCCTCTGGGTTGCAGTCTTCTTGTATCTTATATTCACAGGGTGGAAGGGATGAGGGAGCTCTCAGGTCTCCTTGTAAAGGGCACCCATCCCATTCATGAGGGCAGAGACTCCCAATCATGTCTCAAAGGCTCCACCTCCAAATGCCATCACCTTTGGGGTTAGGTTTCAATATATGAATTTTGAGGAGACGCAAACAGACCATAGCAGGACCCTTTGGAACAAGTTCAACAACCAGTTGTTGCTTCTGCTGTTAGAATGTGACAGGAATTGTGTTATAGGCTTGTGCTTCCCCATCCCAGAAATTCCTGAGGGGATTATCCCAGTCAGGGTGAGGTGCAGGTAGAGAAGTGTTACTGGGACACACAGCCTTTCATTTGCTTCCAGTGTGTGTGTATAAGGGCTAAGGATTTAGGTCAACCTCTGATGTACCAGGTTTTCATGATACACATGATGTACTGTCTGTTTGCAAGTTAGAGGCCTCAGTCTCAATCACCCTGTCTCACGTGCTGTCACCTATCTGCCAGTAGGGGTGGCTGATACCACCTGCTCAAGTTCAGAGTCCTGTATTCCAATGAAAATACGTTAGAACTCTATGGGCACGTTTACAGTGCTCAATCCCTCCAGCAGTGAGGGAAAAACCCTTGTTTCTTTGCCTTCCCATCACCTAAAAGGAGGTCCAGCCCTTACTGGACCTTAATGGTGTATGGGAGATGGCACACGTCTCTGCGAGGGAGAGCCTGTCATTTGTAGCCTTTGGCAAAGGGAGTCAGCCTCTACCTAGAAGCTCCCTAGGGGGTGTGAATTTGAGGCTTCTGTGACACAACTCACAGGTGTGCTCTTTTAAAATAGCAGTGCTTAGGGGCGCCTGGGTGGTGCAGTCGGTTAAGCATCCGACTTCAGCCAGGTCACGATCTCGCGGTCCGTGAGTTTGAGCCCCGCGTCATGCTCTGGGCTGATGGCTCAGAGCCTGGAGCCTGTTTCCGATTCTGTGTCTCCCTCTCTCTCTGCCCCTCCCCCGTTCATGCTCTGTCTCTCTCTGTCCCAAAAATAAATAAACGTTGAAAAAAATTTTTTTAAAAAATTAAAAAAAATAGCAGTGCTTAAAAACTAAATTAAATAAAGAGTTTTTAAAAGACTGATTAGCTTATTAGTGAGCTCTCCTCAAAACTGATCCTTAGATGCATTTCGACTGTGTGCCTTGATATTCCAATTTTGGACTGAGTCAACATGGACTCACTTGTAACAGGATAGAAAGGGCCCCAAAATTCCCATGTCCCATGGAAAGTGCATATTCAAGAATGAAGGCAAACTCTTTCTAGCAACATGTCAGCTTGACCAGAAAAAGTGGTACCTGCCCCTTGAGAAGACATTTTTAGCTCCATGCTTTGGTGAAAGCCACTGGCACTAGGAACCCTCAATCCTCTGAGGGTCCCCTAAAAGCATGTCCTTGTTCGCTGATGGTTTAGGTAGTCTGAACCCTAATGGTGTCCCCTGGGCCACTGGAATGGGTTAGTCTCAGTGCCGGCTCTGCAAATCTGAAATCAGAGGCAGTGGTTTCCTTCATTGGTCACATGTCAGATTCCTGGGCTGCTGCCAAGGGTCTAGCTGTCGAGTGTGCGACTTGGAAAACTATGGATGCCAGATTAAGGACCACCCTGCCTTTCTTGGGCTGTGAACTGTGGAAACCAATTGCATCGCGCAAATACTTGTCTGGGTCACTCATTCAGATGCCCATGGTGAGGCCTGTTCTTTACAGAGTCTGCCCAGAATCAAGTTGCTGTTTGAGACTGTTTCTGACTCAGAGAGTTGTCTGTACATGGCACGCCTGTGACCTCCCCACCCCAGCCTTAGTGAGGTATATTTGAGAAAGAAAATTTTATGGTATTTAAAGTGCACTCTTACCTATGAAGACCCATAGTCTCAGTGAGCTGTTGTAGTGGTGGGGAGATCCTGGGCACATGCAGGGCAAGGATTGAAATATGTAATGCTACCACCATCTCCGTGTATGAGGAACAGTTGTCTAACTGGAGTGGGTAGGCATGTTTGGAAAAGAAGCTTGGGCTATTCAGACGTGTCCAGGAGTCCTAGCTCAGCTCTGGCTTTCAAGGGGGCAGTGAAGGGGGGAAAAGCATCCCAGGTCTTCTCTTCCCCATTCCCCAACTCCCTGTGTTAAGGTGCTCTTAAAATGTGGTGGGGGGCTGTGTTGAGTAAAGCTTGGAATAGAGATTAATTAGTAAGACCCAACACTGCTCCCACTCTGTGAGAGGTAAGACTCCAGCGCATAGTCACAGTGCCAGCCCAGGGATAGAAATTCTGGGACAGACAGATGAGAGACTGAGAGATACGTGGGTTCAGGGTGGGGTGGTGGTGGTGGTGTGTGGTTCCGGGGACTGGAGGACCAAGCCTGAAGAGAGGCAGGGAAGGGGAGACATTTATGCAGAGATCTGAGCATTAAATAGGAACTGCTCTCCAAGTAGAAGAGATGGTTTGGACAAATGCTGTTTCACGTGAAAAAGCACGATGTACGGAGAGGGCTCTAATTTTCCAGGACTGCTGAAGTGCAAAACGGGGAATGGATGTGCCTAAACACTGCTTTGGAACCAGAACCACACGGGGCTTGAGCTTCAGGCAGAAAGTAAGGCAAGTCTCCGCCCTTGTGTGGGCCTCCGCAAAATAAAGCGTAAAACCAAAGCCTCAACCCCTACTCCTCCTTCACAAAGTTGCTGGGGACAGATCCATCAGCCACTAGAGCCACCAGCTCACAAGCCAAAACCTGCAGACTGTCTCGCTCCCCACATGACGTCATGCAACCCTAGCGACGCCGGCGCAGAAGCTTTGTGCAGGCTCGCCAGAAGGCAGGTTTTGCCTCCTTCGATTCCGCCCTTCATTGGCTAAAACAGCCGCTCCTCTGGGCCGTTGTTAGCGGCAACGTAGGCGGGCATAATCTTGGTCGCTAAGATACCACGCACTTCCGTTTCCTTCCCCTCTCTGCTATACTTAGGCAGCTTCAGCT
Source organism: Lynx rufus (assembly GCF_022079265.1). Taxonomy (NCBI): domain Eukaryota; kingdom Metazoa; phylum Chordata; class Mammalia; order Carnivora; family Felidae; genus Lynx; species Lynx rufus. Next base: position 2,401,608 of record NW_025814830.1, on the reverse strand, counting down.
CGTCCCCTCGACCAATGGCAAATGGGCAGTGGGCGGGGCTTCACTTGTCCGGACCAACGAAATGCAGGCTTGGCCTGGCGTAGCGCGGCCAATGACCGTGGGGCAGCCCCTGTAAAGTGGCTCGGGCGCCCCCACGCTCGTCTTTCGTCCTCTTTCCATCCCTGCCCCTCCCTGCACCGGGTTCAGCACGGCGCTGGCCGCGGTCTGACAGGAACGGGACGGAGCCAAGATGGCGGCGGCGGACGGCGACGACTCGCTTTACCCCATCGCGGTGCTGATAGACGAACTCCGCAACGAGGATGTCCAGGTCCGGAGGCCACGGGGAACTTGGGGAAGCCGGGAAGGGGTAATGGGGGCACGGACGGCCCTCGCGGAGAAAGCTCAGTGTTCGCTGGGAGCGGCGGAAGGGGGCCGCGGCCAATCAGCGTCCAGCTCTCACGTCTTCGGGTGCCAGGACTGGATGAGACGGCGCCGGGGATTGGGTCTCGGCCCACCGGAGGGCGGGAGGCAGGCCACCCTGGAGGGTCCCAGGCCTGCCCTGTCGAGTGCATGCGGCTGCCGGGGTCCTGGGAAGCTTTGGCCGGGGAGGGGGTCGGGCCACTGGGTGGGCGGAGGGAAAGCCTCGGTGATTGGCCGCAGCCCCTGAGTGGCCCTTTGGGATGGGGAGGGTGTGCGACTTGCTCCGAGTGGGGGAGGGGCGCCTGGTGGGTCGGGACCCGGGTAGGTTTTCCCCTTCCTGGGAGATCCGGCGGCTAGGCCTTAGCGCTATGGGGGTAAAGTCTCTAAATGGGGACTGAGAGATGACGGCTGTCTCTCCAGTTCCTGCTCTCCCTCCCTCTTCAGTTTTGGTGTAGATTCCCGGAGGGGAGGGGCGGCGAAAACCCCACTCCCAAGGGGGCAACTAGCTAAATTTAAGAGCGGATTTCGAGGTAGAAATTCTTTCCCCCCGCTTTTGGGATCCTGCGAACTGCGGGTGGGCAGTTTACTAAACAGGCTAACACTTTTCTGGTGAGTGGGATGGCAGCCCGGCTGAGCCGGGCTGGCCAAGGGTTGAGAAGACTAAGGACTCCACGGTTTGCCCATCCCAGCTCCACCTCCCACCCGTCGTGTGACCTTGTGCACATTACTTCACGGCTCTGGGCCCGCTTTCCCCGAAACGTGGGCTAATGATAGTTCAGGCCTCACTGAGTGCTTGTGATGGACTGAAGGAGTTAATACCGCAAGTAAAATAGAACGGTGCTTAGTTGTTATGAGGGCCTAATAAACGTTGGCTACAATTATTGGAGTGAGAAGTAATTGAAGAGGTCCCGTCCTCCCTTTATAGGGGCCAGAATTTGTCTGTTTATAAAATTGAGCGGATTGCGCTGGGCCCAGCCTCTGAGTGATCTCGAGGTAGAGCTTTCTGGCTCTGGAGTCAGACCGGTTGCTGTTGTACTCCTGGCTCTTCCACTTCTTGCTAATAGACATGGGCAAGTTGGTTAATCTCCTTAAGCCTTGATTTCCTCTTCTCTCAAATGGAGGTCATTATCTGGTTCATGGGGCTGTTGTGTAAATTCATTTGTTCAGTAAACACCTGCCACGTATCACTTATGGTGCTGAGGATATAAT